>NC_140563.1:1182660-2382660 GCF_057381845.1 Rhamphochromis longiceps
ACATGTTTGCACACACAAATACCCCACATTTACTCTTCACAGTCGGCTAACACCTCTGTCCAGTCTGACAACACCGATGTCAACTTCGGCCTCCTTAACATCCGCTCGCTTACGAGCAAGGGTCATCTAATTCGGGATCTACTCACAGATCGTAAGTTTAATAATAATCATAATGGATTGGATCTATATAGCGCTTTTCAAAGCACTTTACAATTCCACTATTCATCACCATTCTCACCATTCACCATCACCCCAATATTGAAAAAAACTGGTCTAGATCCCAATAATTTTGAGAATTTTCGGCCTATTTCGAATCTACCAGTCCTTTCAAAACTTCTTGAGAAAATAGTTGCCACACACCTCCACTCACATTTAACTAATAATAATCTGTATGAACAGTTCCAGTCTGGTTTTCGCCCCTCCCATAGCACAGAAACAGCACTTATAAAAATAACCAACGATCTTCTTATGGCAGCTGACTCCGGTTTACTTTCCATTCTTATTCTCCTCGATCTGAGCGCTGCCTTCGACACTATTTCTCACTCTGTTCTCCTCAGTAGGCTGGCCTCCATCGGTCTCTCCCATACTCCATTAGCCTGGTTTAATTCGTACCTGTCTGATCGCACTCAGTTCATTCAACTCAAATCCTTCTCTTCTCAGTCCTTTCCTCTGACCACTGGCGTGCCCCAGGGATCTGTCCTGGGCCCCTTCTTTTCATTATCTACCTTCTGCCGCTTGGACACATTTTCCGTAAATACAATATCCAGTTTCACTGTTATGCCGATGACACCCAGCTTTATCTGTCCACCAAACCTGATTCTGCTCTTCCCCCATCCTCCCTCACCCTCTGCTTAGCTGAATTAAATTCATGGTTCTCTTCTAATTTTCTTAAACTCAACAGTAACAAATCCGAGCTCCTCTTGGTCGGCACTAAATCAACATTATCCAGAACCAACAGTTTCTCTGTTACTATCAATAACTCGCCGGTCTTCATTTCTTCCTCTGTGAAAAGTTTGGGTCTCATCCTCGACAGCACTCTATCTTTCAATTCACACATTAATAATGTTACTCGGTCTGCATGTTTTCAATTGCGCAACAATAATCGTCTCCGTCCTTCTCTCTCCCCACATGCCGCTGCCATTCTTGTCCACAGCCTTGTTACTTCCTGGATTGATTATTGTAATTCACTTCTTTTTGGTCTTACTCAAACATCCATCCACAAGCTCCAACGCGTCCAGGACTCTGCTGCCCGTATCATCACCAGGACCCCTTCTGTCCACCACATCACTCCTGTCCTGCAGCATCTTCATTGGCTCCCGGTCAAATATCGCATCAATTTCAAAATACTCTTGTACACATTTATTTCATCATCTCTCCCCTCCATATCTCTCTGATCTGGTTAAGATCACCGCCCCATCTCGTTGTCTCAGATCTGCTTCTTCCCTTTCTCTCTCCGTCCCCTCCCCCCGTCTTGCCACCATGGGGAGCAGGGCTTTCAGCTGCTCCACGACTCTGGAATTCCCGACCTCCTGATTTAAGAAACATCTCTTCCTTCTCTCTCTTTAAGTCCAAACTCAAAACCCGATTGTACAAAATAGCTTATCCCACATAACCTCTCCACTCTGCTATTTTATTTGTTTATGTCTTATGCTTTTATGATTCTGTAAACGTCTTGCTTTTATGCTGCTTTTGTTCTACTGTGTACAGTGACCTTGCGTGTTTTGAAAGGTGCTTTTAAATAAAATGTATTATTATTATATTATTATTCACAGTGTTTCCCACACACTTTAGCTGGGCTGGCTGCAGCATGCATTTGAGCATTTTTCATTTGTAGTTTCTCATCTATCTGAGAGAAGTGCCAACAAGACAAACCCCTTGCTCTTATTTTGAAAGTTCACTTGCTACAACCCCTTCCTGTCTCACACAGCCCTACTGGCAGGTCCCCAGGACCATTCAGCTGCCCCTCCAGTGAGCGTCTCTTGTCCTGCAGTTGGATGAACTCCAGCTCCACCCTCACCGCGTCCAGTTCTGTGGACCACGCTGCCGTCAGCTGTCCTCTCATTCAAACAAAGAACTTTCAAGCACCTCTTTATGGATAGATCCCTAATCTATCGTCCAATAAAGAACGAAATCCTGGTCACGATCGTAAAAACCCGAACCATTCCCAGTGTGACTGAGAAAGAACCAGGCCACAGGTGGGAAATGAACGAGTTTGTAGACTACGTTTGTGACAGCTGGATGGACTAAATGTGGTGGATCATAAATTTGATTAGTTTTGAAGTTGTACATCTCTGTTCCTTACATTTCATGTCATGCCCTTATTAATGTTTTATTTGTTGCTTTGAATGTTTTCGAATAGAATATGCAGTGGGAATATAGAGGGAGATAAGTAGTGAAAGTTTTGCCTGGGTTGATTGTGCGTCGATCCATTGTTAATGCCTCAGGGCTCCAGTAGGTGGGTTCGCGCGCTTCCTCCTTCACTCAATACAGACGAGTGAGAGTGAGAGCTGCGTGTCTGTGCCTTTCTTTCACCTCTCCTCACTATTTCCCCTGTTTAAGGTAACTGTCATGCACAAATCTGTATAAATGTGTGTTACTGTTGATTATTACATTGTTATCATTGTTCATTGTAGCGGAAGATGTGAATTGCAGACTATTTTGCTGAGAAGTTCCAGTTAATCTCTGTTGCTGTGTATGCTAGTTTTCGCTATTACTCCGCCATATTGTGTGAAGATTTTTCTGTTACTATCTGTATAAGTTAACTACTGAAAGACATGCAGTACTTAAAGTATTATTTCATTGCTGTGGAAAGTTAGTGACTGTGTCAGCTAACATGTGCGAGTTAAAAATATGTTTTTGTCTAATGCTACAGTTCATGTTATCTAAAGTATTCTCATCAGCTAATGCAGCGAACAATAGTGACTTAGTTTGGATACAGTTGTCCTGAGACTGAGTGCATCCATAAGAATATTGTTTTGGTTGTATTGCTTCTGAAACTCAATACAGACGAGTGAGAGTGAGAGCTGCGTGTCTGTGCCGTTCTTTCACCTCTCCTCACTATTTCCCCTGTTTAAGGGCACAACATAAACACGTGAATACGAACCAACACGTGTAAATTTAATATATTCTGTTTTTAGATGATTTTGTGCATGTTTTGAGACATTTACTTAAAAAACATTTTCCTATCAGGGCATCCATTTGTCTGTTAAAAAAGCTCACAACATTTTCTGCCTTTTACAAGCAACACCGTCTCTTTCACTCTTCAACCATCACTCCTCATGCTCCATGCTCTCCTTCACTCTCCAAGTTTCTTTCTTGTTGTGACTTTGGAGTATCAGTTTCTCATCCAATCGGCCTCTCTGTCACTCACTGTCTTTCTTCTCATGCTTCGTCTATTCTTAGATCCAGCAGTGAGCTGTCACCCTTTCCTATTTACAGACATACCTCATCCTCAGAGTCTGCAGGCAAACCACACACACATACAGAGTATAAAATAAAGTTGGAAACATGAAAACAATGTTACTGAGAACAGATTGACACAACAAGAGCTGAAGGAGTTTGAATGAAACCTGCTACACTTTTAACAAAAACACTTTTCAAACTGCGCGGCTCTCCTATAAAGCAAAGACAAACAAAGAGGAGCTGCAGTCTTTAGGATAACAAGTAGTTCCTGTACTTGGATGCTAGCTCTCCAACACAGTAATTATACATGTTGTATATTGCTGCCTATGGATGCGCTCTGTGCCCGAGTTTATTTCCAGTTTTCTATCTAAAGCTTCGTATTGCAGCGAGCATTTGAATGTTCATATTTGACAGGCATTAAACACAAACACGGACGTTTGTGCTGGACAGAACCTCGAGTCAAAGCCGAGGTTTCCCCGCGGTGTTGTTTGGTGACATTAACCAGGCATCTCTGCTGTTTGATAATTTTATTCTGGCTGGCTTCATCATCTCCATAGACTGACTGTACTGTCACAACTGAGTGTAACGAAGAGGAACGAGGATCAGAAACGTCCTCGGGGAGGCTGATCTGCTCGGCTCCAATGACAGCAGGTGAATTATAACTGTACACTTTTGTTCCTGACTATGAAGTAACTGCTGCAGTTTGCACACGTAGACCTCGGGAATATCAGGAGAATCAGGCCCAGCTCGCAGCTGATGTTGTGTGAAAACAACTTGCTCTGGCTAGTTGAGGTAGGAGGTTAAAATAGCCTCCGAGGCACTTCGTTTTACAGTTTCTAGGAATTATCCACTTGGGACAAGACTTCAGGAAAAATCCATGACAGACTACAGAGGGCTAAATCTCCCAGCAGGCCTGAAGAGCTTGGGGATTGCAGCAGTTGGCAGAAGCTGCTCTTGAAAGGAATTAGTAGACTGCTCAGTTTCAGCTGCTAGAAACTGGTTAGAAAGGGAAGAGTTGGATGGAGAAATTACTTGCAAGAAAGTTACAACCGCAGCTTTTCAGCTGAAAATCAAAGAAGTCAGCTGAAAAGAAAAGATTTAATAAAATTCAACCAAAGTTCTTAAATGTGTCAGAAACTGAATTTATTGTGTTGGTTTTGTAGATGACAAATGTCATCAAATTCAAGTTTTTAAAGATTTTGTTGAGAGGAATATGAAAGTGCCACCTTAAATGAGAGAAAACATTTTCACATAGCCACCGCATTCATTGATAAATGGAACGAATCGTTAGACAAAGAAACAACTGTGCAAAATTTAGATCTGTGGCCATCTCCTGCCATTAATACAGTAGCACGAAGCTGCAGATCATCGACACCAGAGAGTCACAAGACTGTGCGAGCTGAGGGTGCGAGCAGAAATGCTTTGTTGTGTGAAAATAACACAGTTGTTCTCCTTAAATGCAGACAATCAAAGCAGAGTGATCAAACGCGGCTCCATGCAGCGACTGCAGTGTTGCACTGATCTAACACAACCCCTGTGTTTGCTAAGAGACAGCGAGGAAGAGGAGAGGGGGCAGAGAGAGAGCAAAGGAGTGTGTGAACATGTGAAGAGGGAAACTGTTGGTACCCCCAGTTTCAACCAATAGACAAACAACCACATCCAATCGCATGAAAGATAGCTGGTCACGTGACTGCGTGGCTGTGCGCTCCACAGAGCTAGCCCGGTTGCTACGGTAACTGGCCGGTATCCTAGAGACAGGCGAAGAGGCTTATAGAAAACTGAATGGTAAAAAAGGGAAAAGACAGAGACGGGCCAGAAGGAGAAAACCTGTCCTGCATTCACACTAAAAACAGGAGGCGGGGCTTTAACAAGTGGGTACAGTGTTGGTTGGTGGGGCCGTCATTGTCACACGTAGGCCTATACGCCGGCGTGTCTGTTACAATGCACCTCACTTATTCTGAAGTGTTTCTAAGTTATCGCTGGATCAGAAATAAGTTTGCTTTGGACAGTTATTCTATTATTAATATACATATTAGAAAAGATAATAAATAGTTCCTGCAGTTACACATGCAGAGGGTACAGGGCAAAGTTAACTGACATAAACTTCACAAATGTAATATCAGATCACAAAATCTCTCATATTTCTTTTTCTTCGTCGTCTTCACCAAACATGAAAATCTGAACGTGTTTGTTTAATGTTACCATTTAGTGATCGATCAACAGCAACAACGTAACATAGCTCTCTGTTAACCTTCGTCACAAAGCGGTGAAAGTGCTGCAGTAGAGCTTTTGCTGACACACTGGTTCTGATGCTGCATTTACGCCAAGCACAACATCAAGTTTGGTCTTGACTTGTGTGAATACAGCTGTTTGGAGACCCATGACTGTTCAACCCAACAGCCAGCGGGAAGAAGAAGCCTGGTTCTGCTGGAGGCTGTATGTGATTGGAGGCTACTTCCTGTTAAAAGTGAGATTTTCCTTCCCACTGTTGCCAAGTGCTTCCTCATAGACGTTTGTCTGATTGTCAGAGTTTTCCTTCTTACAGTACAAAGAGCCTGAAGATTTGGTCCCATATAAATAATATTCATTTCAATTTTATTTGAAGTCTTCACCTTAATTACATCCGTCAACTTAGCAGATATAAGTGGACAGATGTGAGCAGGAAACTAAAGTTAATGAGTTAGTCGTGACTGTAGAGTTCAAACACATTACACTGGGGAAGCCCTGCCATTATGGGTTTTTTATTACTGCCCACATGTCTGCATGAAACTGTATCTCATATTTACTTTGGCTTTGAATTTGAAAGAAACGCTTTGTTCAGTATAAAAACTGACGGGAGCAAAAATCGAGACAGATTTTCAGCATCAGCCTTTATAACACCAAAAATATTCATACGTCTTTTCAATAGTTATGACAAAATTGGCTATTGTTGATCACAACAATGCAAGAATATGTGTGTGTGTCTGTGTCGTTGGGGGTTGTAGTCCCACATGAGTGTATGTGCGCACATGTGTGTATGTCAGCACCCCGTGGGCAGAACTTTCTGCAGCACAAGACTAGAAAGCAGCACTAGCTGCTTGGCTGACTGGGTGCTTTACACACATGCACGCGCACACGCACGCATGCGTGCACACGCACGCACGCACCCCATCCCTCCCCCCTTCCCCCCTCTCACCACTCAGCCCATCACTCGGGTCTATTCAGGCTGGGCCCCTTTTCTCTCTCGTTCTGTTAGAAAGCAGAAGAATGGTGAGGAGAAGCAGCTCTGGATGGAGCACCACCACCACCCAAGCAACACACACACATAAACTCACAGAGGGAGAGAGTGAGGGGGGATGCTGAGGCATATTACTGAATGCATGACAGCACTCATACAGGACTCACTATAGCTCTGAACTCACAAAGGACACATCAGAGCACAGAGACATTAGGTCTTGCTCTCTCGCTTTCTTTATCCACCAGCACTTCCACTGTGTGCCGGCCTCTTCACAGCCTCCAGTCTCCTGAACCAATGCATTCAGCTGTGCTGTAGCCCTGTGAGTTTACATCATCCATAAGACCAAAATGGAATATCAGAGGTATCAGTTCAGTTTTCTTAGATTATCATAAAGGCACATTTCAAGTAAATCTACTATTGCAAATACATAAACAATCCAGCATTTTGAATTTTCTTTGTACTCTACCATTTACACCTTTCTGTTAATCTGCCTTTCTATCATTAAGTATTAATGATATGAACTCCACAAACCATAGTACTCCTTTAGAGTAAAAGACGAGGTTAAAGAGCTGCTGCAATCCAGCTACATAGCCTCCTGCAGCCTCCTGCAGCCTCCTGCAGCATCCTGCAGCCTCCTGAGGCCATCCAGGGCTGTTTGTGGGTGAAATTTAAGCTTCATCCGGGGCAAGTGCATCCATTCACACTGCAGTGCAATTTGTTTGCATTTCAAATAGTTCTGTGACCTGGCTTTTAGAACGATAAAGCCAGTCTCATGGCAAAGGCATGTAGATATAAGTCATCATCCTGAAGTTCAAAAGTAAGGAAGTGATTTAAGTGACTCTGAATGTGGCATGGTATTTCAGAAACTGCTGATCTACTGGGATTTCCCCACACAACCATCTCTAAGCTTTACAGAGAATCTGAAAAAAAGAAAATGTCCAGTGAGCAGCAGTTCTTGTTCAAAACACCATTGCAACCAAAGGAGGAACCCAGAATGCATTGCATTTTGAACCTTAACGCAGCACGAGACCACACCAGATGCCACTTTTGTCAACCAGAAAAATGAAACGGAAGCTGCGATTCGCACAGGCTCAGCAAAATTGGGCAACAGAAGATTGCAAAAATGCTGCCTGGTCTCGTGAGTCACGAGCTCTGCTATGATATTTAGATGGTAGGGCCAGAATTTGGAATAAGCAACACAAAAGCATGGATGGAGGAGAAAGGAGTAAACCGGGTGATTGAGAAGGGAGATTCAAACTAGCCTTCATTCAAAGTCCTGACACATCAGGGCCATGTATGTCACTGCCAATCACACACACACACACACACACACACACACACACACACACACACACACACACACACACACACACACACAGCACAAGACTGCAACATAAAAAGAGCTAGAGGGGGAGGGAGCGAGGGGGTGGGGGAAATTAGGAGAATTGTAAGGCCGGCTGTATTTACTGTTATGAAACTGTGGAAAATATAATCCTGTTATTCTGGAGTGATGATCTTATTTAGGTGACTGCAGCGTCAGTCACGTAAGTGAAAGACATGCTGTGATCTTCTTTATACAGTAAAGAACAAATATGTGAGAAACTATTCAGGCTTATACTTATTGATTTACAGTAACAATGAGTAATTGTTAAGAACACTGCTTTAATATTAAACTGACAAATGTTAATAAGGTAGACAGGTGTGTACTGGAGGCGAGGAGATAATATGACGCTACACGGCCCTGAATCCTTGGGTTGTCAGTTCAGAGACAAACAGCACGACTTTAAATCATTTACACCTGCCAGCTGCTGCCGGCTACGTAAAAAAACAGGGTGTAAGGTGATCGATTGTGGCAAATAAACAAAAAGTTAAACCATCAATAAATCACTGATATGCGATTCTTCTAAGACCAGCAGTGGAGCAGGCACCAGCCTTTGTGTATTTTAGAACAAACAGAATTCAGATATTTTCTACCCAGTTTGACCAAATACATTTTTAGCTAGTGTGAAATCTGCGGCCCGACGCACCATCATGTACCACGTCGGTTCAGTCACTACACTCATTTTTTACGCACCAATGTTAAATGAGCCCCTCCACTAACTTTTACACTAAAATAAATAGTAGACACAGTCGAAGAAGGACCGATGAAGGTGTAAGACAGAGAGGATTAACCCACACACACACACTCACACACACACACACACACACACACACACACACTCACACACACACACACACAGACACACAGACACAGACACACACACACACTCACACACACACACACACAGACACACAGACACAGACACACACACACACTCACACACACACACACACACACACACACACACAGACACAGACACACAGACACACACACACACACACACACAGACACAGACACACACACACAGACACACACACACACTCTCACACACACTCACACACACTCACACACACACACACACACACACACACACACACTCACACACACACACACACAGACACACAGACACAGACACACACACACACTCACACACACACACACACACACACACACACACAGACACACAGACACACACACACACACACACACAGACACAGACACACACACACAGACACACACACACACTCTCACACACACTCACACACACTCACACACACACACACACACACAGACACACAGACACACACAGACACACACACTCACACACACTCACACACACACACACACACACAGACACACACACACACTCACACTCACACACACACACACTCACACTCACACACACACACACACACAGACACACACACTCACACTCACACACACACACACACACAGACACACAGACACACACACTCTCACACACACTCACACACACACACACACACACTCACACACACACACACACACACACAGACACACAGACACACAGACACACACTCACACACTCACACACACACACACACACACACAGACACACACACACACACAGACACACACACACACACACACACACACACACACACACACAGACACACAGACACACACACACACACACACTCTCACACACACTCACACACACACACACACACACACTCTCACACACACTCACACAGACTCACACACACACACAGACACACACTCACACACACACAGACTCACACACACACAGACACACACACACACTCTCACACACACTCACACACACACACACACACACACACACACACACTCACACACACACACACACACACACACAGACACACACACACACACACACACACACACACGGTATGAGCAGACAGATGCAGCTTCTTATGAAGTTAATAATTGAAGGAAGAAGAATTAAAGGGGGCGGGGTGGGCGGGGGTGGGCGGGGCAGAGAGACAAACCCGAGGAGGAAGCTGAGATTTTGTTTAAGCGAGCTGACAGTGGAGGTCTGCTCTCACTGACTTTTCTTTCATTTTCTGCTTCATCCATATTTCAGTCACACTGTGTCCTTTGACCTTTCTCTGTTTTTCATATTTTCCAGGTGAACTTTGGTCATCTTCAGCCCTGCCAACGCCCCTCACCCCACCCCCGACCCAGCCTCCTCTTTCCTCTTCCTCTCCGGTGTCTTTGTTACCATGGCAACATCATGACATCACCTTGAGCCTTCTTTTCTCATGCAGCCACGGTGAAAACATAAAAGCACGCACATGCACACTGTGTCAGCCTGACATGACACTCTTCTCACTGCTGACTGCAGCTGGCTCCACATCACTCCAGCATTTGCTCAGGCTGCTATCTAACGCACACACACACATGCACACACACACAGACACACACACTATGAGAAAATGTGGAGGAATACATGCACTAAAACCGATCGCAGCTTCTTTGAAGACGATGACAATTCAGAGAGGAAATATGAGCCGATCGCATAAAAATGAAAAAAAAATTAAAGTCACTGTAAAGTTTTTAGGTTTCTGTTATTTCATTTTCTAATGGAGAACAATATGTGTGAGGACATGTGCGCATAGAGCAACGTGGCAGGGATACAGCTGATATGGTCCAGTGTATCAGTGCATCAGTGTCTGTTAGATAATGCGACTCCTGAGGTGGACAAAAATACGGCTCAATCGACCAAGGACAGGAAGAGAGAAGGGCAGAGAGAGCGAGAGAGACTCATGCTGATGGGATCTGCTAACCTTCAATTAGCAGCGGTAGTCAGCAGGGCATTGATTTGCCTCTAAATGCCACTAGCAGTGTGCAAACACCCACATTAAAAGACACACACATGCACATCTGTCTGGCTTTTACCGTGCAAGAGCACAAATGTGTCCTCTGACAAACAGAATCAGCAGCATGCTGAATGTGCACGTGCACATGAGTGAGAGGTAAACTGTGTGTTTGTGTGTCTGTGTGTGTGAATGCAGCTAGCAGGATTTGCCAGCCAGTAGCAATACATCAACACTGAATGTCAAATACAGATGCATATGTGCGCTGTGTGAGTTATTACACGCGTGTCAGCGTTTATGTGTGTAAAGTCGTAGATCGAGAGACGGTGCATAGCTGCAAAACAACTGAGTCAGAGTTTCATTATCTGGTCAGAGGCACAGCAGCAAGGCTTTCATACATCACCGTGGGTGACACGCACATACCCCCAAACACACACACAATGCATACATCACATTCATTAAAAACTCTTATAAGTGCACAGCTTAATCAGACTCTATAACCACAGGAGACACATCTTATTTGGAAACAGTATTGATTGGATGGGCTAGTCAGGCTACTTATACAATCAATGAACATCAAACATCGTCTATAAAATAAAACTGATAACATGAATCTGTGATGGACAGATGATGTGTTTGTACGGTCGCATCCTTCGCGTTCATTTCTAAAGATATTCCTTCATGATATAAGCAACTCGCACTTCAGCTTTGAGTGTTTACTTTTCAAAGGCTTTGATCAAGAGGTGGAAGTGTGAATCTGGAGTGCCACATAATGTGACTTGACATGAAAGTTTGAAATGTGAAGCAAATGCTTCCTGCATTTGCTTCACATTTATGTTTCTCTGCATTTTCACGACGCACTCCCAAGATTATCAGCAGCCTCTCCCCTTAACACCAACATAATTATTATCCTCACAAAAGCACATCTTTGGCTTTTACATCTTTTAGCTGAATGGCCACTATGTATGTCTCCATATTTTCTATTAAGCAGGGTAAATGTTCAGTTTTAAGTAATGGGGCAGAATCACTTTTACTGAGACACATAAAATAAAAGGCAAAGATATTGCTTCCCTTCCCGATTAACTGTGGATTATTTCCTTGTGTTTTGCAGATATTTTGGCAACTTTCAGCGCAAAGTAGCTAAAGCTAAATGTCTTCTTAATACAGAGAGTACGAGTGTGACTGAAAGACAGGCAACTGGACGACGCTGCTAACGATCGAGCCGTTTCCATACCGCTGCTGTACAATCCTAATGTTTACCTTGGTAGGAGAAAATGTGCTGTAAGCACTGTCACTGTGTGCGTGTTTGACTGGAAAACCACTTTATCTGTTGGCTAAGAAAATAAGCTCATTACACGAGGCAGTGTGAATGTTCTTTAGATTGTAAGTCATTTACATCCATGTCAGCAGTGCGCTGCTGCTGCCGCTGACTGGAAGAGCAGATGTAGAGAGAGGGATCCCAGTGGTGAAGAACCAAGTGTCACAGCCGGGCAGCTGTGTTTGTGTTTGTGGAGCGGACACGAAAGAGACAAAAACTAAGCAGAAAAGCAGAAAACAAGGCGAACAAAAGCGAAACTAAACTAAAACCTAAACTGGGATAACACTGACATGAAAACTACGACGTGGGACGCCAACATGAACCGAACCTGAAATAATCCTGCAACTTGAAGTACGTGACGCTAGACCAGGGGTCGGCAACCCTAGGCACGCGAAGGGTTAACTGATGGCACGACCATAGCTGGACTGGCCATCGGGCATTTGGCTGTTTTTTTTGTAACGGTATAAACAATGAGAGGTGGTGGATTGGCCAGATGCTGGTCGGTGTGTAAAAATAACTCAGTTGTTTGGTGGTGGCTATGGCGGAGCTTCCACAGATTCAGTAACATTAGCAAGTGGTGGAGGCCAGCAGGTGGATGAAAGAAAGGGGAGGCAGGAGGAGGAGAGCCCCGAGGCGGCCGCCGGTCCGAGCGTCAGGAGAACTTCAGGTAAGAAGTTATGACCTGCAGTCCATCTGGTCAGATATAAACCAAGTTTAGGTGGAGTTTGTTTTCGTCATTCTGACTTTTTCCGTACTGCGTACTAGCTAGCATGACGGAGTTTCTATACAGCTGGGTGGTGCTATGATGTTACTGATAGTGAACTTTATTTTATTCATAAGGTTAGTTAGTAGCTGCCAGCCGTCCCGTAAAAAGACGTAATCGTCTCGTATTCAGAGAAAATATTACGCGTTTCGTGTTGAAGTGAAAAGGAACAGTTTGTCCCGGACTTTAGCTACAATGGAAAAAGGCACAAAGCTGGAGTTATTCTGTGTTTACGCTGCACAGCTGTTTCTTCTTCTCTCATCCTCTCCCCCTCTCTCTCCTGTTTCTACTTCGATCATGAAACTGATCAGTGATCAGCTGATCATCTCTCTCGTTTGTTTATCGCCCACTTTGCGCCGAAAGAGGAAACCAGTGGATGTCGCGCTAAACAACAGCAGCACGTTTAAGCTTGATCAGCTTTTGTTAGAATTTATTTAATATTAATTTCTAGTATCAGCTGATGTTTGCTGGAGCCACAGCTGTAAAGCTGCTGGTCATGATGTTGGTTTGGATATGTGGTGAGAGGGAAACATGAAGATGAAACCAGGAGATGTCCTTACTGAACCATCAGAGCTGTGATGGAGAAACAGGTTTACCTTTAGGTGACATGGATGAGTTGAAGTTATGAACTGTTTCTGAGAGACAAATAACACCAGGATCCTTTTTTATGTAGCTGACAGATGGTGACTGTGCAGGGGCGGGTCTAGCAAAGTTATGGCAGGGGGGCAGGTAGGGCATTAACAGGGAGAGGGGGGCACAAAGAAATACTTTCTTATTCTCATTTAAAATGTCTAGCTTTTATTAAATAATTATCTGAAGCTTACAACCAAAGTTTTTATCTGATGTAAAATGTATAGAAATCATACATATAACATCGAAGCAGCTGGAATCCACAGCTGTGCGTGTTCATGGAGCTGCATGTTCACCTGCTGGACATCACTACCTGACAAGTTTAACTGTCTTCAGAACATTGCAGAGGCCTTATTGACAGTATTTGGCTCTACATGTCTGTGTGAGCAGATTTTCTCTCACATGAGTCCTCAGGTAGCCTCTGAATGCTGGAGACCTGTGTCTCTGAGTGGGAGCCCAGAGATCACATTAACATGTGTGTCTCTGTATTAACAAACATGCCATATTGGCTCAGTTTATTTTTCTTATCATTCTTGTGAGGAGACCATAAATAGCATTTGTATTTTCTGTTCAGTTGCTATTGTGGATAAAAAGTCTTTTTTTTGTTTCCAAACAGCTGATAACTATTCGCTGACAGCTGCCAACATCTGCAAACAAATGTAATCCTATAAAGTGGTTCTATATAGTGAGTAACTGTTGATATAGAGCGTTATTACATTCATTGCTAATGCAATCATATGGCACACTGACCTCTGAGGAAATTTTAAATGGCACTCGTCATCAGAAAGGTTGCGCTACACAAACGACCTGACAGAGGACTTACATACACAGCAGCGTAATGAGCGAAGTGGAAACACCTGGGAAACACAGCTGACACAAATGAACCTGAACACCACAGGGGAAGCGAAACTAAACACACCGAACATGGAACACAAGACTCTTCAAAATAAAACAGGAACATAACGGGATGTAGACGGGACAACACGAGCTGACATGAAACACATAACAGACACAAGGACAGACACGTGAGGACAGATGAGGGAGACGAAGGCACGGGCATAACTGTCAGGGTCCCTGTGCCTACCCGGTCGGCTCAGTATGGCTACATATGTTTTGTATTCTTTTTTTATTTGTTCCTGCTCTCTCCCTTCCCCTCTTTCCTTCCTCCCTCTGCCTGGGCGGAGCTCACCTGTGGGCTCCTGCCCTTTGCCCACGCACCTGTGGCTCATCACGAGTGATCCAGCTCCTTTATAAGATGGCAGCTCTGTGTTTCTTGTCGCTGGACCGTTGCCGACCCTCGTCAGTGTAACCCCAGCTCAATTACTTCTAAAGTGTTTTCACAGCGATTTGCCTTATTATCCCTTCGTGTCTCTGTGTACAGATTCCCTGAACCTACCCCCGTGTTACCCGAGTGAGTGGAGTGTGAAGAGGAGTGGACGGAGTGTGTGTGTGTGTGTGACTATCGGCGTCTTTCCCGTTCGTGTGTGGACCCCCGGAGCCCGGCTTTCCCCTCACTTTTGTAAATAATCACCTGGTGTATCATAATAAAGACTCTTGTGCTTTCAAGACCTAGAGCCTGCGCGTGAGTCCGTTCAGTCCCGTTGTGACAAGAACTAAACGTTAAAGACAGAAGACGAGACAGGAAAAGAGACATAGGTTAAACATAAACTAGACTAAAACTCAACTAAACCCAAACTAACAAGAGCTTTATATTATTCCAATGTAACATAAGAAATCAAAACAAACTGCTGGGTCACAGACCCGGCCCCCGGACGCCAAGACCTCATACAAAATGCTGGAAACACTCACTGCTAAACAAAGTTGGCAGTGATGAGAACATGTGAGCGTGTGGATGCAAAGGGAGAGTTTTCTGAATAAGATGCAAACCTCAGTCTGCCTGTGGACATACACTTCATAGTCATCGAGACAGTCATATGAGTAAAGCATGAGGTCATGGAGAGGTCATCTGTCTGACAAGCAAATCTCCACCAACATGGCTGCAAAAGGAAAGATGAATCAGGTGATTCAGTGGCTCAAAGTCCAGATCTTAACTTGGCTAAAATGCTGTGGAGAGACTTTAGAAGAACTGAGCGCAAACGTCTGAAAACCTCACGAATGGAAACAACGTCGTAAAGACGAGTGGGCCGAAATGTCTTCTTGATGCTCTGAGAGACTGATCAAGTCACAGGAAAAATTATTACTTCAAGTTACTGCAACTAAAGCTGGTTCTACAGGCTACTGAATCAAAGACTGTACTTTTATAAGAACGGCGTGAGTAGGTCCTGTTCTGTTTTCCACCTTCGATGGTAGAAGCAGGTCCTGTCACTGCCGTCCATTTCCAAAAACTGGCTCTGATTGCTTTTTGAGTGAAGAACTGAAGAAGATGGGCTCGGCCCATGGTGAAAATGTCATCTGTTGTTTCCAAGACATTATATAGTCCATCATGGAGAATGGTTACTGCTCAGTAGTTCGCTACCAGGAAAATCAGATGTTCTGTTAGAGTCTTCGATACTCCATCATGAGTGCTGCACCAGTTGAGAACATCACGAGTAGGCAAGTCTCCACACTGACCTCACCAAACAAAAATACACAGCAACAATGAGTGAGACGGTCAATCGCTGCAACCTTTTACCCCTGCAGTCCCTATAAAGACACGTATACAGCGTGTGCATTCACAACCATAAAATGGCACACACACCCCGCGTGGAGGCAGTCATCAAATATAGATTGAAATGTCCTTCATAATTTAGATCTAGCAGGCCAAGAAGACACACACACAGACACACAACCCCTGCCCTCTCTCCGGGTACAGGTTTTGCAGAGTGTATATGAATAAAGGAAAGTGTGTGTATATCTTCAAGCAGTAAAACCAGGACACAACAGAATAAAGGGCAGAGAAAAAGAAGCAAGAACCAGACAAACAGCAAACCCTGTCAGACGGCAGGGTCAGATGTAACGCCGTTAGAAAGTGCTTTGTTTATTTGCTCTGTCATCGTGGTTGAGGTTTGCAGTTCCTGCATTTGTGTGTGTGACGGTTGGCTAACTGTCCGAAGATTTACTGAGAGCGCTAAAGTAACGACAGTCTAAATGCTGCTGATTCACTGCCGTCTAATCTTGACGGAGAGTCCGAAACATCAGCATCAGAGAAGACCACGCCCACCTCCGCCTCGCTAAACTGGCGACCGAGCGATAAAATTAAAGCGAAATAACTGAAACGGACATGAGTTCTAGTTGTGGCTATCTGAGTTTTTTTGATGCATGTTTCAGGGCTTTGGTTGATGACCAAATACATACAAGCTAATAAGATCAGGCCCTGTTGTATAACACTGCACAACAGTTCCTTCTGTTCACAGACAAATCAAAAACAGCAGCAAAGCACAAACACATGACTCAAAGCTGCTCTCCATGACTGCTCTAACATTACCTGCTACATTACTGAAGCTACTGTGACAATGTCAGGTCATTATACTTCAGTCAAAACTCAGATGATGTTTCAGATATCTGTATCAGATTATATGTATATTTTTTTAATATTAATATCTGACTCTGACTCCATAGATCATGAGAATTCTGGCAGACTGAGGTGATATATTAATCCTATAAGCATACAGCAGGGATCTATTTTTAACTTGGCCTAATTAGCAGCAGCAGCAGCTGGCTAACAGACTGAACACAGAACACGATTCAAACAAGCAAGAATCCCAGAACAAACGTCTACAAGAGATAACACACAAACAAACAGCATTTAAATAAGCAAACCTTTAACTGTTCAGGATGTTGACAAAAAGAAGTATAACATTAAAATGCCTCTGAGGGCCCAGTATACATAACACAGGTTGTACCTTACAATTAAAGTACAATGAAGTCTAAACATGAAATATGTGATTTACAATAATCCCGCCATCAGGTGTTCACATTTCTCAAACAGTGGAAGTGAAACTGGAGTAAATGTTGACTGTGAACTAGGGCTGCCACGATTAGTCGACTAGTCACGATTACGTCGACTAACAGAATCGTCGACGACTGATTTAATAGTCGACGCGTCGTTTGAAGCTTTGTAAGATCCCAAAAGACGCAGGAATAAGTAGCAGGATTTAAGAGTGTAATAACGCACTGAAACAGAAGATGGCAGCACTGCATGTACAAGGATGCCAGCTGCCGTTAAACCCCGAAGAAGAAGAAGCTGTGTCCCAGAATTCATAGCGCGGCCCAGCTCAGCTTCCAACAATGGCGGCAGCTAGTTAGTTTTAATGTTACTCTTATTATTCTTTCTGGGTCACAAAATAAACGTTTAACATATTTTCAGGCGAGAATGTAGCTGTGTAAACCTCAAATATCTGCTCAGTTTATCAGGACACCACATATTTTCAAAAGCGCTCCGACGTTTTCGGAGACGTCTGTTACCCACTAGCTCGATAGCGAGCCGGGGGCTAGGCTCACTAGAGCCATGAGAACACCGGACTCCCGGCAAATCGTCTTCAAACCCACCGCCGTCTTTCACTAGTCAGGTTAAACATATATGAGTCACTTAGATAACTTAAACATGTTATTGTTTGGCTTTTTTAGTATTTTATTTGTTCCTGAGTAAATCGGTTTGTCTGAGATTAAAGTTTTTAAGATAAGATAAGATAAGATAAGATAAGATAACCTTTATTAGTCCCACACGTGGGAAATTTGTTTTGTCACAGCAGGAAGTGGACAGTGCAAAAGTTATGAGGCAAAAATTAGAATACAATAAGAATAAATACAGTACACAGCTGTACAGAATAGAATAAAATAAAATACTATATACAGTAGAATAAAATAAAATAAATATACAATAAGATAAAAATAGAATACAAATACAAATACTATATACAACTGAGTAAAATACAACGATGACAGAAAGGATTATTGCACTTAGTATTATTGCATATGTATGGATGTGTGTGCTTGATCAGTTAAAGTCTTTATTATGGAGTCTGACAGCAGTGGGGAGGAAAGACCTGCGAAATCTCTCCGTCCCACACCGTGGGTGCCGCAGTCTCCCACTGAAGGAGCTGCTCAGTGCTGTCACAGTCTGCTGCATGGGGTGGGAGATGTTGTCCAACAGGGATGACAGCTTAGCCGCCGTTCTCCTGTCACTCACCACCTCCACTGGGTCCAGAGGGCATCCTAGAACAGAGCTGGCCCTTCGGATCACCCTGTTCAGTCTCTTCCTGTCCCCAGCAGAGATGCTGCCGCCCCAGCAGACCACACCATAAAAGATAGCAGAAGCCACCACAGAGTCATAGAATTTCTTCAGGAGTGGGCCCTCCACCCCAAACGACCTGAGTCTCCGCAGCAGGTACAGCCTGCTCTGCCCTTTCCTGTAGAGGGCGTCTGAGTTATGAGTCCAGTCCAGTCTGTTGTTCAGATGAACACCAAGGTACCTGTAGCTGTCCACAGCCTCAATGTCCATACCTTGGATGTTCAGTGGTTGCAGTGGAGAATGTTTGTGCCTGCGGAAGTCTACCACCAGCTCCTTGGTTTTACTGGCGTTGATCTGGAGGTAGTTCAGCTGGCACCAGTCCACAAAGTCTTGGGTCAGACCTCTGTACTCCTTGTCGTCCCCATCAGTGATGAGGCCGACTATTGCAGAGTCATCAGAGAACTTCTGCAGGAAGCACTGGGTGGATTTGTGGGAGAAGTCTGCAGTGTAGATGGTGAAGAGGAACGGAGCCAGAACCGTTCCCTGTGGGGCCCCCGTACTGCAGACGACCCTGTCCGACACACAGCCCTGAGTCCTCACATACTGTGGTCGGTCGGTGAGGTAGTCCAGGATCCAGGTAGTGAGGTGATGGTCCACTCCAGAGTTCACCAGCTTGTCCTTTAGAACCGAGGGAAGAATGGTGTTGAAGGCACTGGAGAAATCAAAGAACATGATTCTCACAGTGCTTCCAGCGGTCTCCAGGTGAGCGAGGGAAGGAGGTGAATGACGGCATCATCCGCTCCAATGCCAGGCTGGTAGGCAAACTGAAGTGGGTCCAGTGATGAGCTTATTAGGCGCCGAAGCTGAGCCAGGACCAACCGCTCCAGGGTCTTCATCAGGTGGGATGTCAGAGCCACCGGCCTGTAGCTGTTGAGGTCCTTGGGGCGTGAAGTCTTTGGCACTGGTACAACACAGGAGGTTTTCCAGAGCTGTGGGACTCTTCCCAACCTCAGGCTCAGGTTGAAGAGGTGCTCCATCACCCCACACAGTTGGTCCGCGCAGGACCTAACGACCCTCGAGCTGATGCCATCTGGACCCGCTGCCTTCTTGCCATTAATCCTCCTCAGTTCCCTCCTAACCTGGGTGGTTGAGAGAGACAGGCTGGAGCCTTGTGTTGAGTGTGTATTGGATGCTGTTGTTGGGGGTGGGGGGGAGTGAGCAGGGTGAATAGAGGAGGTGTGAAGTGTCTGAGGTGGAGCAGCAGCAGTGGGGGTGGGTGAGTCTGCAGCCGATGTTGCAGACTGCCTCATGGCTGAGTCAAATCTGTTGAAGAAATGATTCAGTTCATTTGCCCATCTCACATCCCTCCCAGGCAGAGAGTTCTGCTGTTTGTGGCCTGAGATGGTTCTGAGGCCTCTCCAGACTTCACCAACGTTGTTTTGCTGAAGCTGGTTCTCCATCTTCTGCCTGTAGCTCTCCTTCCCATTCCTTATCAGTCCCCTCAGCTCTCTCTGCACCCTTTTCAACTCCTCTTTGTCTCTGGATTTGAAGGCCCTCCTCTTCTGCTTGAGGACGGTTTTAATTTCTGGGGTAATCCAAGGTTTGTTGTTGGAGAAACACCGTACAGTCCTGGTAGGTACAGTGTTATCCACACAGAAGTTTATATAGTCAGTAATGCATGTAGTAAGGCTGTCGATGTCCTCACCGTGGTCATCACAAATCACCTCCCACACAGTCGACTCAAAACAATCCTTAAGAGCCTCCTCGCTCTCCTCTGACCATCTCTGTACTGTGCGGGTGGCTGGTGGCTCCCTGCGCACTAAGGGCTCATACACAGGGACAAGGTGCACCAGGTTGTGATCAGATCTGCCCAGGGGAGGGAGAGGTGATGAACTGTAAGCCTCTTCTGCATTGGCATACAGTAAGTCCAGTGTTTTATTGACTCTGGTTGAGCAGGTCACATACTGGGTGAAGGTGGGCAGTGTGGAGTCCAGTGAGGCATGATTGAAGTCCCCTGATATTATGAGAAGGGCTCTCGGTGATTGTGTTTGCAGTCTGCTGACCACAGAGTGGAGAGAGTCACAGGCTGCATCCGCGTTGGCCGAGGGGGGGACATACGCTGTTATCGCGATAACATGCGAGAACTCCCGGGGCAGGTAGTACGGACGCATGCTAACGGCTAACAGCTCAATGTCTCTGCTGCAGAGTTGCTCTTTTACAGTGATGTGCCCAGGGTTACACCATCTGTCGTTCACAAAAACTGCCAGTCCCCCTCCTTTCCTCTTACCGCTCTCTCTGGTCCTGTCCGCTCGCAGCAGCTGGAATCCCGGTAGTGTCACGCTTGTGTCCGGAGTTAGCGGTGTTAGCCACGACTCCGTTAGCATCATGATGCTACATTGCCGGTACTCCCTCTGTGACCAGGTTAGCGACGTGAGCTCATCCATCTTATTGGGCAAAGATCTTACGTTTCCAATAATTACAGAAGGAAGAGATGGTCGATAACGTCTCCTTCTCAGGCGACGGCGCTCCTTCCCAGCACGACACCCCCGTCTTTTCCTCCTCAGCTCGCTGGGAATATCGGGTCTGTCCGCCGGCAGTACCGCTGCAGGACGCAGCGCTAACAGCTGATCCTTACTGTAAACAAAGGATCTCTGCTCTGGGTCCCCAGACACGGGTGAAAAAAGTAGAAATAAACTGAGAAAAACGACCAGGACTAGCACAAAACGGTAGAACATGGTTGCAGAGTCTAATTACTAATATGTTAGTTATAAAAAAATTACGAGAAAAAAGATAAGAAAGAAAGAAACTCAGAATGAGCAGAGCTGCTGTAACAGGCTGCCGCACACGGGGGGCGCCGGAAGAAATTTTACACAGCTGAATAAACATCAAGCAGACAGCTGATTATCAGAAGTGTGAGATGCTGGAGAATTTACTCCGGTGTCCTGTTATATTTTAGATAGCAAGGAGTTTATTAAACTTCACCGAAACAATCTGCAGATTTCATTAAAATTTAATAAACTATCATCTTGTCTTTATTTTTAGTTAGCACAGACCTTAAACACTTAAAGCTGTAAGCTAATGATAGTTATATAAGAGCATATGCTGCTGGTGCAATAAGCTGTACGTTTTACGTCCAATGGATGATGATCTGATTAGTCGACTAATCGCAAAAATAATCGGTGACTAGTCGACTATCAAAATAATCGTTTGTGGCAGCTCTACTGTGAACTTTGTGCTAATTGTATTTCTCGATTTTGCTGCCCTTTCCTGTCCTCCTCTGGGTATTTATCTATAATATTAACATGTATGCCAAAGTACAGATTTAACAGCATGTGAATAAAAATGCATCCAATATTTCCATACACTGCCTCTTTTTTTCACACTGTTGGTTTGATATACAGTGGTCCCTCGCTATAATGCGCTTCACCTTTCGCAGTCTCGAAAGGTGAAGCGCAGTCTTTTTTTTTTTTTTTACAGCGCATTGTGTTCTGCGTCCTGATTGGCTGTAGACCATAATCAATCAATCTCGTGCCGTGTCTCCTGTACAGGACAGGATGCGTTCAGCTTGTCAAATTTACATAAATCTTCGATCCCAGCAGTGTGACTCTGGAGTGCTGCACTGTATGTTTGTAGGTTTTCTCCCTGTTCTGCACCGTCAAAGGCTCCTGCGGGTGGCTTTGGTTTCATCCTGTAATACTGGACTTTTTTTCTATGAAGGTTTGAACTTTGAGAGTTTAAACAAGAGAGAAAAGTGCGCAAATGTTCATGCCTGTCTGAGAAAAGTGTATAAAGTGTGTAGTGACGGGTTTTACAGCCTTAAAACATCTATAATAATTGTAACAAACTAAAGTTGGCTACCTCGCGGATTTCACCTCCCACGACAAACGAGGGATGACTATAGTAAGATCTGCCAGAGGTTTCTTCCTGTTAAAAGGGAGTTTTTCCTTCCCGCTGTCGCCAAATTGCTCATAGGGGGTCATATGATTGCCGGATTTTTCTCTGTATGTATTGCTGTAGGGTCTACCTTACAGTATAAAGCACCTTGAGGCGACTGTTGTTGTGATTTGGCGCTTTATAAATAGAGTTGAATTGAATAAAACAATGGCTGGTTACAAAATAAAATCAAAGTCTATCAATTAGTCAATCAGTTTTACTTTTGATTGTTTATCTTCCACCCTTCGGGGTATTTGCAAACATAATAAGATTGATGCAGTGGAACCATGTTGTAGTGCACTCGAGTCACAATTTCGCTGTGTGGAACATCACCCCCCCCCCAGCAGAAACAGGGCAAATAAATCTGCCCAATCACACCTGTGGAGCTCCCCGTTGTGGCTTTGGTGCAGGAAATAAAAAAATCTCTCTGGAAATGGAATCACATTAATGCAGGATGCTTTGTCAACCTGATCCGTTATAAAGGAACACAAGCAGGAACAGCACAATACTGTGTCAATGTGCTAACCCCTGAGGAACACCCCAGCCTCTCCTGCTCTCTTATCCTCTTCTCCACCACTCTGTTCATCATGCTTTACACCTGAGGCGAAATAATTTGAATAAGTCATATTTCTCTCCCTCGCTTTCACTGCCTCATGGGGACTATAGTCTATGTTCTCTCTCTCAGCACCTGAGAACCCAGTCCCTGAGGTCATTTACACACACACACACACACACACACACACACACACACACACACACACACACACACACACAACTGCCAGTTGCCTTAATGACTGACTGATCACGAGGCTAACAGGGCGTCTCATGGGCATAAAACCATTTATTCTATTATGACAAAGTTCTCTCTAATATTCTTTATGATGTTGTGTTATTATTGACACACACAGACACACACACAGTATATAATGCAAACATGTTGTTATTTTTGCTATTTCTTAATCACCTTTCTAACAAAACAAATCAATATTTGTTGTAACCTCAGTTTGTCTTAAAGACAGCATCTGTGTGTGTGTGTGTGTGTGTGTGTGTGTGTGTGTGTGTGTGTGTGTGTGTGTGTGTGTGTGTGTGTGTGTGTGTGCAAACAGTTACTAAGGTGTGTGACATGCAGTTTGCTTGAAGCGCCTTTGAACACTCCACAGTTGTCTTCGTAGTTGCTAATCACAGACCGACTGATGCTTCATATCCCAGAGGCAGTCATGATTTCATGACTGTAAGACGGTAAGAATTAGGACAGGCCAGTCAACAGTACAGCCTGAGGTCTTCCTACACCTCAGAACTCTAAATGTGGCTCCGGTCTCCTAGAATCTGGTCCATAACGTCCCTAAATCTGTCTGCTTCTGTGCATGTGTTCAGTTTCTGGAAGCGGGAGCTTTTTCCTCTCCGTTTTGCAAACCGTCACTGACGATTGGCGGCCTTGGTTACTGAGGGTGACAGGAGCAAGGCATCATGGTCCTGTTCTTAGTGGCGCAGTGTTGTGGCTTGGCACGGCAAGACAGGTCCATGTGCCTGTCATATGATGCTGGCAGCGCCAGTCTGGCAAATGCAGCAAGGAAGGGGGAGGTTAGCGAGAGAGAGAGAGGGAGAGATGGGGGAGAAAGAGAGGGCGAGTAAGAGTGTGTGTGTGTGTGTGGTTTCAATGGGCTACAGGGCAATTTAGGGAAACAGAGGGCTAGTTGTGTCTGGGTGTGAGTGTGTATGTAGCCTACCCTAAAGGCCCAACTCTGAGCCTTTCTGATCTTATAAACTTTGACGTGTTTTGCAGGATTCAGTATCTAAAAGGCACCGTTGGTTCGCAGAAACACACACACACACACACACACACACACACACACACACACACACACACACACACACACACACACACACCCTTGTGTTACTTCTCAGAACTAATTTTACCCCGAGTGGATGATAACGGCAAACATAACAGGCATAATTTTGCCTGCTGCCTGACTCGCTTTTCTGCAATAAAATAAACGCTCTATAACAAACTGAAAAGGAGACATGCAAATATCTGTGCTGTGTTATCCACATGCAGTCATGCAGTTTGGTTGCAAAAACAGAGATCAATCACAACAATAACAGAATGAAATCAACCTCACTCACAAGACTTGTCACCACACTACAGTGCAGCACGCTGCAGAAGAACAGGTAGCACAAAATCAGCGGCAGTACTGACGAGTGGATCTGCTCTTAGCTTTATGGAACACAACACTGTGGTATGCAAAGCTAATAAGAGCTGAACTGAACAGCCAGTTGACAAAAAAGGTTATTTCACTCATTTTTAATCACCAAAAGTAAATTCCAGCTTCTCAACAATGTGAATACCAAGCATAACCTAACATGTCCACGGGCACCAGGACTAAGAAGACATCTCCTTTACCGCGCTGGTCCTTCCACGCCTACATTTACCAGCACACAACAGCCTGCCGATTGCCAGCTTCCTAAATCATCCAGTTCTTGAGACCTATTAGAAAAAAATCAAAAGAAGATGTTGGTGGGATCATTAAAGTCATTAGGAGGCATTTATCTATTTCATAGAGAAAAAAACTCACTGATTTATTGACAGGACAGACAGTAGATTAACTGGGGGAAAAGAAATCATTAGCTGCAGCCTGTTGAGGAAAACACTTGTTTCTCCTGCACTAAGCATCACTGAGTCAGTCATCCATCCATTTTCTAAACCGCTTAGCCGGTTCAAGGTCACACGGCACTGGATACTGTCCCAGTATGCACTGGCTGGCAATCTATCAGAGCGGCTGGCACACAAAGACAGACACACTGGTAGTCACATTCACACCAACAGGCGTTCTAAGGTGGCCAGTTCACTAAACCTGCATGTCTCAGAGAGCAGGAAGAACATGCCAGCTCTACACAGGAAGGTCCCAGCTGGTCAAACCAAACGGCAAAACAGGCCATCCAATCAAAGCTTTCTGCCTCTCTACAGAAAACGGCAGATATTTCCCAAGATTTCCAGATGACCTCACACCCCAAGGAAGCCGAGTGAAACAAAATGAAAAGAAATTATGTCATTATAAAATGACGCTTTTGCTATTTGTACACCAATGTCTGTACGTAGCAGAGACCAACACCAGTTTGCCTTTAATCATGTGTGATGGAGAGCAGAGGAGAGAGAGCGGATATCAATTGACACTGTTAAAAAAAAGATGTAAAAATGAAGTAAAATCAGACACTGTGGCTGCTATCTGCTCTTTAAGTCTGACATTAGCCGTTTCCGGGTCCAAACTCCGCTGCAGGTCCCAAAGTCAAACGAACACTGCGGCATCACTGAGAGTTACAAACTATGTAAATTATTTCACCTTAATAAAATGATCAGCGTTGCTGCTTTACCAGGTGTAACAATTAAGTTTAACATCCAGGCATCCATGAAAACAGGATTAATGAAGTTTAACAGAGTTAGAAGTTAGCAGGAAGTTAGCTCGCTAGCTTCCACCTAAACATGATATAGCATGTTCTGACTGAGAGATTTCTGAAAAATTCAAACGTACAGCTCTGTTATCACTTCCAACATAAATGAGGACAGAAAACTAAACAGCAGTGACGTTTGTAGGGTTACTGAAGTTGGGCTAGCTGGTAGATAATGATGTGCTACGTGACCGCTAGCAAAACAGCTATGTTAGCATAAACACAGTGAAGCTGGAGGATGAACACTAACTTTTTTCCACTCGATAAAAGTTAACGTGAGGGATTCTGGTGGTCAGGGACAAATGCAATCGCATGGCAGGATGCTGTAAAAGGACCAAACTTCAGTCAGGAGAACAACTGAGATAATCCATCCACAATACGAGGTTAGTCATTCATATACTGCTGCATGGGCTGGGCTGCAGTTACATCGTAAGGGTTTAAACACTGAGCTTTAAAATGAACAGTGGCAATAAAACCCAGAGAGACCGACAGTGATCACGGATTGTTTTTAAGGGCTTGTTCAGATTAAATAGAACAGGATACAAAACATGTTAAAAACACAACAGCCTTAATAAACACAGAGCAGTTTGGACCTGGAAACAGGATTCATACGTCATCACTTAAAGACCGATTGGACATAAGTCAGTCAGAGTCTTTGTCTGAGAGATTAAATCATTTTAACCAGAAATCATTCAAAGGAAACGGTTGTTCTTTATTTCACAGAAAGAAATGGCAATACATCGCGATTCTTATTTCTTAGTTTTTATCATTAACTAATAACAAGTTATGAGTTTATAGCAAAATTATTTAGCCCAAAAAATGTTTTCAGTGTGTGTTCTGTCGCACTTAGGAAGTAATGACTAGTGTGGAGCAAATCACCACAAATAAAAAGATGACAACCTCAGATCCTTTTATTTTTTTAATGAATACAGTCTGAATCTGGTCAAAGCTCAGAGCAATGGCAGCTTTCCTGCTGATTACAATAAAGGCAAAGCAAAGCTGCACCCCACGACAAGCACAGGAGGGCAGGCTTCAGCCCATCTTCACCATCAGAGACGATACCGCAAAACCCACTCGAGCTGGGAGAACCACCGATCCAGAAGCTGAAACTCGGCATGGAAACTCACAGAAAGAGCCAAGTTAAGGAGTCTTCCTTACAGCGCCTCAAACAAATAACCATGGAAAATCTGTCCTGGTATGAACACTGAAAAAAGGCTAACGACACGTCCTGTACAGATACAGTATAAATAATAAAATTTGACCTGTGACAGTCCTGGGAACAAAGACGTGGATAAAACACACTCCCAAATCTCAGGTATGGGATGACGGTCCTTTTGTTGCTAGGAGACGACGGTTCATTCCTTTGCACCGACAATCTCACTTTAAAGATGCAGAGGCTTTCTCTCTGCTCTCTCTGGTTTACTCTGGATTTCTATATTTATCTCTCTCTCTCTGCATGGACTCACACATTCAGCACACATGCATCTACACACAGACACACACGGCCTAAAATCCACACACTCGCATATGTGCATGTGTGCGTGTGTGTTAATTACCCAGCTGCAGTAACCCAGAGACTAATGATCTCTCATCACTGTGAGGTGGGATTAAAGTTTGAAAGTCTTGATTAATTGATTGAGCTAGCCAGTCAGGTGCATGGCAGGGAGCTTACCTTATTGCTCTATTAGATAGATGAAGAGAGTGAAGTGCAAGGCTACAGGGAAAATGGAAATCCCTAAATGAGAGAAATGGAATAGGGGGAAGAAACAAGAGGAGACTAGACTCGGGTGATTGAGGAGAAGAGGAAGGACGAGAGAAGAAGAAGGTGAAACGACAGCATCAATAAAGAAGTGCAGGAAAGAAGGAGGAGAGAGGAATAAAGGACACAGGGTGTAAGAGGGGAGAGACAAAGGGATGATGCTGAAAATAACAAAAGAGCAGGAGGGGAGGGAGGGAGGGAACAATCAAAGGGAGCTCAGCACTGCAGGAAGGTGGCAGACTGACACACACTTCAAACACGTGTGTGTGTGTGTGTGTCTGTGTGTGTGTCTGTGTGTGTCTGTGTGTGTGTCTGTGTGTGTCTGTGTGTGTGTCTGTGTGTCTGTGTGTGTGTCTGTGTGTGTCTGTGTGTGTCTGTGTGTGTCTGTGTGTGTGTCTGTGGTGGAAGCTGTGTCCATACACTGACCTTCTTAACCTGGCAGGAAGGGATCTGCAATGATCCCATTCAAAGTGTGCTCATCTACTCTGCGTGCACACACCTGTAACAGGTTTGGACACGCCCACACTGGGCTACAACGCTGCTTTATTATAATGACACAGTTGTGCAGTGACCACTGTCCACCTGTTCATTACCGGGTGATCCTCACACATCCAGGGATGATCCAGGTCCCGTTTGCTCCTTTTAATGATTCATTCTGATATTATCAGCATTTATGTGGCAAAATGTGGTTTTTCCTCATTATTAACTGCACCTCAAACAGGTGATCGAGAGATTTGACTGGTTTGGTGGTTTCTTAGCTGAATGTTTTCATCACGTGAAGGAACACCCAAAGCCTCAATCTGACAGCCAGACTGATGACAGGACAGTTGTAGCTTATTGCTACCCAGAAAAAATCCACTACAGCAAACAGGAAACTGATCCAATGTACAGATAGAGACAGAAATAAAAGCAGAAGATCTGTAGATGCAAATTCTACATATTTTGTTCTGGTCAATAAATCCTAATGAAACACCAACAGCCTCCAACTTCTTTCATTTCTCTGTGACGCTACAGCTCAGATGGATTCCATTGAATTCCTTCCAATGGGAAAACATCAAGCCTTTATCAGACAGAGGAACTACAGGTTACCAGCTGGATTCAAACTCAGGACAACACACATCACCTTTTAATTCAAGGTTTTACATATCAGGAAATGATCAGAATAATCTCGTCCCCAAGTCTTAAAATGAGGTCCAAACAAAAACGAAGCTAAAACGTAGAAGCAGTTTGTAAAAACAAAGTACAATCCATGATTCACCAGCTTGTACAACCAACATTAGCAGCAGCAACAAGTAACTGTTTTCTTTATCAGTCTCTCAAATCGTTGTGGAGGAATTTTAACAACACTGCTTCGACTCATTGAGGTTTGTTGGGGTTCATTAACGCGCGGCTCTCTGAAGGTCTTGCCGCAGCATTTCGGACGAGTTGAAGTCTTTGTGCCGTCGCGACACTTTGATTCATTTCTTTCTCGTTTTGCTTGGAATCACCGTCCTGTTCCTGAAGCACTTTTGGCCAAGCTTTAGCTGAGTGACAGACGGCCTCATAAGCGACGTAGACCTGCTGTAGATACAGAATACTTTGGTAGCTCACAGTCAACCAACGACTGCTCCCGGGCCTTTTGGCGGTCTCTTCTTGCTCCCTGTGTTTTGTTCAGATACTCTTTCATTGTTCTTTTTAGAGAGAAGAGGCTTTCTCCTGACACCCCTGCCAAACAAGGTGCACTTGTTCAGTCTTTTTTCTGACTGTACTGTCGCGAACTTTAACTTTTAACATCCTAAATGTGCTCTGTAGAGTCTGTCCTTCACACTTCATCACGTAGTTCATTTAATTAGCAGCACTTGGCTGTACCTTACCCCATTAATTCTTATGGAAGCAGTGAGCTTGTATCTTTGGTTTTGGTTTTAATAAATAAAGTATCTCATGTTTGTAGTTCATATCAGTACCTAATTTGAAGTCCTGTTATTGACTATTTTTATTATATCCTGATATGTAAAACTTTGTGTGTCATCACAACCCAAAAAGGGAAACTGAGCTATATTTGTTACGTGTCTCCAGTTTATTGCAGCAGTATGGCCGTGTGTAAATTATTTTATGTTTAACACACAATGGGAACATTGTGTTCAGATGGGCGTTGGTTTTGGAGCTCACACGTACAATGTGCGCGCGCGCACACACACACACACACACGCCCGTTTAGCTATCTTAGTGAGGACCTTCATTGACATAATGCTTTTCCTAGCCCCTCACCCTAACCATTACAAACGAATGCCTGACCCTAAACCTAACCATAACCTAATTGTAACCCTGACACTAAAACCACATTTTGAGCCTTTAAATGTCTTCAAACTTGTGAGGACCGGTTTGTGTGTCCTCACAAGTGACTGCTGGTTCTCACAAGTATAGTAGAATGCAGATTTCGGTCCTCACAAAGATAGCTAGACAGGAACACCCACACACACTAACCCGTGAGAATAACTCAGCTAGTTTCCACAACAACACGCAGCGACCTGTCTGCCAGCTCTCGCTGTCTCGCTATCTTCCACACTCGGTCCATCCTATCATCATCCTATCCCCGTCATGCCCGCTCCATCTTATCTTCTTTCCCTGTTTCCCTCTGAGGGTCCATGGAGACACCGAGTGTTTCTCTGATGTCAGTAGTTGCGTGCGCTTCATTTCAATAGCAGCTGCGTCCATAATTTCCTTCTCATCATCAGACCTGAATTACTGACTGCTGCACTCGTCATTTATTTGTAAATATAGAAAAATAGATATACATATCATAACTTGAGTGTCTTAGACCCAAGCTCTTATTCAAAGAAGTCATCATCACATGTCATGTGTTGCTAACATACTTTAGCATCTCACACTACAGAAAGGTGACAGCTGAGGAAAGTCAAACGTCAGCAGCACTGCCCCTCGAGTGTCAAAGTTTGCTGCCCGGCAGCAGGAACATCTCCCTCTGGATACTGTGTTACGTCAGAGAGGAGAGATTACAAGTACATTTACTGAGTATATTTAAGTATGGCAGAAATCACAGTACAGTCATTGTCTTTAACTTTAACTGCTGATTCTGTTATCAAATGTTGAGGTTATAAAATCAGGATGTGTGTCCTGTCCTAGTTACGCTCAGCACCCCTCCCTGCTGAAACAATAAAATGTTAATGAATATCTTGAAGTGGAGTTGATCTCAATCACAGTGGCCTTTCTGCCCTACTGCCTCTGACTTCATTTAGTTTTATATACCGACACAGAAAATGAAGCCTAAGGCAAATCCACGAGTAAAGCACAGGCTGATTATTTGTGGCTCGAACAAAAATAAATAAAAAAATCCCGAGTGGTTGCTCCAGGCAGACACTTAAGGTCTGCTGATGTTATTCCAAGAAGAATGGTCGGGCGATCTCCATCATCCATACCTCACCCTGGAAAACACTGGCACTGGTTCCACAGGGATCACCATCCAACCTCAAACACAACAAACACGTCCAGCATGAAGTAAGAGAACATAGGCTGTACCAGTGGAATGATTCAGCTTATCATAAAGACACGCAGTAGGCCATGTGTGAATATGAGTGTGTAACGGAGCGGAAAGGCTGATTTTATTCCCACAGTGTCGTTTTTTTAATGGAAGGAAACCTTCCTCCAAACGGACAGAGCAGTGGAGCCGCCAAGGGAAAGCACACGATTAAAAAACTGTAGAATTAAAATATAATTTATTATATTTAAATAGTTAAAAATGTAAACTAAATTAAAACAACCTTGGCCAAGGGATAACACAATAAAAATCAATAAAACACAACATTAAAAGTCCAGTGGCATCCGCCACGATATAAAAGTCCAAACGGTGCAGAAACCAACAGGATTGTCGCCGTCCTGTCGGCCTCTTCATTCTGATGCCAACTAGAAAAAGGAGAGAGGGCCAGCGGCAGTCACCATTCTTAAATTCCACTGGAGGTTCGTCTTAGACGGGATGAATCGGGACTTACCCCAGATGGGCAGAGCTCCTAACTCCGCCCACCACTGTGTTGTGTTTCACACGCGTAGCCATAGACTCGCCGTCCCGGGGACATAAGGCGCCATCCCGCTGCCTCTCTATCCCCTGCCGTGGGCCTCTCTCGGCGAGGAGCTACCTCCCGTCAACACCAGCACAGACCTCTCCGCTCAGCTCCGATCACTCCCTCCAGTGCGCGGTCGTCCGCGATCTCTGGTCTCGTTCTCCTTCGCCGCACGCCTTGGCCAGCTGCCTATAGCCGGGCCTCTGTGCTGCTCTGCGCGGCTGTCGCCCACACCGGTTACCATGCCATGTCTCTCCTCCTCTCAAGCCTTCTCTCAAGCTTTTTCTCCCCCCCCTGCTCTATGGTCTGCCAGGCCCTCTTATTGGCCTCTCTGGGATCTCTCGCAGGTGTGATCAGTTTACTATCAGGTAGGGGCGGAGTCTTTCCAGGACAATTTGACAGTATAACGAAAACATGCAACAACATAACCACTGCACAAAACATGACCAATACATGCAATATAAAAACTAAGTAAATACACTTCATATTAAAATATTAAAAAGGTAAAACAACAAAACATGCAAAACTTAAATAACTTGTCCCTTTCCACCCCGTGACATCCCCCCACACTGAAAGATTAGCAGTCCCTGCTAAAAACCCAGCTTCCAGTCATGAAGCTTTCTTTGAGTCCGGTTCCGTCTTCGATCCCCAAGCAAAAATATAACAAAGTGCACCATTCAGTCCAAGGCCACAAACGAGCAATCACTCTCACGTCCTCGTAACATAGCTACCCAGAAGCCATAAGGTCCTACACTGCACCCGGCTGCTACCGTGAGGATGCTTCCAGGGTCTCGTGCTTAATCCCAAGCACTGCTGCCTAGCAGCAAATCATTACCCCACCTCCCGCAAGCCTGCAGCTGACCTCCCATGACAACCTTGGTTGGACGTTCTTCTTTCATTCTTGGTGTGGCCAACACTCATACTTGTGCACACTGTCCATACTCATTTGCTCAGGGGACATACGACCTAAAACACACATTATTGGGGCACTAATATACACATACATCATATATTTGCATTTCCCCTGACTAACCCAACTGCTCTGGCTCCGTATCCTGTCGACAACGCCAATTATGTAACGGAGCGGAAAGGCTGATTTTATTCCCACAGTGTCGTTTTTTTAATGGAAGGAAACCTTCCTCCAAACGGACAGAGCAGTGGAGCCGCCAAGGGAAAGCACACGATTAAAAAACTGTAGAATTAAAATATAATTTATTATATTTAAATAGTTAAAAATGTAAACTAAATTAAAACAACCTTGGCCAAGGGATAACACAATAAAAATCAATAAAACACAACATTAAAAGTCCAGTGGCATCCGCCACGATATAAAAGTCCAAACGGTGCAGAAACCAACAGGATTGTCGCCGTCCTGTCGGCCTCTTCATTCTGATGCCAACTAGAAAAAGGAGAGAGGGCCAGCGGCAGTCACCATTCTTAAATTCCACTGGAGGTTCGTCTTAGACGGGATGAATCGGGACTTACCCCAGATGGGCAGAGCTCCTAACTCCGCCCACCACTGTGTTGTGTTTCACACGCGTAGCCATAGACTCGCCGTCCCGGGGACATAAGGCGCCATCCCGCTGCCTCTCTATCCCCTGCCGTGGGCCTCTCTCGGCGAGGAGCTACCTCCCGTCAACACCAGCACAGACCTCTCCGCTCAGCTCCGATCACTCCCTCCAGTGCGCGGTCGTCCGCGATCTCTGGTCTCGTTCTCCTTCGCCGCACGCCTTGGCCAGCTGCCTATAGCCGGGCCTCTGTGCTGCTCTGCGCGGCTGTCGCCCACACCGGTTACCATGCCATGTCTCTCCTCCTCTCAAGCCTTCTCTCAAGCTTTTTCTCCCCCCCCTGCTCTATGGTCTGCCAGGCCCTCTTATTGGCCTCTCTGGGATCTCTCGCAGGTGTGATCAGTTTACTATCAGGTAGGGGCGGAGTCTTTCCAGGACAATTTGACAGTATAACGAAAACATGCAACAACATAACCACTGCACAAAACATGACCAATACATGCAATATAAAAACTAAGTAAATACACTTCATATTAAAATATTAAAAAGGTAAAACAACAAAACATGCAAAACTTAAATAACTTGTCCCTTTCCACCCCGTGACAAGTGCAAACGGCGTGCTAGACCAGCGCCCTGTACAGGATGTGCCTCTGTGCCCTGTGACGGCTGGGACAGACTCCAGCACCCTGGGACCCTAAATGACAACAGCGGTTACAAAAAAAACACATGGATGGATGAAAAATGCCATATTTTACTGTTTGTATTTTAAATACTGCACTGTTGCTACTGCTGGAGTAATGGATCTAAATGCAACTAACCAATGCATCCCGTAGGACATTATCTCTAAATACAAGTTGGTCTGGGAATGGAGGGGAACTTTACACAGAGGACGATACAGGTGAAAGCATTCGCCTAAATTGTATACAGCACCTTGGTCAACAGTTGTCGTTTTAAATGTGCTATATAAATAAATTTGACTTTGACTTTAAAGCAGGGGTGGGCAACTCCAGGCCTCGAGGGTCCTGCAGCTTTTAGATGTGTCCTTGATCCAACACAGCTGATTTAAATGGCTAAATCACCTCCTCAACATGTCTTGAAGTCCTGCAGAGGCTGGTAATGAACTCATCGTCTTATTCAGGTGTGCTGACCCAGGGTGAGATCCTGCAGGACACCGGCCCTCGAGGCCTGGAGTTCCCCACCCTTGCCCTAAGCTTTAACTACTTTTTTTAGACTTTGTGTTTGCAGGAGAGAATTCTGGAAACTATCATTACTGTCATACAGTTGTCCTTGGCCTTAATCACTAGATTACATTCATCCCTGCTTGAACTGAATATGAAAAAAATAGTTCCTAAGATTTGCGAGAATGGGACTGATTGGTATGTACATAAGGACAGACATAGTATACTACCTCAGGTCACAGCACGGAGCCATAAACTGTAGTTTTATTGAAGGACCAGCAGAGGCTTTAACACCAAAGAGGTTTCTCTTTGAAGCTTCTTCTGTGAAGCCTGAGTGAAAAGTGCTCAAAGATCTATTTCAAGCAAGCTATCATAATGTGTGCATGTGTTGCATACGCGTGTGAGTTTGTGCGTGCGCGTCTCCAAGTGTATGTGTCACGGCGCCCTTGGACACGGGCTTGTGGAATGTGTTGAGAGCAAGGGAAAACACTGGGTTGCCACAGCAACTAGCGAAGAGAAACAGATTGGTGGGTGGGTGGGGCGCAGTCAGAAGAGCAAGCAAAAGACCAGAAAAAGATAGGACGGGACAGGTTTGACATACGCGATCCCAGCACAGGATTAGAGGGGGAAGCTGAAAGAGTAAGAGGAGAGCTTGAAGGATACGGGTATGAAAAACGTTCACGTTCACCCCTCGTCCTTTATTGATGTGGGTAGGATGTTGCTCTGGTTACTTTGTGGGGAAGTCAGATGGGGAGTGTAAACACAGCTCATTCTGTTTCTTGTCCACTGTCACTTCTCCATTTTGCCTTGAAAAATCTATCTTCTGTCCTCTTTCCTGTTTTACGCCTCTTCTTCAACACTTTGCATTCATTTCAGAACCGGTTATAATCCTGCAACCCTTCTGTAACACACGTTACTTTAACCTGATAAGTAGTGTAGCACAGAAATCTTGTTGTAGACACTTTTCAAAATGTCAACTCTCACACCAAAAACATAAACTGCTCCATTCTTGCCTGGGAACACTTCGGTGTCTCCCAGAGGAGCTTTAGGTGCTGGAGGGCAGGAGAGAGGTTTGCCTGCCGTCCCCATGACCTGCATAAGTGGTAGAAAACGGACAGCTGGACGGCTGGCTGGGTGGACGGATTGACTCTGTACAAATAACAATGTAGCTGAGGCTGTTCACTTTACCTCGAAATAGAAACGCAATACTTTGATATATTATACCCTCCAACAGACACACACACGTTTGTATGGCTGACCTTGACTCCTCACACTACTGCGTTTCCAAAATGTCCTCATTTCAATAGTCTAACAAAGACAACTCACACACACACACAGCATATCCTGATCAATAGGTGTATTGTTATTTCAGCCTCTACATGGAGTATCAAAAGCAGCGTTGTGATTAAAAATACACCGCGCCTTTGGATAAGGTTAAGGTCACCTGCATGTGTTCTTACAGTTCAAATCTGTGCCGCTCACGCAGTGATGAGGAGGACAGATATTCTGTCATCGTGACATCATCACCACTGTGACATCATCACCACGACTGCTATGGCGACGCATCATCAACAACTACACAGAACTGCTAATGATGTACACTTACACCAGCAGCATTTATCTTCACTTTGAACTTTTATACAACATCAGGAACAAAGTGGGCGTGTCAGTGTTTCGTCTGAATCACACAAACACATCAGGATGCTTCATGTGCAGACAGAGGTCAAACAAAACGTTCCAGCAGAGAAGGTGAGGCTGAGTGAAAACGTGTTCGCTCCTACAGCAGTGCATTCAAAACCACGAGCTGATGTTCAGCATTTAACTGAAGGTGCCATACATGACTGCATTTCCTGCACTCTTTAGTGCCTGAGTCATCCTGACAAGTCTAATGACCTGATTTATTAGAAATTTGGAACCTGAAACTGAGGTGAGTATAAAGGAGCGGTTGATTAGCCTCATCCCGCTGCCCTGCGTTCAGATAGAACCGATCCTCTTCTGTGGATTAGATTCATAATCCTCAATTAGCAGGTCGTATACTGAACGTGTATACTTCAGGATTCAGAGGACTGAGAAGTGGGAAAGACTAAGGCTACGTTCACGCTGCAGGCGAAAGCGCATCAAATCCGACTTTTCTGACCCTCTGCGACCATCTATCCGATCATGGTGTGACAGTGTGAACGGCACAAATCCGATATTTTCAAAGCCGATCTGGGTCACTTTGGTATGTGGTCCTGAATCCGATACGTATCTGATGTTTCAGAAAGCGACTGCTGTTTGATGGTCATGTCGCATTAAATCCGTCTTTTACGTCACTGACACAAGACAGACGCCAATTATCAGCGCCGGAGAAGACATTGCGAATGCTTCCTGGCCATCCGGTGTAGATGTCAGTCGAATTTCCCAGAGGAACCCACCCGAGGGATTAATAAAGTTCTATCTTATCTTAAACTGTTGGGAAGACAACGTGAACATTTTATTTGTTCTGTATACTCTGCAGATTCTGACAGACATTTCCAACTATCCTCTGAAGCAGCAATAAGGATCAATATTAGGCCAAATGTAAATAATAAAATAACTTTATAACTTAAAGCAAAATTGGGAAAGTGACCCGGTGTGAGCCTTAGTGTGAAGGAATTTCGGCCCAAGCGTGACAGGGTCCGTTCAAAGCCAATCCCGATAAACTGAAGACAGTTTATCAAATAAAAGATGCAAGATCGCTGCTCAATCTCAGCAAGCGAAACAAAGACATTAAAATATGAAATATATATAAAACAAGTGCTGATCATTTTCTGCTTTCCTCTCGATGCTTTCCAAAGCATCAAAGTTGCCATGACTTCAGAGGCCACTGGAGTTTGTGGTGAAGCAAATGATCCGTTTGTCCCTCAGGAGGCGGCGTTTGTTTGGAAGCTGGTGTTTTTCATTTCATGATGGTTTGTCTTCCCTCATTTTCACCGGGCATTTACTTTTCCTTCAGTGTCTCCTTGGTCACATTAGGATTGTTTGGTTAGGTCATTCAGTACGGTCTTTAAAGATCGTACCGTCTTTAAAGTGTTCCCTGAAAAATGATGCTTTCTGAGTGAATACTAATGTGATGCTAACTTGTCTTTGATGGCAGCGTCTAACGTTCTGGGAAAACGAACAAGCTGTGAATATTTTTTACATTAGACACAGCTGCAACCAGTCAAGAGTGAAATGTGTAGGGAAGGTCTGTGTCTGTGCACCTGAATTTGCTTAGACCAGCTATCAGCATTCAGGGACCACAGCACAGGCAGTCTTACACCTGCGCTATATTTAAGTGCTATCCTCCACAACTTTATACGGAGAGATTTTTGTCTTCAAAAAGGTCAAATCGAGGAGCTGAAGCTGGTAGAGATCGTTGTCCTGCCACATATACTTTAACAGGTCTGATACAAGAGCTGGACTCCTGGTGCTTTTGTCTTGCAAGGCCCACGCCGGCCTCTCCCTGCTCTATCCCAGTTATGTGGTCCATCCCGTGGCTACGTGCGTCAGTCGTAGGCTGGGAATTTGGTGCACGAGCTAAGTGCTTAATGATGAGCCTTATTTAGTTCACAGAAGTGAGAATACAAAAAAATCACAAAACATTTCCCTCGTTTATGGTGATCTGTCATCACACTCTACAATGTTGGTGACAGTATTTGGAAAATGAGTCATTTATGTGTCGTACGTTCTGCTGGGCATGCTTGGGAAACGTGTATGCACGCTTGAGGACGGGAGCTGACCTTGCGCTCTTTGTCTCCGTACTCCAGGCCCAGCGTGTCCATGGCGCGGACGATGGCGGCCAAAGATTGGATGGTGTTGCTGTAAACAACGGGCTTGTACTGCTTTACGTCATCGCCGGAGAAACCGTCCTCGTGGATGATCCTAGAAACAAAGAGACGCACGGGCATTAAAGAATGTTAAATACTTGGGCTCTGCTCATTATACAGGCAAACAAAGTGAACAGCAAAGTTATGTGCAGGCACAGGTTTGCTTCTCAACCTGATAAAAAAGTGGATTAAAAGCACACGGCAAAGGTGTTTTACACGTTCGTGGGATACAAAAGAGGAAAATGAGGAAAATGGAGATAAGCACAGGTGGAGCCTGGACCGGAGAGGAGGGAGGGAGCGGGCCCATAACTGTAGCCTAACCTGACATTTAAGGCTGCTGTTTGAAATGCCACAATGTCTTTCACTGCACCTAACGCAAGGGCACAGCGACAGACGGTCGCAGGGACAGTTAGCGAGGTAGACTCCCGCTCGTATGGACAAATGAGACAAAGACCAACAGAGAGACGGACAGCCACGAACAACAGGTTGATTCAAACAGACAGATACAGGTTGAGGCAACAGTGTGAGGCAATTCTGATAGACAACATCACCATGCATAAATAAACCCGAACGAACGGGCCTCCAGCATGGGCACAACTCAGGATCCAACACGGCTGCAAACATTTGTGCGTGTATTACAGGCCTGTGTCTATCCCACTGTTCTTACTTTACAACCAAGTAATCCAAATTGAAAAGAAATCTAGTAAAGAAAGTGCAAAGAGCTCGGTAAAGTCAGAGAGACACGTGTAGGAACTAGTGATGTGCGGATCGATCCTGAAATATCGATTCCTCCGATACCAATCATTTATGTTCTAGAATCGATTCTCACATTAAAATATCGATATTTTAGTAATTTAGGGTAAATTTGTAGTTTATCATTAACAGGAACACAGTGGAAAGAAACTATAACATTCGGATTGTCTACATTCAAAGGAACTACTTCCTCTTCCGCCTTAGGGTTCTTTAGACCTTCGCGGTCTAAAGAAAGCCGGGTAGTGAAACTCAGCCGTCTGCTCCTTGCTATCTAAAATATAACCGGGCGCTGACTTAAACTCTCGACCGTCTCACACTTCTCTTTAATCAGTTTCTGTTTGACGTTTATTCAGCTGTGTAAAACCCCGGAGTAACCCTCCCGAGGGATTAAAAAAGTTAAATTAAATTTAATCTAATCATTTTAATCTCAGCCAAACCGATTTACTCACGATTAAATAAAACACTGAAAAAGCCAAACAAGAACATTTTTAAGTTATCAAAGTGACTTAAATATCATGTTTAACTCGAGTAGTGAAAGCCCGCGGGGGTTTGAAGATGATGTGTCGGCTCAGATATTTGAAGTTTACACAGCTACATTCTCACCTGAAAATATGTTAAAAGTTTTTTTGCGACCCAGAAAGAGAAATAAGAGTAATATTAAAACTAAGTAGCTGCCGTCATTGTTGGAAACTGGAATTGGCTGGGCCGCGCTATGAATTCTGCGATATGGTTTTTCAATTTTGTTGTCCGGGGAGAAATTCGGGAGAATGGTGGCTCCGGGAGATTTTCGGGAGGGGCACTGAAAATCAGGATTCTCCCAGAAAAATCGGGAGGGTTGGCATGTATGGTTGTGGCAACATCACTAACCTTGTCACCTCAGAGTAAATCATATCACAGAATATGACGAGTGTTGAGACGAACTGAAGAGGAGGAGAGGGACAGGTGCTGCTAGGGCGAGACAGACGTCTCTCACAGGCAGGCAAGGTGGTCAAATAGCACAACTTCAGTTTTTTTATTTCTATATGATGAACTCTGCATTATTAAGTGATAAGAACAAGTAATCTGATGTCCTGTAATCATTATGACGCTATAATTTAAGATACAACAAATAAAATACGTTTTTGTACAAAGTATCGGATCAGTATCGTCGATACCACCCTGAATATTACTTGGTATCGGATCGGAAAGGAAATCAGTGGTATCGCACATCACTAGTAGGAACTAAGAACAAATATAAGCGCTGTCAGCAGCCCCGCAGTGGACGTTCAGAGAAACTGATCAGAGAAACTGTTCAGAGAAACTGTTCACATCTTGTTCTTTAGCATGTGAACGCTTATATTTGTTCTTAGTTCCTACTAGTGACAGCTGGACAGCAATACGCAGCATCAGTCATGAGCCGGTGAGATAAAGTATTATGTACTCACACTACATCAATTATCTGCAGTCAGCTGAGACTGAACAAGTCACCTGGATGAGTGACGAAACGTTTCTCCCACAAAACGCTACGTCCAGATGAACAGATTAAACTTCTGGAGAACAACATCGATTACACTGAAAGGTGCTTGACTGATGAATCAAAATAATCCTCACTTATGTCAGGTCTGAAGTGAGCTCTTTGCTCTTCTGCTCTTTTCAAACAGAAGGTTTGAACAGCAGGTGAGTGGGTTGCTGTACGCCTAAGATTACCATATAAGGTGATATCCACCCTCACTAAAATCATAGAGAGCCAAGAGCAGACGGAGTGCTGAGAGTCCAAATCCTGAAGTTCTGTTCCTGACGGGGATTACTCGCACATACGCCGACCTCATTACAAGTTTAATATGAACATCCATCGTTATGACGTAAAGTACATGAAAGGAAATAAGGAAAAGCTTCGGTTTCTTTATAACAACCTGACCACAGAGTTCGTGGTCAGTTTAAAAAGGCCTCTGCTCTGCGGGGTCTGGTTTGGTGTGCTTCTTGACATATGGCAGATGTGTGGTACGATACATCTGTTTACTGCTTCTGTGAGTGTCCAACGGTATTGACTTTGTGTGTGTGTGTGTGTGTGTGTGTGTGTGTGTGTGTGTGTGTGTGTGTGTGTGTGTGTGTGTTTGCGGTCTCGGTCAGTGTAACGTTTCAGATCAATCAGGCAGTGTGCCAGTCCTATATAAATATGCCACACTTCTATTTACATCAGTGCCTTTCACACAGAGGGCCAAAGCCTGGAGCTGCAGACGGGAACCAGGACAGATCTTTGCGTCCCCGCTAAAAGATGCCAAAAAGACATTTTCTGAAATTCCACCTTTCCTACCACCAGAGAGGAGAAACTCTTAATGGGAAGAGGAAACGATGCCAATAGAGAGGTTGATGTCAGAAATAACCTAACAAACAGAACTGGGGACTCTGTGTTTATACGACAGGAAGCTAAAGTTATGACAAAGAGCCTCTTCTGCAGGGGCGCTCGGCCAGCTTTGCACTGTGAGAATGTGCTTCCAAGGTTCAAGGTTCAAGGTTCTTTATTATTTGTCACATGCATAGTTATACAAGTATAACACACAGTGAAATGTAGCCTGACACGCTCCTCGACATGTGCAAAAATTGGGGGGGGGGGGGGGGGGGGGGGGTGTAGAGGAAGAACATTATATATATATATATATATATATATATATATATACATATATATATATATATATATATATATATATATACATATATATATATATATATATAGTATATACACTGGGTGAATGTGCAGCAGTAGCAGCAAGCAGGTGAATTCTGTACATTAATATGAATAGACATCTGACTATTTTACAGGATAGACAATATAAACATATTTAAAATTAAAGGAATTGAAATGTACATTGTGCCTTGGTTTAGTGTCTGGAAGAGTCCTGTCTCAGTCAATTATAGATGATGTGAGAGGGCGGGTGTGTGTGTTTAGGGCACGGATGGCTTGGGGATAGAAGCTCCTCTTGAGTCTCTCTGTCCTTGCCCGGAAGATGCGGAACCTTCTACCAGATTGCAGAAGTTGGAACAGTTTGTTGCCAGGATGGGACGGGTCCTTCAGTATCTGCGCTGCTCTAGTCCGGCATCTCCTGGTGTAGGTGTCCTGAAGCGGGGGGAGAGCAATCCTGCAGCAGCGTTCTGCTGTACGGATCACTCTCTGGAGAGCTTTTTGGTCCTTCACACAGCTGTTCCCGAACCACGATGTCATGTTCTGTGTGAGGATGCTCTCCACAGCGCCTGTATAGAAAATCCTGAGGATCTTTGGAGAGACCCTGAACTTCCTCAGTTGTCGTAGGTGATACAGGCGCTGCCTAGCCTTTTTGGTCTGGACCTGAATGTGGGCAGCCCATGTCAGGTCTGAGGAGATGTGGACACCAAGATACTTGAAGAACTGCACCCTCTCCACTGGAGCTCCATTGATGATGATGGGCTTGTAGTCTCTGTGCTGACCCCTTCTGAAGTCCACCACCAGCTCCTTGGTCTTGCTGACGTTCAGCTGGAGGTGGTTGTCCTGGCACCACGATGCCAGATTCTTCACTTCATCCATGTAGGCCGCCTCATCGTTGTTGGAGATGGCACCCAACACCACTGTGTCGTCAGCAAACTTCACAATGGTGTTGGAGCCGTGGGTGGCCACACAGTCTGAAGTGTAGAGGGAGTAGAGCAGTGGCGAGAGGACACATCCCTGAGGTGCTCCTGTGTTGATGGTGATGCTGTTGGAGAAGCACCTGCCCACCCTCACCACCTGAGTTCTGCCAGTGAGGAAGTCCAACACCCATGCACACAGAGAGCGATCAGGAAGGCGTCTGGACGTGGCCGCGCCATCTTGGACTAGATGTAAACTCCATGTAAACCTGACTGTGAGGTAAGAACTCGGAATAAAGTTTTTTAAACCAAACCAAAAGTTGAGCCTTTCATCAGGAACAGAAGTGGCCGTGGGAGGGCGCCGACACTCAGCACGCCCGTGTTGTCCCTACGTTATGTCCCGTGGCGCTTCTAACACACAGCATTAAGGTTGTTAAGCTAACTGGACACAGACAGCTAAAACAATCCTCTGACACGTAAAGGCAGGTGGTTCTTTCCTCAGCTGGATATCGTGATGCTACCCGTTGTTTATCATGGCGAGGTGTGCTCCGTCTAGCTCTGTCTCAACTATTTTGTTCTTAAATGGTAATCGATTTACATTTTGTGGATGTTGCTGAGCTTTTACGTGATTCCCTAACTGGAAAACAATTCGAGGAGGAGGGTTGATGGAAGAAGAAAGCGCTCTAGAAAGTTTTACTGGCATCTTTGCTAACTCGGGAAGAGAGAGGAAGACACCGAAGGTCACAGCTGGGGAGAACAGGGTCGAGCAAAGACTTAAAATTAGTGTTATGAATGTTATCAGAAGTGTAACTGACATGTTTTCCCATCTCTGTACATGTGTGTGTGTGTGTGTGTGTGTGTGTGTGTGTGTGTGTGTGTGTGTGTGTGTGTGCGAGCGGCTGGCTAGCTTGCTGACGTGAGCTTTCATGCATGAGGACCTTTTCTCATTACCCACTCTCCAAGCCCTTCTGTCAGCAAAGCCAAGGGACTGTGTGTGTGTTTCTGTGTTGGTGTGTGTATGTGTACAATTTCACGTAGCCTTGGCACAATCTGCACGGTGACCTGAAACATAGTTTAGTTTCACACCGAGTCAGACAGATGGACAGAGAGACAGACATATGGGCAATTTAACCACAACGCTGTTCCATGACATCATCCTGTGGCTGCCATTTTGGGGCCAATCAGCAGATGTTATATAGCAGTCACAGGATGGTGTCTGCCTATAGCGCACTTTTAAATTTGTCAAACTGGTTACATCGACTCCAGCGTGGCCGTTCTTTGCTGATGATCACTGATCAACAGGCGCTAAAAACTCGTGTTTCTGGGAGTTTGAAGGCTCCGTTGACAAGATGACCTGAAGTTTAAAGCTAACCGGCTAAAGTTACGAAACCCACAGAAAGAAAAACTGTTGATGCGCACACATGATATCAAACACAACGCGCCTGCCTCGTTAATGCCTCGTATTTTTATCCTCACACCTACTCATGTGAACACTCACAGAACACAAAGCCTACACAGCACACTATGCAATTAGGTCTTTATCTCAGCCCTGCACTGTTGCTAGCTAACACTGTTTGCTCTGACACACACACACTCGCACAAAGCCCTGTGATTGGCTCTTTTGCACTATGCCGTCCATCCACTCCCTTTCCGTTCTTCGTCGACAGAGCTCTTGGTAGTGACAAAGTGCACACTGACCAACTCCTGTCAGCGCTGCCTCAGACTCGGATGCACAGCGTGTGTGTGTGTTTTCTGAGAACATTACAGCAAGTGCAAAGAGTGAAGGAGAAAGAGGAGGAGATAAAAATGTGTGTGATAAAGAAGCTATAAATAACTGAAGGTGTCAGTAACGTTGCCCCTCCACCCTCCCATCACACACACACAGACAGTGAAATGGAGGCATCAGCTGCTCCGTTATTCGGCTCCACTCACTTGTCATCACACCTTGAGGTCAAGCAGCAGCATCCTGAGCACACAGATTCTCACAGACACATCCCGATGCCCTCAGCTCTGTCTCTGCTTTTCTTCAAAACACACATAAGCCGGTATTTAAGCCGTGCTGGAGGCGAAGCTCGGGGGATGGCTGGTCTAACGCTTTGATCCAAACTAGTTACTGGATGGATTGCTGTGAAGAGTTTATGTGCATATCAATAGAGTCCGGGCATTGGTCTCACTACACCTGCAGGGTTTATATTTGTGGTTTTGAAAACTCTTAAATTCATGGAGAAAATTTGTTACAGTCTCGATACATTCACAAACTCTTAGCCTACCCTTTGCCTCTGGTGCTAATGTAAGTTTAAAGTCCAAAAGAAATTCAATTCAACAGTCGCCTCAAGGCGCTTTATATTGTAAAGTAGATCGTACAGCAGAGAAAAACCCAACAGTCATATGACCCCCTATGAGCAGCACTTTGGCGATAGCGGGAAGAAAAAACTCCCTTTTAACAGGAAGAAACCTGCGACAGAACCAGGCTCAGGGAGGGGCGGGGCCATCTGCTGTGATTGGTTGGGGTGAGAGAAGGAAGACGGGATAAAGACATGATTAACAAAAATATCTCCAAAAATAAGATTTTCAAAGCTAAATATTAAGATAATAATAAATAAACGTTATCATTTTTCTTCTTTGGATTGCCCGTCTGCACCAGTGCGTCTTTTCCAGCTCAGATAGCTGAAAATAAATGGAATTTAGCCCTTTTTAGGCCAGAAAGAGACTTTCTTTGTGCATTGACAACACTCATGTGAGATGTTCGTAACATGAACTACTGATCTGGAAATATCTGTTCTGACAGATCAGTGCGTATCAGTCACTAATCAGCCAAGCACATAGCAGCAGCTCAATACATACAGGCATGTAGACGTGGGGGAGATGTTGACAGAGGTCAGAGGAGAATGGCCAGGCAACACTGAGGTGTGCAGCAGAGCACCTTGTTGAGTCAGTGCCATGAAACATTAAGGCAACAGGGGATCCAACCTAGTGCATAAGACTCTTCAGTATTTATTGTGCTCTCATCATCTGTATCACTCAACATCTCCAGAGCAGAAACAATTCTTCCAACTGCAGTCACGTTTGGAACATCTCTACGCTCGTCACCGTTGCTTCTTCATCGACCACGAAAATCTAATGGTAGAAGAGTTTCTGTAACAAGCAACAAGAGAAGCAGTTACAGGGGGAAACCCCAGAGTCAGCACAAAGCTAAAGATTACAACAGCCTTCAAGAAAAGTCCCGTGATGAACTGAAAACGTCCAAATCCAAACATCCAGATGTTTATCTGATGCTGTCGCATGATTTAGAAAAACAATCTGCAAACGCAGCCTTACTACATAACACTACATAAAACATCAACCCAGCTGGACTGTCAATGACTAAGCTGGTCAACTCAGATGTTGCATCTGCTTCACCACTTCATCTCTCTTAGCTAAGAAGACACTGCAGACAGCGAGACTCTAAACAACACAAAAATATTAGATATCTGTCAAAGGAGCTTGCAAAGAAAAGCGTCTGGACTTCTTTAAGTTGCTTGAAGACGTTTCACCTCTCATCCGAGAAGCTTCTTCAGTTCTAAGGTCAAATGGTGGAGAGTCCCAGATATAAGCCTAGTGGGAGTCCAGACGCTTTTCTTTGCAAGCTCCTTTGACTACGATGACCTGGATGACTGAGAACCTTCACAGACATTAGATATCTGTATTCACACGCAGTTGAAAAAGCATGTATGTCAAAGTGGCCAGTGAGTATAGTAGCATCATATGTTATATAACATAACCTAAATGTGCCTCATGAGTACAGTTATAGGAGACTGTAAGTGTGGACAGGATAGAAGAGCCACAACAGTTTTACATGCAGGAGCTGTGATAATTCAGTACGGAGCATGTGCTGCATCAGTTAACCATCAATCTCCAGAGCAACAAATACTGTACTTAAAATATATGAAAGCATTAATAAAACTAATAATTCAGTTTTATGGATGCAGGTATTGAAATCTTACGTTTAGCTTGAAGTAAACACTGCAAAAACTCAAAATGTTACCAAGTATTTTTGTTCAATTTCTAGTCAAAATATCTCATCACACTTCAAATTAGACACAAAGCTGTTTAGCTTATAGAAAGGTAAACGCACCAGAAATGGAGAATTATGACTTATTTTAAGTGAGGTGTTGGACTTAAATCTAGAACAGCGTCACAGTTTTAGAAATGAAAATAAGTTTTATACACTTAAAACCAAGATGATGATGTTGGAAGGTTATAAAAAAAGCTACTTTTGAGCACCATGAACCTATTATGAGACACAAACCTTCACAACACTAGTCAAAGATAGCTAAGAATAGGGCTGCGCGATATGACCAAAATCTCATATCCCGATATCAGACATCTATCGTCCGATAACGATATAAATCACAAACACGTAACATTTTCTGTAAAGTCTGTGAATCTCGGGCAGCTCGACTTGTGTGAAGTGTTTCCAGCTGCGCGTCGTGTAGCTGGAGTCGATTGTTTTAACCGATGCATGAAACGATGCATTTTTAGACATAAGTTGTAACGGCGCCGTTTTCTTTGGGAGTATTTCTTACACGGCGTGCTGCGGGGAAAAGCCTGTTCTAACGTTTGAGTCTAAGGTTTATTTTTTAGCACCTGGCGGCTCTTTTTTACTTCTCATCCGTAAATAATCTGCTCTTTCACGTGATTCAGTTTATTTTGAAAAGTCTCAACAGGATCTTGAGCTTTATTGTGAAAGGTTTATGTGGAACATAAACAAGCCGACACGTGATGCTGTTACCGACAACGACAACGCATAAAAACAGGCGCTTGTCCGTCCGTAGTGTGGTTATATTAAATATAAGAGAAAGAGAGAACTATAAGAAATGAATATAGCCGCTACAGTGACCATCAAAACCATGAAAACATATTGCCGTAAACAGTTTATTCTGTGACACCACGAAACAAACGACAGCGTAAAATGAAACGATAGATGTTTTTATATCGTCATCCGATATATATCGTTATATCGAACAGCCCTAGCTAAGAATGAGTTTTTCTAATTTCAAGGCTTAATATACTGAACTTTGACTTGCTCCAGTGGCAGACTTTTTAACGTTTTTCAAGCAGGAACAGGAACTCTACCGAGGCTGTAAACTGGTCTGTACACCACCAGCTAATCCCAGCTATATCCAAAGTAATACACAGTGTATAATAAATAGGCAGTGACCTGTCTAAGAGCATGAGCCGTCCTACTGTATTCAATAACACCAGATTAATGTTCGCAGCACCTGAAGGTTTATTCAGAAACGGAGAGACAGAAAAGCCTGACACATTTTTACATTTATACCCATCATGCAGTGTTGCACCACAACGTTCGCCCCATGCGACCGGCTTATTAGAGGCTAACATACTTCTTCAGGATCTGGTTCTAACCATTGCAGAGCTGAAGAGGAGGCCCCCTGGTTCAGGTTTGCTCATGTGCTAATGGAGAGCTCTGGTGCCAAGAGACACAGTCTGTAGGTTCAGGGGGGATGTTAAGAACCACATACACATGCATGTAAGCTCAGACAGGTGAGCAGAATAATTACAGTTCAGTATTACATCTAGGGAGACCTCATTAAATCTATCTGCCATTATCTCTCTGTTTCACTGTCACCTGTTATGTTTATCTGCCAACTCCTCTTTCATCCCTTCCTCGTGCATCTCTCTCCTCTAACATCACACTCGCTCTCCTCTCCCCCACATTGCCGTGACATGTTCTCCTCCAACTTGCCTCGCTCCTCATACCTAATTATTTCTTCTTCTTTTTTTACTCCTCTCGTCCTCGTTCCCTTTAATTTTCCATTTGCAATTAACTATTAATTAAAAACACGGGGCTGATGCATTACACACCCTTTCTCCCTCCCCTGTGACTGATTTCTAGAGTGGAACAAGAATGCACACACACACACGCGCACACACACACACAGACGCACACACACACACACAGACGCACGCACACACACACACACACACACAGACGCACACACACACACACAGACGCACACACACACACACACACACACACACACGCGCACACACACACACACAGACGCACACACACACACACAGACGCACGCACACACACACACACACACTCACACACAGACGCACGCACACACACACACAGACGCACACACACACACAGACGCACACACACACACACAGACGCACACACACACACACACACACACTCACACACAGACGCACACACACACACACACACAGACGCACACACACACACACAGACGCACACACACACACACACACACACTCACACACAGACGCACGCACACACACACACACACACACTCACACACAGACGCACGCACACACACACACAGACGCACACACACACACAGACGCACACACACACACACACTCACACACAGACGCACGCACACACACACACAGACGCACGCACACACACACACACACACACACACAGACGCACACACACACACACACACACACACACAGACGCACACACACACACACACACAGACGCACACACGCACACACACACACACACACACACAGACGCACACACACACACAGACGCACACACACACACACACACACACACACTCACACACAGACGCACGCACACACACACACAGACGCACGCACACACACACACACACACACACACAGACGCACACACACACACACACACACACACACAGACGCACACACACACACACACACAGACGCACACACGCACACACACACACACACACACAGACGCACACACGCACACACACACGATGTCTTTGCAGAACTTAGTGCAACCACTGCGGTGGTGCCGTGTCGTAACCGTTGCCTAATTAACAGTTGCCGACGGCTTCACAGAGTCACACCCAGCATGTTGCACTAAAACCTTGTAATTCAGTTTCAAACAGTGCGACCTGTCATTCTCTCATTGAGGATCCAGCGATCAGCACAAACAGCAAATACACTCGACAGCTTCCATGCTGGCTGGCAGCCCTGCACCAGTCTGCATGTTAATCCTGTGCTTGCCTCTCAGGTTCTCTCGGGGGACTCCTCCCACTGTCCAAAGACAGCTTGTTGGGCTAACTGGTGATGGTAAACTGGCACGAGGTGTGAATAGAAGAGTGGATTTTTCTTTTCTTTCCCTCTGTGTCAGCCCGGTGTTAAAATGCTAATCGGTCATGGTGTACTCTGCCTCTTGCCCAGTGACAGCTGGGACAGGCTTCAGGCCATCGCCGTAACACTAAAATGGTTCAGAAGATGAATGAATCAGTGATACAGCTGCTGACACTTGCAGTCATATCTAGTCCAGTGTTTCGACCATTTTGTAACAGTAGCTCACGAGCTTATCAAATGACACCGCTGTGGTTTAACTGTCAGCTGTGTACATTTCAGGTGCATAGCACTTCCACAGCCCACGTCAAAGACACATGCTGGCCCTCAGAGACACCACCCTGGGACAGCTTCACCTGTTTTCTGTGAGCTGGTTTTTTTTTTTTTTTTGCCATTTCCAATCTGATCCAGATCTTTTTCCCCAGCTTCATTTCACCCACTCCTCACAGCCACATCGTTGCTAAAATCTTGGCTACAGCAACGTTGTGACTGGCAGAAAGCTTTAGGTAGAAGATGTAGATGTATGTAAATAAGGCAGAGTGTAGCACTGATCCAAAACCTACGCATGCGTCAGGTGATTTATAAAGAATAGCTCTGCTGATTACACCAAAGCAGGCACTTTAAGGTAGTGTCTGCTCTGTGAGAGACAGTTTGGGTTAGTCGTGTCATATTGTCCCTGATCGTATCAGTATACGCTGTCTGACAGTGACAGCCACGCGTCACCCTCCGATGACGATTTAGTACCTGAAGGAGAGCTACATCCAACAAAGCACGATCCTTTGGAAAATATGCAAGAAAATAGTTCCTGCTTGCTGAAGGTTTAAACTACACACTCGTTTTATCATGCGAGGCACAAATACACCATTGAGTACAACCAGGCTAGGAAGGAGGAGATGCTAGCAGCTGGTGATGTGCAACCCAAAAGTAAAAAGTATATATCTATCTACTTAGCACTTTAATTCTTATTTTTATGTTTATTTAAGCGTTATATGACAGTATGTTTGCACTGAAGCACCGCAGCAATTTCCTAATGTTGTAAACCTGCTCAACATTTGGCAATAAAACCCTTTCTGATTCTGATTCTAAACAAATGACTCAACTGAGCATTGCTGGACCACTTGTTAGTTGCACTATATATGACAGGAAGAGCAAACGGTGAATGGATATTACTTCTGCCACTGCACTGCTTTTAGCCTTTCTTTGATGGGACAGTAGTAGACCAGGGGCAAGGCACAGGAAGTGACCTCGGGGCAGAATCAGGTGTGGGCCTCTGTATTAGCCTGACAGCTCAAAGCAGGCAGCTAAAGCAGCCTTACCCACACGCAGGCCTTTAAACAGCCGGTTAAAAGCTCGACCCAAGACACAGCTCAGGTAGAAGAAATGTCAGTTGTATTACGCATTGTGCTGGCTCCTGTTAGTTTAGTTTTTGTTAAAGTGTTAAATACACAGTTATGTAACTAAAGTTTTCAGTGGAAACACAACCTGGGCTACTTTTATGCTTACATCTGACACATGCTGTAAAATGGAGAGAATGTTGTCTCCAGGAGTTTAGCTGATTTAGAGCAGCAAGGTATGGTGGGTGTGTTCCGGTTAAAGAACACGGAGGCAGCTTCCAAGTTTAGGAGATTTATTCAGCTGTGGTCTGTAGTAACGATACATAAAGCAACTATCAGTACAGCACACATAAAACATTCAACATGCCCAGACATAATTCTAGCACAGAGATGGCACAAGGAACTGTATTCAACACTCACATCTATAACAACTTCAACAATTACACAAGAATTAATAATTAGCATTAACTAACTTAGTAGCTTACATAGCATATTAGCGTATTAGCATAGGATAACATTAGCATAGTCACGAGGGAACAAATACACACAATAGCATCTGACATACACAACATCATGTAAACAGAACCCACCTTCTGGCATTCACACACAGCAATAAACCAAAACCCACGAGATGCTGATGAGAGGACACAAGGAACAATGCTGGCTATCAGCAGCTACAAGGCAGACTAGCAGCACATGGCACAGAGTGGTGCATTCAAGGAGCGTCAGCAATGATATGGTGAGTTCAATGACGTAGGACATATCAATCTCCACAGCGCAAACACTATCAATAAACAAACCACAACACTTCAACCAAGCAAACAACGTGCAAACAGTGGGCTTTCTAACACAGCCGCCCCCGACTGTCTGCACAGACCATCGAATCCAAGGTAGAAAGGCCACTCATAAAGCTCTTGGGAGCTGAGGATCAACTATGAGCACCACTTGGTCCGGTTTGAGGTACTCCGCATCCTTCTGCCACTTCTGTCTCTCTTGCAAGATAGGCAGGTAGTGACGGATGAATCGGGACCAGAAGTGGTTGACAAGAACTTGACTATGTCTCCATCTGCGACTCCCGATAAGGTTACTGGGATCGTAAACCACTTGAGGGAGTGATGCATCATAGCGTCCCCATCAGCAGGATGTTAGGTGTGATGGGGTCTGGATCTGCTATGTCTGATGCCGAGAGGCTTAGCATTTACGATACCTTCCACTTCCACAAGGACTGTACGAAGCACAGTTTCAGGGACCGTCTGCTCCTTAAGAGACCTAAAGAGCAGTTTTCACGCACCTGACCTCTCTCTCCCAGGTGCCACCGAAGTGAGGAGCACTGGGGGGTGTTGAAACGGAAAGCAATCTGCTACTCTGCCAAACGCTCCTTCAACTGAGGCACCATGGTCTCAAAGGCCTCATGTAGCTCTCGGGCTCCACTGACAAAATTTGTCCCGTTGTCACACAGGAGCTTAAAAGGTTTGCCTCTTCTGGCAATAAAGCGCCTTAACGACATCAGAAAGGAGTGAGTGTCAAGGCTCTCGAGGAGGTCTAGATGCACACAACGGGTCGTCATGCACTTGAAGACTATGCCCCAACGCTTCTCTGTTCGATGTCCAATTTTCACAGTAAAGGGTCCAAAACAATCGACTCCAGTTGAATAAAAGGATGGTTTATACAGACGCAGACGAGCTGGTGGTAGATCTGCCATCTTTGGGATGGAAGGATTGGCACGCCAAGCCTGACACTGCCTGCAGTCCCTCTGATACCGTCTGACTGCTTCCCTCCCCCGGTGGATCCAGAACCGGCAACGCAGTTCAGCCAACACTCTCTCTGGTCCAGGATGAAGGAGGGTCTCATCAAAATCCTGGATGATGAGCTTAGTCAGAGGATTTTTTTTTGGGTCTAGTATGATCCCACCAGTTCCGTATCCTTATCATATTCAGGTGATAATGTATATTTTTATACATTTTATTTATTGACTATTTAATTTGTAAAATATGTGTATACACACACACAAACACACACACACATACACACACACGTAGAAAAACATTTAGTATACACATCCAGAAATTTTTTTTTTTTTTTGCATATACTATTATACATTGTACATATATTTATTAGTTTCAGATTTAGCCATTCGTATATTTTGCCTGTTTATGTTATTGTATTTTGCACAACTCTGTTGCTTGTGAAGCTCGCACACAAGAATTTCACTCGCATGTGCTGTACCAATGTACCTGCACATGTGATGTGACAATAAAAAGTGATTTGATTTGATTTGTGATTTGATTTGATAAGGAGTTCTAACGGCTGTTGGTTAGCAATGGTCTGCCAGACCTGAGTGCCTTGGCCTCCTCTGGGAATGACTCTGACTGGGCCTTCATCAGGAGGAGTTTCTCAGCTTTGATGTAATCGTCTGCTTCACTGGGCGAGCTTGAGTTTGGGTCAGCCGCCCCATGTAGGGACCGCGCTGTTGTCTTCATGAGATCCTTCCAGGTGGAGAACATGCTGATTTCAGGAAGTTGAGGGCAGGAGTTAACCCTAACCTGTCCACAGAAATATGATTTCTTCAGCTCACCATCCTCTGGCTCTGGATATGCTGGTGGGCTGGTCTGCCAATGCTCCTCGGATTGACGTAAAAACTCAGGGCCTTGGTGCCACCGGTGTGGTCGTGACAGCTCCTTCAAGGTCTTGCCCCTGGTAATGTCATCAGCAGGGTTATTCACGCTATCCACATATCTCCGGGTATTCCCATCTCTCTGCAGGTAAGCGACAGACCCATATGCTCTCTTGGAAGTGTTGCAAAAGATGTGAAGATCTCTACTTGAAGCAGATGAATCAGCAGACACTGGTGCATAACATCTGGGGATTTCCATTTGGATAAGATCAGGAATCTCCCTTTCCCAGGCAAGCCATCTGTCACGAAGGCTAGGTGGCTGGATCGGGTCGTCCCAGCCGAGCTGCTCCTTCCAAAGATCCTGTACCAGAGTCTTGGCCTGTGTGGTGAACGGTACTATATAACCTAGCGGATCGTACTGTCACGCAAGTGTTTTGTAGACGTTCCTCAGTGTGGGTTCAGTTCTCTCCCCCAGTCGATGTCTGTATTTAAAGGAGTCACGAAGGCAATCCCATGTCAATCCCAGAGTTGGCTCCCAAAGGTCCGTGCTAGACTGAGAGAGCCATAGGTCACTACTCTCAGATCTGACATTGGATGGAAGATGTTCAATGACAGCAGGGATGTTGCTGGCCCATTGACGTATCTCAAAGCCCCCGGTGTGGAGCAGCTGGCGCAGACTGTTGACAAGGGCCTTAGCTTCCTCTTGGGAGTGGGTGCTGCGGAGGCATGGTAGCACTTGCCATTCATAGATCTTCGACTCTTCATTCCTCTTCATGTCCCGCCAGAGGAAGCGGAGCACTGGTTTGTTTGCTGGCAAAAGGCGTGCCTGGTGGAACCTACCTTTGATGTCGCCAATCACAGCAACTGGATACTGTCAAAACCGAAGAAGAACTCCTAGCAAAGATGGACCTAGGGCAGGTCCAGGGAGGAGAATAGAGTTGAGGGACTTCCCTTTGTACTGGAAAGAGCAGTTAAAGACGATCCTGTCCGTGTCGCACCATGTGGTGAGGTATGAACCAGGATTCTGCAGTGGTTCTAGCTATCTCATGTGGCACCACGGCTACATAGCCCATGTTCTCTAGCTTCTGACTCTCCTGACAATATACTTCGGCGCGTTGTGGGCCTTTGACAAGTCTCCTCTCTGTACTGCGCAGACTTGGCAAGACTGCTTTGATAGGAGTTTGAATCGTGGCGGAGTTGGCGCGACGAAGCAGTGGTGTGGCATACCTCTCTGTCTCATCGACAGTGACCCTGATGGTGGATGTCTGGAGTAGGTTTAGAGCTTGCTGATCTTGCTTCGATCGGGTTACCTGCTTCTCGCTCACATAAGGCAGTGTATCAATCTGACAGAGACGCTCAACATTCCTGAAAAGCTCACTGGTTGGCACAACTGTTGCTGTGAACAGGCACTGCTGCTCAGTTGCAGGAGTTTGGTCGATACTGATGGGACCTTGGAGCGACCAACCAAGCTTGGTATGGACAGCGATCGGTCCCCCTGTCAGGCCCAGATGAACTGGTTCTGTAGGTGCCATGAGATGAGGCATGTCAGAGCTGATAAGCAGCAGAGGTTGAACATGGTCTACCAAAGGCAGAGGTAAGTCAAGAAGGTGTTTATAGCGGCGTTGGAGAATCCTCACCGGATAGGAATGTTCTGAGAGACCAAGGGCATCGGCGGTGAATGCCTTTTGTATATGATACTTCTCCCCAGGTTTCTAGGGGGAGGACACTTGGAAGTGTCCCCGCAGGGTAAGTGTCTCAGACTCTGGGGTGAGGTTTAAACGTCGAACAGCTTGTGATAAAATGATGCTTCGTTCTTAGCAATCATCGAGTATTGCATGAGTCTCCAATGTTTGGTCCCTGTTGTACAGCAAGACCTTTACAACCTGCTTGGGGAGTGTGATCGTGTGTACAGCGTCTCTTTATGTCTGTCTCCACGTTGGTTGAGTGTGGAGTAAGTGCATATGAGAGCATGAGGGTGGGAATGGATGTTTGTATATGTGTGTGCCTGTATGTCTGTGTCTATATGTCAGGTTGGGTATCAGGCGCCACCTCTCTGGGGACATCTCAGGCCCTCCAAGGTTTGGAGGCCTATCTCCCCCTACCACCACTTTCCCTGCCAGTGGCGGACTCCCTCAGACATCGGTGCGTTGGTGGTTCTTTGTGTCCGGGGGTGGGCGTCCAGTTATACACCGGCTCACTCCTTGGCGGCCGCTTATCGGGGCCTGGAGCCTGGGGCTCGCTCGGGCCACTTCGGAGGTGGGGTGCCCTTGGCCTCTCGGCCTGGGGCTCGGTCACTCAGGCACGGCTGGCTGCCGGCGGAGCTCACGGGCGCGTCACTGCAACTCCCCCTGGCTTCTGCTCCGCGGCTGCTGAGTGAGCCCTCATCTGGGACTCTCCTCAGCTCTTTCTGGGACAGTGGCGCGGCTGCCCCTCTGTTGGTCTTCCTTGGTCTCTTGTGTTCTGGGGGCCTCTGGATGTCTGGAGTTTTGATCTCCTCCATACCTGCTTCATGCCCTGGAGGACGGGGCTGTGGCCCCCCCACACCCTCTAGCAGATCATTACATGAAGGAACCTTTTAAAAAAAAAAAACAAGCACGTCCATGCTCACAGGTGTACGCACGGGTGATCACACCCACAAACTACACCCTTTTTGGCTCCTACCTCAAAGCACACTGTGTTCTGTTGATCTTATGTGCTGCACAATAATGTTTAATATTTAGTATTTACTGTCATATTCCCATATATCATTGTGATGTTGTTTATTCTATTACTCTTGTTCTCTTCTGCTTGTTTTCTTTTTTCTTTCTCAGCAGGTGACCCAGGTGATCGATATATGCATTTTTTTTTTCTTTTTTTTTTTCTGCCCGTTCTGTTGGTTTTTGTCTTTTGCCCTTCTCCCCCGTCCCTCTTCTCAGCTGTTTCTCTTTCCCTCTTTCTTTCTCCCCTTCTTTCCCCCAGTCAAGTCTGTTCCGTATACAGTAAGTGAAAATAAAATAAACAATAAAAGGTGAATCAAATGGACCATTACGGCAAGGCTGGGATTGTCAGTTTGGTAAAGTAAATCCGTTGGGCATCTTTCTTTGCCTTTAGACAATAATTCTGATGGCAAAAGAGCCAAACGGGACAGGCAAAAAAAAAAAAAAAAAAAAAAAAAAAGACCTTTACAACCTTCAGCATCACCTTGGGAGACCGGTTTGGCCTATCCAAGTACACTGTTGTAGTCGGAGCAGTCATCATGAGCACACTCTTCTGGATCTGCTGGACCGCATCATGCAGTACAGTCAGGTGTTGCTCTCTGTAGGTATTACAAGGTCGTTTGAGGGTGCAAACCTCCGGCTGGTGAGTTCTTCCACATTTCCAGCACCGCTGTTCATCAGTTAACCACCTCACCATCTGGTCGGTGGTCAGTTTCTTAAACTCTATACAAGCGTTCAGGAAATGCTCCTTATTCTCGCAGCAGGGACAGTATGGTTTTGGTCTGGATGAGGACTTTGGTCGAACAGAACTCCCTTCTGAGTATGCTGTATCACTACTGCTATTAGTGTGTCATCAGTGACAGTAGCTCACCTCTTCATAAATGAAAATGTAATTATTCAGGTTACCTGTCCTCTCCTGTGTCAATATTAATGACTTACTGAGGGAGCAAACGACAGGCTGATCCAGTAGAAACAAATGAAAAGAAAATAGGCACACCTGAACCCCAGACAGGCCTGACAGAGACAGCAAAATACTGCTGCTGTTTGTCTTCTTATTTCAAAAAGGTCTCTTTATTTCAATCATTTCAGTAGATAAACACAATGCTAAGCGAGATTTAAGTGACTTTGGTTCTTCCAGTGGGAGCAGAAGTTTAAATTGTTCGCGTTAATGATACGTATCCAAACATCAGGACTCAACCTGGAGATGGTGTCTGTGCGAAAACGGAGTCTAAAACTGTGACGCTTCACTTATTTTAACCAGATGAATATTTTGGATAATTAATTAGCTGATTGCTGTTGTACGTATATATGCACAGCTATATACTCATTATCAAGTTTTTCTTTATCACTTTGTACTTTGTTAGTAAAGCAAACATGAAAGGAAAAAAGTAAAATGTTTTACAATTTAATGCAACATACTTCATACTGCAACATACTTAAACTGAATCAAAAATAAACCTTATATATGTTACAGTTTACAGTGCCGTGGGAATAATTTAATTTTTTGTATTGCTGCGTATGTCTGCTCTGAGTTAGCTATGATACAAATACAAAAATACAAACATGCATTTAACCAGACACTCTTTCAGCTACACAGCCACAGTCACACTCAGCTGACTTTATATCAGCTGAGTGTGGTCATTGTAACAAGACTCCATTGTCTCGTAGTGCACTGAACTGACAGGAAATCTGCCAAATAGCTCTAACACACACGGAAAAAAAGTCACACAACCACAAAGCCACACAAACAAAAGCACCAAGAAAAAGAAACTTTCAAGTGTGTGTAACTGCACACAAACACAATTCCCTATAACAAAAGACCTTTGTTTCTTATAAGAAGCCCTGATTAGCGCACAGACCACACACACAGTCATAATGACCTGGCTTTATACAAATGATCAAATGACCTGGCTTTATACAACTGATGATATATATATATATATATATATATATATATATATATATATATATATATATATATATATATATATATATATATATATATATATATATATATATATAAAAACAAACACCCAGCACGCCCCTGCGGGCGGTTTATCCTTCAAGCTCGGGTCCTCTATCAGAGGCCTGGGAGCTTGAGGGTCCTGCGCAGTATCTTAGCTGTTCCCAGGACTGCGCTCTTCTGGACAGAGATCTCCGATGTTATTCCCGGGATCTGCTGGAGCCACTCGCCTAGCTTGGGAGTCACCGCACCTAGTGCTCCGATTACCACGGGGACCACCGTTACCTTCACCCTCCACATCCTCTCGAGCTCTTCTCTGAGCCCTTGGTATTTCTCCAGCTATATATATATATATATATATATATATATATATATATATATATATATATATATATATATATATATATATATATATAGATATAGATAGATAGATATATATAAATAGATATATATAAATATATATAGATAGATATATATATACATATATATATATATACATATACATATATATATATACATATATATATATTTATATTTATTAGGGGTGCAATGATATTCGTATCGATATTGAACCGTTCGATACAGTGCTTTCGGTTCGGTACGCATATGTATCGAACAATACAACATTTGTAATTTCTTTTATCAATTTTCCTTCTGACGATGCTGTCTGTGTTGAGCGCTCAGTGAATCTGCATTCGACTACTCCGCCTAGGCTCGACAGTGCAGCCTAGGCGGAGTAGTCGAACGCAGATTCACTGAGTGCTCAACACAGACAGCATAGTCAGAAGGAAGAGCACAGGGCAAGCTAGCGAGACAGAAGTTAAGCTCTCCTTGTAACATAGACCTCTCCCACCCTCATTCAGATCTGCGTTTGGAATTATTTTGGTTTTCATGTGACGTATGACCCTGAAGGTAAGCGAGTCATGGACTAAAGTAAAACAGTATGTTGGATGTGCCATGCAATGCTCGATTACATGGGTGGGAACTAGTGTGTTAGCGCAGTTAGCTCGTTAACGTGTTGGCCGTCTAGCCCCATGCACGGGGCGATCGGCGGTAGCTCGTTAACGGAGATTTGCCGTGTTGTGGCGTTAAGGTCATTTCAACGAGATTAACCTGAAAGCACTAGTGGGAACACAACGAATATGACTGCACATTTACGCCGACATCATCCTAGTGCAAAGACAAAAACAACAAGCATGCTACTAACTTTAGCCGAGTCATTTAGACAGCTGTTAGCACATGATTCTCCTTATGCTGCTGAGAATATAGCCCAGAAGAAGCGGATAGTATAGCTTTTACTTTGGAAAGAGACATTTCTCTGTAATAAACTCTCTTTTCCAAAGATGAGTGATTCCTCAATCAGATACAGGGCTCGCAATATCGCTAGCCCAACGTCCCGGAGCTAGCGATTTTTTCAGTCGGGCTACCAAAATCTATCTCTGCCCTGCCCGTCGGGCTATTGTAGGAAAAATATATGTCAATGCTTTTGCATTCTTTCAGAAATGTAGCTGGGTAATTATGTCATTGGCATCGGTGAGCCACTGTCAATATGTGACATATTGAAGTCGCGTTTGAATTTGCGCTTGTTTTTTTGCTTTCACTTTGCAATCATGCGAACTGTGTATAGAGAGCGACAGCACTGATCTGTGAGTGATGATAATTTGTGCACCAATTCCTCTGACATCGTCTTATTAATCGTTAGCTTACTATGCAAACATGACAAGTGAAATCTCCCGCAGCTTAAACATGTGAGAGGTTGATCGCGCAGAGAATCGCTGAGCTTATGTGAGTGAGTGTGTAAAAGCAGCAGTATATATATTTTAGTTCTGCTGAGCCAAATAAGACAGGTCAGGGTGAAGAAGTGACAGCCAAAGAAAAGCTTACCACAAAACGGAGAAGTTACGACAAATCAGACTATAAGGCAAAAAGAAAGTGCAGCTTTATGGTTTCATGGACAAAAGAATTTCTGTGGCTGCAATATGATGAGCTAAATAACCAGGGCTGCACATAAGTGGTCCGCCGGTGCGCATTCGCTGTCAAAATAAAAAACACGCACAAGGGTTAGGGTTAAATTTAAAAACTGTACTTTTGAGTTAAAATATATATTTATAATTTTAATAAATGACAAATTAAAAAGGCATGAACATTTTTTTGTATCGAAAAAATATCGAACCGTGACACCAAAGTATCGAACCGAACCGAACCGTGAATTTTGTGTATCGTTGCACCCCTAATATATATATATATATATATATATATATATATATATACACGTATGTATGACATAGGTATGACATATGTATGACATATGTCATATGTATGACATATGTCATCCATATATATACATATGTGTATATATGGATGACATCAAGCTGTATGCCAGGAGTGAACGACGAGACATCGATTCACTCATTTACATCACAAGGATCTACACCAATGTCACTGGAATATCATTCGGACTGGAGAAGTGTAGTTGGACGGTAAGAAAGAGAGGGAAGGTAGTCAGAACTGAGGGGATCGGACTACCAGAAGGCAACATTGCAGACATAGAGGACAGCTACAGGTACCTGGGGATCCCGCAGGCAAATGGGAACCACGAAGAGGCTGCTAGGAAAGCTGCAACCACCAAGTACCTGCAGAGAGTAAGACCTGAGGAGTCAGCTGAATGGGAAGAACCAGATCTGGGCAATGAACACTGACGCCCTGCCTGTGATCAGGTACCCTGCTGGGATCATAAAGGACGAGATAGAAGCTACAAGACAAGGAAGCTCCTGACCATGCATGGAGGGTTTCACCCCAAGTCCAGCACCCTGAGGCTGTACGCTAAGCGGAAGGAAGGAGGCCGGGGACTGGTGAATGCAGGAACCACTGTCCAGGTTTAGACAACAAACATCCATGAGTACATCAGGTAGATGGACACAACTGACCGTGTGCTAAGTGAATACCTCAGGCTGCAGAAATCTGGAGAAGAGGAGGGAGAGGAGGAACCATCATGGAAGGACAGGCCCCTGCATGTATGTACCACCGGCAGATAGAGGAGGTGGCTGATATCCAGAAATCCTACCAGTGGCTGGACAAAGCTGGACTGAAAGACAGCACAGAGGCACTAATCATGGCAGCACAAGAACAAGCTCTGAGTACAAGATGCATAGAGGCTGGGGTCTATCACACCAGGCAAGACCCCAGGTGCAGGCTGTGTAAAGATGAGACAATCCAGCACATAACAGCAGGGTGCAAGATGCCAGCAGGCAGGGCATACATGGAACGCCATAACCAAGTGGCTGGCCTGGAAGTCCCGAGGTCAAAATGGGAGACGCCCCTAGGGTGGTGGAGAATGACCGAGCTAAGATCCTGTCGGACTGTGGCTAACCAAAGTAGTGGTGGACAACCAGAGGAAGACGGCCGTAGTGATGGACGTAGTAATACTGAATGACAGCAACATCAGGAAGAAGGAACACAGAAGCTGGACAAATATCAAGGGCTCAGAGAAGAGCTGGAGAAGTTGTGGAGGGTGAAGGAAACAGTGGTCCCAGTGACTCCCAAGATGGGGGAGTGGCTCCAGCAGGTCCCAGGAACAAGAAGGATGAAGAAGGACTAGAGGGGAATATTTTTCTATGTGTGCGCATTGACTTTAATATAATTAAAATGAAATGGAGGACAGGTAGGACAATAAACACAGAAAGATTTGCAGCATATTCAAAGAGCCTGTTGTGTTACCCGAGTAATGAAGCTGCTGCACGATTAGCTGCAGATAAAAACAACCAAATAACAAAAGGGGAAAAAAACGTGTGACTATACCAAGATCTCTGTCTGCACGGGGCAACAGGAGGGATTATATAATAATAATAATAATAATAATAATAATGGATACTTTATATGAAGAGCTCTTTTATAAAGATCACTAGTTTTTAATGTCACCAGTTGATTTTATACCAATTAACTATTGGATGCTCACATAAACACCCCGCAGCAGACACCGAGCAGAAAAAGGCACTTTTTTCACTCATTTTATTTTGGAAGATTCTTGTGGCGTAGATTTGGTTTCACGAGGGATCAGAGAAACATGTTGCTAACACAAACAGACAAAACAAGACGTTAGTCTGATTGAACTAAAATCAGTGATTCGTGTGCTGTCCTCACCTGCAGTCTATGGTAAAGACCATCAATATTAAAAGCTAGCTGATTGATGTTAACAGTCATTCAGGTAATAGGATACATAACAAATCAAGTACAAAATCAGCTTTGATGTCATCATTCCTGCAGGAAAGAGATTTTTTTCAAAGGCCTTCAACAGTCACAAAGAGACTTCTTCTTCCAACAATTTCCTGGAAATTTCACACGGCCTTTCTGGGAGGTTTGCCTTTGATATTTCCATAATGTAAGTGTTGTACTTGTGATTTCCAAGTGGAACTGATCAATTTTAAAGGTCTGATATTTAAGTATCAGTTTGTAAAGACTGACTTACAGCGTGGAAACAAGAACAACTGAAGATTACTGTGAACGAGGTGAGTTCAAGGGAGGAGACGAAAAAGGGAAGTGCCGAAGTTTCTTCCCCTGGGATAAGAAGTACGAGTCTCGGTGGTCCCGATAAGGTTCTGATAGCCGAGTTCAAATTTGATTATTTACAACATGCAGATCTGATTGAGACACTAAACAAAAAGGGCATCACACACGCACGCACAGCTATGATGACCCCTGCTGTTAGTTCATGGCTCACTGAAGCGACCAATCAAATCATTCCAGTATAGAGCACGCCCATGGCTACATTTGGCCAATGAAGGATGACTATCTAGCTGACGGACCGTTTTGGACGACCAGTTGTAGACGGCCTCTCCGTGCCACACTGGAGTTGGTGTCAGCACGAGCTGCCCCTGCTCTCTGCAGCCCAGTTCCTCTGCTGGAGTCTGAGCGTCTCAGAAAAAGGCAGCTAATAATTATCAAGGAGAGCAGAGTCCAGGAGAGAAGTGCTCTTTGCTCTTTGTCCTTGACTCTCTTTGTCACTTCTTCTAGCTTGCTGAATAAGTTATAACATGTTGTTTCACTTGCCGATCTCTCCTCTGTAGCTCAAAACGTCTTCATCTTCCTCCTCTTACCTTCCCAGTCTGATTCACACTCATCCTCCCTCCTCGTATATCGCTGCACCCTCTTCTCTCCTATCCTGTTTCCTTTCACACTCCCACAACACTTTTCTGTCCTTTGAGAAAGAAGAAATTGAATTCTCGTGCCTCACTGCTTCAGCGTGTTGTCCCTGGGACTCTCCTCCTTGCTCTTTGTGTTCTTCCCTCTTTCCTTTTTTGTTCTCCTACTTCATCCTTGTTTCCATCACTGTCACACTTTCTATTTTCTCCTGTAATTTCAGTCTTTTCTATCCCCTGTTTGCAGACTGCAATTCTTTGCCCCGTTTCTATGCGCTGGGTATTTTTTGCCTTCATTAAATTCTGCCTCCTTCCATCTATAACGCTCCTTTGCCTCTCTGAGCAAAACACCACCACCTTTTTCCCTCAGTTTTGCTTCCCTTCCCCCCTTCTATTCTCCTCTTCTGAGGCTTAAACCCAATTATCTTGTGTTCTAGAGAGAGAAACCACACACACACGGTGGGAACAGCCTGTGGGAAGCAGCGCAGCCGCGAGGGACGGACGCCGTTTGTTCTCCCTTCGGCCGGTCGCCTCCGATCGTGTCAGCAAGACACAAGCGCACATATACACAGACTGAGAAAGCCAGAGATAAAGACGAGAGGGAAATACAGAAAAGGAGGCATTGTATGTCACACACACAAGCCTGTTTAGCTATCTTAGTGAAGACCTTTATTGACATAATGGTTTCCCCAGCCCCTAACCATTACAAATGAATGCCTGACCCTAAACCTAACTGTAACCCTGACACTAAAACCACATTTTGAGCCTCAAAAAGGCCTTCAAACTTGTGAGTGTGTCCTCACAAGTGACTGTTGGTCCTCACAAAGATAGCTAGACAGGAACACACACACACACACAAAGAGAATAACTGACTGAATTGCTTTGATGCTAAAACACACTCTAATCAAAATAACTGGATAAAGATTTATGAATTCATATAAGTTTGGTTCACAATTTTCTTCACGTCAGTTTAAATCAATACAAAATTGAAAGCTGATATTTCATGTTGAATGAACTACTTCAGAATAACCATTTTACTGCATAAATCTCCACAGAAAAAGACCAAAAACCAATAATCACTGATGTTGGTTTGTTTGAGCACGTCGCGATCCCGAGCTTAACATTCCCACCGCTTTAAACGTTCCTAAGCAGGGATGATGAAACGAGCGTCACTGCCCTGTTTGGGTAAAAGTCAGTTACTCAACGACATCTTTATTAAGTGAGCAATGCAGGCCTCCTCTGTTACTCTGTGACTATGAAGTGCATTGAACTCATGATGTGTTTAACAGTCTTGGCTTGCATGTGTTGTATTCTGTCAGTTATTGAAAGAGAAATTACACAGACATTTAATAACGTGTCAAAAGATGTCATGAATGCCTCCTTTATGACTTTTCTTTTTACAGACCAATGTGTGATTAGAATGTGTGATAAGCATGACAGCTCAGCTAAACTGAGGCTTTACGACTACGCAAGGACCAAAATACAAGCATGCTGGTAACACCTCACCCTTTGAGTCATTTCAAACATCTGCGTACCTGAGGGCCAAAAACATGGTTTACAAAAATAAATAAAGGCTATGGTAGCATTGTAAAATGTCCACGAGCGCAGCGTGTCAGCTATAAAACAGCAGTGTTTGGATCTTGAACGCTATGATTTGAAACTGGAAGCTGGAAATTCCACTTGTTTCAGCAACGATTTTGCTATTTTATCCTTTAACTGCTGCTAGGTCATTAGGCAAACCTATAAAATATAAATCTTACATCTCCAGAAATAATTAATCCATTTCCTGGTACGCTTACACCCATCTCTGGAGTTTGCCCTTCCAGGAGCAGCCCCCAAAGCAAAGCCTTTCAGGGCAGAGTGCAGCCTACTCACAGCCACTCTGACAGGACAGAGGGCTGTACTTAGTCACATTGCTGGGAACAACCTCTAATATCTTCCTCACTTTGCCTGACGGCGGCTTCTTCCTCGCTCCTGTTTGATGATATGAAAATATCCGACATTAAATTAGTTTTCTCACATGCTCACAGTGAACGCTGCTGGAGAGGTCAGTTTGCCAGCTGGGCAGCGAGAGAACATTTGCACACGTCTAAACACACACAGGCCCCATAAACAGATGGTGTCTCCTCGTGCACGCACACACACACACAGTGATATGCTGTTAACACATGACCAGGTCCCTCGAGTTTGCGGCCCAAACATTACACACGAGATAACATCGTGTACGTACTTATGCAAAAACGCACACAATCCAGTCATTCACATGATTCTGAAACCAGTTCCCCATCTCTGCACAGTCAAACATGTTCTTCCTCAGTTCGTCATCCTGCTTCCTCTTTACTGTCTCAGAAGTGCAGTCTACAGTGGACCATGCTGTAGCTTCACACCATCAGAGCTTAGTCATCCACACACTGCTGTACTTAATCCACTATCGCTAACACGCACCAACGACGAGCACCTGCGTTCCCCTCAGAGACGTTATCGCTGCTTTGTCATGAGCTGCTGTCATTCAGTGATTGCATCACATCGGAAAGCAATAATCTGCATTCTAAAGGAGAACGGGCACAGACCTAAACGACTTCACCCGTGCACAGTGCACACTATTGTGTCTATGCTGTATTATACAAAGCGCTGCTATAATAGACTCCCTACTTCCAATCATTGAGATCACACACACGCAGCTGCCACACGGATACGCCGCAGCTCAGTGGACACGCCGTTAAATCTAAACCTTAATCTAATCCACTCGTCCTCCCTGTGCGAAGAAAGCAGTCCACTAACAGCAGCAGGTCACTCGGACACGCCCCGATGTTGAAAGCACACTGTGAAAGAAAATGCAGCGAGGAGTTTCCAGAGCATCTAAAAGGCTTCCCTCACAGGGCGCTGACCGCCACTTTGGAAAAAAAAGTTTTCGATTGTTTATAAAGAAACACAAATGCTCTAATTTTACAATTTATACAGTAGTCCATTACTGGCACTTTGAAAATGCCTCTGATGTGGTCCCGCTGCATCACGCTGCTCGATACCCGCAAACAGAACGAACCCTGATAAGAGTATAGAGCGTAGTGGATAAAACCAAGAATAGTTTTAACATGACATCCATTCTTGCAGACTGTAGCCAGACAGCAGACACATGGAGGTGGCAGGACTGATGTGAAGAACAATAACTGGCTCCTTTTTGTCAGGAAATCGTGTCGATTGATGAGCAGAAGTCAAAAACATCCACGCTGTCTTATGTAATAAAGGATATAAAGTAACAACCTTGTCGGCACCGTCTACATAAATCTATTAAACCAACAGACTCAGACCTAAATGGATTAACGCCAGGTTTTATAAGTGCACGAACTACATCAGTCCAATGCATACAACGACTCCAGTGAACCCACTGGGAGGACTGGTCCATTGCTGGAAGGACCATTAACAGCTGAGCAACAGGCTCATCTGGATCCACTCGTGTCCGTCATGTGATGCGTCGCCATGCATGCACAACCAAAGCAAGCCTATTATCGGCTAAAATACACCAGCGGAGAAGACTGATGGAAAACCATATGTCATAATGGGATTACAGATTTGAAAGAAAAGGACCGGGGGGGGGGCAGCCTATGTGCAGCCAGCCTTAAAGAGGAACTATAGTAAATCCTGTAGGTGCTTTATAGGATTATTGCAGCAACGCTGCAAACACAAAAACAGCATTAGGAGTATGATAAGGTTGCCACAGATAAGTCCTGATAGAAGGATCATTACGCACATCGTTGTGAGTCCACAGGAGAAAGAAATCTTTAATTTAAGCCCCTGAACTCAGCCCTAAATCTCAACAGAAGAAATCCAGATGTGCCACAGCTACACTGGACTCACATCTGGTAACTGTGTAAGCCTTCACAGGCTAAAGCACATCCAACAGGGTAAAACAACGTTTCAGTAAAAATATTACAGAAATAAAACGGCTACGTCACATTTCGGGTCAAAGATTGTCGCACTCAGTTTCTCGTTTCAGTTTTCGGCTACTGGTCCATGATGGCCTATAAGCCTCATCCCAACCACTCCCACCAGGAAAAAAATCAACAAGTAAATAATTTGAGAGCCTGAAAAAAAAAACAATACAGAATAAAATGAGAATAGTTCTTTAGAGTCAGTCAGCCCCATCGCTAATGGATAAAGTGTTTAAGCTCAATAAAATATCACGATTATATAATGATGGTAGTCATTTGTGTGGGAACATTATCATTCAACCAGGGTAACAGGTAGCAGCATTTCCCTGGTGTCTACACAAACTAATCCTCCTACAATGTATTATTACAGGATTTAACAGTAAAAAAACAAAACAACAGTTCAGTGCTTTTAAAATGGAAATCGAATGCATAACTTACCCAGTCACTGCAGTGGGTGAGAAAACCCACTGCATCTGTCTGAACATAACCGTAACCAATGATTCATCCTGCAACCGTCAAACGATACAGTCGTCCTTTTGCAGATGCACAAACTTGGAAACTCCAGACCAATCATACGTTTCTAAAATTGTGGTTTTTTTAGTAGCTAAACATTAAATCTGGATCCATTTTTGCATCAGATAAAAATGTTACACTAGGCTGTCAACAGTGCAGCACCTGTGTGTGTGTGTGTGTGTGAGTGTGTGTGTGTGTGTGTGAGTGTGTGTGTGTGTGTGAGTGTGTGTGTGAGTGTGTGTGTGAGTGTGTGTGTGTGTGAGTGTGTGTGAGTGCATGTGTGTGTGTGTGTGTGTGTGAGTGTGTGTGTGTGTGAGTGTGTGTGTGAGTGTGTGTGTGAGTGTGTGTGTGTGTGAGTGTGTGTGAGTGCATGTGTGTGTGTGTGTGTGTGTGAGTGTGTGTGTGTGTGAGTGTGTGTGAGTGTGTGTGTGAGTGTGTGAGTGTGTGTGAGTGCATGTGTGTGTGTGTGTGTGTGTGAGTGTGTGTGTGTGTGAGTGTGTGTGAGTGTGTGTGTGAGTGTGTGTGTGTGTGAGTGTGTGTGAGTGCATGTGTGTGTGTGTGTGTGTGTGAGTGTGTGTGAGTGTGTGTGTGAGTGTGTGTGTGTGTGAGTGTGTGTGAGTGCGTGTGTGTGTGAGTGTGTGTGAGTGTGTGTGTGTGTGAGTGTGTGTGAGTGCGTGTGTGTGTGAGTGTGTGTGTGTGTGAGTGTGTGTGAGTGCGTGTGTGTGTGTGTGTGTGTGTGAGTGTGTGTGAGTGTGTGAGTGTGTGTCTGTGTGAGTGTGTGTGTGTGTGTGAGTGCGTGTGTGTGTGAGTGTGTGTGTGAGTGTGTGTGTGTGTGTGAGTGTGTGTGAGTGTGTGTGTGTGTGTGAGTGTGTGTGTGAGTGTGTGTGTGTGTGAGTGTGTGTGAGTGCGTGTGTGTGTGAGTGTGTGTGTGTGTGTGAGTGTGTGTGTGAGTGTGTGTGTGAGTGTGTGTGAGTGTGTGTGTGTGTGAGTGTGTGTGAGTGTGTGTGTGTGTGTGAGTGTGTGTGTGAGTGTGTGTGTGAGTGTGTGTGAGTGCGTGTGTGTGTGAGTGTGTGTGAGTGTGTGTGTGTGTGTGAGTGTGTGTGTGAGTGTGTGTGTGAGTGTGTGTGAGTGCGTGTGTGTGTGTGAGTGTGGTGTGTGTGTGTGTGTGTGGGGCATAAGAAAAAGGACACACATGCACACTATAGGTTTATTAGACCGTGGTTATGAAAGACTTACTTCATCTGTTTGACGATGGTGCTTTTCCCTGACTCTCCGGCCCCTGAGGGATAAGAGACAAGAAGACAATATAAACAGGGTGTGTGTGTGTGTGTGTGTGTGTGTGTGTGTGTGTGTGTGTGTGTGTGTGTGTGTGTTTGACAGAAAGATGGAGATAGAGTGTCAGAGAGGAGGGGTAGGTAGGGAAGAGAGAGAGAGGCAGGGAGGTATGTGCACAGCACAGCAGCAGCGGGTGGAGATGAAAGAGATGGACAAAGTGGCTGAAGCCTTTCTTCCTCAGCCTCTTCCATCCTCCATCTTGCAACAGAGTCAAACAGATTAAACACTCGAGGTTAATTTCGCGCAAAGTATCAATGAATCAATCCCAAACCAATGAAGCAGTGCTGCCTGTGCGGGGCCCTCCACTGCTGCATGCTGCCATTTTTTCGCCTTGGCTTCCATCTGCAGCTAACATCTCTGGTGTAGATGTCATCTTTTACCGACCCACCGACTGATTGCGCGTTAAAACATTTGGACCATCTGCCGTTATTCAAGCAGGTGGCTTCAAAACGACGCAATAGGAAGGAAGGGTTCCTTCAAATGCACAATAAAAAAATCACAACGCATCTTTGTTCTTGTTGTTGAATATAGTTTGTGACAGACGTCGACAGTTTCTGTCTTTTCTTTCTTTATTTCCAACACCAACCCACACCCACCCACACGCGCGCGCGCGCACACGCACACACACCACACCTTCCCACGGCCCCAGGGTCTCATTTCTCAGCCCTGGCGCTACCAGCCGAAGAGAAGGGCATTAAAGCCAAGTCTCTTACCGAGCAGCAGCAGTTTAACATCTTTGGCCGCGGTGAGGCCGTCCTCCTTCAGGTTTTTCTCGATGGCTTTGCTCCGATCCAGAGCCGCCCTCTCCTCTGCGCTCAGAGTACATCCCATGGTCAGAGAACACAGCTTGATAGAGTATCGGTACCGGGATCCACGGAAGAAAGCGCAATAATTAGACGAATGAATGAAACTTCAATTGCAAATCCTTTTTCTTTCCTTCGCTGGTTTATTGCCCCCCTTTTCTCTGCTCAGGCTTCGATCCCTCTACGATCCCTGTTTCTTTCTGGGCAGCCGGGTAGAAGCACCGTTAAAGCATTGAAATCAGGGATCCGCTCGGTTTGATCCACAGCGCAACACCGAGACGATATAGCCTCCGCAGCTGGTCGCTTCTCACGCGTGGTCTCGGAGCTGGTCCGTCCTTTATCCGTGTCTTTCTTTTCTCTTTTTTCCTCCGTTAGTAAATCACGATAACGGTTCCCTTCTTCTTCTTCTTCTCCACTCGTCTATTCTGCGTTACTGGGCGGCGGTGCGCATTGCTCGGTTCTTCCGTTTGGCTCCTCCGGGGCGGGCGGCGGCGGGGACTCGCTCTGTAACACTACTGCCTCCCGGTAGCTCCGGTAGGGGCTCAGTGCTCCGTTAGTTCATTCGTTCAGTTGCAGGTTTCTGACGTCAGAGCAGTGAAAACAAATGTGGGAGAGCACATCCACGCTCCCAGTGGCGCGGCCTTGTGGCGCACTGGTATATAGTACCATCATGGGCTTCTATGGGCTCAAAATGTGGTCATAAATATTTTGTACTTGTAAAAAAGATTTGTGTGTGCGTAAAAAAGATTTGTATGTGTAAAAAAAATTTGTGTGTGGACTTAGAAAAAAACCCTGCAAGTTATAAGTACGGATTTTTGACCCTATTTTTCTTCCTTTCATCTGATTGGTCAATGTCATGTCAATCACAAATGTAACAATCCAATCAGAGAACAGATGGGTTTGGCTGTCGAGGGGCGCTTTTTTTGAACTGCAGGTCCTTGAAGGGAATAAATGCCCTTTTACATGCCAACCCAGCGTTTTCCTTCATCACCACGAAGGAAAACAGTCTGTGGTCGTCCGAGTTTGGTGATTTTTGTGTCACAGGTCTACGTGTTTAATACAGGGACTTCCACAGCCTTTTCAACAGCGCTGCGGACCGCGGGTGTATGGAACGCCAGGACTGCCATAATGAATTAATTAAATACACCATTAAATAATTAATTAAATGTGGCAATAATTAATTAAAATTGGAATTAATTAATTAAATAAATAGTTATGATATATGTAATTAATTAATTATTGACACATTTAATTAATTATTTATGTATTTCACGTTTTAATTAATTATTGACACATTTCATTAATTATTGACACATTTAATTAATTATTTATGTATTTCACGTTTTAATTAATTATTGACACATTTAATTAATTAATTATTGACATATTTAATTAATTATTTATGTATTTCACATTTTAATTAATTATTGACACATTTCATTAATTATTGACACATTTAATTAATTATTTATGTATTTCACATTTTAATTAATTATTGACACATTTAATTAATTAATTATTGACACATTTAATTAATTATTTATGTATTTCACATTTTAATTAATTATTGACACATTTCATTAATTATTTAATGATATATTTATTTATTTCATTTTGGCAGTCCTGACGCCTGGCTCTCATCATGAAATAATTTTATCTGTCAGCCTCACCCATCAAACTCAGGGGGCGGGGTTAACGCTGATCGAGTCAAAACCATTGCTTTGGCCTGGTGGCCATTGTTTCTAGCACACAACAACCGGCATGTGGAAGCTAACAGAACTGAGCTTTGAAAAACCCTGTTTGTGTGTTACCAAATACCGTTTTAATATTTTTTTAGCCGAGAATGTAGTGGTTTAATCTTCATGTGTCTGGTCGGTTTGTCAATATACAGCCTCTTTGCAAAAGTGTTTCGATGATTTCGGAGATGTCGTCCCAGTCTCACGGCAAAGCGTGGGATAGACCCGCTCGCCTCGCAAGCAATCCCACCGACAAAGCGCAGGCCCCGGTACACAGCTGTAGTAACCCCCGCTGACTTCTTTTACTGAGGTTATATTTATCGATGTTTTATTTCCTGATGTTCTTATGTGTCCTACGTGTTTCAGTCGCCAATTCTGAATTATAACTAACATTAAAAACATGTTTAAGGAGGAGAGAGAGCAAATAAATCTGTTTAACATCTGATCTTTGGGTTTTTGTTCAGTAATCAGCGTGACCTGTGTATAAACGCATAAAAGAGATAACGTTGGTGTTTCCGTCATGTAGTAACTGCTGGCTTTAACTGTACAAAGGTTGTTCGACACTATGAAACACATACAGACTTCATGATGTTCGGCTAATATTTTTATTGTGAATATTAATCATGCTGACCTCGCTCTGTACACCACGCAGCGAGGTCAGCATATCCACGATATCCTCAGCTCCATGAGTTAACACAAAGTTTCCCAGCTGACTATCTAACTGCCAACTATTCCAGAGACGTGAAAATATACAGCATAAAGAAAAGTGTAAGAGACTCAGCAGCAGATTAGAATAACAGTTATACATTTAATAAATCACCAAATGAATCCAAGAAACGAGCAAACCTGTTCCGACAATTTGAATTTGTATTCCCTCAGCTGCAGACTCGCTGCTGTTTAAATGTTTGAAAAGGAAGATTAGATATAAACAAACGTCAAACATAGACTCAGTCTGCCTTCACATTTGATATGAGGCCAGCACGTATAGTGGCCTCAGCAGGCTATTACTGAAATACACGTGCTATATCATAAACTATGATATAAACAGGGAGGTCCTATTAACATGTTTAGTTTTAAAGGACACCTTCCTGCCTTTAGTCTCATTCATGAGCAGTATTCGTTTTCTTCTAACATCCAGAAGTCTGCACAATGTGTTTCATAGTTTGTAACAAGCCTTTGACAGGTAAACATAACATGACCGAAAAAGCAAAAAAAAAAAAAAAAAAAAAAGAGAGAGAGAGAGAGAGGGAGAGAGAGAGAGAGTGTTGACATAAGAAGAGAAAATTCTCTCAATTATGGAGACAGACAAATGGTTCATTTATGTTTGATGTGTGTTTATTCCTCCCTAAATATCGTCGGTGAAGTTCGCCATGCACGTCAGATTTTCCTGCGCATTTTTATACCTCTGCCAACAGAGAGAGAAAAAAAATCACATTCTAACAGACAGCTGGTGCTTAGAATACAGTTGAATAACTATTAAAAAACAGATGATATTTAGATGATAGTTCAGTCTAACACATGTGCCAGTGAACCATTAAACGTCTGTGAAACTATGCAGTTATGAAACGTAACTTTAACCTCAGCCAAACCGATTTGCTCAGTTGTAAATAAAACAGCGAAGTAAACGTGACCCGACAGACAGAACCTGAGTGAATGAAGTCCAGCGTTTAACCACTGAGAGCTAAAACTCAGCTGAGGTTTGAAAGCTGTGTGCCGGTGATTGGACATCAGCCGCTGATAAAGCTGTTCGCCTATAAAGTGCTCTGTAAGGAAACAAGCTCCAGCAGCTCTGCGCTCGGGGAAAATACTATATTTACTTATCTTGTGCAGAAAAATGCGCTGACATTGCGTTATATCGAGCACCGGCTGCCCAGTTAAACTGTGACTATCACCAGGTAACTAGGCGTGTTTCTTGAATTAGCAGCAGGTGTTAAACAGCTGACAGATGAGGAGGAGGATGCATGCAGGTAAACTGAGGGTCTGTTGAGCTGATCGCTGGTTTCGTGAGAAAAATGTCAGCTCGTTCTTTATGTTACAGAAGCACAGAGACACAAGACCAGGCGGAAAGAGACGATCGTTCGGTGAAAATGAGAATCTGCGAATGCAACATGTGGAACACGGAGAGTGGAATATGTAAACAAACCGGTTAATGTACCCCCTCGGTGCACTCTGCATGCTAACTGTTAGCAGAGCTAGTGAAATCTCTGAAAACATCTGAGCACTTTTGCAAACATGTTCTATGTTGACAACCTGACCAGACATACGGCGCGACATTCGCGGCTAAAACACTGTTAAAAGTGTAGCTGGTGACAGAAAAACGGGGTATTTTAAAACTACACCACCACCATTGCTGCTTGTGATTTGATCTGCATTCTGGGATAACTGGCTGCCCCAAGTCTACACAAGCAATCGATTATCTAGGATCGACCTGTTTTGACTTACTTTGCACGGCAACCAATCAAATGTTAGAGAAGCTGCATGGGCAGCGTTAACCCCGCCCCCTGAGTTTGATGGGTGAGGCTGACAGATAAAATTATTTCATGACGAGAGCCAGGCGCCAGGACTGCCAAAATGAAATAAATAAATATATCATTAAATAATTAATTAAATGTGTCAATAATGAATTAAATGTGTCAATAATTAATTAAAATGTGAAATACATAAATAATTAATTAAATGTGTCAATAATTAATTAATTAAATGTGTCAATAATTAATTAAAATGTGAAATACATAAATAATTAATTAAATGTGTCAATAATTAATTAAATGTGTCAATAATTAATTAAAATGTGAAATACATAAATAATTAAATGTGTCAATAATTAATTAAATGTGTCAATAATTAATTAAAATGTGAAATACATAAATAATTAATTAAATGTGTCAATAATTAATTAATTAAATGTGTCAATAATTAATTAAAATGTGAAATACATAAATAATTAATTAAATGTGTCAATAATTAATTAATTACATGTGTCATAACTATTTATTTAATTAATTAATTCCAATTTTAATTAATTATTGACACATTTAATTAATTATTTAATGGTGTATTTAATTAATTCATTATGGCAGTCCTGGCATTCCATAGGGGTGGGGGCGGGCAGTGTTTTGGAAATGACAGTCTTCATTACAAAGCTTTCTTCGTTATGAATTAGCATACATGTTTTTATTGAACATTTGAAGAACCAGCAAAAAAAACAAACTCTTGTAGAGGACATAAAGTCAGAGATAGAAAAGACAAGGAGCAGGTGCATCTAGTACAGGTAGAGCTGCTGCAAAAACCCACAGAGCCCAGCAGCCAGCAGCAAATTCTGGATCCTTGGCTTTTAGTTAGCAGTTGGCATTAGCAGCACATCCTGCGTCCGATGTGAAAGGACCTTTATGCTGCGCACTGTGACTCACAGCCATGGTCCTGGGTCAGCCCTGACTTTGTGTTAAACTAATCCTAAAGTAATGATGTATTTCTAACCACTGATATACCACAACTTTTTCCTTTCAACAGCTACTGAAAGTTAGGGGACCTAGCTGCTATCGGATATTTATATAGCGATCCTCCAGCTTCAAACGGTATCACCCTTCAAGGACCTGCAGTTCAAAACAGCGCCCCTCCGACAGCCAAACCCATCTGTTCTCTGATTGGATTGTTACATTTGTGATTGACATGACATTGACCAATCAGATGACGGGAAGAAAAATAGGGTCAAAAATCCGTACTTGTAACTTGCAGGGTTTTTTTTCTAAGTCCACACACAAATCTTTTTTACAAGTACAAATATTTTTTACGCACACACAAATCTTTTTTACACATACAAATATTTTTTACAAGTACAAAATATTTATGACCACATTTTGAGCCTATAGGCTTCAGAAACAGTTAAACCCAAAGCGACTCCAGGTTAAGTTAACCGTGAGGTTGATCTGTCTATAGGTCCGATGGCTCGTAGAAAATCACATAAAGTAGGGTTAAATGGATATCTCATACTCGATAGAGCAACAGATTTCATTTTCAGACGCATAAAACTGCAAATGCATGAGATTTGTTTGCTCGTGTAGCTTTCTCTGAAGTTCTCTTCAGTAATAATGTCCTGGCATCATTGTATAAGACACTTGGACTGATCTGAAAGTATCTCTGAGACTCTTCCCAAAGACAGCAGTGCGGTGGTTACATGCAGGGCTGGATCTAACCTTTCTGATACCCCAGGCTAACTCATGATTTGGTACCCCCAACCTCCTTACATATTCATTTTTACCACCACAAGTTTTTGAGAAAATTGTCCCTTTTAGGTATGTAAATGGCCCGAAGGAAATGTACAGGATAGATGGATTCCCATTTTTGGCAAACAGGTTAAAACCCCATTTTTGTAATTCAGAGGGCAAAAGTTTGTTGGACAATTTAAAGCAGGGGCGGCCAACTCCAGGCCTCGAGGGCCGGTGTCCTGCAGGTTTCCCCAGTCTTATAAAATGTCCTGTTTATAAGATTTGGGGAAACCTGCAGTCAGCTGAGACTGAAGAAGTCACTTGGAGTGACGAAACGTTTCTCCCACAAAACGCTACGTCCAGATGAACAGAATCAACTTTTGCACAACAACATTTAGCTACGTGGAGCATAAATTAGCTAAGGTGAACACAAACACGTATGTTCAGCATCTGGTAAACAGCTGCGAGTGACCAAAGGTCATAAAACAAAAAAGATAAGTAGCCAGTGCATTAGCAGTGATCATAATTTCATCCTACAAACAAATATTTAATCCAAGATTAAATATCGAAGCTACAGTATTAGTTTATATATATTTTGACTATAATTCAATACAGTTGCAGTTCTAATATCACAAATGTGTTCATGGACATAATATTGTTAAGGAAAAAATACTGAGGGAGGCAGCTGTTCCATTACATCGTTTTTATTGAGTTGCTGGCTTCATACAGCCGCACTGTTCATCTAACCATCACACTGTTTGTGGAAATGGAGCCATTTTCCAGCTGATTGTGTGGCTGGTTTGGTAATAATCAGCATCATCAACAATATGACATGGAAAAACACGCATTACATGCACACCTTGTACCCCTCTGTTTGCACAAGATCATCTAAGATGCCTTGCTTTTATTGACTTTGTGTAATATTTCAGTCTTGATATTGTAGTCAATTGGGAAAAATGACATTGGCTTTGAGAAAGAAAAAGAAGCCCTCAGTGGTTACAGCCATGACTAATGGTTGGATCTTGGCTACAGCTCTGAGGTTACATATGTGGCAAAATAAGAAGCTTCTGGCCCAGCTTTCCTCAGCGTAAGTGTTTTCGTGCCTCCATTTGGATCTATTTTAAAACTTCAGACAACATCATCCTTTGCTAATAATTTATCAGACATTAGACTTTAGAGTCATAGTTTCCGGTATGTTGGCGATGGTGTTTGGCTCTGCCGCTGCCGGGTGCAGTTTGTCGCGCTCTACTACTGTTGTGTTGTTTTTTCTGCTCTACTGTTCTCACTCAGTTTTAATGATGTATTTGCTGCTCTGGTGTATGATCGCCTGGCAAAGCCAGGCTATTTACCATGACGCCACACGATGTCTCGTCGTCCTCTGGCATTTTCCACCCTCCTCCATTAGCTGGATCCTCGTCAGGCGATTTCAGTGGTCCCTCTAGAGCATAGGTTTCAAACTCTGGCCCGCGGGGCAAATTTGGCCCGCAGCCTAATTATATTTGGCCCACAAAGCCATACCAAATTACTATTAGAGCTGGCCTACTGGTATTATACAGCTAATATATATATTGTGTAGTATTAAGCTTTGCTTGTTCCATATTCAGTTTTCCAGCAAAACGTGTTTGAGTCCATAAGAACAGATTCATTCGTATATCTTGACCTTGACCTTGATCTGGAGGAAGATTTTTTTTCAATAAATATTAACGTTAGCCCGCGACTTTGTTCCAGTTTTGAATTTTGGCCCACTGTGTATTTGAGTTTGACACCCCTGCTCTAGACCACAGAGAAGGAGAGGGAGAAGAGGAGGTATTCAGGTAAAGCTCGGGCTTTACTGGCGGCGTGGTTTGGCTGGTAAGCGACGTTGAGCGTGCGTTGTCTCCTGCGTCCAGAAAAGCTCCATGGAGGGCGACTTGTTTTCCACGGCCTTGTTTGGATGAGCTGGGCCTGGCTCTTTGAGACCGTGCCACCTCAGGAGGGTTTATCCAGACTCTTCTGCGGGCTGGCTTTTTCTTCCCTCGGTGAGTGGACTCTATGAGCGTGACGGCTCGAACCCTGTGTATTTACGTCCCTTAACTCGAGCCTCTGCAAATAATGAGGCTTCTAGCTCACTGAATATGGCGCATTTTAACGCTCGATCTCTCTCTAATAAATCATTCTTGTTGAATGATTTTATATTATCTAAAAAACTGGATTTTTTACTCCTGACTGAGACCTGGCAGCGGGATGTAGACTACTCGTCACTTATTGAACTCTGGCTGGATGGCTGTACTTTTATTACCCGGCCTCGGTTGTCTGGTCGGGGTGGTGGGCTCGCCGTGGCTTTCCAGGACCGTTTCTCCTGCTGCTCCGTGAAAACTGGACATTTTCGTTCGTTTGAGCTGCAGCTGCTTAAAATTGGGAACAAGGACCCTTTGTGCTGTGCTGTGGTGTATCGTCCACCTGGATATAACAGGTTATTTTTATCGGAGCTCAGCGACTTGTTATCTGCTACTATGAGGCTGTCTAGAGTGCTTATAGTTGGGGAATTTAACATTCACGTTGATGATGACTCTGACCTATTCGCCAGAGACTTTATGAACATTATGGATTCTTTTCATTTTGCTCAGCATGTGTCCGGTCCTACACACAGCAAAGCTCACACACTGGACCTTGTTTTTACTTTGGGTTTAAATATTGATTTTATTCGCTCTGAGGACATTTTTATTTCTGATCACTATGTTATAGTTTTTAACTTGTCTTTTAATGAGCCTTTGTCCCCCGTCAGACGGATGGTTAGCTCTCGCATCTTAAACTCCTCCACAGCGGAGAAATTTGTGGATGCTTTTAACTTACAGCTATCACCTCAAAATGGTGTTGATTTCTCAACCAGTCTTTTTAATAATTATTGCCTTTCTATTTTAGATGAAATCTGTCCGGTTAAGACGAGGAGTGTTTCTGCCTCCAAATCTCCTCCTTGGCTAAATGACAGTATTTGTTGTCTAAAACGTGATTGTCGTAAAGCGGAGCGCAGGTGGAGGAAAACTCATCCAAATGTTCACCTCCTCTATCTTAAGGACCTTTTAGCTTCTTTTAATAATTCGATCAGAGTTGCGAGGGCTGCCCACTTCTCACACTTGGTTACAAAGAGCAGAGGCAATCCTAAGGTGCTATTCAACACCATTAGAATAGAATAGAATAGAATAGAATAGAATAGAATAGAATAGAATAGAATAGAATAGAATTCAACTTTATTGTCATTGCACATGCACAGGTACAGGGCAACGAAATGCAGTTTGCATCCATCCAGAAGTGCTTTAGTGATATAGATATATTACAATATATATTAGCAATAATATAGATATGTGAGTATATTACAGAAATGGGTCTATTATGGTATGTTATAATGTACACGGTATGAAGTATGTTGTGAATATGCTATAACTATAAGTATGTACAGGCTGTAGTGAGTACAAGCTATGTACAGGATATGAACAGGATATAAATATGAAAAACTATACAGAATATGAAATAAATAACTTTACAGAATCTGAGATATACAGCTATACAGAAATGTGAACTATGCAAGTTGTAAACAGTTGTAGGATTAAAAATTATCGAATGTACAGAATGATTATTTACACAGAGCTATACAGTAGTGCAGTTAAGATAAGTGAGGGTGTAGATAGTTTCTACAGAGGTATATAAAGTGCTAGTGGTTGTGAGTGGTGGTTCAGTCCATGTTATTATTGTGTGTTTGAGGGTACAGTTGTCCATTGTGGGTGTGTGTATGTTCAGTCCATGAGTTTAACGTGGGTCAGATGTCAGGAGGCAGAGTTCAGGAGTCTGACAGCTGTGGGGAAGAAGCTGTTCCGGTACCTGGTGGTCTTAGTCCGGAGGCTCCTGTGGCGCCTCCCAGAGGGCAGGAGGGTGAAGAGTCCATGTGATGGGTGACTGGGGTCTTTGATGATTTTCCCAGCCCTTTTCAGACACCGCTTCCTGTAGATGTCTTTTATGGCAGGAAGTGGTGCTCCGGCGATGCGCTGGGCAGTTTTCACGACCCTCTGCAACGCCTTCCGGTCCGAGGCAGAGCAGTTCCCGTACCAGACTGTTAGACAGTTGGTCAGGATGCTCTCGATGGTGCAGCGATAGAAGTTCACCAGGATGTCTGAGGACAGGTGGTTCTTCCTCAGAGTCCTCAAGAAGAAGAGGCGCTGGTGAGCCTTCTTGACCAGCTTGGAGCAGTTGGTCGTCCAGGTGAGATCCTCGGAGATGTGGACTCCCAGGAACTTGAAGCTGCTCATACGCTCCACAGCCGTCCCCTTAATGTGGATGGGTGGATGTGGGTCAGCATTCCTCCTGTAGTCCACGATGAGCTCCTTGGTCTTCTCGGTGTTAAGCAGCAGGTTGTTTCTGTCGCACCACTCAGCCAGACGATCCACCTCCTCCCTGTAGGCGGCCTCATCGTTGTCACTGATGAGGCCAATCACCGTGGTGTCATCTGCAAACTTAATGATGGTGTTGGAACCATCAGCAGGTCTGCAGTCGTGGGTGAAGAGGGAGTAGAGGAAAGGGCTCATCACACAGCCTTGTGGTACACCGGTGTTCATTGTGATGGTAGATGAGCAGCGGTTATCCAGCCGGACATGTTGGGGGCGGTTGGTCAGGAAGTCCAGTAACCATTTGCAGATGAGGGAACTGATGCCCAGGTCTGTCAGTTTCCTGATGAGTTGTGAGGGGTGGATTGTATTGAATGCTGAACTGAAGTCTATAAACAGCATTCTGGCGTAGGTGTTGTTGTTGTCCAGGTGTGAGAGGACAGAGTGCAGTGCGATGGAGACTGCATCCTCTGTGCTCCTGTTCCGGCGGTATGCGAATTGGTGGGGGTCCAGGGTGGGGGGGAGACAGGATTTGAAGTGTGCTAGGACCAGCTGCTCTAAGCACTTAGTGATGATGGGGGTGAGTGCTACTGGGCGGTAATCATTGAGGCAAGATGGGTTGGAGTTTTTGGGTATCGGGACGATGGAGGTGGATTTGAAGCAGGCCGGTACCACAGCGTGGGCCAAGGACAGATTGAATATGTCTGTGAGCACTCCTGCAAGCTCCCCAGAACACGCTCTGAGAACACGCCCGGGGATGCCATCAGGGCCTGCAGCCTTGTGGACATTGATCCTGCTCAGCACCGCTCCTACATCGGTGGGGGAGAGAGTCATAGGTTGGTGGTCTGGCGTCATGTCTGCTTTGGTTGTGGTTGTGGGGTTCCCTCGCTCAAAACGAGCATAAAAGTTGTTGAGCTTGTTGAGGAAGGAGACATCAGAGGATGCGGGGGAGGGTTTGGTGGTCCTGTAGTCTGTGATGGTCATTAGTGACATTGTTACACCTGCTCTGCCTGCGGCCCTTATTTTTTCTAACGAGGACTGTGAAAATTTTCTGCTTGCAAAGATTCATAACGTGAGAATGAGTTTTACACACTCAGCACCTGTTATCTCGATCTCTACCCCATGTTGACCCGCTATCTTGGATACTTTCTCTCCTGTTTCACTACCTGAGCTGGTAAAATTAGTGAATTCAGTGAAAGCATCCTCCTGTTCACTTGACATTGTACCTGCATCATTATTGAAAAATGTCTTCCAGTCTATTGGCCCATGTGTGCTCACTTTAATCAACTCTTCACTGGCATCTGGTATAGTTCTGGTTTACTTTAAAAACGCTGCTATTCTCCCACGTTTAAAACAACCTCAGCTTGACCCCTCTCTTAGGAGCAGCTACAGACCTCTCTCTAAGTTACCGTTAATCGCTAAGCTTCTAGAAAAGGTTGTGGCTCAGCAGCTTATGGCAGCTCCTGATAAACACGGCATTTACGATAAGTTTCAGTCCGGTTTTCGTCGGTTTCACTCCACGGAGACAGCTCTTCTTAGGGTCTCAAGTGATATCTTGATGGATAATGCTGCAGGAAAATGCTCTGTTCTACTCATGTTGGACCTCACATCAGCTTCCGACACAGCTGACCATCACGTCCTCATTGAAAGGCTGAAAAATTGTGTTGGTGTATCTGGAACTGCATTAGAGTGATTCTCCTCTTATCTCCATCACCGATCCTTTTCTGTGGCAGTCTCCGATTTTAGGTCATCCTCTACCTCCCTTACTCATGGTGTCCCTCAAGGGTCAGTTTTGGGGCCTTTATTGTTTTTAATTCGTCTTCTCCCCCTCCAGCATATAATGGGCTCTTTTGAGGACATTTCTTATCACTGTTATGCTGATGATATTCAGTTGTACGTTTCTTTTATGCCTGAGGATTTATCTAAGCTTCAGCGTCTGAATGATTGCTTAGATTCGATCAAACGTTGGATGGCTGCAAATTTCCTCCAACACAACGAGGGGAAAACTGAAGTCCTCGTATGCGCCCCTGATAGGTTTCTATCACAGATAGTGAAAGCCCTCGGTCCTCTCTCACTTTGTGTTAAATCCTCTATCAGGAATTTAGGTGTCACCTTTGACCCGACTCTCACATTCAATGTGAAATCTCTGGTTCGGTCTTGTTTTTATCATTTCAGAAATGCGGCTAAGCTAAGCCCAATGTTATCTCACTCTGAACTGGAGATTGCTATACGTGCATTTATTTCTTCATGCTTGGATTATTGTAACTCGCTGTTTATGTGTCTAAGCAAAGGTTCTCTGGATCGTCTGCAAGTTGTGCAAAACGCTGCAGCACGGCTTTTGACTAATTCCTGCAAGTACTCACATGTGACACCGTTGTTATCTCAGCTACACTGGCTTCCTGTTGAATTTAGAGTCAATTTTAAGATCCTGGTCTTGACTACAGAGCTGTGCACGGACTGGCACCAGCCTACATCTCTGATCTGCTACAGCCCGATGTCCCCAGCAGGTCTTTGAGGTCATCTGATCAGGGCTTACTTGCTATAAAAATACTAAGAGGAGGACTGAGGGTGACAGAGGTTTTGTGGCCCCGAGACTGTGGACTCTCCCCCCCAACATTAAGAACTGTGGACTCAGTAGCTGTTTTTAAAAAACAACTCAAAACTCACCTTTTTAAAACTGCTTTTGGTTAATTTTTTGCCGGTTTTATTTTCTCTTTTTAAATCTTTTTATGACTTGTAATCTTATGTGCAGCACTTTGTGATTCTGTCTTGAAAGGTGCTATATAAATAAAAATGTATTTATTTATTATTTATTTCCTGTTCACAAAATAGTGACTTGCAGAGTAATTTGACATAAACAAAGAGAAGATGAACACATTTGTTATATATGCCGTGTTCCACTATGACACTTTTATTTAGCATGACATGAAGTATATACAGTATGAGTTTAAAGTCTATAGGGGGGGGGTCTCATTCATTTTCCCAAGGAGCCACTTGAGAAACTGGGACTGTTGTGGAGATCCAGCTGATAAGCAGCACTCAATTCTGCAACAACTACAATAATGATAACATAGAGGCTATAATAACAGTCTGTGGAGTGGGTGTGGTCTCTGGCCAGCTGCAGAGGAGGGGTGAGGCAGTGAGCTCCCAGGGCAGCGCAGGGGCGGGGTCAACAGGTGTGCTTGTCACGGTCCTGGGTCTCCTGACCCAGCGTTTTTAGTTCTTTGTGATGTTTGTAATATTGTACTTGTGAGTTATTCGATGGTTTCTAGTTTCGATCCCTTGCCCTTCATGTCTCTCTGTGTCCCCTCTGTTCTGTGTAAGTTATTTATATATATGTGTGTGTGTGTGTGTGTGTGTGTGTGTGTGTGTGTGTCAATATATATATATATATATATATATATATATATATATATATATATATATATATATATATATATATATATATATATATTCACACACACACACACATATATATATATATATATATATATGTGTGTGTGTGTGTGTGTGTGAATATATATATATATATATATATATATATATATATATATATATATATATATATATATATATATATATATATATATATATAATATTCTGTAACTCTGTAACTTCTGTCGGTGCTGTGCTTTTTTGGAAATCGAATTTCCCAGAGGAACCCACCCGAGGGATTAATAAAGTTCTATCTAATCTAATCTAATCTAATCTAATCTAATCTAATCTAAGTCTGTGTCTGCATGTTTGAGTTCCCCTCTGTGTCTTTCGGTTCTTAGAGTCCTCTGCCTTATGGTTTATGTCTCTGTGTTTCTTAGTTGCTGTCTCCACTGTGTCAAGTTCGCATCTCTGTGTGATCCTTCCTGTTTTACTTTGAAGGTCCGTGTCTTATGTGAATGCGTCCTGCTTTGCTTGTCTCATCAGTCCTGATTTCTCCCAGCTGTGCCCTCCTTCTGTGTCTCATTCCCCTTGTTACTTCCCAGTGTATTTAAACCCTGTGTTTCTCTGAGTCAGTGTCGCGTCGTCCCTCATGCAGTGTGGATCTCCCTGTGTCTCTCTGTGAGTTCTTAGTTTGTTGTTTCCCAGTTTAGTTTAGTTTGTATGTTTGTCCTACCAGCAAATAAAGCTGTGATTTTTGAGTTCATCCCCTGAGTCTGTGAGTCTTGCATTTTGGGTCCAACTCCTGCCTGCCGCACAGCGATTCATGACAGTGCTGGGATGAGAAGGTGACTGTGACTCTTTGTATGTTCACAGTGACATTCGGAGGGGAGGGGAGCGAACGTGACAGCGGTGCGGGAGTGTCTGTGTCCCAGTAAAACAAAACCACAGTGAAACCAAATCTGTAAATAAAGAAGTGTTGTCATTACGTCTGTGTTCTGTCCATGTGTAACGGGTCCAACATCACACAGTCATTTGATTTAATTATTATATAATCATTTTTTGGCCTTATTCAATTTTATTTATATAGCACCAAATCACATCACATCAACAACAAGTAAGCCTGCAGTGCGAGAGCGACGTGGTCCTACTGGTAAGAGCAGAAGTTATACTTACACAATGAAAACGTAAAACCGACATCATAAAAAATATCAACATTAAATCACCATTTAATCAAATTGTGCATGTTTTTGCAAAATTCCAAAGCATTTTAATTTTAAACAAAGTACTGTTGCATTTTGCTTGTAGTTTAATTACTTCATCTGCAGTCAGTCTGTTTTGGACTTGAACAAGTGCATGAAGGTAATGTTTGTATTTCCACCTTAATGTCTGAGGTTCAAAGGGAAATAACAGTCACATCAACAGCAAATTCAAGATGTGCTTACCATTCTGCATCTGAGAGCTCTGGGATGTCCCTTTGTCCCACAAACCTCTCAGATTTTTGCTCTCAGATTCCTGCTGCCACTTTGCTCAGGCTGAGCTGAGCCTGACATTTGTCCTCAATAATCTCAAAGTCTTTCATTATCCCGTGTACGGAGATGAGTCACTGAGCTGTGCGCAGACACACTGTCACGGTCCTGAGTCTGTGGACTCAGTGTTTTTCTGTTTGTATTAGTTATCTTTGTTTTCATGATGTGTTTTGATTCTCTTGGGTTTGATTTCTGTCACTGTATCCCCTAGTTTAGTCCACGTCTGTTCAGTTTCCTGTTTTACTTTGAAAGTCTGTGTACTATGTCAATGTGTTGAGTTTTGCCTCCCCTTGTCTTGTCATGTCTGATGAGTCCCAGCTGTGCTCTCCTCCTGTTTCACATTCCCTAATCACCTCAGTATGTATTTAAGCCCTGTGTTTTTCCCTGCCAGTTGTTGCGTCCTCCACGTTTGTTGTGTGTGTATCCATGGTCGTCTTCCTTCAGCATCTCCTGTCTAGTTAGTTTAAGTTGTTGTTTATGTATCGTCCAAAGGTGACTCTCCAGCAAATAAAGCCGTCGTTTAAGTTAATGTTTTGTCTCCGAGTCCTGCACGTGGGTCCAGCCACTGACAGCCACACAACTCATCGTGACACACACGCTGTAAAAAAGTAAAAAAATATCCAGTTTGTTTTCAACTGAAGCTCCAGGTTTCCCTCATCGTCCCAACCTCAGATACTCAGATGGAAATGGAAACATGACATTAATGTTCATTCAATATATTCAGACTTTTATTGCACTATTGATGACAAATTCCTAAACAGCATTCGATAATTTGTGATGTTAGAAAAGTATTGTTGCATCTATAATACTCCTTCTTTTTCTCTTTTCCTTGTCACATGTGGTCAACGTGAGTCATGAGTACATGAGGTACCCTCACACAGGCACACACTGTAAATAGTGATGTGATGCAAGTCTTTGTAAGAACTGTTGCATCAGATGTGGGGTGGGATCCACTTACTGAGGACACAAAAACTAAACTAAAAATGTATTTTGCAACTCACTAAATAAGACTTTTTTGCTGACAGCAATCACTTTTTCCAGTTTCATGCTCTGTTCAGCCACCATTTATCCAGAGATGCTGAATATGAGTTCCTACACTTATATACAATTATCAAGAATATGTTCAACATGTACAAATCACAGTTTGGCCATAACGAACACCTTGTTCAAACATAAGAGTGTCCACCAGGATGCTCTAGGTTGCAGGTCAGGTGATACGATTTTGTAATCGTATCAGCAGACCTGCGACCATATGTTCTGGACACTCGGGTAAAGAGAGGGGCTGAGCTGTCAACTGATCACCACCTGGTGGTGAGTTGGATCAGGTGGCGGGGGGAGGACGCTGGACAGACCCGGTGCACCTAAACGTGTAGTGAGGGTGTGCTGGGAACGTCTAGCAGAGGCCCCAGTCCGCGAGATCTTCAACACACACCTCCGGCAGAGCTTCAACAGCATTCTGAGGGAGACTGGGGACATTGAGTCCGAATGGACCATGTTCAGCGTCTCCATTGCTGAAGCTGCTGCATTGAGCTGCGGCCGCAAGGTGGTTGGTGCCTGCCGTGGTGATAATCCCCGAACCATATGGTGGACACCAGAGGTGAGGGCAGCCACCAGCCTGAAGAAGGAGTCCTATTGGGCTTGGTTAGCCTGTGGGACTTCGGAGGCAGCTGACAAGTACCGACAGGCCAAGTGGAATGCGGCTCGGGCAGTGGCTAAAGCAAAAACTCAGGTGTGGGAGGAGTTCGGGGAGGCCATGGAAAAAGACTTTCGGACTGCCTCGAAGAGATTCTGGCAAACCGTCAGACGTCTCAGGAGGGGAAAGCGGTGCTCTACCTGCACTGTGTATAGTGCTGGCGGAGCGCTACTGACTTCGACTGAGAAAATTGTCAGGCGGTGGAAGGAATACTTCGAGGACCTCCTTAATCCCACTGGCACGTCTTCCGAGGAGGAAGCAGAGTCTGCGGATGACCCGCTTATTTCCGGAGGCGAGGTCACTGAGGCAGTTAAACAACTCCTTGGTGGCAGAGCCCCTGGTGTTGATGAGGTCCGCCCCAAGTTCCTGAAGGCTCTGGACGTTGTAGGGCTGTCCTGGTTGACACGCCTCTACAATGTTGCGTGGAGATCAGGGGCAGTACCTGTGGACTGGCAGAACGGGGTGGTGGTCCCCATCTTTAAGAAAGGGGACCGGAGGGTGTGTTCCAACTACAGGGGGATCACACTCCTCAGCCTCCCTGGGAAAGTCTATGCCAGGGTGCTGGAAAGGAGAGTTCGTCCGCTAGTCGAACCTCGGATACAGGAGGAACAATGTGGTTTCGTCCTGGTCGCGGAACACTGGACCAGCTCTTTATCCTCTTGAGGATACTTGAGGGTGCATGGGAGTGAGTTGCTTGTGTCGGGCGATAAATTCATCAACATTAGTCAACAGGTTTCCTAAATCTTTACATGCCTCTGCACATTCAGATTCAGTCCATGGCCTGTAAACACAAATAACACGGCTTCGGTCATCTTCAACACCAAAATGGGGATTCGCAACCTCCACCATGGGAAAGGTATCATGGAAAGGGGAGGCAGGCATAGCAAATGCACTCGCCTTATCCCCTGTAGCTTTGGATCTAGTGTTATAAGGGCTTAAATATTCTGCTGCGGCATCCCCAAACTCCAGCCGTACTCTGTCCTCCTCCTCTCTCTCTCTCTTCTCCTGCTCCCGCTTTTCTTCCTCCTCTCTGACCTCTCTCTCTCTCTCTAATGCTGCTCTACGCTGTTGGTCCTTTAACGTCAGCACCACTGAAGTAGTGGTTTCACAGCTAATGCCTGCAAAGCTGCTCTCTTCGCATTCACTGCCTCCTGTCTTTTCTGCGCCTGCTCTAACCACAATTTAGCGGACGCCAGTTGTAACTCTTTCTCCTGTTTCAATTTCCCTTTTGCACAAGCTGCCTTTACTGTCAACTGGTCTACTAACACTTGACATTGTCCTACAACCAATTTACCTTCAAAATCATATTTCTTGCGCCAACGTCCTAAATACTTTGCGCTACCGGGAGCGAATTTCATCATAAACTTCTCATCACCCTCTGACACACTCTTGGTTGCTTGGGAACCCATAATAACAACACACCACGCGTTCTGCTCTGCACACACTCACACAACAACAACAACAACAACGATGACAACAATGACAACGACAACAATGACAACAACACAAAATAGGCCTATCGTCCAGCACAGTCTGGACTCCACGGAACTTCTCAACGCCTCACAAAGTGGCGGAGAACTCACCTCTCGCTCCACAAAGCAGCGAGGAACCTCTCGCTCCACAAAGCAGCGAGGAACCCAGTTATCCACAAAGTAGCGAACTTCTCAACGCCTCACAAAGTGGCGGAGACTGCACAACCACACGGTTATAGAGTCGGGCTCTTTAAACTTACTTGGTGTTGCTCATTGCGTGTAGCATCAGTCCCGAATCCCGTCAATCGTCATCCATCGAGGAGAAAAAACAGACGGCTAATCCACCGGCCCGATGACGAATTCTCACGCCTCGGGACTTTGCTGCAGGACCTCTATAAGTCCTGGCTGACGTCAGTCTGTCGGCGTGTCTCTTTTCCCCTCGGTGAATGTCGACTCCAGGGATCCGGCTCGAAGGACCAATTAATGATAGGTTTGTAGCATAAACCTATTCGCTGGAACGTTAAGGACAATCTGCTACGCAGCAAAAAGCAAGACACAAGGCACCAAAGTTCTCTGGTTTACTCATGCATGAGGGAGACCTGGCTGGAGCCAAGCGTCGTTCCACCACTTGACCTCTGTCAGACTCAGCCAGGTTCCCCACAGCACTCCTTTTATTGTGGTTACATGAATATGCATAGGGTCATTAACATATAGCATCTTACATAGGTATACATGTAAACAAAGAATACTGTGTGTGTGTGTGTGTGTGTGTGTGTGTGTGTGTGTGTGTGTGTGTGTGTGTGTGTGTGGGGTCAGAGTGTGACCCCATAAAAACGACTTCCTTAACCTGCTGGTCTGGAAAATCCAACAGTTCATCTAAACAAAAAGCACTTAGACTAGAACAGACGTAGCTACGTTAATCCTACCATAAAACAATGAAGACATTCTAGTGTGGAATACACACCAAGCCTTTGCAGCCTGTTAAAGATCACACAACCTATCACTACACAATTGATTATACACCTCTAAGAATATATGGTTAAATATTTCCTAATACAAATGACAATAATAAAATCTAAACCCAACAAGAGGTGTTGCGGGAGTATGGGGTGTCTGGCCCATTGCTACGGGCCATTCGATCCCTGTACAACCGTTGCAAGAGCTTGGTTCGCATTTCCGGCAATAAGTCGGACTCGTTCATCATGCATCCCACGGACTCGTGATGGGCTCCGCCAGGGCTGCCCTTTGTCACCGATTCTGTTCATAATTTTTATGGACAGGATTTCTAGGTGCAGCCAAGTGGTGGAGGGCTTTCGCTTTGGTGGGCTCAGAATCTCATCTCTGATTTTTGCAGATGATGTGGTTCTGTTGGCTTCATCGGGTGAGGGCCTCCAGCTCGCACTGGAACGGTTCGCAGCCGAGTGTGAAGCAGCGGGAATGAGGATCAGCACCTCCAAATCTGAGGCCATGGTTCTCAGCCGGAAAAGGGTGGAGTGCCCACTCCGGGTCGGGGACGAGTTCCCGCCCCAAGTGGAGGAGTTCAAGTATCTCGGTGTCATGTTCAGTGATGGAAGAAGGGAGCCGGAGATCGACAGACGGATTGGGGCTGCGGCTGCAGTGATGCAGATGCTGCACCGGTCCGTCGTGGTGAAGAGGGAGCTGAGTGTAAAAGCGAAGCTCTCAATTTACCGGTCGATCTACGTCCCTACCCTCACCTATGGCCACGAGCTGTGGGTAGTGACCGAAAGAACGAGATCGCGGATACAAGCGGCAGAAATGAGCTTCCTCCGAAGGGTGGCTGGCCTCTCCCTTAGAGATAGGGTGAGAAGTTCGGCCATCCGGGAGGGGCTCAGAGTAGAGCAGCTGCTGCTCCACATCGAAAGGAGCCAGCTGAGGTGGTTCGGGCATCTGACAAGGATGCCCCCTGGGCGCCTCCTGGGTGAGGTGTTCCAGGCATGTCCCACCGGGAGGAGGCCCCGGGGCAGACCCAGGACACGCTGGAGAGATTATATCTCTCGGCTGGCCTGGGAACGCCTTGGTATTCCCCCGGACAAGCTGGAGGAGGTGGTTGGGGAGAGGGAGGTCTGGGCCTCTTTGCTTAGGCTGCTGCCCCCGCGACCCGGCCTCGGATAAAGTGGATGAAGATGGATGGATGGATGGATGTTCAACATGTATCAGCTGCTGCTGAGGAGGAGGATTTTTAAAACTGTAAAAACCTTTTAGCTTTACCTTCATCAAGTCTATCAGAATGAAGCTGGCGACATAATTCAGTCTTTTTAACCAACCTAGAAAGGAAAAGTTGCTTCTGACTGTTTCAAAACAAGAATTCATGCTGGTTTAAAATCACAATGATTTGCGGAGTAAATGTTACCGCTGTGCAACACAGCAACACAAAGATGGATCGCCTCGTAGGTTTATTGTAATTATCAGAAATGATAGACTGTGTCCCCACCAAAATAAGCAAAGAGCTCCCAGTTATTTCTATTAAAAAGAGCATAAATGTTTATACAACTCCTACATAATCTTTTCTAAGAAAGAGCACAGAGGCTGGGGCCCGATGCAGCCTGTGAGAAGCAGAGTGTGGGCAGAGGGCTAACCGGAGGTGTCAGGACATCATCTGCAGTGCTCAGTCTGCAACGTTAAAAACAACACAGTTAAAGATGGAAAGAGAGAGAAAAGATAAATGGATCGATAAAAAAGAGGAATACTGGGGTGCAGTGCAGGTCCTAATACTACCATGACTACATCATATGTGATGAGCACAAAACTGAGGTGAGATGAGGGAAGCGTTAGTCTTCATCAATCAAAACGGAGAGCGAATCAGGAGAAGGTCAGCCCCTAGTTTAAAAACCTGCTGAAGTAACCGTAGACATCAGCGACGTTTTTCAGTCGCTAGCTTGGATCTCTGACCTCACTGAAAGGTCAGTGAAAGGATATAAGTCACAACAGCAACAACAATCACAAATAAACAAATAAAAAGAATAATTTCTCCCAGGGATCAATAAAGTATTCTGATTCTGATTAAATATGAAATGCAAAATGTGACTAATCTCATTTTCCTTCTTTAGATGCTTCAAACAGGAAATGGGTGCAAAAATCTGAAATGATCTGAAATTTTCTCCAAGGTCAAAAATATATATTCAAGCTCAAATGTTTACACCCCCAAAATATCTCTTTGTTACTACTGTAGTAATCAGGGGAGACTCAGTGGAAGTCTTACTAAACGTTTGTACTTGAACCTGGAAAAAATCATTACACAAAAAGGCTCCTGATCGTCGGAGGCCCTGTGATATGGTTTAACTGAGGTAAAATTAAAGACACAATCAGCATAAAGCTAATCCACTGCAATATATCTAATGAATGTGCCTGTGTGTGTTTTATAATGTTCCTACAAAAATAAATGCTCTTAAAAATAATCTTCGTAGCTCATGTGATAACTAATGTAAGGATTATCATTGTACTTTGGGGGTTTTACACAGTGTTTGTACATTTTAATTCCACATTTACATGATTAAAATGACATCACTGAGATCTGCTCTCGGCTGCAGGGAAAGTGTCACAAAGATGCAAAACAGGAAAATGTATCTTTTTTTTTTAATACTTCCGACACTTTATTCACTTTTAGTCACTTACAGTTATTTATTCACTTATTCTGTCACTTAAAACTGTGTATATACTGTATATTTTAAGTATTTCTATCTCATTCTTATTGCCTGTTTATGCCCTGTCCTTATTTCTAACGTCATGCTGCTCTGTTGTATCTTAATTGCCCTTTGGGGATAAATAAAGTCTCTCTGATTCTGATTCACTTGGGAAAGATATATTTTAAAATACGTGTAAAGACAGATCAACCATCAGTTACCTAACTGAGGTTCCTTGAAGTTGTTTGTTGTGGCTGCATGAAACTGGCTGCAAAGAAGGTACTGCACAAAAGCCTTCTAGTGGTCGTTTTCATCTTTGTCTGCAAGTTCAACTTTAAAAGTGTGATGGAACCAGGAAATAGAGAAGCTTCACCCTCAAAAGAAAGGTTGTGCTTCTGTGCCTTAGCCAACATGTCTCAAAATGTGCAGCCTTTACTTTGAAGGCAGTTCTGGTTTGTGGCAGTTCGCTGCAGCTCCAAGAGTGGCTGGCCACTTCTAGACAAATTTGTCACTTACGTTCAAGCATCTTTCTGCTAGCTGCTTGGGTTACTGACTGTGTGACTGGGTCACCTAATCCTACACCATTATGTAGTTAGTGGTCACATGCATTAATGTAATGACATTGCATTTTTCAGTTACACAATAATGTCGCACGTGCTAAATGCTGTAATTGCATCACAGTTACAGTTATAGCACTGCTAATGCTAAGCCTCTTCAGTTATCTGCACTCAGTGGATAGAAAGAAAAAAAAATCCAAATGACGCTTTCTTCGTCCTGCAGCTTGTGTTACAATCTGCTGCATCCTGTATGTGTGCTGGGAAGAGGAAATGTTACAGCGATCTGAAGCTTTTGAGGAATGGAGACATAGGCATTCCTTTTATTTTGATTGCAAAAAAGGAAAACGATGCAACTCAGACATGCAAACTGCATCCAGGACAGAAACAACTGCATTATACTGCTAACACAGCTTTGGCTCTCGTTCTGCATCTGAACAGCCAGCACGGCAATACAAAGCTAGCCAACACATAAACACATAAACGTCTGTGAAAAAGACGGAGCAGCACGGCAGTGCAGCGTGTGATCTGGACACAAGCGATGGAGGCACAGCTTTGGAAAGCTCATCCGAGCCTTTTCGATGTGGCCTCACAAAATTATCACGACCACAACAACAAAATAGTTGGATCTACACTGCTGCTCAATCACAGCTGCCTGATCAATGTTTTTCATTAGCAATTTAGCAAAAGTTGATGGTGGTGGCGTGTCTGTGTGAGTGAAAGACAGAGAGAGAGATTTTCTGTTATAACCTTCATTTTATGGACGCACAGTGTGAGCACTCAGGTCGCATCAGAGCATCGGGCCGTATAGTGTGAGACCTGCATCGTGACCTATGAACTTCTAACCCCTGTGAGTCAATCGTGCAGTTTGAGCAGGAGCTGAATAACGTGACTGAAAAAATCGCACAGTGTCTGCCCAGCATAACCAGACCTTGATCTTGAACTGGTAACAAAAGCAGTGATGAGCAGTCAGGTTCGTGTTGAAGCCTCAATTTCTGCTGGTACAGGTTTCTACAGTAGAATCACAGAGTTGACTGTTATAGTTATGTTGTAGTTTTTGCTTTGTGTTTACACATAACAACTAAAAAACAGAGCATATGTGTGTTCTCATTAGGATAAGGATGTGTTAGTGTGTGCAACTGTAGCTTCAGATTTATATGCTACTGTTTCACGTCATTATATTGAATAACATAAAAATAATGTAACAAGTATTGTAACCAATTCCTTTCTCAGGCAAGTAACTTCTGGCAGTTCATTACTATAAGAAACACGCTGCATTCATTTGAAGTACTTTTAAGAAAAGGTTTGGGCATTTTGGAATCTGTTCCTTTAACCTCTGATGACAGGTTTTGTTGTCTCCTCCCTCCAGGGCAGAGCCGGTCCCTGCTCTGGTCCAGAAAGACCTGCACGTCATCAAGCTGCAATCAAGCACAGTTACATAATGAGCAGCCAGATTGTCTGCCATTCACAAATCATAATGTGGCCTCCAAATGTTGGAGCCATCACCTACCTGCCTGCCCTCCTGGACGCCTTTCTCCTCTGGATTTGGAAAACAGGATTGGTTGGATTTTCTCAAAGTTTACTCCGTCTCGGCTCATGACCGAACAATCATGCTTTCCAAGCGTTCATATTACAAACAGTATTAATGGACCTATGTCTGTGAAGGTTCTCAGTCATCCAGGTCATCGTAGTCAGAGGAGCTTGCAAAGAAAAGCGTCTGGGCTTCTTTAAGTTACTTGAAAACGTTTCACCTCTCATCCGAGAAGCTTCCCAGTTTCACACCTTGGCTCAGGCGATTAGAGGATCATCAGGGGTCCTTTTGTCCCTCTGTGGGGGGAAACTCCCACTAGGTTTATATCTGGGACTCTCCACCATTTGACCTTAGAACTGAAGAAGCTTCTCGGATGAGAGGTGAAACGTCAATACAAGAGCTGTTGCTTGTCTGGTAAGAACATCGTGGCAGGAGTCATCCTTCAGAAAAGAGAAATAAATATAGGAGTGTAATAAACTGGTAAAATGTTTTATCAAAAGAAGTTGTTATTGTTCAGTAGTGATAGACTCACCATAGATTGGGATGATGCTACTCCATCTGCGAACCCGCTTGGACAAGCTGCTGAAATGTTATAGCTGTCAGTGAGACGCACTGAAAACTCTTATGATAGGTTTGTAGCTTGAACCCATCCGCTGGAACGTTGAAGACAATATAATTACACAGCAAAGCAAGACACAAGTAGGCAAAGTTCTCCATGTTACTCATGCATGAGTAACCTCAGCCAGGTTCCCCACAGCACTCCTTTTATTGTGGTTACATGAATATGCATAGGGTCATTAACATATAGCATCTTACATAGGTATACATGTAAACAAAGAATACTGTGTGTGTGTGTGTGTGTGTGTGTGTGTGTGTGTGTGTGTGGGGTCAGAGTGTGGCCCCATAAACGACTTCCTTAACCTGCTGGTCTGGAAAATCCAACAGTTCATCTAAACAAAAAGCACTTAGACTAGAACAGACGTAGCTACGTTAATCCTACCATAAAACAATAAAACAAGGTACGACCTCTCCATGCTCCTAGGATGTAGGTGTGCATTCCAGTGTGGAATACACACCAAGCCTCTGTAGCCTGCTAAAGATCACAGTCCTATCACTACACAATTGATTATACACCTCTAAGCATATATGGTTAAATATTTCATATTATATTTTAAGCATAAGTGACAATCAACAATACAAAACCTAACATCTTGTAAAAAGGAAAACTGACTGTTTGCGCCTTGGCTACTAAAACATTAAGTGTAAAACTAGAATGACTGTATATCTCGTGATATTTTCGAAGTTAATACGAACCATCACTGGTTCAGTGTCCTCATCTTGTTTGACATCAATAACTCCATTTCACCAAAAGCCTGTATGCATCCTCAAAGCGCAGCTATAAGAAGACATTTTACATGAAAAATGCAGCAGAGCTTCAACCCTGATGCCCCAGTCATCGTCATCATCATCACTGCCGCCGCTACCGCTAACCCTCCCTTGTGTTTTTTTTACTCTCACGAACATTCATAGCTTTCATCTTTCGGCTGTGCTCCCTGAAGTCCATCTGCATAGCTATCGGGCATAAAATGAAAAAGGGGAAAGCAGAACAAATGATGGTGGAGGTGCCACAGAGGCCACTTCCCTAAAACAAGTGAAAACTGAACAACAGAAACAGCTGCCAGAACCCTTCAAGAGCCACTTTCAGCTGCTGGTATTTTAGAAGAAGCGCCATAAACAGATACGATTTCATACCTATTAGATATACACTTCATCGCCATCTATTTCTCAGTGTTTTTGCTCCTGCTTGTGATGTGTGACATCTTAAACAGTACAAAACTGGCCCAACAGGCACATTTTTCGCTACTCCTTGCTGCGTATATCCTTTCATACGCCACATTTGCTTTTACACATTGCTAAAGATGCAGAGCTTTCTGATGAAGAGACTTTCAGTAGCTCTTTGCTTTCCGTTCAGTCATCCTGGCACTTTTAGATGATTAAATATGCAGGGCTGTTTGTCCTCTTTTCCCTTTTTTCTACCAGTGCAAAGCCTCGTCCCTGCTCTGTGTTGTGAGTCTGTGGCGCCTGCAGTTGAAGTGCTTCAGCTCTGCTGCTGCTGGTTATAAATAAAAGACATCGAGTTCTGTTGTAGTTTGGCCGTGCATCTGCCTGCAGCTGCTTCTTAAGTGATCTCTGTGGAGCCCTGGCCGGCATTCAGGGAAGAAATAAAGGAGTATGTTTGTCATGACAATAGGGAGCACTACCTTATATGAGGATTACACCAGGTTTATAAAGATGCGTCTGTCACGTCTAGCGAATCTATGGCCTGGTAAATTGTGCATTTGTGTGCATGTGTTTCTGGTGCAATCTGTGGTTTTGCAAGGAGGGGTAACCTCTCGAGCGATGCTCCACAGAGCACGATGAAAGGAGAGGTACGCAGGGACAACACAAGCCATTCCAAATAGCACTCAGTCTGAATAATGCAGCAGTATGGAGCAGGGAGCGAGGGGGAGGGAAGAATTACCGGGCAGGGTGTGAGCGATTGTGTAGTGAGTGCCGACAGAGAGAGTTACAGGCCGAGCGAGCACAGGCAGAGGTGGTGGAGATAAGAGGCGAAATAATGTGCACAATCCGAAGGGAGAAACAAACAAAACATAATCGTGCTGATTCATAAAGATACAGAAGAGCGGCGTGGAGGACGAGGATGGCAGGAGAGGAGGAAGAGTAACAAAGGTTATTAGCATTACCATTAAATAAATAACTACACAAAAGCCCCCCAACTCACAGACACACAGACGTGCGCACACACGCGCACATGTACGCACACATTTGCACACACACAGACGCACACACTTTCTGAACACTACAAAGCTTTTCCTAAAGGGCTAAAAATAACTGCACAGGCCTGCGTTTCAGCTGCTGAGATAAAGAATCCCAGCAGCATCTCATTATAGGCACCGTGGCTCACCGAACAGCCCCCTGTATATTTTGCATTGTGCAAGACGATTACATGAATGAAACGTAAACACTGAAATTGTGAATGTGTGTTAAGGCAGAGAAACGTACAAAAGTTTCTTTTTGTGTAGCCAGTTCGGCTTGAGCCCTTGCACGCATGTACACTGTGTACATTTTAAAAGTGATTACTGTTGTTTGCAGTGTTTTAAATCTGCCATAAAACTCAAAATCAAATCAAATCAAATCACTTTTATTGTCACATCACATGTGCAGGCACACTGGCACAGCACATGCGAGTGAAATTCTTGTGTGCGAGCCCCACAAGCAACAGAGATGTGCAAACACAACAACACAAACGAGCAAAATACAAGAATGGCCAACCTGAAACTAATAAATATATGTACAATATATAATAGTGTATGCATTTCTGGATGTGTATACTAAATATTTTCCTACGTGTGTGTGTGTGTGTGTGTGTGTGTGTGTGTGTGTGTGTGTGTGTGTGTGTACACACATTTTTACAAATTAAATAGTAAAAAAAAAAAATAATAAAAAAAAAAAAAAATAATAATAATAAAATATATAAAATATACAGAGTTGAATATGTGCAAAACAGTGGCATTTATATACAGTATGGAGTGCATAATGTTGAAAGCTCCATTTGAAACAGGATCAGTTTCTGGCAACTGCCTACAGGCTAAATTATAATACACGTGAGGCGTTTGATATGAAGGGAGGAAGAAATGATTTGGGGTCATCTGACTTTAAATAAAAATAAATAAAGCAGGTTCTTCAATTTGAATTCTTGACATACTTGATCCCTAAAAAAAACCCAAGTGGCAGGCCTTTGGAGAAACTGAACGACTGCCACATGTCTTCCCTCACGCTGACAGCATGCTCTCCACCGCGCCTGTTTGGTCAGATGACACCTTCGCTCTCCTTTTATTGCTGCCTGCACATCCTCCATTCCTTTCCTTGTGTCTTAGTCCCGCCCACCACAAATGCAAGGAGAAGAAGGAAGGACCAATGAAGAGGGAGCAGTCAGAGCAACAGGCATGTAACAAAGTAGACTTCTATTATTTTATTGCAAAATCAATGAAATATGAGTTTTGGCAGTCACTACAGTGTGTGCAGCTTCTGGTGCTGGAGATGATCTCTATCGGTCGACTGTAGCTGTGTTCATATTCATATGAGATATGACCAATCAAACCCAAATTCTGGAGTTGTAGCAGACCTTAGACAGAAATACACTCTATGCCTTTCAAATCACTGAATGCAGGTGTTCCAATCACGTCCACGACCACAGGTCTATAAAATCAAGCACCTAGGCCTGCAGACTGCTTTTAAAAACCCTTGTGAAAGAATGACCTGTGAGCCGTCAGGAGCTCAGTGACGTGGGAGCAACTGGGAACACTTTGAGCTAAAGAACTGCGTGTAGAGACGTTCATGGCTTCCATGGCTGAGCAGCTGCAGTCAAGCCTCACATCACCAAGTGCAATGCAAAGATGCAGTGCTGTGAAAACTCTAGAGGAGTGGAGACGAGCTCTCCGGAGCGGCCAATCAGCCTTCTCTGTTATTGCAATCGATAGGCGAGTCTGGGTTTGGTGGTTACCAGGTGCTTGATTATGGTGTGGGGTTTTTTGGGTTTTTTCACCCAGTTTTACCAAGACATCTTGGACAATTTCACCCTCCCAACTTTGAGGGAACAGTTTGGGGATGCCCCCCTTCCACCAGCGCACAAAGCAAGGTCCATAAAGACATGGGTTAGGGTCAGGGACATACAGAGTGTAGTCACTGACAATTTTGGTTTACAACAAACCAAAGAACAACTGTGTAAGTCAGAACAGCATTGAGAGCATTTAATGTTGTTATCCTCACCAGCAAGAACAAAAACATGAGACAATTAAAAACGAGTAATGCCAACCAAACCCAGTCTAAAGATTTGTTCATGTAAAAAGAGGAAAACTGGGATCTCTATTATAAATCGTGTGCACTGATGAAAGAACGCAGCGTTTCCCTGACATCACATCCAAATATTAGACGGTGACTTTACCGCTCACACTCTCAGGTTGATGGCTGGTTAAAAGGGGAGAAATCTAATTTGGAGGATTCACAAATGGAAGATGTGCTACATCAGAGGCGTAACTGGAGACGAGTGCAGCTCAACCATGAGATGAAGAGAAGCTGTCAAACGCACAAGTTGAGAGGAGAGAGGAAATATTTATGTATTTCTAGCTTCTGTACGTCCTGTCAGTGTGTGTTCCTGGTAATGGCGGCGAGCTCGGCTCATATCGCCCCGTCTGTTTTTAAAATGCTCCAGACTCTTTCTGTGGCTGCAGCAGGAGGAGCGTAGTTACACAGCAAATCCAGCATGTCCATATTAACACTGTCGGATTTGATTTCAACACTATTAAAGTGTCTATATGGGTCCACACCAGAGAGTGTTAATTTAACTCTTTTTGGAGAGTTGGTACGTTAACTCTGATTTAGTGTTAAACACCAAATCTGTCTGGAGTTGATAATTTAACACTTGGTGTTAAGAGTTTATATATTAACTCTCAAAGAGTATTTTAGTTTAACTACGTAAGAGTTATCTTCTAATTCATTCTAAAAAGCGGGAATTTTACTGTTCTGAACTTCTAGAAATTTCTTTTGGAAATAAACATTTACTAAAAAGATGCAATGGTTTTTGAAAAACATTTATTCTGAACTGTGCACCACAATTTCAAAACATTTTCTGAAAGATGTAACAGTATACATGTTCTCACTTCATTAGAATTTTGTTTATCAAAAGGTCTGACATGGTAAATGCAAATAACAGCATTCTCATCACTTATTTCTTCAATACAATATGCATGTCCTTCATTCATCCCTTTGTGGAACTTCAACGCACTTCTGCTCTCCCCCATATTCCATCTTCACAAGCATATCCTGTGCGGAGATTGAATAAAAATTAGTTGACACTAATTAACGGCACAAATAATCCAGTAAACAATTGCAGCCCAGTAAAAAAAAGGAATCCTCTTTGAGCCATTACTTGTGTAAAGTATTTTCCCAAAAGACAAAGACACAGGCAACAGGTAATACTGAACTAAATGTAAAACCTCAACCTTTTTCATTTTTACCTAAACCGTGTGCACAAAACTCTGGAGGGATCTATGCTAACGTAGAATCCAGTCAGGACGCCTGCTACTGCTATTTGCTCGTTTTTTTTTTATGGGCGATCGTTTTCAGGCTTCAAGCAGCACCATTATACCAACATTTCACATTCTACACATTGTTTTAGGTGTATTTGACCAAAAGTTTGACTGAAAATTCACATGCAAGCTTTTTTTCAAGGCTGTGGTATTTGCCCGCAAACAATACCTTTCAGCTAGCTAAAACAGAATATTATGCTATCAGCGAGCAACATGGCTAATGCCTTTCACACAGCTTTGTCTCAACTCCAAAGAGCCACAGAAGTAAAAGCTCATAATAATAATTGAAACAATCTTTGAAAGAATGACTTACCAAGCATGGCAAACAACTCAAATATGTAGAGCAAAATGTTCTGAAACGGCTTCACTTCAGCTTCGATTGGAGCCGTGCTGGGGGCGGAGTCTGTGAATTTACTCTGTTGGTGTCATAGCCCCTCTAGGAGTTCAGAGTTAAGAGGTCAAGAGTTAATGTTTCCATTGTAACACCTCCAGATTTGACAGAGAAACACTCATTTTTAACACTCGATTTTAACTACTATCATTTTACACCTCAGAGTTACATTAAAAGAATGTGACTCTACTTAGAGTAAAATTAACTCTACTTTTGCAAGAAGACTATTAACACCAAAACATTTAACACTTTTGAATTTGCTGTGTATAGTGCGAAGATAAAATAAAGGCAATTCATATTTTAATGAAAAACTTTTCAGTGACTGCTGATGACTCAGTTTGAAATCCAAATTGATGTAATTACTCCCATTTATAGTACTAAAGCAGTGTTTTAATACTCGCTATTACATTTAAGGAAACATAAACTCATACAAGCATTTAAAGCGCCATATGTTCCTCCTGTTCATACAGCCAACGAGGACCTTTTTACGTTTCAGTGTAAAACAGTTTTATATTTTAAAAAAATCCAAAATTCAGCTCGAGGCTAAAAATAATTTGAGAGTTTTGCTGTTACGTAAGTGAAGCAGGTTATTTTTCAGGTTCTCATTTTGTCACAGTTCAGCAAGGAAGCACAAGAGACGTGCAGCAAGACCATCACATGCACACACATGCACGCACACATGTGTAATGTAATGAAGTCATTCTTGACTTTTTGCAGTATTCATTATTACTGTTAATTTACAGAGATATCAATACAGATTATTTTCAATATATATAAACAAACTTGTTTTTATCTTTGGGAGGAAATCAAAAATGCTTTTCCTCTTGATGACTCTGTGCACGTCCTTCAGGAATATGTATCTGCATCGATCTGGTGTCTGTCAGCCTGCAAAACGAATACTGCACATTTCAAGGTCTGTCTAAAGAAAAGAGCTAAGAGCTTTTCAAGTTTGCAGTTTTTAAAGTGCAGATTATAGTTCATAACTTTTTATTGGCCAGAATCTGCAGGTGCAGCCGAGGGTGGCAGGGTGTGTATGGGCTCAAATCGTGGTCATAAATATTTTGTACTTATATTCTTATATGTTTTTCAATGCCTCCCTATCCTGATTCCAAAATCATTTTTTAAATCTCTAGACTCACTAATCACTTCATTTATTTGGAATGGTAAACCTCCCAAATTGAAGAAATCTATTCTTCAAAGGCCCAAGCCGGTTGGAGGTTTAGGCCTCCCTAATTTCCAGTACTATTATTGGGCCGCCAATATCAGGTGTTTGTTGTATTGGAGACACTACCATCTCGAACCATCACAACCAGTTTGGGTTGCCATGGAGTCATACTCAAGTGGGAAAATTTCTCTACCTGCGACCTTAGGTTCATCACTCCCTTTGGCATTGCCTCTACCCAGTAACAATGGAGTTGTCCAGCAATCTCTTAGAAACTGGTCTCAGTTTAGGAAGAGTCTGGGTCTCCGGGCTTTCTCATTTCAAAGCCCAGTTGCAGCAAACCACCTATTTGTTCCCTCAGTGGCAGATAATGCTTTTCATATCTGGCATAGAAAGGGCCTAAAATCCTTTGCAGACTTAAATGAAGATGGACAATTTGTAAGTTTCTCTCAAATATCCACCAAATTTGGTGTAGCTGCAGCTCAGTTTTTTCGGTTCTTACAGGCCGGACACTACGTGCAGAGTGTGACAGCAGAATTCCCCCAAATGCCTCCACACAATCCAGTAGATGATTTTTTAATGGTCAACCCAACCTCAAGGGGCATAATATCAGCCTTGTACAGCTCAATTTCCTGTAACGGATGCTGAGCGGTAAGACTGTAGGACAGCTCTGAAGTGTGAAGTTTGTTTCAAAAAAGAAAAAAGAGGCAGCTCATAACAAACTGCTTGAGTTTCCTAATGTTAGTTAGCTTTATTTCTAACAGAAAATAATGTCTTTGTGTTATTTCTTCAGAATCAGAATACTTTATTAATCCCTAAGGAAATTACGTAACCAACCTGTATTTAGTGCAGAGAGACCCTTTGTGCATCCTACCCTAAAACCTGCTGCCAGGCCAAACGGATCAAACCTCGTTGCTGACACTGAGCCAGCCCCACATGTATATAAATGTGTGAATGCAAAAGGCCTCATGGGAAATGTATTTTCCTTTTGTAATAATAATAATACATTACCATTGTAACCCACACAAACAGAGTAGTTTCTCTGCACTATGACTGCTGCAGGTGCAGAGAGCTTTCAGTACGTAAATCAGCTTAATCATAAAAGCTGTTTGTGCTCCACGAGGTCTCAGCACACAGACGCTTTAGTGTCTTTGTTTAAAATGGATATAATTAATGTTTTAAATAAATGTGTTTAAGCAGTAAAAAATCTGTTTAAACCATGTTATAGATTTATAGAGGTATGTCCTGTGTGGGTGACCCTGTGCTTCGTATTTTGAATTATTAATAGTCTTTAATTTCACTGTTATTTACTTTCTTGTCTCCTGAATTCTGCCTCTGTGCTCGTCTCATGTTCCTGTTTTACTTTGATAGTCTCGTGTTCAGTGTTTTAAGTGCTTCCCCCGGGTTTCCTTGCTTGTGATTGCTCTCGGCTGTGCTCTCCTCCTGGGTCTTATTACAGCCCTGTGACTTCCTCTGTTTGTTGCTTCCATGTCTCAGGTGTTCCTGGTTTTCATGTATTTAGTTTTCCCAGTTTAGGTTTTTTAAAATTAGTTTCTCATTTATCTGGTTTTTCGTGTTCGGTTCATTTTCTGTTTTCTGGCATCAATAAAAGGCACGTTTCCTTCACTACTTTTCCACTCCACACGGTCACTTTGACAGGTGTAAGGTGCCAAAAAAAAGATCTAATGACATTATCATTAAAAACACTTACACTGTATTATCTAAACACAATATTGATGCATGTGTGCGCAGTGTTAGGGCTAGCATGGAGAATTAAAGTGTGGAGCCCAAAATGACGGCCCCGTTTGTCTTTGAGTTTTGCTGCACCAGAATCTGAAAAGGTTATCAAATTAAAACTAATAATAAAAAAAGTAAATAAACAAATCTGGGAATCTGATTACTTTAGATTAGGGTGACCATATTTTGATTTCCAAAAGAGACGACACTTGGCTCAGTCATGAAGAACTTGCTTAAAGAAACAAAACATTTTGACTAGAGACCGGCCCCCCAGGTATTAAAGCCATAAAGCCTTTGAATGAAAACAGACGCTGTTGTGACAGTGATGTACAGTCTTGTTGGTATATGTATGATTTCTATACATTGAACGTCAGATGAAAATTTTGGTTGTAAGATTCAGATAATTATTTAATAAAAGCTCAACATTTTAAATGAGAATAAGAAAGAAAAGTATTTCTTTGTGCCCCCCTCTCCCTGTTAATGCCCTACCTGCCCCCCTGCCATAACTTTGCTAGACCCGCCCCTGCACAGTTACCAGCTGTCAGCTACTTAGAAAAGGATCCTGGTGTTATTTGTCTCTCAGAAACAGTTCATAACTTCAACTCATCCATGTCACCTAAAGGTAAACCTGTTTCTCCATCACAGCTCTGATGGTTCAGTAAGGACATCTCCTGGTTTCATCTTCATGTTTCCCTCTCACCACATATCCAAACCGACATCATGACCAGCAGCTTTACAGCTGTGGCTCCAGCAAACATCAGCTGATACTAGAAATTAATATTAAATAAATTCTAACAAAAGCTGATCAAGCTTAAACTGCTGCTGTTGTTTAGCGCAACATCCGCTGGTTTCCTCTTTCTGGCGCAAAGTGAGCGATAAACAAAGAAGAGAGAAAAGCCGATCAGCTGATCATTGATCAGTTTCATGATTGAAGGAGCAACAGGAGAGGGAGGGTGAGAGGATGAGAGAAGAAGAAACAGCTGACAGCATAACGACAGAAAAACTCCAGCTTTGTGTCTTTTTTTAATTCTAGCTGAAGTCCGGGACAAACTGTTCCTTTTCAGCTTTTTTTTTCTTTTTACCGGAAGGTTGGCAACTCTAATAACCTTATGAATAAAATAAAGTTCACTATCAGTAACATCATAGCACCACCCAGCTGTATAGAAACTCCGTCATGCTAGCTAGCACGCAGTACGAGTTATTGTAACTGACTGTAAAAAGTCAGCACAATGAAAATAAACTCCACCTAAACTTGGTTTATATCTGATCCAGACAGACTGCAGGCAGAGGTGGGTAGTAACGAGTTACATTTACTCCGTTACATTTACTTGAGTAAGTTTTTGAAAAAAATGTACTTTTAAAGTACCTTTTTTGCACGATACTTTTTACTTTTACTTAAATACATTTGTGAAGAAGAAACGGTACTTTTACTCCGCTACATTTGCAAAATTCGACTCGTTACTTTTTGAAAAAGTAATTCGTTTAACACATTAGATAACATGCCGCCAGTGGAGTTTCCGGTAACTTTTTTACCAATCAGATGTGGCCATGCAGTCACATGACCAGTTTGAAACTGTGGCGGGCAGAGCGGCCCAAGCGTTTCAAAGTAGCGACACACGTAAAGAAGAAACATGAAAACATGGCAGAGCCAGTCGTCTACGCTAGAGCTGAAGAGGATGAACAGCCTTGGCCTCACATACAAAGGATGTTTCGCTTAAAAGCAGCACAAAAGAACAGCTCTGTCTTCAGCGTCGGTGTCTTCAGTGAGAACAAAACAACAACTTTTCAGCGTGAAACAACTCAGCTCGTGTAACCTGAGTAAGTTTTCTCTAAATATCTTTTAGCTGTGGTTAGCTGGATGTCAGTCTTATGTTACAGTAGCTGTGTCGAGCTGCGAGTCATGTTTCGGCGCTACGTTGTAGTGAGATAAGTTTGTGGGTGTTTTGTGCAGCTTCGGCTGTCCTTTTAACTGCTAGCTGGTTAGCTAGCGTGAGCTATAAGCTAACAGCTAGCCTGGTTTGGCCGATCCCCAAAATAGTTGCGCGACTGAAAAATCGGCTCAAAATGGGCCAAAAATCGCACAGTGCATGGGCAGCTTTTGGAGGCTAGCTCCAAGCAAACATCTGCAGCTTGGCAGTGTATACAGCACTATAATGACCAGACCTAATTCTTTTGAAAACCTTACATCTTTCCACAGGTCTCCACTTCATCAGACATCACATAGACACAGAGCTGGATGAGGCCAGCACAAACAGCGGCCTAACCGACGAAGATGATGGATCCATGGGGTCAGGAAAGCCAGAAGCAGGGGAGCTGGAGAGGTACCTTTCATGTCCATTCACTGGAGGTGTGGCTCTATTGCATGGCTTTCCTCACATCAAGAAGCTGTCCATCAAAATCAATACAGCTCTTCCTGCATCTGGAGCTTGTGAAGGAATCTTAGTCATGCAGGACTCGTGTTCACTGCTAAACAGTTACAGCTTCACAGAAAGAACCTTGAGAGCAAACTGCTGCTGAAGCTGAACCATCACCTCACTGAGTGAAGAAATGGCACATTTTTGCTAAACATGCAGAAACAGATGCACACCCATACAACTTATGGTAAACTGAGCTGCCTTGTGTGAACATATGTTGAAGATGCCTCGTTCTGTTTTCTCTGAGGCTGCTGTGCCATTTGGAGCAACAATGAATATAAAGTTCACAGCATATCTTGTCACTGGAAATTGTTTGCACTGTTTATATATTTATATTATTTACTGCAGGTATTGGTGAAAAAAGCTTTATGTTGTGAAAAACTGAAACCTGGAAATTAGAATTGTTGTGCCTTATTTTGTTGTTTTTACATATATTCCTGTTGAAAATACTAAAACTTGTATATTTATTTATTTTTGTTTGTCTGATAACATTTATTTATAAAATAAATCGGACATTTCAAACAGTTACTCGCTACTTGAGTAGTCTTTATGCCAAGTACTATTTTACTCTTACTTGAGTAACTTTTTTGACGACTACTTTTCACTTTTACTTGAGTAATAATAGTTTAAGGTAATGCTACTCTTGAGTACAATTTCTGGATACTCGACCCACCTCTGACTGGTAGTAACAGGTAAATGAACTTTTTTTTTAAAAATTATTTGAATATATATGAGTGCTTGTGTATAAATACACAAACAATACACACATGCTTTCAATTGTGTAATTTAAGTGATCTAGTAGCTCTGTTTTGGAAGTTCAGTTAATGCTAGAAAAGTGATTTGGAGTTTGTACGTGTTTTGTCTCTAGGGGCCACCGTAAATATTTATATATAAACATATAGAAATAAAACCACTTTTTTTTTTTTACATTAGTAGTTCCTTTTGTGCATAATTTTATATTATTGTTAATAAATTAATTAAAGCAACAAAACAACCTGAAGAGCCGGTTCAGAGCCGAAAGAGCCGGCTCTCTAAAAAGAGCCGGAAATCCCATCACTAGTCTGTGAGCGCACAACGTGCTCACAAAGCAGCAGATTGGGGATGACGTCACACACGGGTCCTCTGTCAGAATATAGGAAAACCCGGACATTTTTATCAATCTCGAAAATCCCCCACGGACAGAACGTGAAAAGAGGACATGTCCGGGAAAAAGAGGACGGTTGGTCACCCTGCTTTAGATAAACTATTACTAAGCTAGCTAACAAGCTAACTTAGCATGCTCCTGTTAGCTGTTTACATAAAACAGAATAAATACAGTTTAACACATTCTGATGAATCCTTCAAATAAATAATTTGTTTGTTATGAATTTTTATTTGGAGTTTCCATTTAAATATTTCACACACAGGTGGAATACATGTTCAGTTTCTTTGACTCCCTGTAACGATACACTTTATTCTTTAAAAATAAAAATCCATTTAAAACAATTCACATTTTCAGCGGCCCACTTTCAAAAGCATCTAAGCACTGAGATCATGTCTTTGTCTTCACTGACAGCCGGTGTCGACAGGATTTTCTGCTTTAATATACGTGATGTGTGTTTCTATGCACATTTCTTAGAGTCCATTTAGCGTGCAGAGGTGCTTTTGGATGCCAGGCTTTGTTACAGCAGAGATCTTTTCACTCGTTGAACATCAATACTTATTTATCTGTCTGCAATCCCGACAGGCATAATGTCATTTGAACACACAGTTTGATCATTTCCAGTGCAAATGATTAAAAGTGGAAAACGGAATAAATTAAGAACACAACAGCAGCTGAATGCATGTATTCATCACTCCTTGGAAAAAAGTAATTACACTCATATTTATTATGAGGAACACAAATAAATGCTATGTCTAAAATGTACTGTGTACTCTCAAATATCATACAACTGTCATTTTTAGTGCAATTTCATTTGTTTACACCACAACTTGCTTTCCGTCCCTTTTCCAAAAGCTGCATGGAGAATGAAATTATCAAATGTTAGCCTGCAAGTGTATAAGTGTGTGTGTGTATGTAAAAAAACATATATACATACATATATATGTATATATATATATACATATGGGGGAAAAACCATGATGGTCAGCTTCACATCGTGGGCAAAAGCTGCAGATTTTCTGCACAAGTCATTTTGTTTGAGCGCTGAGGTACTGAGGCGCGGCTACACGATGCAGCACGATGTTGGTCGTGGCCTTGCTGCAGGCAGCGCTGCAGCTGACCTCCTCACTAATGCTACTAAAATTTGAAGCTTTTGTCAGACTCTGTATGAATAGCGGGGCTTTTAGGCTCACAAGCTAACATTATCCTTCTGCAGTGCATCTTTCTATGGTGCTTTCCAGTCCACCACTTACAGCTGCTGCTCTCTACATTCCTATGGTCATTGCAGTTTCTCACAGTTCTGTACAGTATTGCACAATTCAAGTTCATCTACTGCCTCCAAACAGTGGTGAGGACTAATATTCGATGTCCAACGTCATAATCTGTCATAAACTGTCGTTATCCAGAGTAAATAAGACGCATTCCTTCAAGCAGGTAAAAGATTCAATTATCAAGTAATCACCCCACCGTACATTCAGTGAAACAAAGTCAAAGTAAACACCGGCTCCTGGACAGCTGACGAATTCTTCGTCTCCTTGTGGTTTTGGCGTAGCCCCCTGTCCTGACTTTGGTTTTTATGCATGTGTAGCACTGAGCACAGATACAAGTGCAGCAACACTGTGTGACCACTCGTCTCCAAGATGAAAGATTACGGTTTAAAAATGCTGTCATTCATTTACTGAGCAACCCAGTGCTGGCTATTTACAAACAGGAAATCAATGACCCACTGTTGTAACTAGAGATAAATGACTAGATATACCGATTGTGCAAATATGCCGTAGTGTCCAGTGTAGATTTTGTCAAATGAGAATCTGTCTATTAAAACTTAACACTTAAATCAGACAGAAGAGAAATAACCTAATCCCAGGCTTCACGTTGGGACTGTGCAAAGATGGGTGTTACCTTCTACTGCGATAGATTTCAGAGAGCCTTCTTTATGGATTTTAACACAGCCTGATAGAAACGCGAACACGCTTATCTCTCTGAAGGATATGATTTTTTTCAAATGCCTAAAGTATACCTCAAAATCTACACTCCTACACAGACTGAGAAAATCACATAAAATCTGCCAAAGTTTGTTCTTTGATACAAATACATCATATTCTTAATAAGGATAAACTAATAAAAAATATTCATCTGTCGTGAAATCTTTATAGGAAGAAAAAGTCACCTCTCCAAGCAGGAACTCCCTCTCACACAAAGACTAAAGTGCAGGAGCCAAGAATGCACCGTCTGCATCCATCCGGCTTAATATCAGAGTCTAGATGTAAGGCTGTCGTAATGCTCTTCTGTGATTGGTTAACTGTGAAAATCATAGTCACTAACATCTTTTTTCGCCATGTGGGTATCGTTCACGCCCACAGATCAGACAGCTGATAGATCCGATGAAGTCAAAAAACCAGGAAGTAAAAGCTTTGATCAAAACGACTGCAGAGACCTTTTTCTGTTGTAGGCATGTGGATGTATAAAGAATAAAATCAAAGTCACTTGTAGGAAATAGCCTGGCAGGGCCTGGGGCTCAAACTGGTGCCCACTGGAGTACAAAGCGTAACGGCAGCGTCTGTGACCTGCAGACACAAACAGGAGAAAGGAGCGTCAGAAACTGAGCACACAGTTTTCAGTCATCGGTGTGGCATCACGTTCATTTTCTTATTAAAAATAATGCAGATGAGGTTACAAACCTTTACATTACAAAAAACGTCTAGTTTTATAGAAAAGCAGCCTGAACGCTGAAAGCTCTGCCTCCCGTTCTCCTTTAAACGAACCAGAAGCGGTCTGCGAGCGAGGAGCTCTGTGCTGATGTGGTGCTGCGAAGTCTTTGACATAAGGGCCAATCTGATTATTCAAGGATTTTAAATTCAGTTCCAGATTTAACAGGAAGTCAATATGGGAGAAATATGCTCTCTGTTTCTGGCTGGGTATCATCTGAGCAGCAATGAAAATGTATGCTGATGATACTGCCTGAGGGAAGCATGTATAATGTAAACAGGGCCGGCCGCGGCGCAGAGCCCACTGGAACCCCATAATTAACCTTAATTTGTGAAGAAGACTCCCCATTTATATTAAAAATTGGAGCATATTAAAGAGATTTGGTTCATCCGCTGCACGCAGTACATTTAAAGCCTACAGCATGCTAATCTCTGTAATAAAATATAAAGGTTTGAGGTGTCAACCTGAGGTCTAGCAGGCTCTAAGAGTATCAGCTGTAACCTTCACTAAAGCTGTTTCTGTGCTGCGATCAGCTACTCTTTCAGGAGTTTGGACATGTGGGTCAAGTGATGTCTTTATAATAATGGTTTCATTCATGCAAGCATTAAAGCCACTCAGTTTATTTAAAAGTGACAACAACTATTTATACTTTCAAGAGGTCACCATAGCAGGTACCTCCACAGATCTGATGCAGCAGATTCTTAAACTTCCTCCCTGACACATCCCAAAGCAACGTGAGTCTCCTCCTGAGCCCAAACCAAGGATTCAGCCGCCCCCTCAGTCCCAGGTTGCTTAACTAACGATCTACGAGGTCGATACACAGAAGCTAAAATGTTCTCGTCATCCAAAGACTTCTGAACCTCTGAAGTCTGATTCTGACCACACGGTGGCAAACCTGAACAGGAATCAGAGAGCAGGTCTGCTGTGTGCGAGCAGCGAGGAGCTGTGTCACGATTTTTATATCTGTTAATACATTACAATGTTTATTTTCAGTGTAATACCAGGGGGATCTATGAACGAACAATGAGAAGCTGTGTCTCATTGTGTACGGGCAAAAAGTCTATTTAAATCACAAAAAGTTACCAAAACACTTTCCAGCAGCTAAACGAATACGATTCAGTCAGATGCAGCATGCGTGTGGTTTGTGGCTGATGTGAGAAATACGCTGATTAAATCATTTCTTCGTGACGTGACAACACTGTAAAAAACAGTCCTGCATTCGTGCACAAAGAAATGGATTTGTTTGACAGTTCGATTAGTCTGATGATCCTCTGACAATATGAAGCTGCATTGACATTAGTCTTAAACAAGAGACTTTTACCTTTCACCTCAGAAAGGACTGTTCACGGCACAAATTCACTGTTCTTCACAGCCAGCGGCTGGAAAAGCCTCGACTTCCTGGTTCTGGAACATGTACTGTGAAAATAAACATGCACACGTTAAAATAAATCCCAACAGAAACGTTTCATATTATATCAAACAATTTGTTTACACAACAAATATGTGAGGACTGCACTGTACAAAACTCAGTATGAGCTAATAAATCATTCACTCATTCATGTTGTTATGAAATATCCATGCTAATAAACACCAAGGCTGTAAATGCTGGGAACAGAAAAGATTATGAACAAACGTGGCACTAAAGGGAGCTTTGAACATTTAATAAAAGGTTGTAATTTTAGTGGCTTTAAAACATCCAAAATACACCAAATCACACTTTATGTGTTCTTCATACAAAACTCTGAATTTTATGTATTTATAATTACTGAATAATCTCAGCTCAATTTTATTTACAACAACCAACTCGATGCACTTTATACTGTAAGGTAAAGACTCTACAATCACACAGAGAAAATGTCAACAATCAAGTGTTCTCATCTAAATTGAAGAGGAACAGAAGCAGGATGAAGAATGAATTAAGACTCAGACCACAAGTTAAAGTAACAGTTGTATTAAACAGAACTAGCAGGGCTCCACAGCTGGTCTTTGTGTCTTCAGTCAACATGAGTGGGCTGTGGGGGGGGGGGGTATCTGAAGCCACCCGTGTTGCACATGTGAAATATAGGATGGCAGATATAACAATGTGGTGACACAGGATCAGAAAACACTGTAATTATAAGACAGTTTAACAGAGTGCAGTGCTGGGGTTTTGTGTTTTTGTAGGATAGCAGGAACATTCAGGGTCAACAATTAGGAAAAGGCAGTTAGCAGTGGTTGATCTGAAAAAACACTTCAGATCAACATGTCTGTGAAGGTTCTCAGTCATCCAGGTCATCGTAGTCAAGGAGCTTGCAAACAAAAGCGTCTGGACTTCTTTAAGTTGCTTGAAGACGTTTCACCTCTCATTCGAGAAGCTTCTTCTGGCCAATGTTCACATTTTGGACAGAGATGGTTTGAAAGAGGAGTGAAAGAAGCATCTATGTCCACTGTGAGCGACCATCTTTGAACAGAGGCGGGGTTTACGACACCAACTCTCTGCCATCTATAATCCAGTTTTGAGATCCCTTCCCAGACGCCTTAACGCCCACTCACATCCTGGGCCATCTGACCTCAGGACATCACATGATAAGGTGGGGCCAGGTTTCACAATGAACACACCCGAAACTCTGGCTGATTGGGACCCACACCCAGTTTCACACCTTGGCTCAGGCGATTAGAGGATCATCAGGGGGTCCTTTGTCCCTCTGTGGGGGGAAACTCCTACTGGGTTTATATCTGGGACTCTCCACCATTTGACCTTAGAACTGAAGAAGCTTCTCGGATGAGAGGTGAAACGTCTTCAAGCAACTCAAAGAAGTCCAGACGCTTTTCTTTGCAAGCTCCTTTGACTTCAGATCAACATTTCATGGCACTAGGTTACCATGTGACCATTCTTCAAGGCAATTTTTAAAAATGCAGATCTCTCAAAGTGGGTTTTTAAAAAGCCAGATGTTGGTGACGATGTATCGAGAAAGAGGGTTGCACCTCTGAGGCACGAAAGTGGGGGAAAATCTGACTGAAGAAACTCCAACAATAGTGACCGAGGAGAAAGCCAGAAAAGGCACAGCCTTCCAAAGTGTTCCCAAAACCTTCACTGCTTGAGCTGGCAGCAGACATTTAGCCAGAGTTGGGTTGGTCTGCAGTGCATGGACAAATTATGTTTATTTACTTCAAAAGAAGTTTCAACTCCAGCAGACACACGAGCAGGTTTCCCCTGCTGCTGTAGATCATTCCAAAGTATCATGGTGACTGATTGATGAGAACCCCAAGGCTTGAGAGGAGAGAAACTTTGTGCTACAGGGTCTGAACATACTCATTTTTACCCCCACACAAGAGTGCTGGCACCACAGGAAAGGCTGAGATGCTTTACAAAATAAGAGACTGGGGAGCTCCGGTGTCAGAGTCAGTTCATCATCACAGACTGGAGGCTGAGCAGGAACCAGTGTTTTTAAAATGTTCACAGGAACCAATCAGCAGGTGACACATCAATAGACCAGCCCATGGGATCAACCAATCAGGAGGAGATCTGCAGAAGACTCTCAAAGATCCTCAAAGGTGGAGAGGTCTCATACAAAACATCATAAACTCCAGTGAATATGAGGCTGTAAGAAGAATATTTTGTCCTCCTGCAGCTGCTGGTAGTGAGAGCTTCCCACAAGGTGAACGGTATAAAAACATCTGGAGTTTGTATCAGAGTCACATTCTGCTTCCTTAAGTGTCTCTGTCACAGAGCAGTATGGAGCTGCTGTAGTAAAGCTCCACCTGCTGGGGCTTTTTCACACTGCACTGATGTGACTGATCCTGTTACAGCATTCACTTTGTAGCTGATCAGTGTTTTCACACTGATGCACATCATCGTAGTGAAACTGAAGCACTTGTGTTGCTGTGCGGAAAAATGTCTAAGAATCAGATGAACATTGAATTTAATGTTACTGAAACTGGAAATAAAATAGAAGATGAAAGTCTCTCCATCATCGCCACGTGCTTGCTCGTAGGGGATTGTTGGGTATTTTCAATATTATTGAGCTGGTTTACCTCCCAGTGACTAAAGCTTTGAGAGTCACATGACTAAACTTACTGGTTTGAGGTTGGGCTCCATCTCTGTGAAGTTCCACTCAGTCAGAGGCAGACTTAGACTGAAAGGCTAGAAGAAACAGGGGGGAAGCAGCATAATGATATGAATACAATAATACACTCCGCTGGCTGCTGTCTATAATCATTAGGGATGGGTACCGGTATCATGGCACCGGTTCTGACATAAACGGTAGTAACCAGACCGAAAAGCAGAGCACATTTCGGTGCTTTATTTCTTCTTTTTTTTTTACTGAGATGTCACACACTTTGGATTCTAGCCAATCATTTTACGTTTCCGAGGATAGTAGGCGGGCCCAGGTACGTACGTTCTTTTAGAGCAGAGCTACAGATTAAAAATGTCCAAGGCGAAGCGGTCAAAGTCTGGCTGTACTTCACAGCAAAACATGCAAACTCAGCAGCAACAAGTGCTTTAAGCTGATACTGTGATACTGTCAAAGGAGGTAACACCTTGAATCTGATGAAACACCTGGCGACGCATAGCGTTTTTTTAAAGCCGAGAAATGCGCCGTATTTGATAGCTTGCTGCGAGACCTCACACCGAGCACATCTACTGCCGGTGTGGTGCCTGTTATCGGACCGGAGTTAGCAACATCCCCCAAAAACACGAAGAGGAGAGCCCTGGCCCCTAGCCCTGCCAGTGTAGCAGAAATGATGAGGATGATGATGCAGCAGCAGCCGTTCTTCTCTGCGTGAGTAGCTTAATGTTGTTCGTGTGTAATTTACGTTGAGTAGGCTAACCACGTTATTACATTAATGCATGTAAGGTGAACTAGCAAACACCGTCGTAGTTACATGCGGCTGTCCTCTTGTTTGATGGCAGATACTCCCTTCACCCTGGCCAAAAAGGATAAAATGACCAAAGAAAAAGTGGAAAACAGCTAAACTTTGGACAAAGTTTGTTTTTTCCATTGTTTAAGCACTGCTTCCAGCCAAGAGTGATGCCATAAATCCCCCATAGCTGCAGAAAAGGCTAACATTGTTATCTTTTTACAAAAAACAGCTGAACATGAGAGGTTTTTGGACAAAGTTGGTGTTCTTGATTCTTTAAGCACCGGTTCGAGCACCGGTTCGAGCACCGTTTAAGCACCGGCACCGTTTCAAAAGTACCGGTTTGGTACTGGTATCAGATAAAACCTAAACGATACCCATCCCTAATAATCATCAAACTGACATCGGTCAGCCTGATGTCGCAAATATCTACTGACATCCATGACAGCACTGGTCCCAGCTTCCACAGCGTTTTGCTGATGGCTCCTAAGAAGCAGATGCTGCAGCTCCTCCAGACTCATGTCCACATTCTCCACTGTGTCTGCAACCTCAGCTCTGCACACACACATGGAGGATGTGTTATACAATTCATACACCTCACAGTACTTTTCTGTTGCATTACATTTTTCATGACTTCGTCCACCTGTGAGCACCTACCTCTCCAGAGCAGGTCTCTTGCTCCTCCTCTCCAGCATGGAGCCTACAGAGCCCCTCCCCTCCAGAACAGATTGGACCATTGCAACAGGAAGGACAGGTGGTTCAGAGGAGCACACCTCACACGGGGAGGTCAACGCTACAGCCTCTCCTCCCGTTACACTGCTTCCTTTTCCTCCCCCTCGTACCCCTGGACTCACAGGCTCCTCTTTGATCAGCATCATGCACTTCTCCCTACAAGCAGAGTCACACGTTGTGTGTTAAAAGTAGCTTTTAATAGTGAGCCAAGAAAGTCACACATGGATCTCCTACCTAGTCTCATCAGGCTGCATCTGCAGAGCCATGCTCGCCTGAGACATATCAGTAACATCGGATATAATCGGTCCTCCTGCAAGTCCGCTAGCAGAGCAGGAAGCAGTATCACTGGATGGCTGAGGGCAAAGAGGAGAGGACTGTGATGCATGTTTGCTCTAATAAATTTAGCACCAATGAAGTTGAAGATTTTCAGGATGCTTGTATTTAGTTAAAAAAACAAAACAACACACAACCTAGAATCTGTTCAAACATATCTGGTTGTGAGCCCACATAAATGCTTTTGGTTCCTGAAAACAGTTGAAGTCAGAATTTCGTTGGACTCGTTTAGACCTTTTTTCAACTTCAACACTTCTGTGATTGTTGCCTTTGCAGCAGAGCCTGTATGTAACAGTCCTTTACAGACTCATGTGTTTGACCTCGGACTGCAGTGAAGCACATCGGTGGCCCCCTAAATCTGTCACTGCACATTGCTTCCCCCTAGTGGTGACGTACAGTAACAGCTGGATTGATGGCGCTGGAGTGTTAGGATATGTATTCAAACAGATGAGGACAAAATGATTAACCCCTCCTATTAAAGGTTAAAAAGTGCATCAGTTATAAACACGCTTGTCTAAAATGGAAAAAAATAATTGTTGATGTTCATAAAATAGGAGATGGATCCAAAGTTATCATTGCAAGTATCATGAACTGGAGTGAGAAGTTTCATCAAAGAAAGCTGGACAGTAAAGAGCCAGTCTGTCAGAGGTAGGAAGCAAAAGATTTCAAAGAAGGAAACTAGTGAGAGATGTGTTTACAGCAGAAGAACGACCGAGACACTGGTGAATGACTTGGCCGAGTTGGGAACTGAAGTCTCAAAGAAGATAATCACGAGAAGCCTGCACAGGAACAAAACTCCACTTCTTCAGAAGAGACGTCTTCAAGCCAGAAGACTTTGGTCAGATAAGACAAAACTAGAGCTCTTTGGCTAGAAACACTACTTATATCTGAAGAGGCCTCTCCTGTTTGAAGAGCCACCTCCACAGGACAAGACTCAGTGGTCCATCTGCATCTAAAGGTCAAAGGTCACTCTTTTGAGGACGCCAGTGTTCACATCTTAGACAGAGAGGACAGATGGTTTGAAAGAGGAGTGAAAGAAGCATCTATGTCCACTGTGAGCGACCATCTTTGAACAGAGGCGGGGTTTACGACACCAACTCTCTGCCATCTATAATCCAGTTTTGAGATCCCTCCCAGACGCCTTAACGCCCACTCACATCCTGGGCCATCTGACCTCAGGAAATCACATGATAAGGTGGGGCCAGGTTTCACAATGAACACACCTGAAACTCTGGCTGATTGGGACCCACACCTGTTTTCACACCTTGGCTCGTGGGATTAGGTAGAGGATCAATAGGGAGTCCATGACCCTCTTGGGGGAACACTCCCACAGGGCTTAAATCTGGGACTCTCCACCATGAGAGGTGAAACATCTTCAAGCATCTCCAGATGCTTTTCTTCCCAAGCTCCTTAGACAACCCCAAGGACACCATTCCCACAGTGAGACACAACTGTGGGGAGTTGGGAAAGATAACAGAAGATTTTGAAAGAAAACCTCAAGCACTCCACAGTGAAGAACTACCTGCAGAAGGCCAAAGTGAATGTTATTGAATGGCTTGCACAATGCACTGATTTAAATCCCACTGAAGTTCTTCAGACTGAGGTAAATGCAAGAAGAGACCATCAAACATGGAGAAGCCTGAGAGCTTAGCCAAAGAAGAATGGGCTGTGATATTTCAGGCGATGTAGGTGCGAGTTGCCAAAACCTACAACAAAAGAATAGAATCTATTATCCAGCAAAAATGATATGATTCATTATTAGTATCAGAGGTGCTAATGATTCTGTCCTCATCTGTATAATAAATTATGATTTAACACAGTAGCTGTCATGGTTCTACATTTAGATTCATCAGTATTGGGAAGCGTGTATGTACTCGATCAGTTGGTTTTAAAGGTCATTTTAGAATCGCACATAGCCGAGCACTTAGGAAGGCCAGCTGTTTACCTCACAGCTGATTTGACTGCATGTTGCTACCAGTGCTGTTTGTGCTGAATGTGGAAGGTCAGCAGCAGCACAGCAGATTATTAATTATAGTTCCCAGTAAAATGTGTCCACACGGTACTTTCAACAAACTGAAAACCAGACTTGAGGTGTGTCGTTCTCACCGACTGGATGTAGAAGGGCTCGTGGATGGCTTCCATCTGGTGACTATGGCTGAACTTGGAGGCAGGAGGGCTGGGAGAGCCATCGTCCAACATCAGAGGCCTGGAGGAAGCGTTATTGTTTCACTAAGTTATAAAACAGTAGTAATATCAGCTACGCACAATGATCATCAATGTACTAATTAACAAATGGTTAATTGGTGTGACTGGAGCAGACGTCTGTTTGTCTGTGGTGTTTACACTGAAACCTGCTGAATGCTACAGTTCTTTTCGACCCGTCTTTGTTACACGGCTTCATGTAATTAACAATGCTGTGTCACAAGATTCAGTCTTTCAAGAGCTCATGTGCTCCTTCGGTTTTGTATTTATTAACCAACAAGTCCATGCAGCAAACACATGGTTGTGTGTGTGTGCTTTATATCCACGGATAATAATCTCAACACTGAAGGGCAAAGTCAGCTGGCAGCAGCCAGTGGTGTGCTAGACCCCACCTCCACTGTTTTAAATCATTAAACTGGACCTCTGTGATGTGTATGTGGAATGTTTTTAATGGATTAACCAACAAACTATATGCTTGTCTGTGGTGATACAGACCATCCAAGGAATCTGTGCTTCAGTTTACATGCTAACACTGTAACTATGATGGCAAACATGCTAGACTTGTGCACATGTTAAGACCCATGCAGAAATGAGCTCGAAGCTTTTTTAAAAGGTTAATTTTGGAGCAAGGAAACTTGCAGTGAGAGTAGATGAACTAGGACACAAAACCCAGATTGTGGAAGTGTATGAAAAAAAAGACACACATTTCTGCAAAGCATACATCTGAACTCTTCCCGACCCAGAAATACACATTTCTTTGGCACTTTTGTGTTGCGGCGTGCCGTTGCTTTCTCACGTCGGCCTCGTTCACTCTCAGTAACAAAGCTGAACCAGCATTTTACACACACAGCCTGTCGTGCAGGGTCGCGCACCCTGCTCTGCCTTCACTGTGTGTGTGTGTTTGTGTCTGACTGACTGATTCAGCACTTGTCTCCATTCACATCGCTTGTTGAGTTCGATTATTCAGTTTGTCAGCTGAGCCAGCCCTTCCCTCTGCCCCACTGTGGCCCTGTTTGTCTCACTTTTGTTGATTGCTCTACTGTGCGCCCGTGTGTGTTTGTGCACGGCTCTGTGTGTGTAGGTGTGTGTCTACTCACAGCTTTCTCTTTAGGCCCACAGTGCTGGGTGTGTTGGACTGCATCTGGCTGAACAGAAACTGAATCAGCTGGCAAAGACAGAACGAGCATGTGTGAATCAGCAGCTCACACAGGAAAACATCACCAACTCTCATTTTTACCTTCAGATATAAACAGAACAGGAAACTGAGAGACACGAGCCCTAACCTCCCCGCTCACATGTTCAGACGATGAACCTTTGTGTTTCTCAGGTCTGATGGTCTGAACATTTTCACTTTATAAACTGATTCATCTTTTTGTGAATCAGACATGCAGCAAAAGTGCTGATGCTTCAAGTAACAATCCAGTAAGCTAGCTGACGGTGTTAAAACAGCACTCTATCAAAGCAAAGGAAACAATGCTTTATGACGCCAGAACATTTACCTTCAACTCTAAAACAAAAAGTTCAAAAGAAATACTGTAAAACACTGTGATACAAGTGCCGTCGGTCCTGCATTCAAACGTCTCACAAATTTATACATAAATCACCTTAGCTGTGAAAAGAACTTCATTTACTTTCCACCACAGCGACGAACCCACAGAGAACAAACATCCACTGTGTAGTTTGAATAACGTCTGGAAGGAAAATTATACTCCTGCTGCCGACCTCTGGCAGGTTTCATCAGTTACAAAGATGCTGGAAGCTCAGCGATAACAGAAAGAAACGGTAACATCACCGAAATATAGCTTTGAAGTATTTGTTCAGTGTTTATTCCTTTAGAGTGGAAGATACATGTGAAATACAGAAGCGTGAATGGTAAATGGCCTGTATTTATATAGCGCTTTACTCGTCCCTAAGGACCCCAAAGCGCTTTACACATCCAGTCATCCACACATCCACACACTGGTGATGGCAGCTACATTGTAGCCACAGCCACCCTGGGGCGCACTGACAGAGGTGAGGCTGCCGGACACTGGCGCCACCAGGCCCACCACGACCGAGACTGTCCAAGCCGGGGCTCGAACCAGCAACCTTCCGATTACAAGGCAAACTCCCAACTCTTGAGCCACGACCGCCCCGTGAGTCAAACGTGAAGGCAAAAACTTTCATTACTTACTTTTGTATCTGTGTTTTACATAAACATATAAATGCATCATGAGTACCCATAGACTGACCTTGTTCATGACTTTCTGTTGCTGCGTGTGGTTCTGTCTCAGTGACACCACCTCCCGCCACAGCACCTCATTCTGCCTGCAAACGGAGGGGAAACACTGCAGAGATCAGAAAGGCGGAACGAGCAGAACGAATGCGAAACATTACAAGTACGACCTGAACGTTTTGTTATAGCCACCTGTTTATAGACTAATTACGTTTTTAATAAGCAGAGTTAAAAACTGGGTTTCGATGTGATGCAAAGAAAAGAGCACAGTCGATTCTTCCATGTAGGTTTTTTTCACTACTTTAGGTTCATTCAGGTTAATCTCACGAGCATGCGTGCTTCAGGCACAAGCAGTGTTTCATTTAACCTGTCAGGCATCAGTGCACAGCAGAAATCTTTCAGCCAAACATGCTCAACAAGTTTAATCATGTGCAATCTCTATAATGTATTTATGACTCTATTAGCTGTCTTTTCCTCCATTTGCCTAAAAACAATCCACCCTGAGGAAATGAAGATTCTGTCTTTGTTTTGTTGATGTGCAAAAGAAGAAAAGTTTAAATAGTTGTGTTGGTTAAATCCCAAATTTCCCTCAATGTGGAAATGTGTGCAGGGTAGCTAAAGGAAGCAATGGCGTCACGTCGACATAAACACACAGCGATGATGTTCATCATCCACCTGCTGACACACTGACTTTCTGTGATGGATGTCCACACCATTGCTCACATACATATGCACGCACCTGTGTTCACGTGTGCTCACCTTTCTGAGAAGATTACCAGTGGTTACCGATGTGTGTGTGTGTGTGTGTTAGTCAGGTGAGCAGGTGAACATTCTCTTCTCTCATTAACAAACAATACGGAGCACAAAGCAGCCACACAACAGGCACAGCAGCTCTGTTCAGTAACAATAGTGTGTAGAAAAAAAGTGAGGTCATCTACTTAGCAAGAGAAACAAAACACAGGTTAGCTGCTGCTCTGACACAATCCCTGTCTTCAACATGGGCCAGCAATGTGTGAGTGTGTGGGTCAGATGACCACGAGCGGACATCGCTGTAGCATGGCTGTATTTATTTTACCAAAAACAAGTTCAGAGGACAAATAAAAAAAATGTTTTTAACTAGAAAAATGTGAAATATTTTTTCAAGGAGACAGAAGAGTCAGGAAGGGCATCGTTTCTCTGCCAGTGTAAAACTGAACAAGGACATTTTATGCAGCCCAACAAGCGTCAGTCATGTTTCTGGGCTCCACACACACATCATACTTTTCAGCTCCCTCAGAGGTTAAAATGTTAAAATAAATAAAAACAGGATCACAACGATCCAAAAGGGCTAACTGTTTTTATTTAGGTGTCTACGCTTTAATAATTGTTAGTTAATATGAAAGACTGTGCTTATATTCTTCCAGAGAACAGCACAACACTCTTCCACAATCACAGTAATTCACATTCAAATTTCAGTCAAATATAAACTATTAAACGTTTCTGTGCTTACACGTGTTTATGACTGTAATAATCTACAAATGTAGTTTTTGCACCTACAGTAAAATAAACAAAGTGATTTTGCAGAACGTCTGATGCTCCAGTTCACACTGGACTGAAACGTGTGTCTGAAACTTCAGGCTTTGAGTCAAAGGGAACTTTTTTCAGCACGTTTGTGCGAATCGTCTGAAGTTGAGTGTTTTTATTTTCTGCTGCACTAAAATCCCTTTTACCTAAAAATCTGTTGAACTTTTGAAACAGTGTCGCCTCTGTGACAATGACAAATCAAAATCAAGAAGGGGCGGGACTTGTGATATCAGTTCGCACAGACCCACACAGACACACACAGACACACAGACACACACAGACACACACAGACACACACAGACACACAGACACACAGACACACACAGACCCACACAGACACACACAGACCCACACAGACACACACAGACACACACAGACACACACGTCCTGTACTCACTGCTTCATGTCCTGCATCTGACACTCCATGTTGTCCTGTTGTGTCCTGAGAAGCTGGACTTCGTACAGCAGCTTACTGAGGTCCTCCTGACGAACTTTAGTCTCTTCACTCTTCACTATGGACACCTGAAAACATGATGCATTCTGGGTAACTCATTTCCAAACTAACATTATGTTGTGTGTTCAGGTAAAAACACCTCAAATGATGAATAACTCCAGCAATTATCAAGCATCAATATCAGGTCCATTTTTCTCACTTTCCCACAAATGCAAAGGAAAAATCACATTTCTCATTTTTGAATGATTTGAATTATATGTTAAGATAAATCATAAGAACTTTGGCATAGAATTAATTTATGACAACAGAAATACTACAGTTCTACGGGCGTTTTACACGAATGGTAGTTCATGTCCACAAACTACACCAATGCTGTGTTTTCATGTCACGTTTTAAAATCTCCTTTATGTGAAAATTTGAACAGTGTTCAGTGAAAAAAGCTGCGCCTGAACTCTTGAAGTATGATGTTGTCACTGGATGTCCAGAGCTGAGGGAGATGGTTTGTTACAGACTGATATAAAAAGAAAACAATGATTTCTGTTTCTCAGATGTCTTTTTGTAAGAGAGAAATAAAATTTTTTGTGCAAAACCCCTCTCTAAACGTGCAGCTTCACCTAACTGGACCAATAGCAAGGTCTTGGACTTTGGTCAAAGCGCCACACTGTTATTGGCTTTGATAGAAGCGTCGTCTAAGGAACTTGAAAAGAAAAGCATCTGGACTGGATCTTAATAATTTTTATGAAGGAAAACAAACAATTTAGCATAATGAAGAACTCCTTCAGAGACATTGCTCCTATCTGCATCCATACCTTTCTTTTGATGTGTTCCAGCATGTGCTCATGTCCCTGGAGGAAGTACAGATGTTGGAACTCTGTATCGTCTCTCTCAGGTTTCACCAAACCACTCTGCTCGATGTTTACCACCTTACGAAAACCATCTATAAGCAAAAAGTAGGACTGATAAATAAATGGAGAATGAAGAGGAGAGGAGAGGAGAGGAGAGGAGAGGAGAGGAGAGGAGAGGAGAGGAGAGGAGAGGAGAGGAGAGGAGAGGAGAGGAGAGGAGAAACTCACACATGTTGAGTTGCCGGACGAAGCTTGCCATGTTGTTGTGTTTAAAATATTTGGGCAAAACCTCCTTAGCAAAGCGACCCTGGTCAAACACATGGAAACTAGTCCCAGTCTGAAACAGAGAAAACACAGAAATGCAGAATCAGTTTTCAGGATCTCTGTGCATAGCTAATCCAGCACTGAGAGAAATACATCATTCATGTGCGTACTAATCTGTACTGAATCGTTTTTGTGTTGCAAACATTAGCGTACGGCAGCTCAGTGTGACAGGAAACACCGCTGTGATGTACTTTTCCTCAGATCAACCAAAAACATGAAGAAACTGAAGATCAGGTTAACTTTTAGCCTTTTTAAATGTGTTTACACATTGAGTGCGGTTACCATCGTGCTGCATTTGATTCCATCTCCGGATTTCACAGACATCCAGGTAAGCTCTTACAAGTAGCTGAGTTAACTTTAAATAATAATACGTTATGAGTTATTAAATAATACTAACAATAGGGAGTCATCTGGAAAACTGGCCGATGCCGGGGTTCGTCTACAGATGACTGATCCCAATAATAACACATTTTAATCAGAACTAGCAGTGAGTAACGCCAGTAACGCAGCGCAGCACAAACTTGGTGTAAACATGAAAGTAAATGTTTGTCTATTTGGGAATTTGGTGTTTTGGTCAAGCAGAGAGTCTGTCAGTGATAAAATGCAACATCACTGTTTGAAACCAGGTGAAATCAACGTTATATGGATGCTGCATGTATTGGGGAACATTAAATGAATAACAACAGAACTTTTACCCAGTTTTTGCCCATTTTTGTCCTTTTTTTTCTTACCAGCAGGTATAAATTTGTACATTTTACCGAAATTCCGAAATTTTTGCGTTTCCGTGTGGACGAGGAATACGGAGTTGGTCACGCAGCGTCAAAGGTATGTGCCTTTTTCACGTCACACTGTGGCCACGTTATTGTTTACAGGAGATGAATCGCAGAATGGCAGATAGAGACAAAATACTGTTAATCTGACTGTCTGCAGGTTTTACACACAGTTACTGTCCCTCCATTTACAAAGGCAGAGGCGTCACCGTGTCATTATTTTATATGTAGTTGTTTTTTCCTGTGTAATAATGTTCAACATTGCTGTCAATACATTTTTCAAAAATGCCTCTCTGTGCAAAATGGGTGTAAAAACATAAACAGCTGTGGGATCCTGTTTGTCCGTGATTTGAACCGAGGGAACAAACTGTGGCAGGATCAGCCTGATGTTATTTGTATCCTGCTGTAACTTTACTGTATACAGAGCAAACATCTCCAACATGTCAGGAGCAGTTAGTCATTACAACAAGTGTTTGTGAACTAAAAATCAAGGATGTGGGATCCTGTTTGTCCGTGATTTGAACAGCCCAGCGCTGCTCCCGACACAGGGAAAACCAACCCTGCAGGGAGACCTACCTCAGCACCTGTGCAGGTGAAGCCAAAGGGCAGATTTGCTTCACCATATTTTCTAGTCTTTGGCTTAGAATGAAGTTGGTTTGGAAACATATTCAGCGATGCTTCATCTCCTGCTTTGCGTTTGTGTGGGAGCCCCGTGCTAGCAGTGTCCAAGCGCCCCCCCCTTTCATACCGCGCCCCCCCCCCCCCTTGCAATGGCTCAGCGCCCCACACTTTGGGAAGGTCTGCTGTAACTAAACGTTACACGCTTTGAAGGGGGTAACGCTTTTGTTAGCGGCTTTTGTTTGCATTTGTTAAAATAACTCAAACATGGATGAGCAGTGAGCTTTACATGCACAGCGGTGTTCTCGAGGACACATGGCAGAGCCTCTGTGCTGGATTTGTGATCATACTCGATGCCTTCACACTACACAAATAGATTTTTGTTACTATTTCAGATTAACAGAAATATTTACTTTACGATACTGTTCAAAGCTTTAGTCCACTGATGGAGTTACTTGTTACATAGGATCAATATCAGAAATGCAACTACTTAACAAGCTAAACAACCCAATAACAAAGCCTTGATACTGAAACCACTAAGTCACCACCAAATAAAGATCTTGCAACCGTACAATAAAGACATGTAGGATTTTTTGTACTGTTAAAGCTGCAACATCAGCTTCAACAGTTTCCCCAGAGCTTTAACAAGCTGGTCAGTCTCTCATAGACAACCTATGCCATATTCACTTCTTATATATACTGTACTAAAAATTAATATTAAGTAGTAACCATTAATATTAATGTAGATGTGACTCACGGCACTCCAGCAGATAAGGTGGTTGGTGTCTGGGTCCTCAACCAGGGTCCACAGCTTAGTTAGAAAGGCTGGAACATTACTAGTGTAGCTGCCATCCACACCAACCGCACCTGGAGACTCCTGCATAATGGCACCTGTCCGCTTCCAAGGCCTCTCACGAGGGAACAGAGTGTGCGAATGTATGAGGGTGCGTGTGTGTTTGTCTATATATGTGCACGCTCCCAGACTAGTCCATGTTTGAGAAACTCCTCTTCTGATGATCCCTTACTGATAATCCCAAGTTTGTCTCAGTGTCTTCGAGTCCATCTCAGTCAGCCGTGCGTCTCGCCGCGTGCTTCGTTTGTTTAATGAGTGTTTTTAAAATCTTCCTTCAGCCTGTTTTTCTCTTCCACTCTCCTCTCACTGTCCTCAGTACCACATCATCCATCCAGCTGAAAGCCATCACAGAAGGTCCATGTCAGCACACACACATGCACAATCCCGCCCCCCACCCCGGCCTCCCGCCCAGTCAAACAATACAGCATCCACACAAAAGCTTCAATAACACAGTGCTGTCCTACCATCAAAAGGCTACTGGTAAAAGTGAACAGCGTGCAGTGTGCCTTTATGTCAGCCAGAAAAGACAGAATTGATTCATTTGTGAGCATATCTTAAATATCTTTGTGTCATTATTAAGTACACATGTAACTCTTGTACAGTAAAACCACAGCAACAGACCAACTTTTTAATCATCTGAGTGAATCACAAACGAATGATGACTCGTGTCAGATATCTATCACTGCGGGTTTCATCTCAAGAGATTAAGTCCTTCTGTCGTTAAGTTCCAAAATCAGGCCACATTTTTAAAAGTACACAAAAAATTATTAGCAGTTCACCAGCAGATTCCCGTTTGACTAATGAGGAAGCACGCTCCGGCTCCCCGGAGGAGCCAATCATTCACCTCTAAACTATAATGTTGACCAAGCAGTAATGTCCAGGGCAGAAATATGAAGCCTACACAAAAGTGTCAGAAACTGCTGACACAAGTGTAGTCAACAGCTTTCTGCTAAACTTAGAAGTTGTTATGTGTGTGTGGGTTGCACACATACAGTTTATGGATGCAGCTTTCTACCCAGACTGCTAGCCTCAGTGGATAGCTTAGCACTCCATCCTCCTGTCCACATATAAATGGTAGTTTTATCTTCGTTTTGTATCTGAGTTTGTAGAATAAAGAACAGACTCATTAACTGATCAGTCACAGGTCAAAGGTCTTGACTATATTTGGTAACTGTTATCTCCAAAACCTCCAAAAAACAAAAAGTGCAAACTAATAGAAGACATCTTAGTGACCATGTCTGTCTTTCATGTTGAGGATGTAAAGGATAAATTTGTTAATGCTCAAAGACTATTAGCTATTGTTTATTTCAACTTCACACCAACAACCTCGCAAAAAACCCACACGTAGCATTTTGTGAAACTGAAGGATAATGAAGGGTAGCCTGTAATCTTCTGGTGGTTAGTAAGAACCAGAGAGACCATTTGACATCTTTTGTGCAGCAGCACAGAAAGCACGAAGGCTTCTGGTCTAACAAACCCTCCACTGACACTGAGGAAGTTTCTGCCCCTCCTCAAAAAGCACCGATGACAGGTTGGGGATGACGATGGTTCCCTAAAGAATACAAAGATGACCCTCATCACCTCACATATGCTTTCATACATTTTCCAATGCTGTAAATATACGTTATTGTAAAAACGATAACTGCTGCCCTCACTTTTCTCTCAGCTGTTTAGCACAGCAGTAACATTTTCTCAAATGTTTTATTCAAGAAAATTATTTCTGTTTCTTTCATATTTAGCTTGGCTATCGAGTACGCCATTAACTCAGTGTCTTTAGTAGTGCGGTGAAAAATGCTGAGGGGAGCAATATTAGCCATCCTCCGGACCTCGTGAATAACAGCCTGCATGACAAATATGACACTATGTTGTTACCACATCAAAGAAACAGCAGCATCCTTCTATAATACATTATTTCAGACTATGTAAATATTCAGGCTACATTTATTGTACCTGTTTGTCTTATTGGTGACTTTAAAGCAATGACGGGTTAATAGTCTGTCTAAATAAATAAATAAACAAAATTGAATCTACCTGCACACAGAGCATCTTCAAAACTGGCTTGATCCTTCCCATCCACAGCTATGTCTATTTCCTGCTGACAATGCTCGGAAAAACACAGTTATCTTTAAGCTGTGTATACAACCACAATTCCAAAGACGTTAGTAGCTGCACCTGGTGTCAGTTTGTCCTGGCTGACCAACGTCTGTTATGGCCTCAAAATACTAATTACAGGCCAATTAAAGGAGGTTAGTTAATGAGCAGATCTCCTTGCTTTGCATTCAAATGCTATGTTGGTGGTGTCCGTCCATCCATCCATCCATCCATCCATCCATCGATCTTCTTCCACTTATCCGGGTTGGGTCGTGGGGGCAGCAGCATAAACAGAGAAGCCCAGACCTCCCTTTCCTCAGCCACCCCTCTCCAGCTTATCCGGGGGAACACCAAGGCGTTCCCAGGCCAGCCGAGAGATATAATCTCTCCAGCGTGTCCTGGGTCTGCCCCGGGGCCTCCTCCCGGTGGGACGTGCCCGGAACACCTCACCCAGGAGGCGCCCAGGAGACATCCTCATCAGATGCCCGAACCACCTCAGCTGGCTCCTTTCGATGTGGAGGAGCAGCTCTATCCTGAGTCCCCATCTCTAAGGCAGAGGCCAGAAACCCTTCAGAGGAAGCTCATTTCTGCCGCTTGTATCCGCAATCTCGTTCTTTCAGTCACCATCCACAGCTCAAACTGTAGGTGAGGGTGGGGACGCAGATTAACTGGTAAATTGAGAACTTTGCTTTTACACTGAGCTCTCTCTTCACCACAGTGGACCAGCACAGTGTCCACGTCACCAATCAGTCTGTCAGCGTCCCGCTCCCTTCTCCCGCACTCAACAAAACCCTGAGATACTTAAACTCCTCCACTCCGGGTAGGAACCCATTCCTAACCCAGAGTGGGCACTCCACTCCTTTCCAGCTGAGGACCATGGCCTCGGATTTGGAGGTGCTGATTCTCCTTATCGTCTACATATTTTGTAAATCTGGTTTTCATATCAGCCGGTACACAGCGAATCCTTGCAGGATGGTAACACATGTTTACCAAGCGTGATACCCCAAACTCACACACATTCCATCATCCCTGCAGGATTAGAGCTCTGCTGCCCGTATTATCACTAGGACTCCCCCTACCCACCACATCACCCCTATCCTGAAGCAGCTTCACTGGCTAGCGGTTAAACTTTGCATTAATTTTAAAATACTCCTTTATAGTCTATTATAAGGCTATTCATACCATACCTCTCTGATTTGGTACAGATCTCCATCCCATCCCGGTGCCTCAGATCCTCCTTTTCTCTTTTTCTTTCTGTTCCTTCCTTTCGTCTTCCTTTCACCATGGGAGGCAGGGCTTTTAGTCGCTCTGCCCTGCCCCTCGACTTTGGAATTCCCTATGCCCCGACCTCAGAAACATCAGTTCATTCCCTCTTTTTAAGTCCACCTTCAAAGCCCACCTGTTCAAGATAGCCTTCTCTATATAACTTCTCCATGCTCGTAAACATTTTTTTTATTATTGTGTTTATTTCCTGTTTTTATGGCTGTATTGTTTGTTCTGTACAGTGTCCTTGGGTGTTTTGAAAGACGCTTTTAAATAAAATGTATTATTATTATTATTTATTATTATTAAGATGCCGTTAGTTTTGCAGGTCACAAAGCATCAAACATGCAGCTAATCCTTGGCTAAACGAGACACTGTATAAAAAGCATACCCTGCACCTCGCGCTAATTCATCAGGTAGAGGATTGCAACAAGCATGGTGTTTGCAGGTGGGTCAGTTCCACCATAGTGACGGTGCGCAGTGAAAGCTGGTCTTCAGAAAACAACGAGCCGTCGTTTCCTCTCTTGATGAACAGACGAGAGGAAACGAGTGCGTCAGTGTTTTTTTAATCAGTTGTTTACACTGAAATGTTTGAGCAGGAGACAGCACACACACACACACACACACACACACACACACACACACACACACACACACACACACACACACACACACACACCTTGTCCAGTTCATCCAGGTTCCAGGTAGCAATCTATAAACGACGTGGTTTACCGGGAACTTTGCTCTTTTTGTTCTCTGTCAACTTCTCCAAATCTCTTTCATGGGCGATCTAACAGGAAAAAAGCTTTGATGAGCTGTTTCGATGACTGCACCGTGTGTCATGCTGACATGGATGTTTTTAAACACATGGATAAAACTGACTCACACTTAATACTGCAGGTGCTGTATTGTTGATCCTGTGTTGCATCATACTACGTCCAGTAAAATAACAGAATTTTGGGGCTTTTTCTTGCTTTTGGGGGAAATGTTTGAAAATATATGGAGAGCTAGCACTCAGTGCTTGTGTCATTTGTGCCTGATTCAAATGTGCCTCAATGTGGTCACATGTGGTCACCTCAACATTTCAATTTCAAGTGACATAATTTTAATTTTTAATACGAACATTTTCCTGGTTTGAATGAGAATATTTGATTTTTAATATAGTGGTTATACATGATTATTGATCATGTTCATCTAAGGAAGAGGTTTCACCTGTCAGCTCCTTCACTTCTACAGGAGTATATCATCAAACATATGACAGCTTTGCTATTGTCTCTGCATTAAAACATAAAATAAGGATTATTTACAAAAGTTTTGCAAATCAAAACTTTCCAAAACATAGCCTGAAATACTTGAAGGCTTTCGGGAAAGGCAGCGGGAAGGTGCGCACCACAGGAAGTCTGTACAGATGAAAAAAGTGATGAAATGTAATTTTACTGAAGGTCCTGTTATGGTGTGACCTTGTTTGCAGATTGTATTTATTCTGCATAATATTAGTGACAGCATGATATTCAGAGGCGTCACTATGAAAGCAGCTCACCGTGCCCCAGCGATTAATTTGGATGTCTCATGAAAAAGACGAACAGAAAACTTGATGAATTCATCCTCGTTGCTCAGCAAACAGAACTTGGCAGATGATGTTTGAGGCTCCAGTGTGGAACAGCAGCTGAAGGTCTGTGGTCCTACCTGGAGAAACAATGTGAACAGACGTTTTTAGTCACACACGTCATTAAAAACAGAGCAACAAAAACAATTAGTTACTCACTGCTGGAGAAAAGCATACCAACGCTTTCCTGCAGAAGCTTCACAGCGTGCTGCATTTCTCCGAGAATCCTCTGCTCCATGGACTGTTTCCCCAGACCAAAGTTTCTCAGGGTCATCAGGCAGAAGCGTCTGTGCTCTAACCGGGACTGTAATCTGCTAAAACCACTCCTGGAGGGTGAGCTACATGCAAAAACGGAAACTTTTATCCCTTTAATTATGTTTCAGTAATTACAAGCACATCACCTGTTGTTCTCACTGCTACCACCAGATGGTGCCAGTGTAAGGAGTTTTGACATTCAGCATTTACTTTGTTTCACAGTATTTACATCACATTCATGTCACCACAGAAAGTATTCCCACTTAATTTATTTTAATCTTGCACTCCAACCACATGCAGACTAATACGTCTGCATTACATTTCCAGTGGCCACTGTTATCCGATGCAACTCTGAGACCCGAGGCTGTCATTGTGCTCTTACTCCTTTACCATTAAAATAACAAACGCAGGACCACAGCAGTTACATTTTCATAGTTTAGTGGTTTACACATTCACCTCACAAGCAAAAGTTATGCAGTTCAGTTCCAAACTTCGTTTGGCTCACGGCGAAGGCGGTCGCACTTTTCTCCTCTCCTCTTCCCCTTATCTTCGCTGCTTAGCCTCTTGTGTCCTTGTCCTGTCTCGTGTACTTTTCCCTGGACACTCTCTCACAGTCTGTTCTCTAAAACCTAAAAGAGGAATTATGGATTTGATCAACTGGTCTCTGAATGCAATTGACACCCCTTTCTCAACGAGAAGTCTGGGCTCGGGTGAGCCTGACTGCTGAAGATATCTACCTATTCGGAACTATGGTAACAGGGTTCTGGCTGATCGGAGCTGGCTTGACCCTGACTTATCGAAGAATTAAGGAAGCGGAACCGGCTGTTCAAACCCCCACAAGGCTGCCCGCTGGGATTGGAACGATGGGACGAGGCGTGAGTTTCTCAAAATGGGCTCATTGAGTGCAGCACGGATAAGATCTTGGAGAGGCTACGGCTGCTGTGAATACTCAGAATAAGATCTCTGAGTGAAAAACTGGATTACATCTGGAGGGGCTCGCTCGAATAACACCTTTGAGCGCAAATTCGATCACATCTTGGGGAAGTGCACTGCGGTCGTGAGTTCTCAGAATCGGCTCTTTGAGCAAAAAGAACGACAACATCACGGAACGTAAGTTTGATAACATCATAGGAAGCTCACGGCTCTCCAATGGGAGATTGAGAGACCAGTGTCGGACTGTAGAACAGCTTTGAAATTCATATGAGTTGTTCGCACTAAAGTAAAAACCATCATCACTTCATGCGGAGACCCCTTCGGCGCCAGCTGCGGCCTCAAGGCTGGAGCTGAACAACAACACCCTGATAACGACTGTGTTTAGACTGCTCCCCCCATTCCATGCAAGGCCACCTGGGTTGGCTGGCAGACTGTTTACTTAGCATGATAGGGCGAAGGACACTGTCTCAGCTGAACTCTGGACACACACACACACACACATACACTTACACTGATGAGCACACACTCATCCCCCTCCCTTTCCAAACGCCTTCGATGCTTGTTTCCTGCGGGGGAACACGGCGGGTCTGTGCGCCGCGCTGGAATGGTAGCGCTGTGCAGGGCGGCTGCTGTGTTCGCTTCGGATTACTCCTCACCCCCCACCCAATCCTGTGACTTGTCATGTCTTTCACAAAGTTGTGCTGTGGACATTTATGCGCTTTTTGTGCAGAGGAGTTTTTTTGTTTCCTGTTCTCATGCTGTCCTACCATGGAAGCACAGCATGAGTAGAGGTCTCTTTTTTTCCTCTTGTACTTTCCCATTGTAGTGTATATTTCAGTGTTTTTCTGTAACGCTACCGATCTCCGACCTGTATCCCCATGTGATGTCTGTATTGTGTGTGTAAGGTCGGGAGGGTGGGGTCCCATTTCACTGCAGGGCAACCTGCATGTGGCGAATAAAGCTTTGATTGATTGATTGATTGATTGATTGATTGATTGATTGATTGATTGATTGATTGATTGATTGATTGGAAGAGACACAAATCCCTTGGGAGCTGTATCAGGAAGAGGATCTGGTGTAAAAATTGAGACGAGATGAAACATGTCTGCGGGGGCTGCATAAAGAGACAGAAAGTCACAGAAAGCTATCGTACCTTTCACTTGTGCAGCATGATTGTACATTAGGTGTTGTGGTCTGCCAGAGAAGTCAGCAGCTTTGTGGATCAGGGCCTCCTTTAAGGCCCAATGATAACAACCGCAGGCCTGGGACCAATAAAAAGGCTGTAGATGTTACCATAGTGTTCAGCCAGCTGGGGGAGATAAAGTGGCATGTTTTATAAAAATAGGGTATGAAATTCAGATTCAGTGCAATTATGAGACACTGTAACATTGATTTACAGTTGATTTTAAAAAGTTATCGTCGTCGTAAAGATTTAGTCCAAACGAGTGACCTTGTTTGGACTAAAATCACCTCACAGCAGCTCTGCAGAGCATTTTTATTCTTTTAAGTTAGATTTTTTGATAAATAACTGACCATCAGGTCACAGAGCCAAGCCCCCTCTGTTCTGTGAGGAGCTCAGCTCATCAGCTCGGGCAGACAAACAGCCGAGTGAAATAACTACCACGAAAAAAAAACCTTTGGCATATTCAACTCTATTTTCATTCATCTTTTAAGATATTTATTCAACAAGTGAGTATCATTATATCTAGACTAAAAACAGTCATTTCCCTTATTAACCTGTATGCAGCTTACCGAATTTCCCGGAGGAACCCACCGGAGGGATTAATAAAGTTTTATCTAATCCCATCTAATATTTTATTTTTAGAGAGAACGGAAAACAAAAACTAACACCAGGAAACAATTAAAGATGCAGGAATCTCAGACAAACCTATCAGTGTGTACATCAATGAATGCATATATTAAAAAAATTGTAGAATTGTTTTATATATTTAAAATATTAGAAAAGATATTAAACTTTACCCCCTCTAGGCCAGCAATAGGCTTCTCCAGATCCTGCATTGGCTTCCCTCAGGTGACCCTGAATCCTCCCTTAGTTATGCTGCAATAGACGTAGGCTGCCGGGGATTCCCATGATGCATTGAGTTTTTCCTTTCCAGTCACCTTTCTCACTCACTATGTATTAACAGACCTCTCTGCATTGAATCATATCTGTTATTAACCTCTGTCTCTCTTCCACAGCATGTCTTTATCCTGTCTTCCTTCTCTCACCCCAACCAATCACAGCAGATGGCCCCGCCCCTCCCTGAGCCTGGTTCTGCCGGAGGTTTCTTCCTGTTAAAAGGGAGTTTTTCCTTCCCACTGTCGCCAAAGTGCTTGCTCATAGGGGCTCATATGATTGTTGGGTTTTTCCCTGTATCTATGAAGCACCTTGAGGCGACTTTTGTTGTGATTTGCCACTATATAAATAAAATTGAATTGAATTGAGATCCAACAGGTTTCCAAAGACGGGGATTGGTCGCAGGCCTGTAGGGAAATTATTGGGTCTGTATGCTGAAAAAAGCAGCAGGAGAAGCAACAACACCAACAACAATATCAGAGCAACAGATGCAAACATGGTGATGCTGTGATTCAATGTATTCTGTTTCATCGGGCCTTTGTACACCCTAACCTTAACCCTTTACTGTACAAACACAGACAACCTTTGCACAGTCGTGGGGCCTGCAGAGGCACTGAATCGGGTTAGTCATTTGTTCGACACCGACTTGATCTACGCATGTCTGTGCCATCATAGGCAAGCAAATGTCTGCTATCACTGTTGCCACAGAACATAATGGTACCTATGATGCCTACTTCACTTTTAATTTAATATATAGAAATGCAAATATTTAAAATTGTACTTTTTGTTTTAATGTTTAACTGACAAAAGTTTAAAAAAAGAAAAACAATGGATGCCTGTATTAGGACTGTTTTTACAACTTCAGATATTTATTCTTGGATTTGCATGATTCACAATATTGGAAAAATACTGCATTTCAAACCATCTTTTTAAAAATGTTGTACTGGTACTTGGAGCAGCTCCACCCACTTTCCTTTGATTGGCTGCTCCTCGGAAATCAAAGGTTTGAATATTATGTGGGTGGGCGTGATGTACTCCTGAGACGGTCGCATCAATGGGATCCATTTTTTCCCCAAGCTATTTGTAATCAGTTAGACCTGGTAAAACTGTAAATGTCTCATTATACAGGCAGAGGATGTCTGGGCTTCTTTGTGCCGCTCTCCACAGACTCCGCCCCCACAACCTGAACCTGGATGAGCTGTAGAAAACGGATGGATGGATACCATCACATAAAAATATATAAGCTTTCTGTAATTAATATTTAGAATATTTCTGTATTTTTAAGAGACAGTAAATTAAAATACATGTTGTAGATTTAACATAATTTTCATTTTTAAGGACAAACATGTTGAATAAATAGTATTTAAACATGAAAAGATAATGAAATACATATGTACTACAATAAAAATCTTTAATCCATGTTTAAGGTAAGAAGATGAAATATGAGCCCATAAAACTATCAAAATACAAAACAAGAAACTACAAATCAAATCAAATCACTTTTATTGTCACATCACATGTGCAGGCACACTGGCACAGCACATGCGAGTGAAATTCTTGTGTGCGAGCCCCACAAGCAACAGAGATGTGCAAACACAACAACACAAACGAGCAAAATACAAGAATGGCCAACCTGAAACTAATAAATATATGTACAATATATAATAGTGTATGCATTTCTGGATGTGTATACTAAATATTTTCCTGTGTGTGTGTGTGTGTGTGTGTGTGTGTGTGTGTGTGTGTGTGTGTGTGTGTATACACATTTTTACAAATTAAATAGTAAAAAAAAAAAAAAAAAAAAAAAAAAATAATAATAATAATAATAATAAAATATATAAAATATACAGAGTTGAATATGTGCAAAACAGTGGCGTTACTGTACAGTATGGAGTGCATAATGTTGAAGTTCCAGTAGTGAAGCTGAGGTGTCTATGACGTGTTCAGCAGTCTGATGGCCTGGTGGAAGAAGCTGTCTCTCAGTCTGCTGGTTCGGGACCGGATGCTGCAGAACCTCCTTCCTGATGGAAGCAGTCTGAACAGTTTATGCTGGGGTGACTGGAGTCCTTGATGATCCTCCCCGCTTTCCTCAGGCACCGCTTCCTGTAGATGTCTTGGAGGGAGGGAAGCTCACCTCCAATTATCCGTTCAGAGCACCGCACTACTCGCTGGAGAGCTTTGCAGTTGTAGGCGGTGCTGTTGCCATACCAGGTGGTGATGCATCCAGTGAGGATGCTCTCAATGGCACAGTGATAGAAGGTCCTGAGGATGCGGGGGCTCATGCCAAATCTTTTCAGTCTCCTGAGAAAGAAGAGGCGCTGCTGCGCCTTCTTCACTGTTTTGTTTGTGTGTACTGACCACGTAAGATCCTCAGCCAGATGTACTCCAAGGACCCGGAAGCTGCTCACTCTCTCCACAGCAGCGCCGTTGATGGTGATGGGGGTGTGTACTTCTCTGCACCTCCGGAAGTCCACTATCAACTCCTTTGTCTTTGCGACGTTGAGGGTGAGATGGTTGTCTTGACACCAGTGGGTCAGGGCGCTGACCTCCTCCCTGTAAGCCGTCTCATCACAGTTGGTGATAAGACCCACCACTGTAGTGTCGTCCGCAAACTTCACAATGTTTGTTTAACAACCGAAAGTTATTATTATTATTATATCAAGTGAAAAAACTAATGATGTTATTTTTATTTGTATTTATAATAACTTCTGTGAAATGATGAAATTAAAAATTGTCTGTTAACCCATTTTAAGTTAAAGTGTTTCTTACCATCAAAATCTATAAAGACCTGTAATTCGGGCTGATGTAAAGACTATACATGTGTTTTGTGAGTTTTTAAATCTGGGACAGTTGTAAATGAGTTTCTGTTAATGTCTGAAAACCAGGAAGATCTGCTGAACAACCAATAACTAAAATTAATTGTCACAAAAGATGACCTCAAAAAAGAGTCTGCATAACCATGAGAGTGTAAAACAACACACACAAATCTGGGTTGTAATGGATTTATTGTTTCACTTCTATGAGAGAAAACACTCTTTATTAACACAATGATGGGTGTGGTGCGGTCAGCTGAGCGCACCATCCGCTCCGAGCTCCCTGACCTGCACTCAATCTACAGCAGGCGGTGCTGGACCAAGGCCAGGAAGATGGTGAAGGACCTCAGCCATCCCAACAACAGACTGTTCTCTCTGCTGAGGTCAGGAAAGCGATTCCGCTCCCTGAAGACCAACACAGAGAGACTGAGGAGGAGCTTCTTCCCGCAGGCGATACGGTCTCTCAATCACACCACCACACAGTCCTGACCCACACATACAGTTCTTACACACACACTGGACTTTCTGGACATTGTTTTCACTTCATCACTTAAATCACTTTAAGCATGTTTGCACTGCACAAGACATAATGTGGATCGCACAACACTGGTCACTATATTCTTCATTTCCAGTTAATACTTGTACAGCTGCTGTTATTGTGTATATATTTATTTATATTTCTTCATACATTCTTATTTAGTTCTATATTGTGTATTTTGTTGTACAGTTATTTTATTTTCAACTTTAATTTATATATTTATCTTTTATCTTATTCTTCCCAGTTAAATTTACCCTTCATTCTAATTTGTGTTGTACAGTTATTTCATTTTTAACCTTAATTTATATTTTATTCCTTCCTAGTTAAATTTACCCTTTTTAATTTTTCATATTTATTTCCTATCTTATTCATAGCCTTTTCCTTTTTTGTTCTCTTTAGGTCACGAGCAGTTGTCCAAGCATTTCACTACATATCGTACCGTGTATGACTGTGTACGTGACAAATAAAATTTGAATTTGAATTTGATTTGATTCACATCCACACATCTTTTTTTTTTTCCAAATTAGATGTTGGATGACTGTTGGTCAGGTTTTTTTTATATAGCTCCAAATCACACAAAGCGTTGCCTCAGGGTAGACCCTGCAGTATTTGGGAAAATCTAATACATAGTTTAGAGACTAATTAAGGATCAAACCCTATGTTGGGATAGGTGCACTCGCCCAATTTATGTATATTTTACTTTTGTGACTGTTGACTTTAAGGCAGCAGAAATTTATTTTTATTCAATTCTAAGTATGCCTCTATTTTTATCTGAGTCACTGAGCTACAGCGTCGGCACACCATCTCACTGTGGTGTCCTGAGTTGGATCTTCATGCTAAAAGGTTTGGGAGTTAAGGTGATCCCGTAGACCGGACTGAAGTCTGGTTCTCCTGCGTCCTCGGGCCAGATGAACTGATATCTCATCAGCAGAGTCACCATGATGAGGAAGAGCTCCATACGAGCCAGACCCTCTCCGAGACAAATCCGAGGACCTGAGACATTAAAAAAGGTCTCAGTACCATGTAGTTCACATATTTGACAACATATTACAACCCTGTCTCTGCTGCTGCTCCAAGTAAGATTTGTCTATGCTCTTGTACCTGCAGAGAAAGGCATGAAAGCCTCTGGTTTAACAAACTCTCCTTGGTCATTTAGGAAGTTTTCTGGGTTGAATTCATGAGGGAATTTCCACTGTCCGTCCTCGTTGAGTACTGAGGTCAGATTCTGGGTAATTACTGTACCCTGAAAAAACACCAAAACAATAAAAGACATTAAGAAAACTCTTCATTGCCTCTATTCCTAAAACCTATATAGCCGGTTGCCTCTTACCCTGGGAATGGAATATCCCATGAGCTCTGTGTTCCTGGTGGTGCAGTGGAAGACGCTGAGAGGAACAGTGTTGGCAACCCTCTGTACTTCATGAATCACTGCCTGGATTAAGACATGTTTTATGTAGCATAGAGCAAAAGACAAACAGTGCAGGCTCACTAGTACTAGCAGTTATCTAGTTTCTCTCTATAAAGAGATTGTAATGAATGAATGATTACAACAGCTATCCAAATCAATGGCTTCAATCAATGACAAAGCAAACTTTGTCCGAAGCCTCTCCCAGATGTTATAAGGTGAGAAGCATAAGGTCCATTGCAAAGCATTTGTCTCCGTCTTCATGTTTAATGTGAGTCTTCTTGTCTCTGTCTTTAGTATGTCTTCTATCCTTGAAAGTTGTGCATTGTCAACACTAGGGGTGCAACAATACATGTGTTTGTATTGAACTGTTGGATACAGTGCTTTCGGTTCGGTACGCATATGTATCGAACAATACAAAATTTTTCATTTATTTTATCAACTTTTCTTCTGATGATGCTGTCTGTGTTGAGAGTTCAGTGGATCTGCGTTTGACTACTCCGCCTAGGCTGCATTGTCGAGCACAGATCCACTAAGCACCGCCCATATGCATTCACTCAAGCTAGCGAGACAGAAGTTAAGCTCGTTGCAACATGGCAACTGCCTCAACGCTACCCGAAATTGAACCTCCCGCACCATCGTTCAGATCTGGCGTTTGGAACTATTTTGGTTTTCATGTGAAGCATGACCCTGATGGTAAACACGTCATGGACAAAAGTACAACAGTATGTTGGATTGTGTCACGCAATGCTCAATTCCATCGGTGGGAACACAACGAATATGACTGCACATTTATGTCGACATCACCCTAGTGCAAAGACAAGTGGAAGCAGACAAAAACAACAACAAGCACACATGCTACAAACTCTACCCGAGTCATTTAGACAGCCGTTAGCACATGGTTATAAGAGGGCAAAAGAAATAGACAGGGCAATTGCAACTTTTATTGCTGTCAATGACAGCGTGCAGCAAACAATCAGACAGCATTCAAGATGTGGCTTCAGTCTCGCAACGATGGCGACTATCAACACTACAGGGCCCTTCAATCGGCCACGAAGAAGGCAATAGTAGCGGCAAAGGCGTCACATTATAACAAACTCTACAAAGAACTGGACATGCCTGGGGGAGCGAACAAAATCTACCGCCTCGCCAGAAACCGCCATCGAGCAACGCAGGACATCGGCCAGGTCAAACACATCAAGGATGCCAACCATCAGATCCTCCATGACCTGCCCATCATTCTCAAACGTTGGAGCAAGTATTTCTCAATTACCGCCCAATTCGACTCCTGTGCCACACCATGAAGATTTTCGAGCTGATCATCAACGCCAGGCTGCAAGAAATCATCACAATAACGCCCAACCAGTGTGGCTTCGTCAAAGGATGCGGCACAATAGATGCCATCTATGAGGCCCGCCTGCTGTTGGAGAAGCACCGAGAGAAGAAGACCATCTATATGGTCTTCCTCGACCAGGAAAAGGCTTTCGACCGAGTCCCTCATGACCTGATCTGGCACTCTCTGCGATCACACAGGGTCCCCGAGGCCTACGTCAATTGGATCAAGCTCTTGTACAGAAATGTGACCAGCAGAGTCAGAAGCCCAGTGGGAACATCACCACCTTTCAACATCACTGTGGGCGTGCACCACGGCTCCGTGCTGTCCCCGCTTGTCTTCATCCTCTGCATGGACACTGCGACCGCTGACCTCCAAGCTCCCCACCCTTGGACACTCCTCAATGCTGATGATGTCTTCCTCGCAGCTGAATCTCGAATGGAGCTGCAACACCAAACATAGCAATGGAAGACACGCCTGATTGAGTACGGGCTGAGGTTGAAAAAAACTGAGTACTTAGAAGCCGGCCCCCAAACCGACAGCACCTGGCAAGAGTATCTCACTTCAAGTACCTCGGATCAATGATCAGCAACGATGGCGACATCCTGCCAGACGTACGAGCCAGGATTAATGCGGCCTGGATGAAGTGAAGCCAAGTCAATGGTGTCCTGTGCGACCGACGAATGCCTGACCGCCTCAAGTCGAAGATCTACAAGAGCGTTGTGCACCCTGTGGCCATTTACGGATCAGTGTTGGCCAGCCGCCGCAAAGCACAAACAGGCCCTTCACACAATGGAAATGCGGATGCTGCGATAGTGCCTGGGCCTGACACGATGGGACCACGTCACGAACATCGACATCAGAAAGCGGCTGGGCATCGCACCAATTACGGAGAAGATGCAAGGAGCGCGACTGCGATGGTACGGGCATGTGGTCAGAAGTGACAAAAAATTGGTGGCAAGAACAGCACTGCGACTCAGCCCCCAAGGCCGGCGACCAAGGGGCAGACCAAAAAGGCGATGGATGGACCGAATTAAAGACGACGTAAAGATTGGCGCCAACCTGAACGACGCCCTTGAGCGTGCTGAGTGGAGGCGGCTTTGCAGAAAAGCGGACCCCGTAGAGCGGAAATAACACTGGGAGGAAGAAGATTATTTTGTTGTTTCAGCAGCATTTAATTGAAAAACTGTACTTTTGAGGTAAAAGAAATATTTATAATTCTAATAAATTGCAAATGAAAAAAGGCATGAACATTTTTTTGTATCGAAAAAATATCAAACCATGACACCAAAGTGTCGAACCGAACCATCAATTTTGTGTATTGTCGCACGCCTAGTCGACACATAAATGCTTCTGTTTTTGTTTTGTTTTGTATCTGTAAGCAGACCATAGCAAAAAAATTTGTAACTTGTGTAAATATCTTTTACAAACACAAATCCTTTTTACACACTCACAAATTCTCCTCTATAGATGCGGAAACATAAAACTTTCAGATATTTGGGTTTACAAGGTTAAAAAATATTTATGACCAAAATTTGAGCCCACATAATCTAATAAACAATGAACCGTAACTGGGAAACCTAGAAGCTTATAACTAAATGAACTTAAACGCAAACCATCAACATAAATGAAAACTCAAAACGCTGGCTCGATCATGACAATACTACAGCGACATAACCAGTCGAAATGTTCAGTCTGCAATACCCTGCATTTGGGTCTTCTTGTCTTCATTGTAAAATATGAGTAAACATATGACCAGACATATGTTGTATGATTTGTACCTGCACGTAGGGCATATTGTGTCTATCTTCAAAACTGGCGCGGTCCTTCCCGTCTAACACTCGGTCTATCTCGTGCTGACATCGTTCTGTGGGAGATGTTGCATCATACAATGTGTTGTAAAGAAAGTCAAAAACAAATGTTACATAACAAACAACAGTTAATGATATTTAAAGAGAAAATGAAAATTAGCAATGTGGTAAATGCCACGAGTGAATGATGAACTAAACATAGGATTAGTCAAGTTTTTAATAATGGGTGCTTTTCATTTGCTGTAATTCTGCATTGTTTTTCGACACCCTAACTCATCATCGTACTTGTAGCGTCTAGCAAACAGAACCTGGCAGATGATGTTGGAGGCTGCATTATGAAACATAACCTTAGGGCTCATTGTTTTACCTGTAGGAGACATAATGAAACAAGACAGCACTGTACGAGAGTACAAATCAATATTCTGAAACCAACAGCACTGTGCAAAACTGTTGCGTGAACCCATCGATGAACATACCAACGTTCTTTTCCAGGGTACTGATGATGTGTTTGATCTCGTCATGAATTCTCTCCTCCATTGAATTCTTTCCCAGACCAAAGTTCCTCAAAGTCATCAAAGCAAAGCGACGCTGTTCCCTCCACTTAGAGCCATAATCTGCCATAATGACTCCTACAACAGGTTGAGCAACATAAAGAAGAAAGAACTCAAAAATGTTCCCTGTTCCAAAGCTCTCCAACCTCTTGGCCTAAAACGTAAGTGAACAATTGATCCTCACAGTGTAGTTTAAAGTCAGTAAAACATCAGCAACATCAACTTTCCCAGGTAGGAAACATAAACCACTGTGAGTCTGTTTCGCTTGTTTTGATGCACGCGAAAGTCACGACAGGGGCACTGGAGAAGCAGCAACAAAACACCCACCAAAACATACATTTGACTCTGAGTCGCACTTAGAATTTCTGATAAAGAAGATTTTACTATTATTCCATTATACCTCATATAACATATGATGTAAATTCTACCTTTCCCATCACTGAGCTCATTAATGAACAAGCCTTGAGGTCGTCCAGCAAAATCAGCAGCCTTGGTCACCATAGCCTCCTTCATGGCCTTTACACCATTGATGACTACAGCTGATTTACAACCGATGAAAATACTGTAGACATCTCCATAAGACTTCCTCAGCTGGGAGGAAACAAAATGACATGTTTGAAATCCATGCGTCACACCCTCAGATGAATATTACATTTTGAAGGGGCTTTAAACATGGTTCAAGGTTCAAGGTTCTTTATTTGTCACATGCATAGTTATACAAGTATAACACACAGTGAAATGTAGCCTGACACGCTCCTCGACATGTGCAAAAATGGGGGGGGGGGGGGGGGGGGGGGGGGGTAGAGGAAGAACATTATATATATATATACATACACATAGTATATACACCGGGTGAATGTGCAGTTGTAGCAGCAAGCAGGTGAATTCTGTACATTAATATGAATAGACATCTGACTATTTTACAGGATAGACAATATAAACATATTTAAAATTAAAGGAATTGAAATGTACATTGTGCCTTGGTTTAGTGTCTGGAAGAGTCCTGTCTCAGTCAATTATAGATGATGTGAGAGGGCGGGTGTGTGTGTTTAGGGCACGGATGGCTTGGGGATAGAAGCTCCTCTTGAGTCTCTCTGTCCTTGCCCGGAAGATGCTGAACCTTCTACCAGATTGCAGAAGTTGGAACAGTTTGTTGCCAGGATGGGACGGGTCCTTCAGTATCTGCGCTGCTCTAGTCCGGCATCTCCTGGTGTAGGTGTCCTGAAGCGGGGGGAGAGCAATCCTGCAGCAGCGTTCTGCTGTACGGATCACTCTCTGGAGAGCTTTTTGGTCCTTCACATATTTACCGACCAGAGGAATTAACATTTTATATGGTCTAAAGCAGCTATGAAAAAAATTAAATTAAATGTAATTTATGTCCTTAATATTTCTCTACTATGACCTGAAAATAGGACCCTGTGTACGCATCCTGCTAGACACAGCTTGTGGCATATTAGTAAAGCTATATTGACAAATTATACTCAATAAAATAATTGGTTTTTTGAAGCATATACTGCTCTTTTATTATTTTATATAAAGAAAAATAAAGATAACCCCCTTCACACATACAGAAAAACTCTGTTGGCAAATACTGACTTATCAAGAAGGTAAGGTCCAATCTGTATTGGCTGGGTAAATGCCAACTGTGCAGAGAGTCAGTTTTATACCAACAACATATTAGGCAATCACAGTAAAAAGGTAAGATCAGTACTGTTAACCCTTTAAGACCTACCATAGAACCAAGTCCGCCAGAGCTTATATTATATTTTTACATGCTGTGGAGCCATTTTTGGGAGCATTTCAAGTTGCTATACATCAATACAACCATTATAGCCCAGATTTTAATAATATGTCTGCATTAGGTGCATAGTAATTACATAAATTGCAAAAAAGTGCAATAAACTACAAAAAAAATTGAAAATCGTTTTTGCTTTTTAACATATATTTCTAGTTAGAGAAATTTAAGAGGCTTATCCCAAACAAGTTGCACAAGATAGTTTCCCACCACAGGAAATTTATTTTGATTGTCTTCATAGTTTTATTTTTGAAATACACCAATTTTTATACACTGCAGGAAAAACGAAAATAAATATTATACAACAAATTTGCAAAAAAGCAGCATGTGCATCAAAATAAACTATTTCCAGCAGTGCAATATGAGTCCTCAGCATCCCAGAAACGACACAGAAAGTCATAAAGTCAAACATAACTTTTAAAAACACCAGTATAGGCTCATGAGGCCCTGATGGTAAAAAAAAAAAAGCAAACTACATTTCCGCGAAAATGACGTCACTTCCGGTTTCGAAGAGGTAATGGCGGACATGCAAAAGTTCACGCTGACATCTATTCCAATGTAGGAAGTGTTATGAACAGCTGATTGGATGGCAAAGCGTGTTTCTGGAATATTATGTTTTTGTTGCTGCAAGTGCTTTTTATGCAGTTTTTGCAAAAAGTTATGTCAAAAGTTCGGCCGCTCCATCTTATTAGGGAAATTAGGACAAGCTGATGGCATAAGATGTACAGGGAGTGTAGAATTATTAGGCAAATGTATTTTGTCCACATCATCCTCTTCATGCATGTTGTCTTACTCCAAGCTGTATAGGCTCGAAAGCCTACTACCAATTAAGCATATTAGGTGATGTGCATCTCTGTAATGAGAAGGGGTGTGGTCTAATGACATCAACACCCTATATCAGGTGTGCATAATTATTAGGCAACGTCCTTTCCTTTGGCAAAATGGGTCAAAAGAAGGGCTTGACAGGCTCAGAAAAGTCAAAAACAGTGAGATATCTTGCAGAGGGATGCAGCAGTCTCAAAATTGCAAAGCTTCTGAAGCGTGATCATCGAACAATCAAGCGTTTCATTCAAAATAGTCAACAGGGTCGCAAGAAGCGTGTGGAAAAACCAAGGCGCATAATAACTGCCCATGAACTGAGAAAAGTCAAGCGTGCAGCTGCCAAGATGCCACTTGCCACCAGTTTGGCCATATTTCAGAGCTGCAACATCACTGGAGTGCCCAAAAGCACAAGGTGTGCAATACTCAGAGACATGGCCAAGGTAAGAAAGGCTGAAAGACGACCACCACTGAACAAGACACACAAGCTGAAACGTCAAGACTGGGCCAAGAAATATCTCAAGACTGGTTTTTCTAAGGTTTTATGGACTGATGAAATGAGAGTGAGTCTTGATGGGCCAGATGGATGGGCCCGTGGCTGGATTGGTAAAGGGCAGAGAGCTCCAGTCCCACTCAGACGCCAGCAAGGTGGAGGTGGAGTACTGGTTTGGGCTGGTATCATCAAAGATGAGCTTGTGGGGCCTTTTCGGGTTGAGGATGGAGTCAAGCTCAACTCCCAGTCCTACTGCCAGTTTCTGGAAGACACCTTCTTCAAGCAGTGGTACAGGAAGAAGTCTGCATCCTTCAAGCAAAACATGATTTTCATGCAGGACAATGCTCCATCACACGCGTCCAAGTACTCCACAGCGTGGCTGCAAGAAAGGGTATAAAAGAAGAAAAACTAATGACATGGCCTCCTTGTTCACCTGATCTGAACCCCATTGAGAACCTGTGGTCCATCATCAAATGTGAGATTTACAAGGAGGGAAAACAGTACACCTCTCTGAACAGTGTCTGGGAGGCTGTGGTTGCTGCTGCACGCAATGTTGATGGTGAACAGATCAAAACACTGACAGAATCCATGGATGGCAGGCTTTTGAGTGTCCTTGCAAAGAAAGGTGGCTATATTGGTCTCTGATTTGTTTTTGTTTTGTTTTTGAATGTCAGAAATGTATATTTGTGAATGTGGAGATGTTATATTGGTTTCACTGGTAAAAATAAATAATTGAAATGGGTATATATTTGTTTTTTGTTAAGTTGCCTAATAATTATGCACAGTAATAGTCACCTGCACACACAGATATCCCCCTAAAATAGCTCAAACTAAAAACAAACTAAAAACTACTTCCAAAAACATTCAGCTTTGATATTAATGAGTTTTTTGGGTTCATTGAGAACATGGTTGTTGTTCAATAATAAAATTATTCCTCAGAAATACAACTTGCCTAATAATTCTGCACTCCCTGTATTATTGTTATGCATGGCCCGGCGATATGAGCCGCTAATAATATACAAACTACAGATCCCATAATGCAGCGCTGCAGCCTCCTTGCCGAACGCTAGGCTAGCTGGGAACATTCCCGCTTCAATCAAGTCAAACTTCTGTTATTGCGAAGCTAGCCGCTCACAATGGTGGAGAGAAAAGTTGATTCTGAAAGCAGAGCCTTTCAGCACCAGTGGGATGGCCGAGAGATCTAAATAAAGTGCTGAAACGCCCGCATCACCCTATGCGTACCATAGAGGAGGTAGCCGCGCAAATGCCTAACTCCACAGTCTTTTCTGTCCTGGATGCAAAATGCTCCTTTTAGCAGAAAACTCTTGACCACAAATCATCCATGCTCACGACTTTCAGCTCTCCATTTGGCAGATTCTGCTTTCTCAGAATGCCGTATGAAAGAAACTCAGCCAGCGAGGTGTTCCAGCGTGCAATGGAGCAGATCTTTGCTGGATACCCCTGTGCTATCATTGTCTACAACATAATCATTGGTGGAAGAGATATGAACGAGCATGAACAGAATCTCAGAAAGGTACTCGACCGTGCAAGGGAAGTCAAGCTGAGACTCAACCCCCTGAAGTGCAAATTTCGACTCAAAGAAGTCTGTTATGTTGGACATGTCTTCACAAGCAAGGGCTTAAAGCCTGATCCAGCAAAGACCAAAGCAATCAAGGAGATGCCCACACCTGAAAACGTCACAGCTCTCCAGCTCTCGGTCACAGCTCCTCTTCTTAGGGATGATTACAGTTTTTCTCGATTGCTTAAACACTATAACCAGGCTTTTAAACTAAAATTTCAAAACCGTAACGCTATTTTTCAAAAAGCTCACCCATTTCCCTGAACTATAAACACTATTCCCTGCTTTGACACATGAGTCAAATTTGGTGAACTGTTACTGCAAAACTCTACACACAAATCCCTACATTTTTCAGTGCTTACACCATGTAGTCATTTAGAAAGCACTAGCATTCAATAATGTTAACTTAAGTCAGCATAGCTTGAGCTCAATTAGCACACAATTAACCAGGTGGAAACACTAGGAGTCAAAATTTATCACACACCAATCAGAACCTTCGAATGTGTGACAGTTACAGTAATGAGTGCTTCTATTTTTGTAGGACACAGAGACGACCACCTGGTGGAGGCAGGTTAAGGCTTTTGTCGGAGGGGCAAGAGAGGGAACTTGTAAACATGGTAATTGCAAATAATGTAATCCGCCTGCAAGAGATTCAAAGGAGAGTGATTGAGGATGATCATCTTTTTCGAGGCATAAATGCCATCAGCCTCTCCACAATTGACCGCATCCTCCGAAAGAATCAATTCCGGATGAAACAGGCATACCGAGTCCCTTTCGAACGAAACTCTGACAGAGTGAAAAACCAACGTGTGGAATATGTTCAGGTATGAGTTTGGATATTGTATAAAGTATTGTGTACCATCACAGCATGGCAGTTTATGCTGCCATTTCAGCACTCTTGAACTGTGGTTCAGGGTACCGATTGACTCTACTGTGTTATGTGTTTTGCAGAGAATCTTTGAGATTGAAGGACGGCCTGTTCCCCATGAAATAATCTTTGTGGATGAGGCAGGTTTTAACCTGACCAAAAGAAGGAAAAGGGGGAGGAACATAATTGGCCATCGGGCTATTGTAAATGTCCCTGGTCAGCGTGGGGGGAATGTCACTATGTGCACAGCCATCAGCCAACGAGGGGTACTCCACCGCCATGCCGTACTAGGACCCTATAACACTATGCTTCTCCTTGCTTTTCTTGATGGTTTAAGACAACATATGTTCCAGCTGGACTACAGGGAACCAGCACAGCCAGAGCAGCCTCACTACGTTGTTGTGTGGGATAACGTCAGCTTCCATCGCGCTGCTCTGGTTCGTGACTGGTTTACCAATAACCCAAGGTTTTCTAATATCTTTCTGCCTGCATACTCTCCCTTTCTAAACCCGATAGAGGAGTTATTTTCGGCATGGCGGTGGAAAGTGTATGACCGAGAACCTTATGTCCGTGTTCACCTCCTTCAGGCCATGGAAGAGGCCTGCCTAGACATATCAGTAGATGCATGCCAGGGGTGGATCAGGCATGCAAGAGGATTTTACCCCCGCTGCCTGGCTGGGGCCAATATAGCCTGTGATGTGGATGAGATTCTCTGGCCTGACCCAGACCAAAGACAAGATGCTGAGGTGGAATAATGTTTTTTGGTGTGTGTTGTACTGTATAGTACATGAATAAAAATGTGCCACTGTACATACATTGGTTGCGTCTTTTGTGTTTATCATGTGAAAAGGTTTTTGAAGGGGAGAACCATAAGCAACCTAATTGTTTTGGAACTATTGTTTTGAATTAATTGTACCAGTGTGCAAAACTCTGTTGTAGTGTGTGTGTTTTTGAGGGCTTGTGTTTGATGTCTGAGGGCAAAGTTTGGTTTTTCAGCAAGAGTGAATAGTTTTGAGTGTAGAGCTTCATTTTGACCTGGAAATAGGATGTTTGGGAAATTGAGTGAGATGTTATGGATTTGTGTTTACTGTTGTGAGAATATGAGGCATAGTTTCAAGAAATGTGTTTTAGCAATCGAGAAAAACTGTAATTACCTAGGAAAGTTCCTTCCTAATTTCAGCGAGCTCTCAGCCCCACTTCAGGAGCTAACGTGCAAAGACATTCAGCGGTGCTGGCTGAAGCAGCATCAAGATGCATTTGATGCTTTAAAATAGAACCTAACCAGTCCACCCACTCTCAGCTACTATGATGTCCAGAAACCCGTCACGCTTACGTGCAATGCCTCGCAGTATGGACTCGGGGCTGCATGCCTCCAGGAAGGCGCCCCGATCGCCTACTCCTCTCGTACTCTGACGCAGACTGAGATGCGCTGTGCGCAGATCGAGAAGGAACTTCTTGCAGTTGTATTCGCATGTTCCAAGTTCAATGATTACATCTACGGAAAGCAAATCCAAATCAGATCATCAGCCGTTGGTCACTATCCTAAACAAGCCCATACACTCAGCTCCAGCCAGACTGCAGAAGTACAACTTTCAGATGGTGTACAAAAAAGGCTCGCAGATGTATCTTGCCGACACTTTGTCCCGTGCTCCCACAACCTCGACAGATCAGCACAGATCCAACGAGATCATGTCGATCCAACAAATCTCTTCTTCTAGGCTGACTGAACTGAGGGAACACACTGCCTCTGATCCAGAGCTACAGAAACTGAGCACTGTCATAATGAGAGGCTGGCCTTGCAGACAAACTCAGCTGCCCACAGAAATTCGTCAATACTACCCATATCGAGATTAACTCACCCTTGAAGATGGCATTGTCATAAAAGGCCCGAAGACAGTGATCCCAAAGTCTTTGCAAAACGATTATCTCGCCATCCTCCACAGAGGGCAACCAGGCACAGAAGCTACTAAACGCAGGGCCCGTGGTATCGTGTTTTGGCACACAATGACTGAAGATATAGAGCAAGAAACAACTGTGTGTCTGGTGTGCAACAGCACCAGGCCACATCAACAAAAAGAGCCACTCAAGCTCATGTGTATACATATATGCATACAGTGGGGCAAAAAAGTATTTAGTCAGCCACCGATTGTGCAAGTTCCCCCACCTAAAATGATGACAGAGGTCAGTAATTTGCACCAGAGGTACACTTCAACTGTGAGAGACAGAATGTGAAAAAAAATCCATGAATCCACATGGTAGGATTTGTAAAGAATTTATTGGTAAATCAGGGTGGAAAATAAGTATTTGGTCAATAACAAAAATACAACTCAATACTTTGTAACATAACCTTTGTTGGCAATAACAGAGGTCAAACGTTTACTATAGGTCTTTACCAGGTTTGCACACACAGTAGCTGGTATTTTGGCCCATTCCTCCATGCAGATCTTCTCGAGAGCAGTGATGTTTTGGGGCTGTCGCCGAGCAACACGGACTTTCAACTCCCGCCACAGATTTTCTATGGGGTTGAGGTCTGGAGACTGGCTAGGCCACTCCAGGACTTTCAAATGCTTCTTACGGAGCCACTCCTTTGTTGCCCGGGCGGTGTGTTTTGGATCATTGTCATGTTGGAAGACCCAGCCTCGTTTCATCTTCAAAGTTCTCACTGATGGAAGGAGGTTTTGGCTCAAAATCTCACGATACATGGCCCCATTCATTCTGTCCTTAACACGGATCAGTCGTCCTGTCCCCTTGGCAGAAAAACAGCCCCATAGCATGATGTTTCCACCCCCATGCTTCACAGTAGGTATGGTGTTCTTGGGATGCAACTCGGTATTCTTCGTCCTCCAGTTTGGAGTCTGACTGTTTGAGGCTGTGGACAGGTGTCTTTTATACAGATGATGAGTTCAAACAGGTGCCATTCATACAGGTAACGAGTGGGGGACAGAAAAGCTTCTTACAGACGACGTTACAGGTCTGTGAGAGCCAGAGATTTTCCTTGTTTGAGGTGACCAAATACTTATTTTCCACCCTGATTTACGAATAAATTCTTTACAAATCCTACCATGTGGATTCATGGATTTTTTTTTCACATTCTGTCTCTCACAGTTGAAGTGTACCTCTGGTGCAAATTACTGACCTCTGTCATCATTTTAAGTGGGGGAACTTGCACAATCGGTGGCTGACTAAATACTTTTTTGCCCCACTGTATATAAACAAATATGACAATTTCTTGGAGAGTGTCTTCTTCTTGGATGATTACGGTTGTTCTTATGTTTTTAAGAAGCCCCCCAAAAGTTCTCAGTCCATAACCTTGTGGTGGACCACTAGAGGGCTCCACTCACACCCTTTGTATAGGAAGTGTGTTCCTGTGTTTTGCGGCGCGATATGCGCAGTTGATGTTGGAGACGAATAAAGAAGGAGTGAGAACTGAGAGCTCTGTGTCATTGATGCTTACCTCCACATTGGTGACCGCTGACTCGAGCATGCAACGGGCCGTAGATAACGCAGACTCCGCTATGGATGCATCAGCGGCCGCTGGACCTCCGCCTCCTGTTGCAGCTACGTTCGCTGTGGCGCTGAAACTGCCGGACTTTTGGCTCCATGACCCCCCGTCATGGTTTGTACACGTGGAGGCTCAGTTCGCCCTTCGCGGCATCTCGGCTGACTACACGAAGTATCACCATGTGGTGGCCTCGCTCGACCCGCTGGCCACCCGTCGCGCGATGGCGCTCCTCCGGGACCCACCCGCCCAAGGGAAATACGCCGCCCTCAAAGAGCTGCTTCTTCGGCGCTATGCCCTCTCCGACGCCGAACGAGCCAAAAAGCTCCTCAACCTGTCAGGCTTGGGTGGCGGTACCGCGCTCGAGCTCATGGAGAACATGCTATCGTTGCTCGGGCCGGATGACGGTGGTTTCCTCTTCGTGCACCTCTTCCTCCGCCAACTACCGGCCGCCGTAAGAGCTGTCCTCGCGAACTCTCCGCTTCTGCCTGCGAAGGATTATCGCTCCCTGGCTGAAGAAGTGGATCGCATTCTCCTGGCTAGCCGCACTTTCAACGTTCACGCCCTGGCTACGGACACGCCAGCGCCACCTTCCACGCCTCCACCTGCCTCCCCCGGAGCATCCGCCCCCTTGCTGACGGCAGGGATTGCTACACGCCGGCACCACGGAAAGAGCATCTGTTTCTACCGTCAGCATTTTGGCGACAGAGCGCGTCGCTGCCTGCCGCCTTGCACTTTCACGGCCCAGGGAAACGGACCCGCCAGCGCGCCGTAGCAGCCGCGACCACTGGCAATACAGAAAGGCTGCTCTTCATAGAGGACTCGCGCTCCGGGAGACGTTTTCTCGTGGACTCCGGCTCCCAGAAGAGCCTCCTCCCCCCTACCGCTGCCGACGGACTGGCAGCGAACTGTGGGCCGCAGCTCATTGCAGCTAATGGCTCTCCCATCAAAACGTTTGGGGAAAGGTTGGTGACTGTTTGTTTTCATGGCCGGGATTTCCAGTGGAACTTTGTTGTTGCCGCTAGCTCTGTACCTATTTTGGGTGCTGATTTCCTGTGTGTGTAACGGAGGGAAGGTGATTCTATTTCCACAGTGTTTTTTCTAAAGGAAGGAAACCTTCCTCCAAACGGACAGAGCAGTGGAGCCGCCAAGGGAAAGCACACGATTGAAAAAACTGTATAATTAAAATATAATTTATTATATTTAAATAGTTAAAAATGTAAAATGAATTAAAACAACCCTGGCCAAGGGGTAACACAATAAAAATCAATAAAACACAACATTAAAAGTCCAGTGGCATCCACCACGGTATAAAAGTCACAAAGAACTAAGAAATCCAGCGAAATGGTGTAAAAGGGAAACCCAGCGGAGTCCTCGCCTTCCTCCCTGCATTCCGCGTCCCGGTACGCTGAAGAAAGGGAGGGAGCGGCAGTCACTATTCTTTTCAGGCAGTTTTCATTCGTAAAAAGGGGATAAGTCGAAGACTTACCCCGGGTGGGCAGAGCTCTCAACTCCGCCCGCCGGAGCTGTCTCGCCACCAGCTGTCTCGCCGCCTCTGCTCTCCCGCAGTGCACAAGCTGGGCTCTTGTTGCTACTGCCGTCCGACTGTTCGCTCCGCGTCCCTAGTCGCTGGTGCTGTCCGTCCTCCCCTGGAACACCAAGCTCCAACAGTCAAGGCTCCAAGACTGCCAGACTCCTCGAGTGCAAGACTACAGGACTGACACACACACTCCGGCCCTTCTCTCGAGCCCCATGTGTCACGCCTCTGTGACTTCACTCTGAAGCCTCACGTCAGGCCTCTCAGACCTCATCTCTTAAGCCTCCGTGTCACTCCAGGCTCTTGTGGGTTCCCGTGACACTTATGGGTGCCTTCATGCTTCGGTCCTCTCTTGCCTTTCGGTCGAACTCCTTCCTGTGGTCTGCCAGGCCCTCTTATTGGCCTCTCAGGAATCTCTCGCAGGTGTGATCAGTTTACTATCAGGTAGGGGCAGAGTCTTTCCAGGACAAGTCACCAAATAAATACCATTAAAACATGCAGTAAAACTCATAAAAATAACCCAATGTACAATATTAAAACATTAAAAAGATAAAACACAACAAAAACATGCACAACAAAAAACCTAGGTAACTTGTCTCTCTCCACCCCGTGACATGTGCTCATGGACTACTTGTCGATGTTGCTAACAGACGTTTAATAGATGCTCTCTCGTTTTCTTCGCTACCCTGTTTTACTCGGGCCGCCGAGCCCCTGATTCGGGCTAATGTAGTGACCTCCGGGGATGCTTTTCAGCGTTTGCTTTTAGAGTTTCCATCGCTGTCTGTCCCTAATTTCTCTAGCACGGTAACGAAGCATGGGGTTGAGCATTATATTCCCACGGTCGAGCCCCCGGTGTTCGCGCACGCGCGCCGCCTCGACCCCGCGAAACTGTCCGTCGCTCGGGAAGAGTTTGCAGCCATGGAGCGCCTTGGCATTGTACAGCGTTCGAACAGTGCATGGGCCTCTCCGCTTCACATGGTGCCCAAATCGGACGGTCGGTGGCGGCCATGCGGAGATTTCCGCCGTTTTAAATAATGCCACGGAGAATGACCGTTACCCCATCCCCCACATTCAGGATTTTTCTGCCAATCTCGCCGGAACGTCGATTTTTTTCTAAAATTGACTTGGTGCGGGGGTATCACCAGGTTCCCGTGCGCGCCGAAGACGTTCCTAAAACCGCTGTCATTACCCCCTTCAGCTTGTTCGAGTTTTTGCGCATGCCGTTTGGCCTGAAAGGTGCCGCCCAGACCTTTCAGCGGCTGATGGACTCCGTTTTGCGTGGGCTGCCGTTCATTTTTGTTTATCTGGACGATATATTGGTGGCCAGCTGCTCAGCGAGCCAGCACGAGTCCCATCTGCGCCAGGTTTTCCAGCGTTTGGCAGCGCACGGCCTGATCATCAACCCTTCCAAGTGCCAGTTTGGGTTGCCTGTTCTGGATTTCCTCGGGCACCGCATTTCCGCTGAAGGTGTGGTTCCGTTGCCCGACAGAGTCCAGGCCGTTTCGGCTTTCCCGTGTCCCACGTCGGTTAAAGCGTTGCAGGAGTTCTTGGGGATGATAAATTTTTACAACCGCTTTCTCCCCAGAGCTGCCCACCTGCTACAGCCACTCTATGCTGCCTTAAAGGGTAAAACAGCCAAAGATCCGGTTGACTGGCTGCCGGAACGCGTCCGTGCGTTTTCCGCAGCCAAGTCTGCGCTGGCTGACGCCGCCCTGCTGGCCCACCCGCTTCCGTCGGCGGAGATCGCGTTGACCACCGACGCCTCTGACGTGGCAGTGGGTGGGGTGTTGGAACAGCGGGTTTCAGGTCTCTGGCAACCGCTCGCCTTTTTCAGTCGTACGCTCCGGGATGCTGAACGCAAGTACAGTGTTTTTGACAGGGAGTTGCTGGCCCTGCACCTCGCGACACGACATTTTCGTTTTTTCCTCGAGGGTCGCAACTTTACTGCGTACGTTGACCACAAACCTTTGACGTTTGCGATGTCCAAGGTCTCTGACCCATGGAGCGCACGCCAGCAGCGCCAGTTGGCGGCCATTTCTGAGTTTACCACAGACATTCAGCATGTGGCTGGTAAGTCCAATCACGTCGCTGACTGTCTCTCACGTGTGTTGGTTTCTCCGGTGTATGTCGGTATCGACTACACTGCCATGGCCGCCGAGCAACGTGCTGACCCGGACGTCCTTGCCCTTCAGTCAACAAAAACGGGCCTCGTGCTGGAGGACACCCCGGGCGGGGGCGTTTCCACCGGCAGCCCCTGCCCGGTGGTTCCCCTTTCGTGGCGTGGTCGTGTTTTTGACTCGGTGCATGCCCTCTCTCATCCCGGCGTCCGGGCCTCGGTCAAGCTGGTCAGCGCCAGGTTTGTTTGGCCGGGCCTTCGCAAGACGGTGAAAGGATGGGCGGCGGATTGTATCCCATGCCAACGCTCGAAAATCCACCGGCACACACAGGCACCCCTCGAACCTTTCCGTGTCCCGGGTAGGCGTTTCGATCACGTTCATGTGGACCTGGTTGGTCCCTTGCCGCAGTCACAGGGTTTCACGCACCTTTTGACTGTGGTGGACCGCACAACCAGGTGGCCGGAGGCGGTACCCCTGGCGTCCACGACAGCGGCGACGGTGGCCAGGGCATTTTTGTCAACGTGGGTTTCACGTTTCGGCCCCCCTGCTGACATTACCTCGGACAGGGGCCCCCAGTTTGTTTCCGAGCTTTGGTCTGCTATGGCTGACGGCCTGGGAGTCAAGGTCCACCGCACCACAGCATACCACCCGCAAGCTAATGGGATGTGCGAACGGTTTCACCGGTCACTTAAGGCCGCGCTCCGTGCTTCCTTAACAAGTGGCGACTGGGTCGAACGTCTTCCGTGGGTTTTGCTGGGATTGCGTAGCGCGGTTAAAGAAGACCTCGGGGTTTCCACGGCTGAACTGGTCCTCGGCCAGCCTCTCCGGGTCCCCGGAGAATTCTTACCTGAGAGCCCTCCCCCATGTTTCGATACCTCTTTGTTGCCTTTTCGCCCCCCAAGAGACTCATTTCCTGTTCCTGGTCCTGTGCACCACTGCCTGCCTGACACTTTTGTTCCGAGTTCATTAGACTCTGCTCGTTTCGTTTTCGTCAGGCACGATGCCCATAGGACTCCGCTGCGTCCACCATATGACGGGCCATACAGGGTTCTTAAACCAGGCAACAAACATTTCGTTTTGGACTTTGGCGGTCGGCAGGAAGTTGTCTCTGTTGACAGACTTAAGCCTGCACATGTTATGCAAGAGGATCAGGTGGTCCCGGCCCAGGCCACGCCCACCTGCCACCGGGCTGATGGATTCTGTTTTTTCCCCCAGGAGCGACCCAAAATCAACGGAGTCCGAGTCGTCTGCAGCTTTTTCTGACCGCCAGTGCCAGCCTCGCTCCCGGGCTGGGTTGCCCTCTGTCAGTTCCCCACCCCCCCAGTTCAGTCGTTCCGGCCGTTTGCTTAAGCCCCGGGTCCTGGACTAGTTCTGCTGGGTGTTCGGGGGGGGGCATGTGTGGTGGACCACTAGAGGGCTCCACTCACACCCAGTGTATAGGAAGTGTGTTCCTGTGTTTTGTGGCGCGATATGCGCAGTTGATGTTGGAGACGAATAAAGAAGGAGTGAGAACTGAGAGCTCTGTGTCGTTGATGCTTACCTCCACAACCTCATATAAAAAAATCACATAATTAATAAAAGATGGATTTTAATAAAATCACAATCAACATGAGTGTGTGAGCATCTTGTTTATTGTCTTTTTCCTACATAAATCAGACTCATTCAGCTTTGCTTTTCTAATTTTTTCCCTTTGCTGTTTCCTACCATTTGAGAACCATTACATAAATGCTGTCTCATCCCAGCTCATTCCCAGCAGGATGAGTCAGTGTATTTCCTATTTTAAAATGACCTTTCTAAACTATGTGGCATTCTATTTCCATCTGCTTCTTTGTATTCACACTGCCTCACTGTGGCCTTCTTAGTTGGACCTTCATGCGGTAAGGTTTGGGAGTCATTGTGATCCCAAAGACTGGAGTGAAGTCTGGTTCTCCTGCATCCTCGGGCCAGATGAATTTAAACTTCCTCAGCAGAGTCACCATAATGAGAAAGAGCTCCATGCGAGCCAGACCCTCCCCGAGACACATCCGAGGACCTGAGGCATTGAAAAAGACTGCAAAATTATCAAAACAAAAACTGTTTTAACTGGCCCTGTCTGTCCCCGTCAGTGTGCTCATGTACCTGCAGAGAAAGGCATGAAGGCCTCTGGTTTAACAAACTCCCCTTTGTCATCAAGGAAGTTTTCAGGGTTGAATTCATGAGGGAATTTCCACTGTCCCTCCTCGTTGAGCACTGATGTCAGATTCTCAATGATCATTGTTCCCTGAGGGGAAAATGAATACAAAGAAAAAATGTCCACCACGGATGCTCTTTATTGCCTCAGTTGTTCAAACATATTTAAAGAGCTGTACCTTACCTTGGGAATGGAATATCCCATGAGCTCTGTGTCTGTAGTTGTGCGGTGGAAGACACTGAGAGGAACAGTGTTGGCAACTCTCTGCACTTCATGAATCACAGCCTGGACCAACAGAAAAGATTGTCTGTGCTTAATCGACTCTGGGAAGACTTCAGGTGCTCAGACAAAAAATACATACGAATAGATCAGGTCGGTCATCTGAGATGATTACACACTGTCAGGTTTTTGATTATCATCAGCATCATCAGGAAGTGATGGAATGGCAAAACGTAGAGTTTCAAACTTCTGTGAGCAAGACTTTCTGCTCCTTTTTCACTTTTATACAAAAAAAAACTTTAAAAAGCTTTTAGCCAGTTTTAGACATTATTGGAGTGGAGGGCTCGTCTCCCAAGCAACTGGCAGAATGCTGTAGTGGTGAGATAAGTAATGTAGCCTCAGTGAACAGTCAGGCAGTCTCCCCTGTATTATCACATGCCTTGTGGTAAATGGACTGATTCTTATATAGCGCTTTTCTACTCTCCTGGAGTACTCAAAGCGCTCTATACAACATGCCTCATTCACCCACTCATAAAAGCACTTCTAAACTCAAGTGCAACCTAAACTACATTCATACACAGATGAACGCATCGTTAGTATCTTGCCCAAGGATATTTGGCACGCAGACAGGAGCAGCCTGGGATTGAACCACCAACCTTCCGATCAGTAGCTGATCTGCTCTACCACCTGAGCCACAGTTGTGGTGCAACTACTTATTAGTAGTAATAAATGTTTTGGGGCAGTACACACTTACTCCTGTTAGTTCATGTTCCCTGAGCAGTGGCAGGAGTATTACATTACACGCGCTGTTGGGTACAACCCAGAGCCTCTTCAAACACAGAAGTGTTTTCCTCAGCCAGCTGTTTCCTCAGTTGGCTGTAGCTCAGGCGGTAGAGCAGGTCATCTACTGATCGTAAGGTTAGTGGTTCGATTCCTCGCTTCTCTTAGTCTGCATGCCAAATATCCTTGGGCAAGATACTAACCCCAAATTGCTCTCCGATGCATCCATCGAAGTATGAATTTGTGTGTGAATGTTAGTTAGAAAGCACTAAGAAAATGTGCTTCTGCGAATGCACAAGTTGTGTAAAGCGCATAGAAACAGCTTTAGTGAAGGTTACAAATGATCTTCTTATGGCCTCTGACAGTGGTTGTCCTGCTAGATCTCAGTATAGTGGTCAAAAGGTTTGACCATAATGTATTATTACTGAGAGCTGAACGTGCTGTAGGTATTAAAGCTACTGTGCTGCAGTGGATTGAATCATATGCAATAAAGGTTAATTATGCAGTTTCAAAGGATTTTGTGCTGGGACCAGATCTGTTTATATTATACACGCTACCCTTAGGCAGTATCAGTCAAAGGCACAGCATACATTGTTATTGCTATGCAGATGATACCCAACCTTATCTGTCCATGAAGCCAGATGGCACACACCAATTAACTAAACTGCTCTAAAATTAGCAACATCCCATTTAAGCATGACACTGAAAAACTAGTTCATGCATTTATTACTTCTGGGTTAATAATTTTAATTCTTTATCATCGGGCTGTCCTGAAAACTCCCTAATAACCAGTTAATCCAAAATACTGCAGCTAGAGTACTGACAGGGACTAGAAAGCATAGCATATGTACCCCATATTGACTTCTCTTCATTGGCTCCCTGTTAAATCCAGAATTCGTATTTAAAATCCTTCCACTCACATAAAAGGTCTTATGTTAAAGACCTCATAGTACCATATCACCCCAATAAAGGACTTCTGTCTATTGGAGTTTCCACCTCCTGTTCTTCATCTGTTCTTATTATTGTGGACCCTAAGCATTTTTTGTGTCCCTTTTATATTAATATTGTTTATTTCTTAGCCTTTTTGTAATTGAATGGATTATACCTCACTCTTTCATAAGGTCCCTTGAATTTTTACAGCTGCCAGCAGTTGTGTCGGCTTTTGAATTAAACACACCATTGAACAACACCTGCTAAACAGAGGGACCTCCAAAGGTTGATTCTGTTCATCTGGACGTAGTTCAACTGAAAATGCTAGATGATTGAGCACGCATCAAGACGTAAACCGAGGGACATTTATAAGTAGAACTGCCTGATGTACAGCACCTGGGTGTAAGGCATCTCGTTCCTGTCTTCAAAACTGGCCCGATACTTCCCTTCCAGTACTTGGTCTATCTCTTGCTGACATCTGTCTGTGCAGACAAAATAAAATAACACAATTCACATGACGGCTTATATAACATGTTGAGACTGTCACACTAGGAGAGTTGTTTCCAGCCAACGCATTGTTGCGACTACATTCTTGAAAAAGGAACTGGTTTGATGTTGTCAGTAAAGGAGCATGTCGTGTTGAGAGTGAAGTTATTTTATATGCGTGCAGTGGGGAAAACATATGAAACCTTCTGTATTAATTCACTTCATCTTGTCAAACAATACCAGTCATTAAATACAAAATCCACAGTTGATCTAATGGAAATTATTTCAGCTGACTTCAGTAGGACTCATACCTTTACAAGATGTGATGATATGTGATGCGCAGGGCACTTTTTGACCCCTAATTAGTTGCTACCAGGTGTTCTTCAAATTAGATTCTACTATGTGAAGCCTAAAGTGCACGTGAATGTGACAAACTGAAGATACAGAGCCTGTAGCAGATACAAATATCAAAAAAACATATTATGTCTTATTTACATGTGCAGATTTACCTTGTATGTGTGGGAAGGTCATAAGGTAAAGGAAAGCAGTAAGGAGTGTGTTGGAGGTGGTGTCAGTCCCAGCACCATGAAGATCTAAAGAGTACATAATGAGCTGTTCTTCTGAAAATGAAGAACCGTCATTGCCTCTCTAAAAAGAGGAGAATGATTATTGTAAGACAAATGTCTTTTTCAGTTGTAATAAGGAAATGCATTTTTTAAATGTGTGAATTAAAACTTTATGGATATCTCTCTTTGGTGTTGAGAAGCGTACCTTTCAGTATATCTGAGAGACAGTAAACAGACTAAATCCAGCTTTTTATGTTACAGTTTTTTCTTAAGCACATTTTTTGTAACTATTGGCTAATTTTGCAAAACTCTTCACACAAATAAGAAAACCTGTCACCCAATAATCAAAACATTGTAGTTCTCTTGCAAAAGCAAACACAGCTAGATTAACTCTTCACACCTTCGTAAAAATGGTGTTTCCGTATCAAACAGTACACACAAGCCATCATCTACTAAGCACACAATGCGCCAACTGCACACTGATGGTATGAATACAAAACACATCTGGCTTTTGCTTCCTCTGTGCACAAGGTAGGCTATGTCAGTTTGAGCTCATACTTCTGTCATAGATCCATAAGCATAGAGGGATCCAAACTTCAAGTACTGGTGTTTATTCAAACACATCAAAACAAACACAAGTGTTTATTTCCAAGTATAGGATTATTTGCAATCGCCATAATGACTATATGGGTTACTTGGTCTGCAGTGAACATGCTTCCTCTGCCCCAGCATCTGGTCATCTAGCAATTCTGTAAAGTAACAATTTCAGTATTTTTACATCAATGGTATTGGTGTGTTTCTCATTGGCATACGGCAGTGCTACAGATCTTAGTGCGAAGTGACTGTACTAACCGATTCTCATTTCAAGATGTCCTTATGATGCTTGCTACAGTGTAGCGGCTCGAGTTAGGCTGGACCCGTTGGCCAGCTACCCTCAGGGTCATTCCACGGTTGATGACATGGTCCACTATTGTAGCTCTGATGTCATCAGCAATTCTATTTCTTACTCTTCCTACCCTTCCTCTCCCCCCTCCTCATCTTCCTCTCCTCCCTCCTCATCTTCCTCTTGCTCCTCCTTGTCCTTGTCGTCCTCTTCATCCTACTTCTTCACCTCCACGTCCTCTTCCTCGGCCTCCTCTACTTCTCACTCTTCCTGCTCCCTCCATTGTACTCCACACACACAGCTTACCTGTATTATAGTGCTTAGGCTGATTGCAAAGTGAACTAATTATCTAAAGAAGTTTTCACATGTGAAAGTGTGCCAGACAGTTGGCAAATTAGTGTTAATGATAGCCATACATGTGTATGCTTTTGCTAGGAGTGTGTTGGAAATTTGGTAATTGAGTGTTGTGCAGTGAATTGTGCCTACAGTTTTGCAAAGTGTGTGTTACAAAATTGCAAACTGAGTGCAAAGCAGTTTTTGTGCTTTTAGTTTTGCAAACTCAGTGAGTGGTTTTGCTATAAGTCTGAATAGTTTTAGAGATTGTGCTACAGGAATCACAGTTAGGGTTTAAGCATTCAGAAAAAACTGTAAAAGTGACACAGAGGGCTCAAACGTCATGTTTCTGTACGTGAGTTTGCTAATTGTAATTGTAATTCTTAATCAAATATATAATCAAAGTATAAGTCTAATTAATATGTTGAATTAGGAATGCCGTCGGGAAATGAAAATGATTATCGTGTCTGGATTTTTTGTGCGCTGGCATGATTCTGCATCGACCCTGTCAGATTAGTGTATGTGTGTGTGTGTGTGTGTGTGTGTTGTGTGTGTGTGTAAGATAAGAAATGTGTCTCCAGCCTTCATAATGTGTATCTAATTTTGCTGACAGGTAATTATGTTTAATACTAGCCCGAATACAATCAAGTATGAGTTTAACCAATACGACGAATCATAAAATATGATCTGAGTAAGGAAATAATAACAGTCCTCTCACTGAGATTCTGTGTGGAGTGGCTTGTTCATGTTAAAGATGACCTTGGAGGCTGTGTGGATGGGAGTGGGGAATAAGCGAGACACTAAAGAGACACCCTGATGTTAACATGTATAATTTGAAAAAAGCTATTCTGAGTATACTGTAATAGGCAAAAACAGGATTATGATTACAGTAATTATCACTAATTCTAACTTTGGTATGTAACCAAGTGCACAGATTTAGAGGAGAGCTGCTGATCATGGCTGTGACTGAGGGGATTTGGGCTCAAATGGAGGGCCATCCTTGCATGCACACCTTAGGCCAGAATGAGCAAGCTCAACATATGGATGACTGAAAAGCAGTCAGAGCTGGGCGAGTCTTCTTCACAATTCCATTATCTAAGCTGTTTTCCTACAAGGTAATATTCATAGACTTAGACTTTTTTAAACAGAACCAATTATAGACGTTCCTGTATTGGGTCAAAATTCCACAGTGGAAAAGCCAGGATTCCACGAATTCAAAAGATTACACTGGTTAGATTTGATTCTTTTCACACTCACACACCTTCTCAAGTTCATCCAGATAGCAGTCAATAAAGTCTCGTGGCTCTCCAGGGACTCTGGTCTTCTTGTGCTCATTGATAAAACCAATTGCAATAGTCCCATAAGTCTAAAAAGCAAAAGCTGTCATTCACAAAGAAACAAAAACATATTCTTCCTACTGATAAAGTTTTTGTTAATATTACCTCAAAATTCTCAAAGGCCTTTTGAAACGGCAGTGGCAGGTTACGAATTATAGGGAACGAATCATAGAGCTGGAAAGAACGATAAGTGAGTTTTGTTTAATTGGGAGCAGAAGAGGCCAGTCCAGATTGGTAAATATACAGCTGTATATGTAAAACATCTGTATATTAGTTTTGTTACTGGTAGAATTGTGGGTTTAAGAGCTCAATATAAATTATATACTTAATTGAGCTTTAATACTTCATAAAAACGTCCTCACCATAGCCCACGGTCCAACGGCTAGCTTGGAGTTCTCAGTGAAGCACTGAACAATCTGTTTGATTAGCGCATCATCATACTCAAAGCGTCTCGCAAACAGAACCTGGCAGATGATGTTGGAGGCAGCATTGTGAAACATAACTCCAGGACTCATGGTTTTACCTGGTAATGTAACAAAAAACATTACAGAAATAATGGCACAGCACAAAATTCAGTTATGTGGACACTTACCAACGCTCTCTTTCAGCGTACTAACGAGGTACTTTATCTCTTCATGAACCCGGTCCTCCATTGAGTGCTTCCCCAGACCAAAGTTCCTCAAAGTCATCAGAGCAAAGCGACGATGTTCCCTCCAACTAGAGCCATAATCTACCAAAACGACACCTACGACAGTAATAGCGACAAAGAAGGGAAGAACGTTTGGATAATCAATGGTGGCATTTTGTTCTTTCTCAGAGAACCTCGACTTTCTGGCTCATTTCATCTTTTATTTATGTCCAGTTCAATACAGCTCGATACACCAGCATCTCACTGGAGTTTCACTGCAGTCAGAAAGGACTGTTAACATCTCTAGCATGCATGCTAAAATTCAATTATTATTTAAACTGTGAATGATGCAAAGCTAGTCGAGTCCAGTTCCAGGATAACTACAAGGATCTTGAAATGAGAATAACAGGTCCATTGATAGAAGCTGCTCTGGGAATGCTAGACTCTTGCTGAACCTACAGGCTAGTACCATATTTTTTGGACCATAAGGCGCATTAAGCGTAACAAAACAGATAAGTCAAACTTTACTCAACTCATTCTTCTTGTTTCCTCCACTTCTGTACCATTGATTCATCAATGATGAATTCTCTGGCCGCTGCTCTATTCCCATGTTGTTGCAGTATATTAATGACTAACCTCATATTGTGGATGGATTATCTCAGTTGTTCTCCTGACTGAAGTTTGGTCCGTTTACAGCATCCTGCCATGCGATTGTGTTTGCAGGAGCCTTGCGATCACTACGGTAGCCGTAATGCTCCCACAGTCCATCAAGCGGTGCGGCTTCATAGCTTACCAAAGTCGTACTAAAACATTTGTTGACAGATTTTTGAGTGTACCACATAAAATCAGTTCGAGGTCAGTAAGCACAACCAGAATTCATATATGGTAAATGGCCTGTATTTATATAGCGCTTTACTAGTCCCTAAGGACCCCAAAGCGCTTTACATATCCAGTCATCCACCCATTCACGCATACATTCACACACTGGTGATGGCAGCTACATTGTAGCCACAGCCACCCTGGGGCGCACTGACAGAGGCGAGGCTGCCGGACACTGGCGCCACCGGGCCCTCTGACCACCACCAGTAGGCAACGGGTGAAGTGTCTTGCCCAAGGACACAACGACCGAGACTGTCCAAGTCGGGGCTCGAACCGGCAACCTTCCGATTACAAGGCGAACTCCCAACTCTTGAGCCACGATCACACAAAAGTGTGTATATAAGGCACACTTTTGAGAAAAGGATTTTGAGTGCGCCTTTTAGTCCAAAAAATACGGTACAACAAAAAACATCTCATTAATTAGAAATAACAAACAAGATGAACCAATGTGGTTTGAAAACTTAGCTCAGCTTAGACTCATCTTAGAATTTAGATTCAATTTATAACTTATTGCTTTTTACATGATAGATGAAGGTTATCAATAATAACGTAGCTTGTTGTGTTTTTAATTTGCATTCATGTATTTGTGTTGTTTTCTGTGATAAGATTGTGACGGAGTGACCCATCTCAAGGCAGAGTCCGCTGAGTATGACACCGCCACCATTAGTTCGATTTGGCACCAGGGGTGGCGTATCTTTCTGTCGACCGAGTAGAGGAATAAAAGGGGTGAGGAGCAAGTTGTGAGCCGCATCGGGGGTGGCTAGATTTTGGTTCACACTTACTTGTTAAGGGCGTCGGTCGGGGAGACGTGCGGGGGATTGCCAATCGTGCAGGGTGACGCAAGCCGATGGTATGGGGGTGTGGGGTTTAAATAATGAGTTCACGTGTGTCTGGACCGTCATGAGAATGGCCTCATTACGTGGGCCGTTAATGTGTATATGAAGTCGGGTAGACTTCCTGGAAATAGTTGAGAGCCTGTATCAATGTATATGTTTTGTGAGTGTATAATGAGAAAGAAATTCTGGGGGAGGGAGACGGGGATTAAAGTTAGAATAGAGAATTGGTGGTGATGCCAAGGGGGAGGGGTTACGGGATATAAGAGACGGCGAGCCGGATATGAAGGGGAGTGTGTTGTAACATACAGGCTGTGTAGCGCGGATCTCAGTTTTATGTCTTTGTAACCATCTTTTTATGCACTGGGGAGGCCGTTTCAAATAAAGTATCCACACTAATACCTTACCGACTACGCCTGTGTTTGTCCGGGAGAGGTCTGGAAGGGGACCCCGTGACAAAGATGAAGTATAGGACAAAGACATATTAAAGAGCAGTTTAACCCATGTCTGTTTTCTTACCATGATTATTTCCAAAACGATTCGTGTTTTCCCCTATGTATGCACTAAATAATAACACACTAAAACCTCCAAGATCAGTATCAAATATACTACCAGTCTGGTCTGGTACACTACCAAGTTTGGACACGCCTTCTCATTTAATAATTTTTGTTTATATTTACTACTTCCTACATTTTATATAAATACTGAAGACATCAAATATATGAAGCAAGACTTATGGAATTATGTAGCAAAGGAAAAGCTGATAAATAACTCTAAATGTGTCTTATATTTTAGATTCCTGTAAGCAGCCGCCCTTTGCTTTGTTGACAGCGCTGCAAACACTCGGCCTTCTCTCAACGAGCTTCATGATGTCGTCACCTGAGATGGTTTCACTCCACAGGTGTGCCTGTCAGCGATCATTTGTGGAATTTGTTGCCTTGTTAATGGGGTTGGGACCATCAGGTGTGTTGTGCACAGCTGACAGCCCTATTTGACAACTGTTAGGATTCATATTATGACAAGACCCAATCAGCTAAGTAAAGAGAAACAACAGCCCATCATTACTTTAAGAACTGAAGGTCAGTCAGTCCAGGAAACACTAAAACTCTGAATGTGTCCCCCAAAACCATCAAGACTACGATCAAACTGTCTGACATGAGGACGCCCAGGAAAGGAAGACCAAGAGTCACATCTGCTGCTGAGGATACGTTCATCCGAGTCACCAGCCTCAGAAATCATTAACAGCAGCTCAGATTAGAGCCCCGATAGATGCCGCACAGAGCTCCAGTAGCAGACACATCTCTACATGTTCAGAGCAGACTGTGGGAATCAGGCCTTTATGGTCAAATAGCTGCTGAGAAACCACGACTGAGGAAAAGCAACAAGCGGAAGAGATTTGTTTGGTCTGAGAAACAAGGAGTGGACGTTAGACCATCTGTGGTTTGGTCTGATGAGTCCAAATTTGAGATCTTTGGTTCCACCTGCCGTGTTTTTGTGCAAAGGTGAAGCATGGAGGAGGTGTGATGGTGTGGGGGGGGCTTTGCTGGTGACACTCTTGGGGATTTATTCAAAACTGAAGGCACGCTGAGCCAGCACGGCTACCACAGCATCCTGCAGCAACATGCCATCCCATCATTTATGTTTAACAGAGCAATGACCCCAAACACACCTGCAGGCTGTGTCTGGGCTATTTGACTAAGAAGGAGAGAGATGCAGTGATGTGTCAGATGGCCTGGCCTCCACAGTCACCTGAACCCAGTGGAGATGGTTTGGGATGAGATGGAGCGCAGAGTGAAGGCAAAGGACCAACAAGTGCTCAGCATCTCTGTGAACTCCTTCAGGACTGTTGGAAACCATTTCAGGTGACGACCTGATGAAGCTCACGGAGAGAAGGCCAAGAGCGAGCAAATTTCACACTTTCTTTATTTAGTAAATAAATCCATATGTGTTTATTCATAGTTTCAAGTAGTCGTGACAGTAAAGAAAAAACATTAAATGAGATGGTGTCTATATTTTAATTTTTTTGTTGTAAAATATTAGGTGTATAAAATTCATATGATAGATAACATCTGTTCTACCTTTTCTTTTGGTGACATCATTAATAAACAAGTCTTGGGGTCGTCCAGCAAAATCAGCAGCCTTAGTCACCATCGCCTCCTTTACGGCCTTCAGCCCATTGATGACTACAGCTGGTTTCTGGCCAATGTAAATACTGTAGACATCTCCATAAGACTTCCTCAGCTGGGAGGGAACAAAATGACATGGCAGTTTTTGAAATTTATGAACCAGATACTCAGGTGGACATTTCCCTCCAACACGGTTAAACATTTCTGTCCAGTAATTTCAGTTATTCTGTGGAGAGAAAAAAGCATCAAATGAACTAATCCTGAACATTTCATGGAGGGATACAGAGGAAGCCCACATATTTACAGTGGGACATGCTTACATTTGTGGATCTGTGCCACAAGTAACATGACAGTGACTGAAATCATTTACACATATTCAGATCAACATTTCTTTCTAAAGGACTTAAACATATTTACCAAATTAGTTAAGCTAAGTGTTTCAGGGGAAGTACCATATAAAGTTTATGTATGCAAAAGTTAACAGTCATGACATAAAAGGAACTGTACTTGTAACCAGTAAGTTGTTTATTGCATAAAGGTGCATGTTTAGCATGAACTTTCACAATTATTTAGGGTTTTACTCATATTCTAAAAGATGTTAATGAGTGTGTGACCGATTAGAGACGCAGGTGTTATTATAGTCTCCATTTCCTAATTAGTTTTTATTTATTTATTTTTACTTTTTCCAGTGTAGTTTAGTTTCATGGTGGCATTTTCACTTTCAGTGTAAGATTTCTGGATTTCAAATGATTTCATTTACCAGTCACAGCTGTTTCATGGTTTCATGTCTTTAACAGTAAAACCACAACAACTCTTGAATCTGTTAATGTCAGGAAAATCACAATAATGTTAATTTATGTGTGAGTTTTAGTATCTAAACATTTAGAGCCATTTAATACTATTAATAAATCCACTAGTGGGATAAGAATATGACATTTAAACACATTTCATTGCAAGGTTTTTCTTACCCTCTCAAAGTCCTTCAAGGGGTTCTCTAAACTCAGCTGCAAAATGGTTCCCAGTATGGGAAAGACTGGGGGTCCTGGTGGGAAGTTCTTTGGCCTCTTGGATTTGACCTGAAGGATGATAAAGAAAACGCAGATCCATAGCAGCACAACTGAAAGAAACATGATCATATGAGTTGGACTGCACTGAGAGCAGTAGCTGGCTGACCTGATTATATACGCGTAACTCAGCCAGCTGTTAACCCTTTGCTCTATGTGAAAGGTTAGTCACAACTTTGAAAGAACAGCACACATTGCTCAACCACTTTTAGCGTGCATATAGGCTACTGTACATCAGTACCTGTCTTCTCTAACAATATGCAACAAGAAGCTGAGGTTATGAAAGAACAAAGATAAGGGGATCTCTCTTTATGATCCTTCACTCCACAGTTAACGAAACATGTCTCAGTCTTAAGGTGGTCATTTATGTGTGAAGCATCTTAAATATACCACAGCCCTTAGTTCACTGTAGAGGCTAGCTGGTTGACATGCTACAATCTAATAGCTCAACTGTTCTGCCTCTGTCTTTTGTCCTATGAACATTGATTCTTTATATTAAACGCGAGTGAAGATGTCACATAAATATGATAGAGCCAAAGGAAGTTTTTGGTTTCTATTCATTCGTTGGTTTCTCCACCTCTCCAATAATTTGCCATATTCCTTTTTCAAGGATTGGCAAACATTGGGAGCCTAAGAGAACTGCACTGTGTGCTGTGATTACGTGTGATGGGTAGACATGATGGAGTATTGCAGGAGTAAACAAAGTGAATGCCTAATTTCTCAGATGTGGTGAAAGTGTGGGAAATATTTTAAAATTTCCTGAAATGTTGAAAAAATGTTGAAACATTGTGGAAGATGTAAAAGTAAAGACATTGTGAACTGTTTGATCTGTTCTTTTCAAACCATAGATGGCCGCCACTGGAGATCGGCCATTACCAAACACATGGACCTTCATCTGAAACTCAAGGTTGAGGTCACAAAACCACAAGACAGAAATAATACCAAAGTTTTTCTTTGGGATTCAAGAAGCTGTGGAACATTTGCTGAATGTCAGTTAAACTGCAAAAGGTTCGCACTTGAAACAGATAAGCAAAGCGAACAGGCTGTTATTTAGACCTGAGCCTGGCGTAGCACATGAAAAAGGGACATATTATTGTACTGAGCGCTGAAGTCAAACACTCCCTTGATTTGCCATGACTACTGCGGATGACAGACACCAAACCTTGATAAGTACCAGCATTCTTTACCATGTAAGAAGAATCTGGTTGACCATTGCAGGACATCTTTTCCATGAACTGTACATAGTGGCCTTTCATCTCTGGCTTCCTTCCTACACCAAAGAGACATGAGACGTTTGAGGTCTTACTTCCTGTTGTAATAGCTGACGCTGTTTCGGTGACTGAAATGGGAGAGGGCCCACCCAACTGTCAGATCGATCCTTGACGAATTCATATGCAAAGAAAAAGCTTCTTTTCAAATGATCGTGACAGCTTATTATCCTCCATTGTTAACTAAAGATCTGCTTTCCAAGGTTATCTTGAACTGGCTTTCCCCTGTGAACCGCTTTTTGTGTCTAACCGTTCTTCCCCACTCGGTGACACACCCGCCGGGGGTCAAACTCTGGTAATTGGTAATTCTGTTCTCAGACATGTGAAGCTAGAGACACCGGCAACCATAGTCAATTGTCTTCCAGGGGCCAGAGCAGGCGACATTGAAGGAAATTTAAAACTGCTGGCTAAGGGTAATCGTAAATACAGTAAAATCATAATTCACATCGGCAGTAATGACACCCGGTTACAACAATCGGAGGTCACTAAAATCAATATTGAATCGGTGTGTAAATTTGCCAAAACAATGTGGGACTCTGTAGTTTTCTCTGGTCCCCTCCCCAGTCAGACCAGGAGTGACATGTTTAGACGCATGTTCTCCTTAAATTGCTGGCTGTCTGAGTGGTGTCCCAGAAACGATGTGGGCTTCATAGATAATTGGCAAACCTTCTGGAGGAAACCTGGTCTTGTTAGGAGAGACGGCATCCATCCCACTTTGGATGGAGCAGCTCTCATTTCTAGAAATATGGACAAATTTATTAAACCCCCCAAAATATGACTATCCAGAGTTGGGACCAGGAAGCAGAGTTGCAGTCTTACACGCCTCTCTGCAGCTACTCTCCTCCTGCTACCCCCCCAAAAACCCATCTCCATAGAGACTGTGTCAGCTCCCAAACAGACAAAAAACAAACTAAAAACCAGCAACAAACAACTTAAACATAAACAATTACAAAGAAAGAACAATACAGTATCCACATCTGAACCAAAGAGTAAAACAGTGAAATGTGGATTATTAAATATTAGGTCTCTCTCCTCCAAGTCTCTGTTAGTACATGACTTAATATTTGATCAACAAATTGATTTACTCTGCCTTACAGAAACCTGGTTGCAGCAGGATGATTATGTTAGTCAAATGAATCAACACCCCCGAGTCATTCTAACTACCAGAAACCTCGAAGCACAGGCCGAGGGGGCGGTGTGGCAGCAATTTTTCACACCAGCCTATTAATCAACCAAAGACCCAGACAGACTTTTAATTCATTTGAAAGCCTGATGCTTCGCCTCGTCCACCCCAGCTGTAAACTCAGAAACCAGTCTTACTTGTTATCATCTATACACCTGGGCCTTACACAGAGTTTCTGTCTGATTTCTCAGAGTTTTTATCTGATTTAGTTCTGAGCTCAGATAAAATAATTATTGTGGGTGATTTTAACATCCATGTAGATGCTAAAAATGACAGCCTCAACATGGCATTTAATCTGTTATTAGACTCAATTGGTTTCTCTCAAAATGTAAAAGAACCCACCCACCACTTTAATCACACTCTAGATCTTGTTTTAACATATGGCATCGAACCTGAACATTTAACAGTGTTTCCTGAAAACCCTCTCCTGTCTGATCATTTCCTGATAACATTTACATTTACAATAATTGATTACACAGCAGTGGAGAGTAGACTTTATCACAGTAGATGTCTTTCTGAAAGCGCTGTAACTAAGTTTAAGAATATAATCCACCCACTGTTATCATCTTCAATGCCCTGTACTAACATAGAGCAGAGCAGCTATCTGAACGCGGCTCCAACAGAGGTCGATTATCTTGTTAATAATTTTACCTCCTCACTACTTACGACTCTGGATACTGTAGCTCCTGTGAAAACTAAGGCCTCAAATCAGAAGTACCTGACTCCGTGGTATAATTCTCAAACACGTAGCTTAAAGCAGATGACTCGTAAGCTGGAGAGGAAATGGCGTGTAGCTAATTATAGGCCAATCTCCAACCTTCGTTTCATATCAAACATCCTTGAAAGAGTAGTTGTCAAACAGCTAACAGATCATCTGCAGAGGAATGGTTTATTTGAAGAGTTTCAGTCAGGTTTCAGAGCTCATCACAGCACAGAAACAGCTTTAGTGAAGGTTACAAATGATCTTCTTATGGCCTCTGACAGTGGACTCATCTCTGTGCTTGTCCTGCTAGACCTCAGTGCAGCGTTCGATACTGTCGACCATAATATCCTATTAGAGCGATTAGAACATGCTGTAGGTATTACAGGTACTGCGCTGCAGTGGTTTGTATCATATCTATCTAATAGACTCCAGTTTGTGCATGTAAATGGAGAGTCCTCTTCACACACTGAGGTTAATTATGGAGTTCCACAGGGTTCAGTGCTAGGACCAATTCTGTTTACATTATACATGCTTCCCTTAGGCAGCATCATTAGAAGACATAGCATACATTTACACTGCTATGCTGATGACACCCAGCTCTATCTGTCCATGGAGCCAGATAACACACACCAATGAGTTAAACTGCAGGAATGTCTTAAAGACATAAAGACCTGGATGGCCGCTAACTTTCTGCTTCTTAATTCAGATCAAACTGAGGTTATTGTACTCGGCCCTGAAAATCTTAGAAATATGGTATCTAAGCAGATTCTTACTCTGGATGGCATTACCTTGGCCTCCAGTAACACTGTGAGGAACCTTGGAGTCATTTTTGACCAGGACATGTCCTTCAACACACATATTAAACAAATATGTAAGACTGCGTTCTTCCATTTGTGCAACATCTCTAAAGTTAGAAATATCCTGTCTCAGAGTGACGCTGAAAAACTAGTTCATGCATTTATTACTTCCAGGCTGGACGACTGTAATTCATTATTATCAGGATGTCCTAAAAACTCCCTGAAAAGCCTTCAGCTAATCCAAAATGCTGCAGCAAGAGTCCTGACAGGGACTAGAAAGAGGGAGCAGATTTCTCCTGTTTTGGCTTCCTGTTAAATCCAGAATTCAAAATCCTGCTCCTCACATACAAGGGCTTAAATAATCAGGCCCCATCTTATCTTAATGACCTTGTAGTACCATATCACCCTATTAGAGCACATAATCAGAGTACCCCACGCAGTGACTTCAATTCTACTCCAAGCCAATTTGATCTACCTCACACATGCGAGACAGCTCTCATATGTTGGAATCTTATTGTCGCAATCACACATTAGAATCAAGAAATGTTGTCAGCTGAACCTGAGCACACTTTTGGCCTCACCCGAAGAAGGTCATCCACACTGCTGTATGCAAAAATTAGATGAGGAGACAAAGCCACGTGCTGACATTCACAGCACACCACAACCCGGTTTCAGTGACATTTTTGTAGATGGCTCAGTGTCTAAGAATAGCCTAGGACAAAACTGTGTAGGCTATGCAGTAACGACAGCAGACAGAGTGATAGAAGCAAAACTGCTAACATCCTCACACTCCGCTCAGAGTGCAGAACTCAAAGCAGTCATACGTGCATGTGAATTGCACGCAGGCCAAGATATAAATATATACACTGACAGCCAGTATGTTTTTTCAGCAGTGCACCACTTTGCAAAAATCTGGCAGAACAGAGGAATGATTACATCTACTGGAAACCCGGTACAACATGGAAGTCTTCTGAAAACACTATTAGATGTAATAATATTGCCAAAACAGTTAGCATTATGCAAATGTGCTGCACATTAGAAAGATAAATCAGAAATAACTAAAGGCAATAACTTTTCAGGTCAAGCAGCTAAGTTAGCCGCACAAAAAACTGTAGACACATTAATGTCTGCATTCACCATGCAAATACCACTTGACGTACTTAAGGATGAACAAAAAGCAGCACCAACCACAGAACAGAAGAAATGGTTAAAGTGTGGAGCACAACTAAAAGATGATCTGATGACTTGTGAAGGAAAACCAATACTTCCCAAATCCCTACACAAAACAGCAGCATTAGTGACACATGGAGTTACTCATGTGTCATCGGTGGGGATGATTCAGATCATTAATACACACTTTTACACTCTGAATTTCGAAACTTCAGTAAAAGAATTTGTGAGAACATGCATGATTTGCCAGAAACACAACTCACAGGGAAATCTAAGGCCAAAAAGAGGACATTTCCCCACACCACCTCATCCATTTCACACCATTCATATGGACTTCATTGAATTAAGTGAAGGTCAAGGCTCAAAATACGCTCTAGTGATTATAGACGTATTCTCAAAATGGCCAGAGATTTATCCAGTGAAAAAAGCAGATGTAATCTCAGTGGCAAAATGTCTATGTAATCATTTCATCCCAACATATGGCATCCCTACTCTGATAAGATCAGATAATGGGACACATTTTGTCAATGATGTGATCAGCAAAGTCTCTGAAGCACTAGGATTCAGCATGAGAAACCATTGTGCTTATCACCCACAAAGTGCAGGCTTAGTGGAGAGAACTAACTGCACCATAAAACAGAGACTCAGAAAATGCATGGAAGAAATAGGAAGACCATGGCCTGAATGCATAGGTCTAGTAAAGATGTGGATGAGATTAACACAAGGCTCTCAAAAACTTACACCATTTGAGGTTGTTCATGGCAGACCTTTTCCACTACCAGTGACAAGTGAACCTCTAGACAAATCTGTCAGAGAAACAACTCTGGCAGAATGGATGGCAAAACTACTAGAAAATAAGGATATTGTTTTGAACAATAAACTGCCGTGCGACGCTTCTCTAGTCTCTTGCAGGTTGAAACCAGGCGATTGGGTCCTAATACGAGTGCTCCAGAGGAGAAATTGGCGCTTGCCTCGCTGGGAGGGTCCCTATCAAGTGTTATTGACCACACCCACAGCCTGTAAAATTGCAGAGAGACCCTCCTGGATACATCAGAGCCACTGCAAAAAGGTTGAGGTCCCGGGAAGCCCCGACACCAAGGAGGAAGCACATTAGGGAAGTCTCACCCACGTTTTGGTTGCTTCGGGGATGAGTGAAGATTGGGCCCCCGTAGGGTAAGCCCGCACTTCCACCTTCCATCCGATCAACTTTAGGGCAGCCAGGTGTGGGTGTGATGGACCTATGTGCAACCATGGGAAGGGGAACCCTCCTGGTTACCTTAACTGCAAAGCTCACCCTTACAGGACCCCAGCTGATGCCAACAGCAGCTGAGCCACGAGGCAGACTGAGAAGATGAACGCATGACAACTTCCACCTAATGGTCATGACACAAGACCACATCTATCCTTGGATGAAAAATGCCTGATACAGATACGTGCTTAAGAGGACCACAGAGAAAGACTGCTACGTCTGCTCACACATGTCGAGCATATTAACACAACCATTTATGGGAAACACCCTGGAACAAGTGCACTAATTCTGATCTCCGACCACACCTTCAGAATGACTTTTGTAAAGTGCACATCAACATCCTCATCCAGGAAGAAACGCTCAACTTCAACAGTCAGACCACATGACTCAATCTGGGGAACCGACGTACCTGAAGAATTCAACTCTGGACAACCGGACAAAAGGTACTCAACTCACTCTTCCCCGTGGACAGGAGTCGGAAAACATGGTAGAGAGATACTCCCATACGGTTTATGACAAAATTTGATCCGATTTGATTGATGGCCCTAATCATGACCTTTTGACCTCCCCCCTCCCCCCCGGAAGTGTGTAATTTGATCCCCTAAGCGTGACGAATTGCATCCGGAGAAGGGAGGGGGAAACCCCGGAAGCGCGCCACCTGTCCCTAAGCGTGACGAATTGCATCCTGAGAAGGGAGGGGGAACCCCCGGTGCATCCGGAGAAGGGAGGGGGGAAACCTCCGGAAGCGCGGCACCTGTTGTTGGGAAAAAAAGAAAAAAGTTTTTAGAGGGAGGGAGTGTCTGCGGTATGGGAGGAGAATAAAAGCAGAGAGGAGGAGTCCGTCACAATTTCTAAGGCACAGACGCAAGATGGATTTCCTTCTGCAGCCCAGCAGCGCTCCTGTGTACTTGGACGGCGAAGAAATCTGCTCTCCCGAAGAAGGCTTTGAATATGACATATTCAAATACAGCATATTTACTATGGAAGGCCTCGATCCGGACCTTATGACCCTACCGGAAATACTCCGGAAGTGTCTAGTCATTTTCAGACCTGATGCGTCATGTTCCCTAAGCATGAGGGGAGGGGTATGGTTGCTGGGGGGAGATCAGAGAGGGTTCCTGAAGCACAGCGGTGATGCAGCAGATGATTCTATGATGTATAGAGAGACAGAGCGGCAGTTAGTTTTCCGCAAACTCATAGTTTGAATTCTGTTTCGATATTATGACAATTTTCTCTGTATTTCTTTTTTTTTACAATAGCGGATGTAATTTTACTTTCTTAAGCTGCACCGGCATTTGTAATGGGAAAAAAGAGTGACTTCCTGTAGAGAACCGTTTCTTTCAATAGTATTTTATTTTCCTATAATACAGACGCAGTAAAAAAAACCTTTAAGATACACCATAGCTTGTGATGAAAAGAACTTTCTATCCGCTTGTAACCTACAGGCTGCCTACCCCGTATGTGTAAAAATGAATAAATATCCCTTAGTGAATACTACTTTTCCCTTTGAGAGTCCTTTTTACAAGAGACTGAAAAACAAACCATAATAGCCGTGACAGGAGCTCTTGTTTCACACACACACACACACACACACACACACACACACCGCGGGTCAAGGAGGAATGAGACAGCAGATATCAGTTTTTTCTCAATGCTTATAACCTATAACGCGTCCTCCAAAAAATTATTATTATTATTAAAACATCTATATGAGGTTGCTTTTGCGCAGCCTGATCCTTGGTAGAGTTTTTTTTTTTTTTTTCAATACTTTTACAATGGGTTTTCTCAATAGACAGAAAATGAAAATGAGGAGTCAACAGCCGATATTATCATTGCTTGTAACCCGGTAAATAATTTCGTACATCTCCCCATAAAATAAGCCTTAGTGGAAAAAAGCTCATATTCGAATAAGTTTATTCCCCTCTGTGGGAAAGAGTTTTTTTCTCAGAGTCAACCATGAGGCGAGTTTTGTCAACAGGAGGCGAGCAAGAACAACTGTTGCCCATAAGGTAAAACAAATATCCGCCTCTAAGTCGTATTTTACCGTTGCAGAATGTGGAAAACAGACAGCGTTCACAAGAAGGCATTCAAAAAAAGGAAATTGGATACCCCGACTCTCCCGACTGCACACACACACACACACACACACACACACACACACACACAGAGAGACCCGAAGGATGAGAAAAAAAAAAAAACCCTCTCTAACTGACAATATTGTCAGGAGAAAGATGCGAAAAAACAGATGCCTCGCTAGACGAGCGCCAGGGCCATCTCGCCAGAACTGTTCGTACCTCACCCCGGTAAGCCTTTTTTTCTTTACGACTTTAAATTATATATCAACAGAGATGTCAATAATTTGATTACTTTCTTTTAGATTTCTACATCAATGATTTCACGCAAGTGGACTACGGTGCGATTAAATAAGTATATATCATTTTTTAAATAAGTTTAGATAGACTTTTTTTTTAGACTTACAGACGCTATTGATAGTGCGGTGAATACCAGCATAAATCCGGCCGTTTTCCGAGGCGATTTAGATGCCATCCTCCCCGCAGAACCTCCGCTGCCGATCGGCGAAAGACCGCGGCGAGAAAACGACGATATTTTCGTCTCCGCAAACCAGGAGAACTGCGGAGAAAAAAGTTTTAAATCCGAAGGTAAACAATATGTTGCATTATCCGCCATTTTGTTGAATAACAGGATGTGACGGAGTAATCCTAGTGTGCTATACCGCCCCTCCCGACCCGGAGCGGATTTTTAAAAGTTTGTTTTATTTCTCGACAGCGGTAATCAAGAATATACAGACCCCGCCGCCGCAGCGAAAAGAAGAAGACGATGTTATTTTCGTCTCCGCATACCAGGAGAACTGCAAGAAAATAGCTTTTAAATCCGAAGGTAAACAATATGATGCATTATCCGTCATTTTGTTGAATAACAGGATGTGACGGAGTAATCCGAGTGTGCTATACCGCCCCTCCCGACTTGGAGCGGATTTTTAAAAGTTTGTTTTATTTCTCGACAGCCGAGATTGTGGATATACCTATTCAAACCCCCGCTACAGACAATCGGACGGAGGAGCGAGGTAAATAAAAGTTTTTTTCATTCTCAAAAATAGGAAGGAGGAGATTGTTTTCTTAAAACTTTTCTCTCTTCTGTTTTTATTTCTCGACAGAGACCGATACAGAAAATCAGGCGGAGGAGGAACCGTCCAGAGCTCCTCCTCCTCCTCCTCCTCCTCTCAGGAGACTGAGAGGTAATTGACGAGGGATGAATCGATCCTAATAAACTTCTCCGCTCTATAAAAAATGTAAGTTTTAAAAATTACATTCTGTCCGTCTTTTCTTACAGGTCGACGGCTACTTCATAAGAAGAGAATCCTCGGAGACCTCGCTTTCATTCACGCATAACAGTCCGCGCATATGCATCAATATATCGACACAAGGACCTGTAAAGGGATGCAAAGTAAAAGCATACACATGTAAAAGTCTGTGAATTAAGAAATAAAGAAAATCATGTCAGAAGAACGCAGCATTCCTGACGCTTTGTTGGAAGCCGTGGCAGAAATGAACAGAGACGTTGATCATATAGCCCCACCGATAGAAAACAATATAGCCCCACCACCGATCGACCCCCTACAGCCTTTAGAAAACGCTTTGCAAGCCCTCCTTCAAAACATTGAAAACGAACGGCGTGCCGGTCTACTGAACTTTGATACTCTGCAACCGTTAGAAAATGCTCTTCAGCTCTACGACCGGCAGAGGGAGGCGCAGCAGCAGCAGCAGCAGGAGGAGCAGGTGCAGCAACAAGAGCAGGAGCCCGCGGAGGAGGAGCGGCCTGCGGAGCATCAACAAGGAGGATCTCGGGTACAGAACGATGCGGTGACTCGCCGCGAACAATTTAATAATTTTGAAATAAGGCGAGTATTTAACATTCCCTCTCCGAATGAAGCGACCGACCTCGCTCAATTTTACCTCGACGTCAGGGATAATTTTGTAGATCTAGCGGATAGGGTGAGACCGGAAGTTAGTCATAACGACCGGGTTCAACTGGAGATCATCAGCGAGCACGCGCGAAATCACGCTGTTTTTAACGTCGACGAAAGCGTTGAAAACATTGTACCGATTTTTGAGGACCTGTTGGCCAGGCTGATACAATCAAACGGCGCGATCGTGGCGGGCTCTCCCCTAGAAATTGTTGTGCAAGTAATTAGAAATCCTAGAGGCGGCAATGACCCGCGTAAAAAGATTTGCAAAACGTTAGATGATGAAATTCTAGTCAAAAAGCGACGCTGTCTGTACGTGGTAAGAAACAAAAACGATAATCTGTGTTTTGCCATTAACCTGATTCACCTCACTCAACCTCATTTCACAGATAAACAGGCCCTGGAACGCGGCAGAGAGCTGCAACGTTTAGCGGGGCTGAGCGATCGCACCCAGGTAACCCTCACCGACATAGGTAAATTCGAGCAAATACTAAATCGTAAAATCGTCGTGTTTTACCGCCCGCCCGAGGACAGAACTCTTTCGCTAATCGAAACAGACTACCCAAACACGTCTCACCCGCTGTACTTATTCTTATTCCGACATCACTATTACGGGATAAAAAATCTAAAAACATTTTTAGGAATCCAGTACATTTGCGAGGAGTGTCAACGCGGGTATTATAAAAGAGAGGAACACTTTTGTCAAAACCGCTGCAACCTCTGTTTTGACCCCGCGTGCCCCACTCACTTTCTGGACTCTGTAATCTGTACGGATTGTAACAGATCATGTCGCACACGCATGTGTTATTTGAAACACAAACAACCCAGAATTCACTCCAGTTCCGGCCTCAGCGTTTGTCAACAATTGTATAAATGTCCGGACTGCAAACTTCTCTCCCGTCGCGAAAAGCACAGGTGCACAGCCGCCAGATGTAAAATCTGCCGCGCGGAGCTTCCTCCCGACAAAAATCAGCACCTGTGTTACATTCAACCTCTGAAACACGAAAGCTTCGACACCGCTTCCATAATCTTTTATGACTTTGAAACCTTCCCAGACAGGGAGGGGGCGCACGTCCCTTACCTAGTGTGCACAAAATCTCTAGAAGGAGAAGAGTGGCACGCTTACGGTGTAGACTGCGTTGAAAAGTTTCTCCAAAGATACAGAAGGAAAAGATATAGAGAGACCACGTTCGTTGCGCACAACGCGAAAGGGTTTGACAGCTATTTAATTCTAAGTCACCTGGTGGGAGAGGGGATGACGCCCTCTCTCATCATGCAAGGCAGTAAAATTATATGTTTCACAGGATCCGATTTCCTTCTCAAATTCATAGACTCGCTTTCTTTTCTCACCATGCGTCTCAGCGCTATGCCCAAAGCTTTAGGCTTCGAGGACAAATCCAAGGGATTTTTTCCTCACAAATTCAGCTCGCGGGACCGTTTAAAATACGTGGGTCCATACCCGCCTCCTTCGGATTACGGGGTAGAACGCATGTCCCTCTCCGAACGGGAGGAGTTTTTGCGTTGGCACGGCGAGGCCTCCCGTGGGGTGTTTAACTTTGAAAAAGAGTCCCTGTATTACTGCTGAAACGACGTTAATATCCTGAGGGAGGCGTGCGTAAAGTTCAGAGACGGGTTTATAGGCGAAACTAAAGTCGACCCTTTCAGCTGCGTCACTATAGCTTCAGCCTGCATGAAAGTGTTTCTCACCAATTTCCTACCCGAAAACACTCTGGCCATCCCCTCGCCCGACAACTATGGCCGCAGGTTCAAAGCCTATTCGCACGCGTCCATTCAGTGGCTGGAGTGGGTAGCTCGCTCTCAGAAAATTCCCATTCAACACGCTCTCACAACCGGAGAGGAGAAAAAAATAGGCCCGTACTTTGTCGACGGATACGCGCTGATTAACGGGGAAAAGTGGGTGTGGGAATTTCTGGGATGCTTTTATCACGGCTGTCCAAAATGCTACAGGCCCGAGGAAATCTGCCCTTTGACCCGCGCTCCTTACGGGGACCTGCACGCCTCCGCCGAGGCGAGGCTCCGGGAGCTGAGAAACGTTTACAGAGTCCGCACGGTCACGCTGTGGGAGCACGAATGGAACGAGATGAAAAAATCGAACGAGGAGGTTAAAAATTTTATGCGGAGCTACGAAGCCCCGGAACCTCTGTCTCCTCACTCGGGACTTTACGGAGGCCGCACTTCGGCCTTGAGGCTGCGTTACAGCGCCTCGCCAGGAGAAAATGTGTATTACGTAGACGTCACATCCCTGTACCCTTACGTCAACGCCAAGCGCGCTTACCCTCTGCATCACCCCCAAATCATCAGAGAGAATTTTGCAGACCCTCGCAGTTATTTCGGGCTGATCAGAGCCACCGTTTACCCGCTGCGCGGGCTCTATTTCCCTGTTCTACCATACAAAACCCCCGGAGGTAAATTAATATTCTCCCTCTGTCGCACCTGCGCCGAGACTAATCATCAAAGCGGCCCGTGCCTTCACGACGACGAGACCAGAGCTCTCACAGGGGTCTGGGTCACCGTCGAGTTTAACAAAGCCTTAGAATTGGGTTACAGAGTGGCAAAAATCACAGAGGTCTGGCACTTTGATAGCCGCAGCAGCGACATTTTTGCCGGTTATATTAACACTTTTCTCAAAGGCAAACAGGAAGCCTCCGGCTATCCTCCGGAAGCTCGCGACGAGGATGAGAGGAGCAAATACGTGGAAGAGTACCACAGGCATCAGGGCATACGTTTAGACCCGTCAAAAATAGAGGTGAATCCGGCCAAAAGACAAGTTTCGAAATTGTGTCTCAACAGTTTCTGGGGAAAGTTTGCTCAGAGAACCAACCTGACTCAGACCACTCTGGTCAGAAAGCCGAGTCAGTTTTTTAACTACGTCTTTTCAGGCCAGTACGACTTTAAACACGTCTCTTTTTTAAAGACCAAAAAACAGGAAGTGGCGTTAATTCAGTGGAGCTATAACGAGCGGTGCGTGATACCTCCCGGCGCGACCAATAACGTTTTCATCGCCGCTTTCACCACAGCCTACGCCCGTCTAAAACTCTACGAGTATTTAGAAAAATTGCAGCGCAGAGTTCTGTACACCGACACCGACTCTCTGATCTACGTAGTGAAAGAGGGGGAGGAACCTTTAGAGCTGGGCAACTATCTAGGGGATCTCACGGACGAATTAGACGGGGACACCATCCAGGAATTTGTCTCCGCGGGTCCAAAGAGTTACGCCTACTGGACCAGAAACAAAAAGAAACTGGTGGTAAAGATGAAAGGTATAACGCAGACGAGAGAATGTTGCGACCGGGTCAATTTTGACAGTATGAGCGGGTTGGTGGAAAGTTACCTTTCTGGTATGAAGGAGGCGGAGCTCGAGACCCCTCAGCACGGGATTCAGAGGGATAAGAGAGGCTTTGTGCTCAAAAACAGAACATTTCAGAAAAAGTTTCGCGTGGTTTACGACAAGAGACGTCTCTTTCCAGACGGTACAACTCTGCCTTTCGGGTACTAGGGTGTTTGTTTGTTTTTTGTTTTTTTTTGTTTTTGTTTTTTGTTTTTTTCTAAAAAATGGAGGAAACTGATTTTGATCACAGACTGAAAGTGCCTTTTTCCTGTCTCGTTGTGGGGCCTAGCGGGTGTGGGAAAACTCATTTTGTAAAGTGTGTTTTGGAAAACTGCGAACGCGTCATGGATACTGTGCCCGCGAATATTGTGTGGATTTATACTTCTTTTCAACCCATGTACGAGGAACTTTCAAAGACCAATAAAAACATTAAATTTGTCGAGGGGCTGCCTGATTCTTTCAAAGATTTCCGAGACGTTCTGGTGGTGCGGGATGACGTCATCTTTCAGGCCTCGGATCACCAGGAAGTGGTTAAAATTTTCACTCAATACCGCCACCATAAAAACGTCTCGGTCATGATGCTGACCCAGAACGTTTTCCATCAGGGTAAATACAGCCGCACCATCAGCTTAAACTCCAATTATATGGTGTTGTTTAAAAACCCCAGAGACAAGCTGCAGATTGAGATTTTGGCCCGTCAGATTTTCCCTTCGCAAAAAACATTTTTCTCAGACAGTTTCAAAGACGCCACCGAGGAGCCCCACGGGTATTTAATCCTCGATCTCACTCCCTCGTGCCCAGAACGCTACAGAGTGCGCGCCGGTCTGCTTCCGGGGCAGTACCCCGTCATTTACCTGCCCAAACCCAAGTAGCCATGTCTCAGCGTATAAAAAGAAACGCAGTCTTACTGCAAGCTCTGTACCACGCGTCGCCGCAGAAACGCAAAGACATTCTCGCTCACAGTTCCCCGGATTTCCTCCAGGCGCTGTGCGAGATAGCTTTAAATCTTTTAAAGGGGAACATACCTCTTTCCGCTTCTCAATACCAAAAACTGAAACGCCAGCAAAAGATCATCAGGCTGCTGGCCGACAAGAAAACGAGCTTAAACCGTAAACGTCAAGTTTTAAAGAAACAAACGGGTGGGTTTCTTTTCCCTCTGCTGTCTGCAGCCGTACCCATTCTGGGGAACCTGCTGGGAGGAATATTTCAGAAACGTTGAGATGTTTAAAAAAATGATTCTCGTTCCCTCTCACGAGTTGAAAAAACTGACCCGACCCACCGAGCCTACCGTCAGAGAAACTGCCAAAGATGATTTGGACGAAAAGATGAAAGCCATACTGGAGGATCCGCGGCTAAATTCGTACGAAAAAGTCAAAAGATACGAGTCTCTGCTGCGGAGATATCTCACACTCTCTAAACAGGGTCGGGACGAGGAGAGTCAGGTGACTTTCCACCTCCCGCCCGAGGAGGCGCAGCAGCAGCAGCAGCAGCAACAAGTGCAGGAGCAGGTGCAGCAGCCCAGGGAGGAGGAGGAGGATGAAATGGTGGAAGAAGTATTAAAATCCTTACCCCCTCGAGACCGCAAAAACGCCCGCTACATTATGCAGAAATTAGCGGAGGGGGGAGGAGGATGGACAAAGAGGGGAGAATTCGTTTACAAGGGGGATGCGGTGCGGGGTTCGCACATGATCGATCTATTTAAAAACCTCTCCCTCTCTTTTAAAAGTAAAAACCAAACGCGACCGAAAGGATGGAACGCGTTTTTAACTACTTTGGTCGAATCAAACATCCCCTCATCCTCCATACATAACCGTCGAGCTCGCGACCAGTACGCGCGTCTTAAATCTGTGGAGGAGGAGGAGGAGGAGGGAGTACAGACACCTGCGCGAAGGGAGAGAAAACCCTCTCGGGTCAAAAAGATGCTTTCCCCGACCTGGACCTCTATGTAAAACAAACGTTTTGTTTTTTTTTACAAATGAAATAAAAAACGCTGCAACAAACTTTTTTTTTGTTTACATTTCTTTATTCGATACACGCATCTTTAAACTTTTGTAAGGAGCACGCCCCGTGATGACCTCTGCGAGAGCGAGCGGGGCAGTGTCCTTTCAGAAAGTCAGACACCATGTCATCATTTTTAAACACATCGTTATAGTACAGAGAAAGTATTTTACCGACGGATAACCCCTGAGCCTTGTGACATAGATAAAAAATGCAATGTTGCCCGCAAACGACAGACATAGGGTGCTGAAGCTGACGATCATGATAGAGTATTTTGTCAGAGCGGTCTTCCAGAAACTCTGAGATGACCGAGGGATAGTGAGCAAAGTCGGGAGGGAATCCGTAAGAGTCAAAAAAAGTGGAGGAACCGTCCCTTTCCAGAGTCAGAGCCAGCCAGTGTTCTCCCCTCAAGTGCGAGGGGTGAGTGTTTACTATAAAGTAGGCGGGGGGTTTAAAGTCGCGCCTCAAAAAGGCCAGCTGGTCCGAGGCCCAAACCCCGCAGAAAACGTCTCCCAAGGCGCGATGCAGAATGTGCTCCAGCTGAAGGTTATCCATGTATTTTTTTTTTTTAGTAATAATCCACCAGCACCTGCCTTTTAGAGTCAATCTCCAAAATGGAGTCGTAGCAGGCGTATACTATGAGAGTGGTGGTCTGAGGCAAAGGAACTCTGAATCTCATCTCCAGCCTCAAATTCCCGTTGGAGACAGGAGACAGGGCGTCCGCATCCTCGCAGGGCTCCAGATTAAAGGCAAACAGGGCGTACCCCTCGTTAAATTCCCGGCGGTCGATGCTCAGAGGCAAATCTTTGAGGTGTCTCCCCGTGGCGGAAAACGTGGTAAAACTCCCTGACCGAATTTCCGCGGTCAAACTGTGGCTGGAAAGCTTTGGCGGGCACCTGCCTGCCGTCCTGACACAACGCCAGATACTCCACGTCGTTGTGTCTAAAGTGGCGACATGTCCCTCCTCCCGGTGAAGGCGTCGTGATGAACCATGCCCAGGACCACGTATTTGGGCATGGCTCCCAGAAAGAGATTCTCTTGGTTGCAGATCCTGGAATTTTCAGGGATGGAGTAGGTTTTCACAGAAACGCGCAAAAGAGGATAGAGGGCGTTTCCTTTCATCAGGGCTGCGGCGTGCCCCAGCCTGACGGCCGGCGAGACCGTGACCTTTTTAATGAACAGAGAGGCCGAAGTTATTTTCAGGGCAAACTGCGAATCCCGAGTTCCCATCAGACTGAAGGCGTCGCTGTTGCGTATCAATTTAATTCTCAAATCCACAGAGTTCAGCAGGAGCCTCTCGCAGAAGAAAATATCTGCGTGGAGGGGACCCAGCAGGTCCACTTCTCGCGACTCGGCCGTGAAAACGGCTCTCTGTTTTAACCCTTTGTTCGGCCCGTTGCTTATAACTATAGAATCCATGTCTCCGGCCGTGTCTTTGTAAAACAGACTGGCGCTGAATTGACTCTTTAGAGTGTCTTCTGAAAAGTTGAGCAGCGTCTCGATCATGGCCCTGTAAGGATGGGTGGCGCTGGACTGCGAAATCAAATGATCCCCCAGAATAACGTCGCACTGACTGAAAATTGTATTGAGGGGGTAATTGATCGTTCAGATCGAGATACTTTTCCCCGTCTCCGGGGATGAAAAATTCAATGGGTGAGTTGTCGTTCAACGCAGAGAGGGGCTGACATTCTTGATATTTTTTATCCTCTATAGATAGCTGGGTCATGGGAGCCGAAAATAGATCCAGTTCGGCCAGGGTGCATTCGGTAGATTTCTTGTGTAAGAGAGACTTTTTTTTTTTTTTCTTCTAAAATATGTCTGAGCTCCGCTGGGGGTTCCTTCTCTTTCCGCCGCCGGTCTTGACTGATTTAGTTTTTACTCCGGCACTTTTATTTTTAACCCGCTCGCCCGGAGGGCGTTTCCTCTTCCTGCGGGAGAGGACCATCATGCCCCCCGCCCCCTCCTGGCGAGGCTCGGTCAGCTTACCCATCACTCTTTTCACAGCGTCTGTAGCGATGTTGGTAGTGGCTGTTTTCAGGTGAGGTTTAGCTACGGCGAACCCCGATTTGAAGAGAGGAGACACGAAACGAAACAGCCTGGAGAAGATGGATCCTATCCCTCTGCCGTACATCACGGGGGCTCCGTAAAAACCCGGAAGGGATCCGCCCACCTGACCCTCATAATATCTCACAAAACGGTGAGGGTCCTGTGGGAGACGCGCCGCCATTCTCAAGCCGGTTTAAAGTGCAGCTTGACTATCGTTTTCCCGTAAACAAAATCCACGAATCTGTCGCGGTCCGTTTTAATTTCTACGCGTATGGTTTTAATGTATTTTTTAGATACGCGCAGGTAATGCACCGTGTTGTGTCTGACGCTCACCACGTCTCCGTAATCGCCTTTCACGTTCAGCACACTCAGTAGTGGCGAGTAACTGTCACCGACCGGTTGGTACTGAACGATGTCGGTGTAGAGAAACAGGTTATATACGCCCGCGCTCATATCGCACGGATAGGGGGTAGAGCGCTTCGTCAGAGTCCACCACTCGTTCGTTTTCAATCCCAGCATGTAAGCCAGAGGAGGGAAGACCTTTATTTTATGGCTCCCGTCTCCTTTGACGTCCAGACGTTTGGTGATGTTGTTGAAAGAGGCCTCGAAGGAGGGGTCGTACTTTTTGATCGCCGGCACCAGGTGATCCAATAGATCTTTAACGCGTCCGTAATGACCTCCCCTGCCGAATTTTAAAATCACCACGGGCTGAGCTTCCTCCTCCGTCGTCCGCATCAGCTCCAAGTAGGAGGCGTCCGACGGTAGATTGTACCAGGTGTGCGGATAAATAAATTCGCAGAGGCCCACGGTCCATTCTCCGGTCAGCTCGAGGGGTTTGGCCAGATCCACCGTGTAGCAGCCGCTGGTGTTATCTTTAAATAAGCCCTTGCTGGCGTTGGAAGGCAGGGTCACGTAAAACCCTTCGGACTCCATGATGAATTTTAAAAAATGAGCCGAATGATGCGAGGGGTCTCTTTTTTTATACGCCGACCACTTCCGAGGCTTTCACCCAGCTGTTGAATTTATCCGGCCAGTTTTTCCACTTGACAAAAACCTGTTTTTCGCCTCTGACTGCGCGCCGCTTTAAAATCTTCTCCACATGAAACGCTTTGTCCTCGGTCAGTTTCACTTTCTGCAGCTCGGGCTCATAAAACGATCCTTCGATAGGTTCCCAGTCATAATCTTCTAGCTTATACACGGGTGGCGAGCGCCGAAGGACCCGGATCACAGTCAAGGTTTCGTCCGTGAAACTCTGTTCGTATTTTTTATCAAATACTCCTCTCAATTTGGATATTCTCACCAGATCACCCCTCTTAAATTTCATCTTTATTTTAGGACGGGCGGGGGTCGTTCCGTACAGGTTACGAAACACTCGATCCGCGTTCTCGAGGCTTACCTCGGCAGGTGCCATTTTAATGCTGCTGTGATAACTGCGGTTATAACCTTCTAACAGATCGGGCAACACCTCCAGATAGCGTCTGGTATTGTGTGCGGTGAAATATCTCCACATTCTCGTTTTCAGGGTGCGGTTAAATCTCTCCACCACCGAGGCCTTTAGGTCGCTGGCGGTCGCAAAATGGGAGATGCTGTGATTTTTCATCAGAGCTTGAAAACTCTTGTTGAAAAACTCTTTTCCCGCATCGGTCTGTAAATTTTCCGGTATTTCACTCTCTCTCAACACAGACTCGAAAGCTTCAGTCACTTCCGAACCCGTCTTCTTTTTCAGGGGACGGGCGTAAGCCTTTTTTGAAAATACGTCTATGACGGTTAATAAATAATTAAATCCGTCGTTGTATTCAGACAGGTGTCTCATGTCGCACAGGTCGGCCTGAAGCTGCTTCAGGGGTTTGGTCACAAACACTCTATTTCTCTTAAATCTTACTCGCGCCGGCTTGTGTAGAGTATAGGCGTCCTGCTCAGATAAAAAATCCTGCACCTTGCGGACATCTACTTTTTTACCAGTCTCATCTTCTATAGCACGTCGGAGTCTATCTACCCCTCCGAAACTACCGGGGTGAAGGGGGTCGTAATACACTTTTTTCATCTCTCTTTCCTCAGCCATCTCGTCTTCTGATAAAAAGCCCGTCTGCGTTATAGCGTCGCAGGAGTCGGCTTTTATTATTTTATTCAAAAACCAGAGATGAATGTTTTTATTTTTTATTTTATTTTATTTTTATTTTTTTTATTTTATTTTATTCGAAACCAGAGGGCTTAATGTGCAGAAAACAGGAATACATTATTCAAAAACCAGAGATGAATGCTTTTTAAATATTTTTTATTCAAAACCAGAGGGTTTAATATGGAAGCCCGTTTCCGCCACTAAAAAAAAAAAAAAGCTAGTATCCATAACTCGAAATTTCGAGTTATTTTCTCGAAATTTCGAGTTATTATCTCGAAATTTCGAGAAATATAACTCGAAATTTCGAGTTACTTTTCTCAAAATTTCGAGTTAGCTCTGCCAATCAAAAATATACGTGAATGAGGTCGCTTTCTTGTTACCCGGAAGCATATGGCGCAGGACCGCGCACTCAAAAACGGATCCCAACAAATTAAAGTATGTTTGCTGATAGTAACACCATGTGATTCAGCTAATAACACAGGGATTTCATCATTTGTGAAGCCAGGCTGAAAACACTCAGCAATCTGTGCATTCACGACTGGATGTAATACCGGTAGCTTAGCTGTAGCATTTGTAGCTGAGGGCTTCAGCTTCCGGGTAACATGGAAATGACGTCATTCACGTAGATTACTGATTGGCAGCGCTAACTCGAAATTTCGAGTTGCTTTTCTCAAAATTTTGAGTTAATATGTCGAAATTTCGAGATAATAACTCGAAATTTCGAGAAAATAACTCGAAATTTTGAGTTATGGATCCTTTTTTTTTTTTTTTTAGTGGCGGAAACGGGCTTCCATAGTTTAACATGCAAAAAACAGGAATACATTTTTATTCAAAACCCTGAGATAAAACACACTTATAGAATCAAACAGGAATACAATTACAAAAACTTTTTTTTTTTTTAAAAAACCTGAGGTAAACATGCTAAAAGGTTACAAACAAACAGGATACTTTTTTCTTTTAAAAGCAGCATACACGATTAAAAAATGAGGTAGGATTTTAAGAAACAGAATACATGATTAAAAAAAGCAGCATACATGTTTTTTCGTTTTGTTCTGTTTTTTAAACAATAAAGCAGGATTAAAAAACGAGGTAGTTTTTTTTTTTTTTCTTTTTAAAGAAAAAGAATACATGATTCAGAAAACAAGGTTGCATGCAGAATAAGAATCAGTACCCTTTGTAGCACTCTGTGACCAAACGCAGTTCCCCGATTTTAACTACGTCTTGACCCACCAAATTGTCATAAGCATCGGTGATGGCGTCAAAGACTTTCCTCACCGATTTCAGCTCATGAAGCAGAGTCTCCGCCACCGTCCCGACTTTGACGTCATCAGTCTTGATGTTGCGGGCTATCAGCAGACGTTGAATGGAAGGGACAAAGCGAGGGGTGAGCAGTTTCTTTCTGATGTTGTAATAGTTGTCGGAGTAAAAATCATCCTCCAGGATTTGCAGACACTCGTGTTGTCTCTGGCTGGGATGATCGATCTTACAGCCGTTGCATTCCTTGGTGCGGTACTTGTTGATCACCAAGTTGACCAGATGATACACGGCCGTTTTCACAGTGTCGATGAATAAAGAAGACGCCCAGCCGTCCATCTTGTCGGCATGCTGCTGCTGTTGCTGCCGCCGCTTCAGAGGTCCGTAGTAGCCGGGAGTGTCGGGTACCAGCTCGCCCTCGTCCGAAAAACTGATCTCCTCATCGCGAAGCAGGGGTGCAGAGTCCATCTCTCTCTCTGAGCTAAAAAAGGCTTTTTGAACGGGCTTCCTTTTTAAAACAGAAGGAAGGGGGGCGTGGTCCGGGAGGGGCGGGGATTTTCAAAAGCTGAGAGATTTTCTCACCCCTACGGCGTCTCTCCAGCAGCGGCAAGTTTGAAAAAGAATTGTAATATCCTTCCTCACTTGCAGCATTCTTACGACCCACTCTTTGGCTGGTAAAACCATCATGCTGCGAAATAAACCGCAGTCGGGGTTGAATTTCTCCATGACAAAAATGTCAGGCGCATCAGACTCATCCGTCGAGCGCAGGCTGGCACGCATTCTCCATCTCCCCGTGGCTGTGGTTCCTGAAGACCAGACGGTTGACAAGATTGTTTTAGTCTTGATCAGTTCCTCGTCATTGAAGCGTATGCCCCCGTTCCGTGGTGGAGGAGGGGGAATAGCTTCTTCTTCTTCTTCTTCTTCTTCAGAAGCTTTTTCTGGAGCCGGGGGAATGTTTTCTTTATTCTCAGCGGCTGAAGCAGGGGTTGCTTTCTCCTCTTTTTTTTCAGGAGCTGGGGGAACATCGTCATCTTCTGGAAGTTTTTCAGCCAGGGGCTCATCATCTTCTGTAATGGTGTAGAGATCATCCTCATCAGATGATTCATCCGAGGAGGAAACATCTTCTACAGAGAGGGTCTTTTCTTTATCCTCATCATTCTCAGCAGCAGGGTCAGCATGCTCTTTTTCATCAGAGGAGTCAGAAGGAGGGGAAGGAGGATCTTCATCGTGCTCTTTTTCATCAGAGGAGTCAGAAGGAGGGGAAGGAGGATCTTCATCGTGCTCTTTTTCATCATTCTCAGCAGCAGGAGGATCATCATGCTCTTTTTCATCATGCTCTTTTTCATCATTCTCAGCAGGAGGATCATCATGCTCTTTTTCATCATGCTCTTTTTCATCATTCTCAGCAGGAGGATCATCATACTCTTTTTCATCAGAAGGAGGAGGAGGAGGGGGAGGAGGGGGATCTACCTCTCTCCGGCGTCTTTTAGGGGCAACATCTTCCTCTTCCGGAATGGGAAAATCCTCGTTAGCCTCTCCGATAACCATCGCAATCAGCAGCTTCAGCACGGCCCAGTCACCGGAAGTCAGCTTCACAATGCTGCTCGACTCCATCAAGCTCTCTCCTTCATTAAGCTGATAAAGCCAAAGCTCTCCTACCTCATATTTGAATATGTAGCCCCACTTTCCACAGCCCTCAAAAGGCAGAGTCCATTCTCCCCGCAAGTTTCTCGGTGCTGGTATTTGGCTGCGGAACATAAAGACGCTCTTATTTCTCCCTTCTTTCCGCGGAGCGGCGGTTGCTCCGGATCTGTTACTGTAGATGGTGACGGGGGTATCGCTGATAATCGACGAGGACCACTCGCTGCTGCTGCCCCCCATGCTCGAGGGTTCGGGGGAGCAGATTTCTTCGCCGTCCAAGTACACAGGAGCGCTGCTGGGCTGCAGAAGGAAATCCATCTTGCGTCTGTGCCTTAGAAATTGTGACGGACTCCTCCTCTCTGCTTTTATTCTCCTCCCATACCGCAGACCCTCCCTCCCTCTAAAAACTTTTTTCTTTTTTTCCCAACAACAGGTGCCGCGCTTCCGGAGGTTTCCCCCCTCCCTTCTCAGGATGCAATTCGTCACGCTTAGGGGATCAAATTACACACTTCCGGGGGGGAGGGGGGAGGTCAAAAGGTCATGATTAGGGCCATCAATCAAATCGGATCAAATTTTGTCATAAACCGTATGGGAGTATCTCTCTCATGGTCTCGGAAGTGAGACACTGGACTATAGATTCGGCTTGCTCTTCAATGCATCCTGCAAGGTCAACGAGGGACAAAACCAAGAAATAGACGCTCTCAGAATTGCTGTAATGCAACATCGTGTAGCACTGGACATGATCCTGGCTGAGAAAGGAGGATTGTGTGTCTTTTTCAACACCATGTGCTGCACCTACATACCAGATAATGTACATTCTTTAAACATGGCTTCAGATTCTAAAGAGACTGCTGATCGGCGTTGGAGTTTTCCTGGTTTTATTTTATTTTATTTGGCTTTTCTTTACTTGTGTTATTCCTTGTTTAAAAGCTGTAATTTCACAGATGATACGTTTATCACTCACAGCATACGCAGATGTACCACAAACCGATGAAGATCATGAAGACTTCTTTCCTATTTGTAAGATGAAGATGACGTGCAACTAATTATGTAGTAACTGAAAATGTGAAAGACAAGTAGTTACTTACTGATGACTTGTACATTTCATTTTTTTTGATCAACAGGAGGGAATGTCAAAGGGAAATTGTTTTTATATAATGTGATCAGCTTCATGAAATGTGCTTTTTATTGATCACTAAGCAATCTACATGTCTACGTGACTTTTCACCTAATAACTTTTGTGATGATGAACTTATTCAGCTACTAACCGCTTCCTGTTTTCAGAGAACAGTTAGATGTAGAGAAGAGAAACCTCAACTCTTTTCCGAGAACATACAGATGTAGAAAAGGGGAAAACCCGTTGCTCTGAGTGACGTTGTTATTTTTGTACACACACACATGCACACACAGAAAAGTATAAATAAAGAACGCAGACAGTGATGAGACGCAGGTCGCAGGTCTTGCGTTCATGAATTAGTAAAGACAACTGCAGTGTTTGTGTTTTCTAACTCAGGTGTCTTAGCTGAAGAACTACGGGTGATTTAAAGAAATCCCCTGTCACAGACACTATCTCTACTTTCAAGATTAGGCTTCAAACTTTCCTTTTTGCTAAAGCATATAGTTAGGGCTGGACCAGGTGACCCTGAATCCTCCCTTAGTTATGCTGCAATAGACGTAGGCTGCCGGGGGATTCCCATGATGCATTGAGTTTTTCCTTTCCAGTCACCTTTCTCACTCACTATGTATTAACAGACCTCTCTGCACTGAATCATATCTGTTATTAACCTCTGTCTCTCTTCCACAGCATGTCTTCATCCTGTCTTCCTTCTCCCACCCCAACCAATCACAGCAGATGGCCCCGCCCCTCCCTGAGCCTGGTTCTGTTGGAGGTTTCTTCCTGTTAAAAGGGAGTTTTTCCTTCCCACTGTCGCCAAAGTGCTTGCTCATAGGGGGTCATATGATTGTTGGGTTTTTTCTCTGTGTCTTACTTAAGCAGATACAGAGTAGGTGTCTTCCCATAGCATAAATCAGTAAGAGAAGGTACGACCTCTCTCATGACCTTATGATGCGTGTGTATGCCAGAGTGCTCTGGGAGGCACACAGAGTCTTTGCAGACTGCTAAGGATCAAACATCTTATCAACATGCAATCAGTTATGTAACACAAGCCCTTTCACCCATATAGAAAATAATCTTTGCAAATATTGGCTTATAAAGAAAGGAAGGCTCAGAACTGCCAAAGAACTGACTCACAGTATTCACTGGATACAGCCAAGTGTGAAGTGAGTCACACTTGGCTGTATCACAACAATAGTCGCCTCAAGGTGCTTTATATTGTTCAGTAATATTTTTGAATATTCATCAATAATTTAGGTCATTTGAAAAACTGCATGATTCAGCAGTCAGGAATGACTGCGTATCCTCAGTTTAGGTTATTATTTCAAACTGTTGTTGAACAGTAACAGTTGTGCTAAATGGCCAAAGTCTGGCTCTGATGGTCAGTCGCAAAGTGATTATTTCTTTTTAACTTGTGCTAGTAAACAAAAACAACTGATATTCAACTAGTGGAGGCAAATCTGCTGACATAAAGCAGAAGACTGATGTGTTCCCATCGTGGACCAGACCCATCTTCTAACTACACATGTGTTTTTGACACATCTTGAGTGGTTGTGTTGACAAAACCTGTTCAAAGACAGTAAGGCCAAAGGAGAAAGGGTTTAACTCTGTCATTTTTTCTGCTACATGAGACGTCTAAAGGACAACGTTTTGCTGTGACAACACTGCTGCACACACTCAACAACAACAGCAACAGCACCCATGCTGCAGCAGCTGGTACACATTTAATTTGAATGCTTTGATGACAGGTCTCCAAAGCATACCTCCACCATTTCTCAGACCAGTGCTGTTGGTTATCATTCATTGTTTTCTAAAGTGCTTTTAGAGTTTAAAAATGCACCTTTTTAATGAAAAGAGGGATAATGTAAGTGACTGTAGCATTCAGAGTAGTTCGTAGCCTAAGTGATGCTTCCATTTATACTGACTCAGAGTTAGTCAAGAGTTATGAATATTATCTAATATCGAGGAGCTCCAAAACAAAGTTCCTAATGTTTGAGAAAGTGATTTAAAAAGGAGTAAGACAAGTGTGAGTTTGGCATGTTTATCAGAGACTGTCTAGTGTTTTAATACACTTGTTCTTAAAGTTTTAACTGGCATCACCCCGCTAAGAAGCCCAAAGCACGTCTCACTCCACGACCATTTTAATCTAAAAAAAAATCACAGCTGAGTTTTAATAAATACCACTCAACAGATGCTAATCAACTTGTTTTTTTTCTCATCATTCCCTTTGTTACCCACGTCCCACCTGCAGAGGCTCCATGTCCCACAGTTTGAGAATCATTGTGTTAAAAACATCTCAGGGAAATTTTCCCAGCAGAAGCTATTTAAACTACTAAGTACAGCATTCTTCATTAAATAGGTTTTCAAAACTAAGTGGCACTTTTTCTTTCTGCATCTTCCACCTATGCACGCCACTTCAGTGCGCGGTCCTGAGTTGGACCTTCATGTGATAAGGGCTGGGAGTCATAGTGGCTCCAAAGACTGGAGTGAAGTCTGGTTCTCCTGCGTCCTCGGGCCAGATGAACTTAAACTTCCTCAGCAGAGTCACAATCATGAGGAAGAGCTCCATACGAGCCAGACCCTCCCCGAGACACACCCGAGGACCTGAGGCATTGAAAAAGACCACAAAATTATCAAAAACACATTGATTGAACTGGCCATGTCTGTGCTGTTACTCAGCGTGTTTGTGCTCATGTACCTGCAGAGAAAGGCATGAAGGCTTCTGGTTTAACAAACTCTCCTTTGTCATCGAGGAAGTTTTCAGGGTTGAATTCATGAGGGAATTTCCACTGTCCCTCCTCGCTGAGCACTGAGGTCAGATTCTCGATGATCATTGTTCCCTGAGGACGAAATCAACCTCAAAACCATTAAGGATGCTCGTCACTTTATTGCCTCTACCTATTTAACCAGTTGGCCCTTACCTTGGGAATGGAATAACCCATCAGCTCTGTGTTGGCAACTCTCTGTATTTCATGAATCACAGCCTGGATGAAGAGAAGACATTTTCTGTGCTTTATCTGACTGAGCAATTTTTAAGTACTTTGACATAAAAACACAACAGAAATTCAAGGCTGCAGACGTGGGGACCTCTCCCTATAAGCCACAGACAGGATGCAGTATTAATGAGATCATTTCAGCTGATGTAACCTTAAGAAATATTCAGACAGGGTCACGTGGACTATCACATGCCTTTGGCAGTGCCAGGAAATCTAATCCTATCTAATCTTCACAGTCATGTGATGAAACACTCCTGCCATCACATGAGCGTTGGGCGTAACCCACAACATGTTCAGACATGCAGGCCCTTCATGCAGCCAGAGCTGCATGTTATTGTGTTTGTAAGCCAGGGGTTTGTTAGGGAAAGGGTGTTCCTAACATCCTTCCTACCTATCCTGGTAGTTCCTAACTACAGTCTGTAACCAGGACATTATGCAAAACAAGCTTTTAAATTACAATATAATTCTTTCAAAGTAGGCAAACACGACCCTGATGGTTGAGTGCGTATGTTTCTTATAAAATCAGTGGGTTCCTGTGGCTCAGCAGGTAGAGCAGTATGTGTGAATGTTAATAAGGAAGCACGTAAAACGACAGAAAAAAGTGTGAATGGGTGAATGTGGCATGTGGTGCTCCACGAGAGCAGAAAAGCGCTGTATAAGAACCAGCCCATTTACCATGTTAGGCTTCCTAAATATTCTGGAGCATGAACCTGACACTCAATGTTTGTGACAGCGCACGACGACAGAGAGGCTACTCTCCCTGTTAGCTGACACTGCTGTGGACCATCAGTCTAATGTTCTGCTTTAAATAAACAGTTACCTGATGTGGAAACATAAAACTTCTTAGTCAACGTCATCACACAGCAGCCTTACTAGATTTTATGCATTAAGATAAAACACATTTGTTTCATGACTAATGAAAACATTCAAACATCATAGTTCACAGTGTGGAAAAAGGTCATGATGATTCTGCAGTATGATTTCGACATGAAACGCTCTTTTTATTATGAGCAGACCAGTTCCAGTCAAACCAGTCCTTTCTACAACAATGGAGGCTCCACGGTTTCCTGAAAAGAAGTTGTTTAAATGCATCACCTAATGTTATTAATGATGACCAAAACTGGTCTGAGTTTTTGTGTCTGTTGCCAATATAAACCAACATAAACTGTTTTGAGAAATGAGGAGATTCAGGCTGATATTTATTCTGTTTTCCACCTACTGCTTGTCCTGGAGCTATCGTCTTATTGTGGACCCTGTGCATGTGTGTGTTCTCTCTTTATGATTACCTGTAGGACTCGCTATGCTGTGTAACAATGCCTGCTAAATAAAAGGCAATTATAAGTAGAAATCTCTCTGATATACAGTACCTGTATGTAAGGCATCTCATGTCTGTCCTCAAAACTGGCCCGATACTTCCCTCCCAACACATCGTCTATCTCCTGCTGGCATCTTTCTGTGCAGGAGGGATTACACCACACATTAAATTCCACATTTCAGATATCTGTACTTGTTACACAAGTAATGTAACACTAAAGCATTAGGCCCGTAGAGATGGAACCTTCTGTATTCATTCAATTTGTCTTCAACCTTTAACATGAGATGATATTAGTCATATCAAACACCACATCCACACCTAATCTAATACAAATAATTTGTACCGGTAAGGAATTGAGTTGAGTGGGACTCTCCTTTGTTAAGTTAATATAACGAGCATATAGAATATAGCATGCTGGGACGGGCATGGCCCCTTTTGTTGCTATCGGGTGTGGCTCAGACTAGATTGTATTATGTGAAGGCTGAAGTACAAGTGAACACCTGGAAAACCTCGAGCAGGACCACAGACACCAATGACAAATAACCATAATATGTCTTATTTACATGTGCAGGTTTACCTTGGATGTGCGGGTAGTTCATCAGGTAAAGGAAAGCAGTAAGGAGGGTGTTGGAGGTGGTGTCAGTCCCAGCAAGGTGAAGATCTAAAGCATTCATAATGAGCCACTCCTCTGAGAATGAAGACCCATCATCGCCTCTCTAAAAGGAGGGGAATAATGAATATGATAGAAATGCCTTCAGCTCTTTACATTTGAAACAGAATTTTTAACCATCTTGTGAACTAAAACTATACAAATATCTCCTTTTGGAAAAGTGTAGGTTGAATAAAGTCAAATCATTTTTATATTTTGCATACTCAAATTAGAGCAGATCTGTTTCTTTTCACACTCACACCTTCTCCAGTTCATCCAGATAGCAGTCAATAAAATCTCGTGGCTCTCCAGGAACTCTGGTCTTCTTGTGCTCATTGATCAAACCAATTGCAATTTTCTTTGAAGTCTAAAAAGCAAACGTAGTCACTCAAAGTTTGAACAAATTTTACTTCTTCCTGCTGGTAAAGTGAAAATTGAAATTACCTCTAAATTCTCAAAGGCCTTTTGGAAGGGCAGTGGCAGGTTACGAATTATGGGAAAAGTGTCATAGAGCTGAAAGGAAAGACAAGAGAGTTAAATGAGAGTGGGGGGGATGAACACAGAACTTCTGCATCTTAGTTTTGGTATCAGTGGAATTGTCGCCGTAAAACTTCAGCCACGACAGGATTCCTAAGTAAGCACGATTACATGGGAAACATGCTTTTACTCACCATAGCCCACGGTCCATTGGCCATCTTGGTATTCTCAGTGAAGCACTGAACAATCTGTTTGATTAGCGCATCATCATATTCGTAGCGTGTAGAAAACAGGACCTGGCAGATGATGTTGGAGGCCGCATTGTGAAACATAACTTGAGGACTCATGGTTTTACCTGTAGAAGAGATTATTCAGCAGAACAGAATTTTACAGGAATGCAAAGGAAACAACAGCAAATGCAACGTGGTTGTGGTCACAGACAGACCTACCAACACTGTCTTCCAAGGTTCTAACGATGTATTTTATCTCTTCATGAATCCTGTCCTCCATCGAGTTCTTCCCCAGACCAAAGTTCCTCAAAGTCATCAAAGAAAAGCGACGATGTTCCCTCCAACTAGAGCCGTAATCGACCAAAATTACTCCTAAAACAGATTTATCAGCACAAAGGGAAACAAGATCATTTACTTTCTGGACTGTGTCATCTTTTATTACGTTCCACATTCATTAAAAGAACTCTATTGTTTACATGGATCGTTCACATGGTCCAGCATGAGTGCTGCACCGTTGTGATGAAGAGGAGTATTCTACAAAGAGATAACAGCAAAAGGTGAATTTTCCTAACCCATGTTGTCCCTGCGTGCTTATCTCAAACTGGGTGTTTTTCCTCATGCATGCAGTAAATAATAATGCACTAAAACTTGAAACCATAGAATCCAGTATATGCTAACGTATATACTGGATTTTTTAGTTTGTTTTGTTTTATTTATTTAATTTTTCGTTTTGCTGTTTTGGGTACTGATGGTAAAATGTGTGTGAACACAGTGTATCATGTGCTAGATAACATCTGTTCTACCTTTCCTTTTGGTGACATCATTAACAAACAAGTCTTGGGGTCGTCCAGCAAAATCAGCAGCCTTAGTCACCATCGCCTCCTTTACGGCCTTCAGCCCATTGATGACTACAGCTGGTTTCTGGCCAATGTAAATACTGTAGACATCTCCATAAGACTTCCTCAGCTGGGAGGGAACAAAATGACATGGCAGTTTTTGAAATTTATGAACCAGATACTCAGGTGGACATTTCCCTCCAACACGGTTAAACATTTCTGTCCAGTAATTTCAGTTATTCTGTGGAGAGAAAAAAGCATCAAATGAACTAATCCTGAACATTTCATGGAGGGATACAGAGGAAGCCCACATATTTACAGTGGGACATGCTTACATTTGTGGATCTGTGCAAAGTTGGCAGCGTGAGATTTGTCTCAAGACTCCACGTGACGACGTGACTGATCAGATGATTCGTGCACGTGCATTGCAGGTTTTCTAAGCAAGTGAGAGTGAAGTAACGTGTAGTTTTAGAAATATGTGTATGCACAAACAGCTTTTTGAAGGAGAACGTTATCCAATTCCTGAAGCTGAAATTAATAAATTAAGTTATAAATCAGTTATTATACATCTGTATTTATTCAGGTCTGGGCATACACATTTGTAAAATAGTTTGACGTGGTGTAAAATTGCTTTGTATTTGTGTGTGGATAGAAGCACGCATTACACACTGCACACATTTATTAACTTTACGCTTGCAGAGCATGCCATATGCATTTGTTAAAGACACATTTCTCTCTGTAGTTTGATGACCTGCAGCGAAACAAAAAACGATATACAGCATAAGCAAACGTTAGCAGTGATGAGACCAAAGGACTTCAGTGTTTCATTTTGTAAGATGTTGATGTTGGTCAGTTTTAAAAACGGAGCACAGTGTGTCTGATTTGTAGAGATGCATGTGGTTCTTTTCTCATGTAGCACTGTCACATGACATTTCTTAAACGATAAGCTGAACATTGATCCATATACAGTGATGATTGCAGGGGGTTTAAACTATGCTAAACTATCTTGTAATCACATAAGGAGCTCACTATAGTGTAAGAACTTTGGATTTTAAAGGTGTTTCCTTTTACAGCCACAAGCATTGGTATTGTCTTTAACAGCACAGTCAGGAAAAGCACACTAATGTTTTAGTAGCTAAACATTTAGACCCATTTAGTACTAATAATAGTAAATCCATCAATAGGATAAAAAAAATATTATAAAACATTATGGACATTTTTATTTTATTGAATGTTTTTTCTTACCTTCTCAAAGTCCTTTAAGGGGTTCTCCAAACTCAACTGCAAAGTGTTCCCCACCAGGGGAAGGCCTGGGGGGCCTGGTGGGAAGTTCTTCGGCCTCTTGGATTTGAGTTGAAGAATAAGAAATAAAAGGCAGAGGCATAGCAGTGCAATTGAAACAAACATGGTGAGACGATTTGGACTGCACTATGAAAAAGTGTTAGTTATTACTGATCTCTGGCTCTCTTCCATAGCATTGACTTGAAATGAGAGGAGTAGCTGGCAGACCCACATTTAAATATGTAGCTCAGCTGGCCCTCTTCTACCTACACACCTTGAGATTTGTGTGCACACAGAGCACATTGCTCCACCACCTTTAGCGTAATGTGACAGGCTACTGTACAGCGGTATCAGATTTCCTTAGATATCGCATAGTGTCAGGCATTTTTCTGTGTTTCATTTTCTTCCATTGTTAATAAAACACATTTGAATACGAGGATCCTCATTTCTATGTGAAGAAGAACGTGGAAGTAAACTGGGTAAACTGACTAATCTACAAGAATTTGCTGTGACTTGTAAAGATCTGAAAGAAAAGAGTGAAGGAGTCAGAATTTCCAGGTAAAAACTGAGCTGAACATGCTCAAACAGCAGGAAACCCTCACATAAGATCATAAACTAAATAAACTTTAATATTAAGATACAAAGAGACAAAGCGTAAACAAGATTTAGATAAAAAGACCTGCTTCTGTATTTTATAAATGTGTAACATACGTGTGGTTCTTATGTAGCACTGGCAGCAATGATTGCACAGCTGTGATATGGAAAAACTAAAATCATAAAATGAAAATGTATCCATGTACAACGATAACTCTAATGGCTGTAAAATATCAGTCGGCTATTTTCAAACTCTTCTTTGAGAAAAAGAATGAAAAAAGAAAACACTCCATTTGTGTGAGTTGAAAGGCCTGTTGGATCATTGAACTGTACAGGTGCTGAACTCTATACAGACAGCACATTACGTAATCAGCTAAGTAGCAAAGGGCCAGCTGCTGCTGAGCAACCAACCTTGTTTTATTGCAAGGATTTTGTAAGGTAGATGAGTCAGAGCAATGGTAAAAGTTACTGTTGCTTTGCAACAAAATCTTCACCTAGCTGCTCTTGCTAATGCTGCTAGCATTATGGAAACATTAAGGCTAGCAGAGTTACTGAAGTCCATTACATCAAGACTAAAAGAATCTTGTTAATGTTTGCAAGTGCTGCACTGCAGGGAGGACTTTATCGTGAAAGCGTGGCTATAAAAGTCTAAGAATACAAAACATGCAGTTGGATCAAGTTGAGGATGTGCATTTCTTAAATAAGGGTTGTATAGGAATTTCTTTTACTTATGTATTAATCACATTATTTTATTGTATGATACCTTGGTGCCACTGGATTCTAACAAGTCTCACACTCATACATTAAGACAAATGGTGGGGGTGTAGTAAGGAAGTTGGGGGAAGCAGACCACTCCACAGGAAGTCTTTTGTCTCTTTGAGGACTCTGGGAGGTAGCAAGGGAGTGCGAACCTTAAAGTGTGAAACAGCTGTGCACTGCCTTTGTTCCTGAAGAAGGTATTTAACTGAGAGCCATGCTAGGCTCAGGGAGACTCTGCTGACCGTCTGCCCCGCGGACATGTAGGCTCTCCACAAGCTTGGTTTTCTGTTCTTTGTGTGTTTGGATTAAAGAATGTTAGCTACCGCTCACCGCTCGTCTGCAGGCTTTATTTAAGGGAAAACTTCCACAACAGGGTTTCAGTAGATTTAATGCAAGTTCAAATCTTCAATGTTTCACGTTTGAAATAATCAAATTTTAATACTTTTTATGATCCTGTAAGTGTCTGATATTGAGTTTAAAGAGATTCTTTGAGAAATTCTTCGAGGCCTTTAAAGATCATAATGATCATGGTCTGGTACTAATAACTGACCAAAGCTCAGTTATATTGTGGTAAATAGACCAAGATTAAAAACAACTTAGTGAAAAGCCAAATCAAATGTAACTAAGAAAATGACTGAGGTGAAAAGTTTGTTTGAAGTTTTATGTTGTTGGGCCAGAAACAATCTTTAATCTATTTATGGAGTCATGAGCTAACAAATAAAGAACAGCCTGAAAATAAAAGAAGCTGATTCAAACTGCGGAAAGTGTGAAATACAAGAAACAAATGTGAGTTTCATACGTTTATTTCATATTTCACCAATGCAGTAGAAATAAGAAATGGATAAAAGTTTCCCAGATAACTTCCGACCAGGACCAACTGCTAGTTAATGTCCATCTGCACACCGCCTCACTGCGGCGTTCTGAGTTGGACTTTCATGCGGTAAGGTTTGGGAGTCAGAGTGACCCCATAGACTGGAGTGAAGTCTGGTTCTCCTGCGTCCTCGGGCCAGATGAACTTGAACTTCCTCAGCAGAGTCACCATGATGAGGAAGAGCTCCATGCGAGCCAGACCCTCTCCGAGACACACCCGAGGACCTGAGACGTTGAAAAAAATACCTCAGTATCATCTACGACAGAAGATTTAATCATCTATGTCGGTATGTGAATCGTGTCTTCATGTACCTGCAGAGAAAGGCATGAAGGCTTCTGGTTTAACAAACTCTCCTTTGTCATCGAGGAAGTTTTCAGGGTTGAATTCATGAGGGAATTTCCACTGTCCCTCCTCGCTGAGCACTGAGGTCAGATTCTCGATGATCATTGTTCCCTGAGGACGAAATCAACCTCAAAACCATTAAGGATGCTCGTCACTTTCTCTGTTGCCAAAAACTATTTAACCAGTTGGCCCTTACCTTGGGAATGGAATAACCCATCAGCTCTGTGTCTTTAGTGGTGCAGTGGAAGACACTGAGAGGAACAGTGTTGGCAACTCTCTGTATCTCATGAATCACAGCCTGGATGAAGAGAAGACATTTCTTTGACTTAGAGCAGAATACATGCATGCTGTCAAATTCAGCCACAAAAACAATGCATATATACTTTGAGCAATATTTTGATGAATAATCCAGTGGATCTGCAGTTCCACAGAGCAGCTGTTTGTTGACAGTCTGTGCTTTGGTTTGAGAGTCTCGACACAGCTACAAATAGAGTTACCGTTTCACTTTTACTCATTTATAAATTAATTCTAAACTTTACATGGCTTTGTGTCACCATCTAACAAACACGGCACTCACAACCAAACACCTTAGATGTAAGTAAAAAAAAAATACCTGCATGTAGGGCATCTTGTGTCTGTCCTCAAAACTGGCCTGATCTTTCCCTTCCAGCACTCGGTCTATCTCCTCCTGACATTGTTCTGTTAGAACAGGACAACACAAACACTTTGCAGTACACCATAACCAGTGATATAACTATGATTTTAGAAAAGTAACTTCGTAGGCATACAACATTTGATATACACTATATGGACTAGTATTTGACCACAATGCTTAATATTTGAATTCAGGTGTTTTCAGTGTCTTTGCCACAGATGTAACAAATTAAGCACGTAGCCATGCAATGTGCCTTTACGAACATCTGTGAAAGAATGAGTTGTTACACAGAGCACAGTGAATCAGAGTGTGGTACTCCAATCAACTGAAGTCAGCCACAAAGTGACAGACCATATTAAGTTACAGTGGGTTTGCTGAATGCGGAGGCACAGTGGGTTTGCTGAATGCGGAGGCACACGGTGCATTAAACTTGCTAATGCTCTGCTGAATCAATGACAATGCAGAGCAGTCCTCCTCTGGCATTAAAAATATACATCGGCAGCTTCGTGACATGGGTTTCCATGGACGAGCCTGTAGGTGTACTGTGTATGCAGTCCAGTATATTGGACCTAAACATCAACAAATCATTTGCAAAAATGGCTGTTTTACATTAAGGGCCTTAGTATACAGCACAGCAGTGTGCATGACTTTATGGTACAAGAGAACAAGAGCTGATAACAAAAAGCCAAGTCATATGTGCAGGTTTACCTTGTATGTGTGGGTAGTTCACAAGATAAAGAAAACCAGTAAGCAGGGTGTTGGATGTAGTGTCAGTCCCAGCAAAGTAAAGATCCAAGGTGAACCTAAGGAGCTGCGTTTCTGAAAATGAAGACCCATCGTTGCCTCTCTAAGAAAAAGTTATAAATGGAAAAGAAAGTGACAGACACGGTACGAGAGACGGAACGGTCACAGCCACACGTATGTTCACCTTTCTGCATTAAAACTATGAATCTCTTTTTAAAGAGTTGTGTTAGAATGAATTCAAATTGATTAGTTTTTAATTCATTAAACTGCAGCCTGTATTTATATAAATTCTAATATATGACATTGTAAACTGTTCCTTTTACACACACCTTTTCCAGTTCATCCAAATAGCAGTCAATAAAGTCGCGCGCCTCTCCCGGGACTCTGGTCTTCTTGTGCTCCCTCACAAAATCAGCTACAAGATTTTCTAAAGCCTAAAAAATACAAGGGACTCTTCATTTCTTACAATTTGCTTTCAACAAATAAAGTACATAGAGTATGTCCTTGTAGTTAGTGTTTTCGTTGTATTACCTCAGCATTGTTGAAGACCTTCCTGAAAGGCAGCGGCAGGTAACGAATTAAAGGAAGAGAGTCATACAGCTGTAAATAAAGAGAAGTCTTCAGTTTTCCTTTGAGCTTCAGTTGTACCTGATAAATAAAAGATCCTCAGTATTTCGAACCACTAAAAAGGACTTCTCTGTTCTACGTCTCCTTATGTCCAGTGCTTCCTTCTCTTACTGTCATGGTTGCAGCTTTTTCGCCTCAGAGTTTTTGAATAGCTTTAGAGTGTTTTGGATGAACTGTCAGTGTTGTTTTTGTTTTTTCAGTTTGGAGTTTGATTATTTGTGTCAGGGCTCTGTGTGCGGGCAGGTGGAGATGTGGATCCAAGTGCAGGACTCTCAGGCGGAAATATAACTGAAAACCACAGCTTTATTGCTGGCACCAACAAAACATAAACCAAACATGAAAACACTAACTGGAACACACAGGCAGGATCTGAGGGTACGACGCGACACTGAGCACAGGAAAACACAGGGCTAATATACACAGGGTGGTAATCAGCGAATGGGCAACAGGAGGGAGGGATCAGGGTTAACGAGACGGGGGGAACCAAGCTGCACACACTAACATAAGACAAAGACTTTCACAATAAAACAGGACACATGAATTACTAAACAAGCATGCAGACTTTACACTGAGAGACAGAGAGAGACTGACACATGGAACCTGAACTAAACTAAACGTGAGATATAACTGAGAACAAATCCTTAAGCACAGATAAACAGAAACAAGAAATAATCATCACTACGAGAATAAGAAAACAATCCATGAAGCAGAATTAAACCGAAATATAATAAACTCAAAATACTGGGTCCAACGGACCCAGAACCGTGACAGTACCCCCCCCTCTAAGGGCTGGCTCCCGACAGCCCTAAACAAAAAAGCACAAAGCACCAGGCCAGGGTGGGCAGAGGGGGTCCAGGATGGAGGGCCAGAAACCAAGCAAAAAACAAGGAGCAAGAGTCCACGAAAAGTTCAGGGGACCGACCGTGCACACGGCGACGGGCAAACATTTCTGGAGGCCGACCGTGCACACGGCAACGGCGGCGACGGGCAAACAGTTCTGGACGCCGACCACTTGGAAGGCAGTGGCGGCCACTGAGCAGGTCTGGAGGTCGGCCGCGATGCCAGCGGCGGCGACAAACCCTTTCCGGAGGCCGTCCCCCAAGGCCATGACGCCACCTTAGAGGCGGCGTGGCAACCGCAGGACCAGGCGTGGATGAAGACGCGGAGGCTGGACCAGGCGTGGATGAAGACGCGGAGGCTGGACCAGGCGTGGATGAAGACGCGGAGGCTGGACCAGGCGTGGATGAAGACGCGGAGGCAGGCGGTGATGCGAATGGTGATGATGTAGAAGTCGGGGGGGATGATTCAGCAGATGACGGCTGAACAGACTTCCCCGGACCGTCAGCAGATGTGAGGATGTGCTGGGCGGGCTCCTCGGACCCACCAGCTAACTTGGCTTGAAGCTGGACGGGCGGCTCGGGCCCTCCAGAAGACGTGACTTGAAGCTGGACGGGCGGCTCGGGCCCTCCAGCTGACGAGGCAGGACGCTGGCTGGGTTCTCCCAAACCCCCAGCTGACGAAACCTTAGGCTGGACTGGCTCCTCGGGCCCTCCAGCTGGAGCGGAAGCAGGACCAGAGGCAATAGGGACCCCTGACTGAGGGTGAAGATGAGTGACTGACTTAGCAGATGACAAAGCTAATGATTCCTCCACTAACTGAGCTACTGACTGGGTTATGGACTGTAACAAAGCTTGCAGAAAATCTGGTTGAGGTAGCGACTGAGCTATGGATAGTGAGGGTGAAGACTGAGCTATGGGTGACTGAACTTGAGATGAAAGCGGTGGTGGAGTAGGTGACAGGGCTACAGGTGGCTGCTGAGCAGGAAACACTGGAAACTGAGCTGAAGGTGGCTGCTGATCAGAAAACTGAGCTGACACGGGCTTAAGAGTCTCTGGGGTGACACACACATTGTTTGCTCTCACAGAAGTGTTGAGTTGAGGACGAACAGCAGTCACTATATGCTTGACGGGTTCAGGAGCATGATAATCATCCAGAACTTTTTGAGGCATAGAGTCATAGATCTCCTTGGTTTCATCAACAGGTTTAGAAAGGTGAGGTATGGGACAGTCTAAATAGCGCAATGAACCGGGAGAACTGTCCTTCAAATAATCACTCCTTTCATTTACAGTTCTTATTTCAGCAGGGGGCGAAAGAGTAGCCCCACCACTCACCCTAGCCGGCTGTTCAGAAAAAATCCTAGGCACCCACTGGAGCTGTGAATGCTGGCGGCGGGTCCGCCGCTTTCCTGTCGAAGAGGGATCGGGGCTGGCTGAGGGTGACGTGGCAAAACTCTGCTGCGGCTGCTCCCTCTGCGGTGTGGAAACGCTGGGTGAGTCGGGTGGCACAATAATGATTCCTAACATTTTGTAGAACGCCTGTGCAGGCGTAAGCTGGTTGCTTGCAAGCTCGTAGTAATCCTCCCGGGACCGGCTGGAGCGTTTTCTGTGAGACCGGGGCGTCCGCGGGGAGGAAACAGACGAGTGGGCCGAAGGGTAGGCTGCCAGCAAGGAACGGCAGCACGGAGGCCCTCCAAGCGCTAGCCGGGTCCCGTCAAAACGGGAGCTGCGCTTCCACAGGAAGTCCGCTGGATCCATTACTGGTCGCGTCGTTCTGTCAGGGCTCTGTGTGCGGGCAGGCGGAGAGGAGGATCCAAACGCAGGACTCAGACACTAACTTGAAACTCAAAAACCTCAGCTTTATTGCTGGTACGAAAACAAAACATGAAGTGAACATGGAATATGGAGACCCGAAACACACAGGCATAATCTGATGGTACAACGCGACACCGAGCATTGGAAAACACAGGGCTTAAATACACAGGGTAGTAATGAGGGAATGGGCAACAGAAGGGAGACACAGCTGGGGGAGATCAGGGCTAACGAGACGGGGGAGCTAAGCTGCACACACTAACATAAGACAAAGACTTTCACAATAAGACAGGAAACAAGAATTACTAAACCAGATGCAGACATGAGACTGAGAGACAGACTAGACACTGAACAGAAACTGTAATACACATGAGAACCCAAAACCTAAGAACTGATCCCTCACCAAGAATAACAGAAACAGATCCATAATGATAATAATAAACAAAGCACCAGAACTAGGGATGGGTATCAAAACCCGGTTCTTGTTGAGAACCGGTTCCCACTGTTTCACTTCCTTGGAATTGTTTGCCATTTTTGCAAACGATTCCCTTATCGATTCCTGCCAGGTAAATGACGTCACCACGTTGCGGAGTGTCATTTACCTGGCAGGAAACACGGCGCCAGCGGCTCAAACGCTAAAAAGCTTGGTTATACTTTACGAGAACGGATGACAACAGGGCAACTTGCAATACTTGCAAAGTAGATATTTCATTTAAGGGAGGAAACACTACGAATAGGCAAAAGCATTTGCTCACAAAACACACGATGACCTTAAATGAATGTCGTGTTTTTAATTCCGCTCCGGACTCGTGAATCTCAACCCAGCAGCAGCGGTAACGTTTGCACGTCCTCTCCCGTTAATGCGGCAGGTAAATAATCAACAACAGTGCATATTATGTTAGCGCGATCTGCCTTATTACAAAACCTGCCATTACTGTGCATTTAGTGACCATGATGAGACAGAGTCTGGCTCAGATGCTGGCAGTTCTCGCTGCAGTCTACCGGCAGCGTCTCCTTTCAGGCCAGGATAGACGAATGTCACCGAGCAGTGACTCAGTTTGTGGTCAAAGGCTTGCACCCATTTGCCACAGCAGATGATTTTCGGTAAGTGAATGTGTTTAATTGTAGGCAGGACATTACTGGATATTCTTGTGTAATTGCTACAGAATAATTTATGTTACACTTTGTTATTGCTACAGGAGAATATTTATTTTATTATTTTACATTTACATTTTTTTTCCTGGGACCCTGTGACACCCCATTGAAGAGCCGTAGGCTGGATCTCTTAAGATCTCACTGTTGGGTTTGTAAGGCCATGTTACTCCTAAATTTCTACCTTGTTCAAAGAGAAGATAAAAAACAAAGTTCTAAGCTAATCGACCTTAGTGTTCTCCTTTTTTAAAAATAAGAATCGATAAGAGAATCGATAAAGAATCGAATCGTTAAACAGAATCGAAAATGGAATCGGAATCGTTAAAATCTTATCAATACCCATCCCTAACCAGAACATCAGAAAACAATCCAACAATGCAAAAGTAAACCAAAACATAATAAACTCAAAATACTGGGTCCAACGGACCCAGAACCGTGACAATTTGTTCAAGTGATTTACTGTTTCAACATTTGTTTTGAATCCTTGTTTTCTACTTAGCTTCAATTCCTACTTTGAGTTAATCTGCATTTATTTCTCTCATCGGTTTCTGCCTCTGCCACATCTTTCCCCTGAATTAGTTCATTCATGTTTCAGTAAGAGTTTATTTTCAGTTTTAATATGATAATTACTTTAATCGTTTGTCTTGCTTAGGTTTTCAGTTTCTGACTGATATACACTATATTGCCAAAAGTATTCGTTCATCTGGCTGCACAAGCATATGAGTGAAATCCAATTATTAACCCAAAGGGTTTAAGATCATGTGGAATCACCCTCTTCATCTATGGCAGCTTCAACTCTTTTTGGAAAGCTTTCGACACGGTTCACGAGAGTGTTCATGGCAATTTTTGGCTGATGACTGATGATGGACGAGAAGGTCTGGCTTACAGTCTCCACTCTAATTCATCCAAAAAGGATTGTGTCAGGTTGAGGTCAGGACTCTGTTTAGTCCAGTCAGCTTCTTCTGCAGCAAACTCACTCATCATCCATTACAGACTTGCTTTGTGCACTGGTACACAGTCATGTTGGAACAGGAATGGGCCGTCCCCAAACTGCTCCCACAAAGTTAGGAGCATGATTGAAAATTCAAATTAATGATTTTGCGTTTCTGGGACATTTTGTCTTTTGTTGGTGTTTTCTGCATCTTCATTCTGGATCTTAGTTCCTTTTGAAACTCTACAGACTCCACAGAGGTTGTGACACATAAAGCAGCTATCATTGTTATAGACTAAGGTGCTTTTACTCACCATAGCCCATGGTCCATTGGTTATCCTGGTATTCTCAGTAAAGCATCGGACAATAAATTGTATTAACGCATGATCATACTCATAGCGTGTGGCAAAAAGGACTTGACAGATGATATTGGAGGCCGCATTGTGGAACATAACTCGAGGACTCATGGTTTTACCTGTGCAAGAAATAATGTAACAGCACAGAATTGTGAAATAATGCACAATAACGTGACAGGAAAAAAAGCACTACCCAATTTAGCTATGGATGCACAGATGGACCTACCAACACTCTCTTCCAGGGTACTAATGATGTGTTTTATCTCCTTATGAATCCTGTCCTCCATTGAGTTCTTCCCCAGACCAAAGTTCCGCAAAGTGGTCAAAGCAAAGCGACGATGTTCCTTCCAACTAGAGCCGTAATCAGCCATAATGACCCCTACAACAAGTTTAGTAGCACAAAGAGGAGAGAACCTAAGTATAATTCATGTAGTTATCCTACAGGACAGAGCTGAACTTTGCCTCCTCTTAAGTAAACTGGCAACATTTTGTGATCTTTTTTTCTCCTTTGGTGGAATCTTAATTTGAATGTGTGAATACAAATGCACGTCTTTTTTGTAGTCCTACCTAACATCGCATTGAATTCAATTCATTAAAAAAAAAAAAATTATATAGCACCAAATCACAACAACAGTCGCCTCAAGGCGCTTTATATGAGCGAACAGTTGTTGGGATTTGGGGACATATTACATGACATATGTCTTATATTACATGTAATGTTTATTGTACCTTTCCTCTTGGTGATATCACTGACAAACAAGTCTTGGGGTCGTCCAGCAAAATCAGTAGCCTTTGTCACTATAGCTTCTTTGATTGCCTTCATCCCATTGATGATTACAGCCGGTTTGAGACCGATGTAGATGCTGTAGACATCTCCATAGGACTTCCTCAGCTGGCAGAGAAAATAACAAGTGTTTGCAATTATTTTATGACAAATTCAGATGGATATTTTCATCAAATCTTGATGTGGGTTCAATCATCCAGTTAAGGAAACCTCAAAATGTGATTCTGCTCATCTGGATGTAGTGTATCTGAGTCTTACTGGAAGCACTGAAAATACAGACAATTGTTGCTATGTGCAAATGTGCATGGAGATTTGTCTAACGTCATACTTTGTAAGGCTGTAATACAGTCCTTAAGCGTGGTATTAGTCGGCTGTTAGTGGTGGTTGTGTCAACGTAAGGCAAGCTCAGATGGACAGACCACAACAGATGTGCTCTATGTTCACTGTAAGTAGATGTTGAAGGTTTTTTCAGTAGGTGTCATAAGTAACTAGTACTTGTGTGTATGTGTTAGTCCCCATAGGGAAATTACTCCTCTTTTTATTGTTTATTATATTTTATTTTCAGATGTTACAGATGGGACAGACATGAGTGAGGGATAGGAAAGGGAGAAAGAAAGAGGAAGGAAAAGAAAAACAGAAGGGGAGAGGGACAGTGAGAGAGGGAGGAAAAAAAATCTCCTGGATCACCTGTTGAGAGAAGAAGAATAGAAAACAAGCAAAAAAAAACAAAAAACAAAGCAACATACTAAACACAACACCATCGCATTAATCTAGCTAAGTGTAAACAGCAGTAAATACTAAATATTCAATGTTGTTGTGCAGCACGCAGGACAGACAGCGCACAATGTGCTTTGAGGTAGCAGCCAAGTAAGGTGTAATTTAAGTCTACGAGCAGTGAACACCCATGTGCACACCTGTGTGGATCAGCGCGCTTGTATTCAAATGGTTTCCACATGTAATGGTCTGCTAGAGGATGTAGAGAGCCATAGCCCCGTCCCCCAGGGCATGAAGCAGGCATGGAGGAGATCCAGGCCCCAGACATCCAGAGGCCCCAGAGTGCGAGAGCCCAAAGAGGACCACCGGAGGGGCATCCGTGCCACCCTCATGGGAAGGGCTGAGGATCCCCAGACAAGGCGTCACCCAGTAGCCACGGAGCAGAAGCTAGAGGGGGCTGCACCGGCGTGCCCGCCGGCTCTGCCGGCAGCCAGCTGTGCCAGAGTGAACCGAGCCGCAGGCACAGAGGCCGGAGGCCCGAGGGCCCCCCGCACCCCGGAGGAGGCCTGACCAAGCAACAGGCGCCAGGCCCCTCCAGGTAGCCACCGGGAGTGAGCTGGTACATACCTGAGTGCCCAGCCCCGGACACCAAGAACCACCAATGCACCGACCCCTGAGGGCATCAGTCACCGGCAGGGAGTGTGGTGAGGGGAGATAGGCCTTGGAGGGCCTGGGAGTTCCCAGAGAGGTGGAGTCTAAGACCCGACCTGACATATAGACACAGACACAAACATGCATTCCCACCCTCATGCACACATATACAAACACTCAGCACTCAGCCAACGTAACGATAGACACAAATGGACATTGTACACACAATCACACTCCCCAAACATACTCTATACCCCAGGTCCAGGTACCCTCACCCCTGGAGGGGGAAACGGTACCTAGACCCAGGAGATGTTACCTTTTCCCCCGGGATGGAGGCAAGCAGACCGTCCCAGGCTCCGCAGCAGCAGGGAGGCCAATCGGACAGCCAACATCTCCTCCCAGTCCCCCCGCCCCGATGGCTAGCAGAGAACGGGGGTGTGTGAAGACCCCATACCTCCCTCCTCCCGCTCATGTGTAGTGTTGCTGCGTGTTGTTCTAAAGTGCATTTAAAACAAGAGAGAGCAAGGCCTGATCTCTTGTTTGTATGGGAGAATATGTTCCTTTGGCAACTCCTCAACCTCGGCTATTAAAATGGCATGGGAGCAGGATTTGGGGTGTGTGATTCAGGATGACTCTTGGGATAAAATTCTTTACCGGGTCCATGGCTCCTCATTATGTGCCAAACACAGGCTGATTCAATGTAAGAGTTTGCACCGTGTACACTGGACTAAAGCCAGACTAGCTCAAATATACCCCAACCTTAGCCCACCCGACCCCACCGCAGAGGAAACTGTACCCACCCCAACATTCAATCATCTCCCAGACTACACAAGACAACAGACACCCAGGTTAAGTTTATTCTCCACCTCACCTATGTCTCTCCCCCACCTGCAGAGTGGACTCCTGCAAGGATGGAACAACCTCCCCGCCAATTGAAGAGCCCCCCAGTTAGGCCGATGCACCAGAGGCCCCCTGCGCCAGGGCTGAGCCCCCGTGCACCCACCCGCTCACAACCTCGGTGACACACCGACGAGGACTGAAGCCCCCAAGGCCCAGCCCCCAACCCCAAACCCCCACGCCTGCCCCGGATCCATTCAGGGGCGGCCAGGCCACCAGGCCAGTAACCTACGTCCACCAGTACAGACCATCCTCCAGCCCCGCTGCACGCAGCCACGAGGAGAACAACCTCTAAGAGCGACCAGAGCCACTAACCAGGTTATGAACACAACCTCCTCTGCATTTAACCCATTCACCCAGTGAAGCAGTGGGCAGCCACCAATGCAGCGCCCGGGGAGCAGTGTGTAGGGATGGTACCTTGCTCAGGGTAGCTGTTCAGTGGAGTCGAACCCCCGACCTTACAATCATGGGGCAACCACTCTACCTACTGAGCTATCCCTGCCACTTGGAACTTTTTGCAAAAAATAAAATGCTACCCATAACTTGTTCAACTTATGGTTCACCTAAGCAAGCTCTTACATCATCTGACAGAAAGGACAAAATAATAAAGTACCTAGCTAAAAAAAAAAAAGCTCAGTGGAGGAACTGATATCTAACTACAGTAGAAGCGACGGTAACGTGCTTGAAACTCACAGTATAACCTTAAAGTTACATACATTTGCAGATCTGCTATGGCCAGTGTTGGGAAGGTTACTTATAAAATGTATTCCATTACAGATTACAGATTACATGCCCCAAAATGTATTCTGTAACGTATTCCGCTACGTTACTCAATGACAGTAACGTATTCTGAATACTTTGGATTACTTAATATATTATCATGCTGTTTACAACTACGTGAATGTACTATTGCTGTGTGATTTATTACTATTACTGAAGGTCCGCGACTCCGAACTGTAGTAAAGGCACCTCTGACTAATACGGCGGGGTCCCTGTCGGCTCGTAGCCGAAAAATAGCTTTACTGTGTTGTGTGGGTCGACTTTGCTAGTGAGAGACAGAGAGAGGCGTTGAAAGACTGCTCCAACTGAACTTATTGTTTCGGAGGAAAACACGAACACAGTGTACAGTCGAGTCTTAATAGCTTACTTACAACTGGGCTCGTCAGGCTCTCTTCTTGGCTGCAGTGGTTATTATTATATTTACATGCTTCCAGCTCCCGTTTGTGCTCGGTGACAGCTCGTACCTTTCCGCTCCCCTTTTTCTCCCTCCTCACGCTCACAGACCCATAACGTGTATGGCAGTCCATTCTCCCTGCAGCACGGACTACACTGGCCATGATGCTACATTCTTTAGAGCTATGCTTGTAGCATTCTGCCTGTTAGCTTAGCACAACAACAAAAAGGTGCTCTCTCACCCAGGAAACACGCGGAGAGAGAGAGCGTCGCCCTGTAACCATGGCAACCGTAACGCTGCCGCCTGGAACAAAGAGCGTAGCTGTCAAACAAAACCCAAACAGTCCTGACCCGCGACAAAATGAAACAGGAAAGTACCGCAGTGTAATCCATTTATTTCAACAAAGTAACTGTATTCTGAATACCACCTTTTTAAACGGTAACTGTAACGGAATACAGTTACTCATATTTTGTATTTTAAATACGTAACGGCGGCACATGTATTCCGTTACTCCCCAACACTGGCAATGGCAAAAGTTATTAAATTGAAAAGCTGGGTGATTTATGACTGATGACTTACTTGTATTTTCAGTGCTTCCAACAATGTTTTTCTGCTAATAATCTCTATGCACACTTAAATGATTATTTACACATTTAAAAAATCCGATTTATACACTGAACATTCTGAATACCCATCTGCAGATCCCTGCACAGACTCACAAACCTTTGTACAGATTAACAGATTTAATTACACATGTCCAAATCTGATTTGATTTCAAAACAATCCAAATAACAAAATGTATGACTTGGAATATGGGATGGATACACCAAAGTGTGTAGCTAGTGCACTCTATGCAGACATTGTGTTATGCAATCACATAAAGGAACGCAGGATTGGTTACCTGTGCCATTATATTGCAAGATTTTCAGTGCTTTAAAAAGTATATTAATTTTTACAACCATTGTTTTACATTTGTAGTTTTTAACCTATAGCAATGATGGAATCTGTCAATGTTAGGAAAAGCATAATGATGATCATATGTCTTTGTAACTAAACAGTTAGACCCATTTAAATACTAATAACAGTCGTTACATCTGTGCCATAAAATAGCCTATTTAAAGAAAATAGCTTTCATTGCAAGTGTTTTCTTACTCTCTCAAAGTCCTTCAAGGGGTTCTCCAGTCTCAGCTGTAAAATGTTTCCCAGTAGAGGCAGAATTGGGGGTCCTGGTGGAAAGTTCTTTGGTCTTCGGGACTTGAGTTGAAGGATGATAAAGAAAATGCAAAGCCATAGCAGCAAAACTGAAATCAACATGATAGAATCAATTGGACTGCAAAAAGAGGAGTAGCTGGATAACCTGCCAGAAAATGTTAGCTCAGCTCTGCCTTTGCTAATGTTGACTTTTCGCCCTGTGCCAACTTCGTGTCAAGAGACAAACCACTTTCAGATTAAGGCAGACAACTCAGCGGCAGGCGAAGTTACTTGTCAGACAATAAGTAACAAGAATTCGTAGAAATGGAGGGCCAAAGGTAAATGCTCTTTGTAAGAAACTTGACTCCACTGTTATATTCCTCTGTTATCTCCACTGGACTAACACGTTCAAAGTTTATCTTAATTATCAAAGTTAACTATAGATGCAGTGCAACTGCCACCACTGACACCAACAGTGCACATACTCTTTTAGTTGTAACTTTTAGAGCTCTGCACGGTGAAGCTCCCCAGTATATCTCTGACCTGTTGAAACCTCATGCTTCATCCCGAGCACTTAGGTCTTCAGGTCAGAGGCTACTGGTGGTCCCACGTACTGGGTTTAAAACACGTGGGGATCGAGCCTGTCAGGCACCGAGGCTGTGGAACTCCCTGCCGTTGTCTTTACGCTGTCTAGACTCTACTGACTCCTTTAAAAAGCAGCTGAAGACATTTTTACACAAACAGGCTTTTAATTAATTTTAACTTGTATGTCTGATCTTATTGTGAAGCACTTTGTGGTTTTTATCTGTGAAATGTGCTATATAAATAAATTTTACTTACTTACTCTCCAGACACTTTATTAGGTACACCTCAATGTTACCTAATTTAACCCATTTTTGCCCTCAGACATAGACTCAACAAAGTGCCTGCAACACTTCTTACAGATTCTGGTCCGTACTGACAGGAAAGCATCATGCAGTAGCTGCAGATTTGTTGGCTCCACATCACGTTCAAAAAACTGGTTTGAGATTATCTGAGTTTTGTGATATGGCGCTATCATGCTGCTGAAAGCATGGTGTTTACTTTTTGTTCTGTGTGAAAGTAAGTGAGGAGAAAAGTCATTCTGACTCAACCACCTCCAGATAAATGCAGATTAATCAGTGTTATGACCAAAATCTCATATCCTGATATAAGACATTTATCCTCCCAACAACAATATATTTCACAAAAATTGTACACTTTCTGCGAATCTCGGGCAACTTGACTTGCGTGTTCAGCAGGGTGTCGTGTACCTGGAGTCGAGTGTTTTGACCGATGCATTAAACTATACATTTTTAGACATAAGTTTTAACAGCCGCCATCTTCTATGTATTTATTACACGGCGTGCTGCTGGGAAGAGCCTGTTCTAATGTTTGAGTCTAAGGTTTATTTTGAGCACCTGACGGCTCTTTTTTGCTTCTCATCCATAAACTCTCTCCACACTCTTTCACGTGACTCTTGCGTAGGTGGTAGAAGAAGTTTGCCGTGTTTGAGTCTGAGGTGGGGGCCGGTTTCCTGCATAACTTGCATCGTACAGTTCTCTGGTCTATGTCACACTTTTCATAACCAAACCATGTCCATGCTACAGAGGTAGCCACTCATTTAGGAATAAGTTTGGATTTGTTTGGACTGGTACTTCTGTTTGGAGCTACCTGGTTCTGCCTCATCTTTACTGGTCATACTGGTATTCTTTGTGCCTGCATCCACGTGGTGACTCTAAGTGCCATTTATACTTACTTTATGTTTTTATTTGAGGTCATTTGTTTGATGCATATTCTGAAATTTGATGTTTGAGAATAATGTTTGTTGTCATCATTCCAGTTTATTTTGAAAAACCTCAACAGGATCTTCAGCTTTATTGTGAAAGGTTTATGTGGAAAATACACAAGCGGACAGCGGAGTCACACGATGGGTTTACCGTTGTTGTTGCTAATGACAACGCATTAAAACAGTTGCTTGTCCATCTGTAGTGTGGTTATTTTAAATATAAGAAAAAAAGACAACTTTAAGAAATTAATATAGCCTCTACAGTGACCATCACCATAAAAGGTTTATTTTGCAACACCACGAAACAAACGATAGCGTAATATGAAACGATAGACGTTTTCATATCGTTATCCGATATATACTGTTATATCGAACAGCCCCAATCAGTGTCACGTATTGATTAACAAGAAGTTGGAATACCAAAGGTAAGTAAGCGAGCTTTGGAGGCCAAAGGTAAGTGCTGGAGTTGACAGAGAAAAAAACTGAACTCCACTGTTATTGATTAATTGATTGATCATACTTTATTCATCCCGAGGGAAATTTGGTTAAGGCTGCCAGCCGTGCCAGCGCCGTCTTACCCTTCCCACCATATATACATTACACAAACATCACATGGGGAACACAGGTCAGAGAGGTATAACATGAAAAAAGCACAACATGAGGAAAGACGAGGAGAACAAAATAACTCCCCCCAGACTGAGCTCCAACAGGGAGATCAGTTTGAGAACAGAAAAAACACCTCTGCACATGAAAAAACTCTAAATACACCAAAGAAACACATGACAAGCAACAGGGGGGGTAAAGGGTGAGAGACCGCCGATTTAGACAGTACATCCGGGCCTGCAGCATAAGCGCTGGTCTCCTTGATCCACCGTCAGCATCGGAGGGGAATAAGTGTCGAAGGCGTTTGGAGGGGGAGGGGGGATGAGTGTACATCTGCATGTGTATATATGTCTGTGTGTGTGTCCAGAGTTCAGCTGAGACAGTGTCCTTCGTCCTGCCAGGCTAAGTAAACAGTCTTCCAGCCAACCCAGGTGGCCTTGTAGGGAGTGGGAAGGAACAGACTCAACACAGTCGTTATCAGGGTGTTGTTGTTCAGCTCCAGCCTTGAGACCGCAGCTGGCGCCAAAGGGGTCTCCGCATGAAGTGATGATGGTTTTTACTTTAGTGCGAACAACTCATATGAATTTCAAAGCTGTTCTAACACTCCAACACTGGTCTCTCAATCTCCCGTTGGAGAGCCGTGAGCTTCTCCGTGATGTTGTCATTCTTGTGCTCAAAGAGCCGATTTCTGAGAACTCACGACCGGCAGTGAGCTTCTCCGAGATGTAATCTAATTTGCACTCAGAGGTCTTATTCGGAGTGTTCACGGCAGCCGTAAGCTTCTCCAAGATCTTATCCGTGCTGCACTCAATGAGCCCATTTTGAGAATTCACGCCTCGTCCCATCGTTTCAATCCCAGCGGGCAGCCTTGTGGGGGTTTGAACAGCCGGTTCTGCTTTCTCAATTCGTCGATAAGTCAGGGCCAAGCCAGCTCCAATCAGCAAGAACTGTTATCATCATCTTATATGATGATAACAGTTGTGAACACCAACCATAGATGCGTTCTTTGCTGATGGGGGACATTCAATACATATAATCGCTGGACACTTTATTAGGTATATCTCACTATCTCACTACATTCAAGGCTATCCATCATCTCTCGCCTTCATACCTCTGACCTTGTTCAGATCATCATTCCTTTTCGGTCTCTCAGCTCTTCTTTTCTTTCCGTCCCTTTCCCCGGCTAGCCATCGTGGGGCGCAGGGTTTTCTGCTGCTCTGCCCCCCCATCTTTGGAACGTCCTTCCTCCTGAGATAAGAAACATCACTCATCCCTCTTTTTAAGTCCAGACTCAAAACTCACCTGAGCACAAATCAGCAGTGAATATTTCACAGAGCTCCACAAACAAGTGTTAGCACTATAAGCAAAGTGTGCATTATATTAATCTCGCAATCCTGGAAAAGCATCTTTGGAATGTTTAAGAGTTTGGAATTTCTTTAGTTCATTCCTGATGTTCAGCGTTCCTCAGACAAGTCAGCGTCCAGTCAGGATCAGTTCCACAGTGCTACTGAATTGAATTAAATAGTGCTTTCACACAGGTGAACTCAGCTTAAATGAATGATGTAGTGGATCCTTTTAATTCTTATCCCTACTTTTATTTTTTTCCATGTCTATTTAAGTGCTATTTATGACACTATGTTTGCACTGAAGCACCGCAGCAATTTCCTAATGTTGTAAACCTGCTCAACATTTGGCAATAAACCCCATTCTGATTCTGATTCTGATGGTTTCAGTCTCCTTCAAAGAAAACTCAGAGCGGTGGGAGTCGTCACACAAAGACAGAGAGAGAAGCAAGAAACACTCGTCGGGAAGCTTAAAATCCCCAGTCTGTAAAACCGTTGTGTTACTGCATTTAATCAATAAACACCAATATTTAGTGACCATAATGAAATAAAATCAGAATTCTCTGAATACCATTACAACATCCATCCATCCATCTTCATCCGCTTTATCCGGGGCCGGGTCGCGGGGGCAGCAGCCTAAGCAGAGAGGCCCAGACCTCCCTCTCCCCAGCCACCTCCTCCAGCTTATCCGGGGGAATACCAAGGCGTTCCCAGGCCAGCCGAGAGATATAATCTCTCCAGCGTGTCCTGGGTCTGCCCCGGGGCCTCCTCCCGGTGGGACATGCCTGGAACACCTCACCCAGGAGGCGCCCAGGGGGCATCCTTGTCAGATGCCCGAACCACCTCAGCTGGCTCCTTTCGATGTGGAGCAGCAGCTGCTCTACTCTGAGCCCCTCCCGGATGGCCGAACTTCTCACCCTATCTCTAAGGGAGAGGCCAGCCACCCTTCGGAGGAAGCTCATTTCTGCCGCTTGTATCCGCGATCTCGTTCTTTCGGTCACTACCCACAGCTCGTGGCCATAGGTGAGGGTAGGGACGTAGATCGACCGGTAAATTGAGAGCTTCGCTTTTACACTCAGCTCCCTCTTCACCACGACGGACCGGTGCAGCGTCTGCATTACTGCAGCTGCAGCCCCAATCCGTCTGTCGATCTCCGGCTCCCTTCTCCCATCACTTGCGAACAAGACCCCGAGATACTTGAACTCCTCCACTTGGGGCAGGAACTCATCCCCGACCCGGAGTGGGCACTCCACCCTTTTCCGGCTGAGAACCATGGCCTCAGATTTGGAGGTGCTGATCCTCATTCCCGCTGCTTCACACTCGGCTGCGAACCGTTCCAGCTGCGAACCCTCCTTGAATCGCTACCTTATCGTGGTGGAGGGGTTTGTGTGTCCCAGGGATCCCAGGGGCTATGTTGTCTGGTCTCCCATGGCAAACTGGCCCTGGGTGAGGGACCAGACAAAGAGCGATTCATAAGACCCTTATGAAAAGGACACCGAGGGAACAGTTTACCCTGCCCGGGATAGGGTTACCGGGGCCCCACCCTGGAGCCAGGCCCGGGGAGGGTGCCCGAGGGCAAGCGTCTGGTGGCCGGGCCTTAGTCCATGGGGCCCAGCCGGGCACAGCCCGAAGAGGAGACATGGGCCCATCCTCCCGCAGGCCCACCACCCGCAGGAGGCGCCATAGGGGTCGGGTGCATTGTGTGCCGGGTGGCGGCCAGGAGCGGAGGCCCTGGCGGACTGACCCCCGGCTGCCAAGACTGGCAATAGGGACCATTACAACAGTATTTCCATAATTATTATTAATCTTATTATTATATAGAGAATTATTATTCAGAATTCATTTATCATCTTATTATTACTACTAGGACTTGGGGATGTTGCAGGAAGCATGTTCATCAAACGTGATGAAAACAGGGTTTAAAAGCTCTGACTGGCAACTTTGAGTTTTAGGTCACAGGACAGAACAGCTGTCCAGTAACCATCACAGTGGCAGACATCCAGAGGGTCTCCAGTATGAAAACTTGCTTCTTCATGCCCCAACATGATTCTTGCCTACTGGCTGAAGAAGCTGACTGCACTCCCCGAGCATCTGGCAGCACAAATGAACCAGCTGCTAATCAATGAGAGACAGCCGGAATGGCTAACCGAAGGCCGGACAGTCCTGATCCCCAAGGACCCCCAGAAGGGACCGGTCCCATCCAACTACCGGCCAATAACCTCAGTATCAGTATCAGTATCACATGGATGCTCCTGCCAGCGTCTAAGATGAACAGGCACATGGGTCAATACATGAGCGGCGCGCAGAAAGGATTCGGCAGAGGGGTGAAGCACCAGCTTCATGGTAGACATGGCTGTCGCTCGATGCTGTAAGACCCCGCTCCCCAACCTGTGCACCACCTGGATAGACTGCAAGTCAGCCTGTGACTCAGTGCCCCACACACAGACTTTTTTGTTCAGTGTGACTGTTTATGATGAGACAAATGAACATATAAATGCAAGAAAACTGACTGTTGTTTTTGTTGTTTCTTTTGCCTGTCCCGTTTGGCTCTTTTGCCATCAGAATTATTGTCTAAAGGCAAAGAAAGATGCCCAACGGATTTACTTTAACAAATTGACCATCCCAGCCTTGCCGTAATGGTCCATTTGATTCACCTTTTATTGTTTATTTTATTTATTTTTTATTTTCACTTGCTAGATACGGGACAGACTTGAATGAGGAAAAGAAAAGGGAGAAAGGAAGAGGGGGGGGGAGGGGGGGAACAGCTGAGAAGAGGGACGGGGATAAAGGGCAAAAAAAACAAAAACCAACTAAATAAGCAGACAAAAAAAAAGCATATATCGATCACCTGGGTCACCTGCTGAGAAAGAAAAAAGAAAACAAGCAGAAGAGAACAAGAGTAATAGAATAAACAACATCACAATGATATATGGGAATATGACAGTAAATACTAAATATTAAACATTATTGTGCAGCACATAAGATCAACAGAACACAGTGTGCTTTGAGGTAGGAGCCAAAAAGGGTGTAGTTTGTGGGTGTGATCACCCGTGTGTACACCTGTGAGCATGGACGCGTTTGTGTTTTTAAAAGGTTCCTTCATGTAATGATCTGCTAGAGGGTGTGGGGGGGCCACAGCCCCGTCCTCCAGGGCCTGAAGCAGGTGTGGAGGAGATCAAAACTCCAGACATCCAGAGGCCCCCAGAACACAAGAGACCAAGGAAGACCAACAGAGGGGCAGCTGCGCCACTGTCCCAGAAAGAGCTGAGGAGAGTCCCAGATGAGGGCTCACTCAGCAGCCGCGGCGCAGAAGCCAGGGGGAGTTGCAGTGACGCGCCCGTGAGCTCCGCCGGCAGCCAGCCGTGCCTGAGTGACCGAGCCCCAGGCCGAGAGGCCGGGGGCACCCCACCTCCGAAGTGGCCCGAGCGAGCCCCAGGCTCCAGGTCCCGTTAAGCGGCCGCCAAGGAGTGAGCCGGTGTGTACCTGGACGCCCATCCCCAGACACAAAGAACCACCAACACACCGACACCTGAGGGAGTCCGTCACTGGCAGGGGAAGTGTTGGTGGGGGGAGATAGGCCTCCAAACCTTGGAGGGCCTGAGATGTCCCCAGAGAGGTGGCGTCTGATACCCAACCTGACATATAGACACAGACATACAGGCACACACAGATACAAACATCCATTCCCACCCTCATGCTCTCATATGCACTTACTCCACACTCAACCAACGTGGAGACAGACATAGAGATTATTTACAAAGAAAATAGGAAACTAACTTAAGTCAACACAAAACAAACATATATACAACATCTATACATCTATATACAAAACACAGTCTGCATGTTACCCTCTCTGTAACATCTCACTGAAAAGAAACCAGGTAGGCCCTGACAGCCTTCTTTTATACCCCATGGCCCCTCCCACTAGGCATAATAGTCATCTCTTTATTATTGTCTGTGAAGGTTCTCAGTCATCCAGGTCATCGTAGTCAAAGGAGCCATGGACTCTCCACCATTTGACCTTAGAACTGAAGAAGCTTCTCAGATGAGAGGTGAAACATCTTCAAGCAACTTAAAGAAGTCCAGACGCTTTTCTCTGCAAGCTCTTTATTATTCCTTTTACCAAACAATCTTTCCCCCTCAGCTTATTTCCAGCTGTATTCCTACAATACATATATGTATATAGAGACATTTATGGCCAATTCCAGGCAGCCTACAGTGTTTCACAATAACAAAAAAAACAAACAAAAAAAATAATGCAGTTCACGTGATCTTTCAAGCGCGCGCGAACCCACCATTTAAACCCCGGAACACCATACCATCGGCTTGCATAACCCCCGTATAATCGGCGATCACAGCGAGTCTACGCGACCGGCTTTATTAAAGGTAAGTGGGAAAATATGTTGGCCACCCTCTGCGCCGCTCAAAATATACCTCTCACCCCTTTTTGTTTATCTGCCCGGTCGACGAAAAGATGCGCAGCCACGGTAATTGTAGAAACTAATGGTGGTGGTGCGTGTATGCGCCCAGATCAGCTGTCTGCAGCCCGGGACGGTGTAACTCCGTCACAGGGGCCCAGGCCCATCCGGACCGGGGCCCAGAACAGCAGCGTCGCCCAGCCCCACAGAGCCCGGGACAAGAAAACTGACTGTTGACAGTGGTCAGACGCCTGTAGTAGTGCAAGAGACTTTTGTAAGGTGGTTGCTTGATGTTTTAACGTTGTTTGGCTGGTAGCTGCCTTTAGTCCATGTTTAGAGCTGTGAGCTAAGTGTAAATGACCTCATTAATATTTGGTAAAGTGTTTTGTAAACTTATGAGTGGCTATTATATTGTTGGAGTGAATGCTTTTATTTTGAAAGTCACAGAGCGACAAGGTGCCGTAAATCAAGTGGCGTAAACCATATGGCAGAAGCGCGAGTTTTAATGCACAGAGAGAAGGTGTGCTCTATGGTTAATGGACAGGAATGGGGAAAAGAACGGCTATTAAGGTGCAACACTGAGTCGAAAGCAGTTTCTTAGCACCTGGTTGATGAGGGAACAAGGTTTGTAACAAAGTTTGTCCTGTAGATATGCATTTTGTTGTTTTACGGAGCATGTAGCTGCTGACCGCTACTAAGCATAAAGGCTAAGTTTTCACCCACTAGAGGGCGCTAACGTACCTCGTCATGTTTAGGCAGCGATGCAACGATTTCCCTGTTATATGCAATAATTTACAAGTTTTAGTGTTATTTGTTATGTAAGGTAAGGAGAATTAATTTGTAATAAATGAATAAGTCAAAAGGTTAAAGGTAACACACTGTTTGATTTACTAATAGTCTTTTATTCTGTATGTTGTAGCTCTTACGGTGTGTTCACATACACGGCTGTTTAATAAAAGGATTGTGAACCATCAGTTTGAGAGACCATCTTTTCAACCGGGGATGCTACAGTAAGAAAAAAAGGACTGTGTGAAAATAAATATTTAGACTGCAGGAACTGTTAGAAACATAAAGGGGAGTTTCATGTGTTTATTTCTTGTTTCAATAATACAACAGAAGACAAAAACTGGAATGCTCTATAATCTTTCACTTAATAGTATCCCAGATGCGTTCCCACCAGGATTTCCAGGATTTCCATGGTTAGTTTGTGACCTCACTGCGGCGTTCTGAGTTGGACTTTCATGCGGTAAGGTTTGGGAGTCAGAGTGACCCCATAGACTGGAGTGAAGTCTGGTTCTCCTGCGTCCTCGGGCCAGATGAACTTGAACTTCCTCAGCAGAGTCACCATGATGAGGAAGAGCTCCATGCGAGCCAGACCTTCCCCGAGACACACCCGAGGACCTGAGACGTTGAAAAAAATACCTCAGTATCATCTACGACAGAAGATTTAATCATCTATGTCGGTATGTGAATCGTGTCTTCATGTACCTGCAGAGAAAGGCATGAAGGCCTCTGGTTTAACAAACTCTCCTTTGTCATCGAGGAAGTTTTCAGGGTTGAATTCATGAGGGAATTTCCACTGTCCCTCCTCGCTGAGCACTGAGGTCAGATTCTCGATGATCATTGTTCCCTGAGGACGAAATCAACCTCAAAACCATTAAGGATGCTCGTCACTTTATTGCCTCTACCTATTTAACCAGTTGGCCCTTACCTTGGGAATGGAATAACCCATCAGCTCTGTGTCTTTAGTGGTGCAGTGGAAGACACTGAGAGGAACAGTGTTGGCAACTCTCTGTATCTCATGAATCACAGCCTGGATGAAGAGAAGACATTTCTCATGCTTTGGCTTGGAGCAGAATGTATGTGTGCACCCAGAACCAGGTGGGCACCTTAAAAATAAGTTCAATAGTGAATAAAACTTTGCTGTACGGCACCTGCACGTAGGGCATATTGTGTCTGTCCTCAAAACTGACCCGGTCTTTCCCTTCCAACACTCGGTCTATCTCCCGCTGACACCATTCTGCCAGAGCAGGGCAACACGTTACCGACATTATACCAAATATGTTCAGTGAATCAGCAGTATGTTGAGTTAAACCAATCGGCTGAAAATAGTTGCTTTCCATTGATTGTCATAGTCTACAGCATATAAGTGGCATGTGTCACACAAAGGTAAGTGCAACCAATTTTAAATGGACAAACATCAGTTGAACTGAAAGAAAAGAAGAAAATATGCAGGTTTACCTTGTACATGCGGATAGTTCATAAGGTAAAGAAATCCAGTAAGTAGGGTGTTGGATGTAGTGTCAGTGCCAGCAAAGTGAAGGTCTAAAGCGTGCAGACAGATCCGGTCTTCTGAAAATGAAGACCCATCATCGCCTCTCTGAGTCAGAGGAATGATTTATGCAAATAAGGAAATTCAACTTTGTTGTTACAGGGTGAAAAGGTCACAGCCATATGTGTAGTCTCCTTAATGTAAAATCTATTTTTTCTAGTTATTTTAAATGTAATCAATTGCTTTATTATAATATCTGGGATAGTAAACTCCTCATTTCACACACACCTTCTCCAGTTCATCCAGATAGCAGTCAACAAAGTCCCGTGGCTCTCCGGGAACTCGGGTCTTCTTGTGCTCTCTTATAAACTCATTTACAAGATTTTCAACTGTCTAAAAAAACACAAGTAACTATGACTGTATTAGCATTGACTTTTTCTTAATATTGATGAAATCCACAGATTATTTCAATGTAATTAAAGGGATTTTAAATGTTACCTCTGCATTCTTGAAGGCTTTCATGAAGGGCAGTGGTAGGTAACGAATTAAAGGAAAAGAGTCATACAGCTGCAAAGAAGGACAATCGTTTATTTTCCTCTATGCTTCAGTTGTAACAGAAGATGGTTACAGGACGCTGTATTTGCAATAATTAAGTCATTTCTTTTATTTTATCATTTTGTTGCTGTTTTACTCACCATAGCCCACGGGCCATTGGCTATCTTGGAATTCTCAGTGAAGCACCTAACAATCACTTTGATTAGCGCATTGTCATACTCGTAGCGTCTAGCGAACAGGACCTGGCAGATGATGTTGGACGCTGCATTGTGAAACATAACTTGAGGACTCATGGTTTTACCTGTGGGAGGCGTAATGTAAGTTATAAAAACCAAAGGAATACACAAGAACAACAGAAACAACAGCACAATGAACAATTCTATGTTAAATGACATACCAATGCTCTTTTCCAGGGTACTGACGGTGTATTTAATCTCTTCATGAATCCTGTCCTCCATCGAGTTCTTCCCCAGACCAAAGTTCCTCAAAGTCATCAGAGCAAAGCGACGATGTTCCCTCCAACTAGAGCCATAATCTGCCAGAATAACCCCTACAACAAGTTCACCAACACAAAAGGGGAACAACAAACTTAAGAATCATCTATTTGAACCTTTGATCATCACTGCTGTTATGTTCTAGAACTCTAAATTGTGTTAATGTAGAGAAAATTCACTAAAATCGCTGGGTGACAGGTATAAACTGCATGCAGACCTTTTTAGTACCACTACACTTTACAGAGTCATGCTGATGGTACACATGCAGTATCTAGTTTGGGATTGTCGTGTTAACAGTGCCAAACTACACAATTGGACATTGTCAGCAAAGTTCAAGAATTTAGTATTAGTAATATTTATTTCATCTTTTATTTGACCAAGAAGTTACACTCTTGAGATTAAAAAGGTCTTTGATGAGAGTGACATGCTCCGATACAGAGAGCATGTTTTAATGACGGAAGAAACCAGAGAACCAGGATTAAAATGTCTTGGTGCATGCTCAATCATCCATGTAAGTAAGACTGAAGAAGACGTTTCTCCCATTGAAAACACTATGTCTAGATGAACAGAATCAACCTTCTGGGAGAGAGAACCAGGAGAAAAGCCACGCAGACACAGGGAGACCACCAGGCAACCACTGAGCCGCCATGCTGCCTCTTTTTAAGTGTTTGACTAGAAAAGTGAAGCAACCTGGCTTTCAGGAGGCTGGTGGAGCCTGAACTGTCTGGTCTGGGGTCTTTGACCCTATTTTTATGTGTTTGTTTTGTGCAGTCAATGCATCTGTTTATGTTAATTCAGCTGTGCCAGGGCCCTGCTCCGATTGGTGTGTGGATATACAGCTCCGACGTGACTGGTTCCAGCCCATTAAAAGGAGGCTGGAGTGCTGCGGTGGGAGAGGTTCTCGCGTTTCTCCTCACGACCCAGCAGTGTACCCCTGCAGTGCTGTTTTGACAGTTGTGGAAGTGGAGTGGGTAGGGGTGAGCTGCCATTTCTTTTGACCACCAGTTTTCTCCTGTTTTGAATTAGTTAAGGAGGTCAGACCCTGTCGTTACTTTTGACTTTTGGTAAGGTCAGGGGTGCGGGATTTGTTTAGATTTTAGCTTTGTTTATTATTTTGGCCTTGGCTCACCCTGAAGTGTTGACATTCCCGTTTTGTTGTCACATTATACAGTGGGGCAAAAAAGTATTTAGTCAGCCACCGATTGTGCAAGTTCCCCCACCTAAAATGATGACAGAGGTCAGTAATTGGCACCAGAGGTACACTTCAACTGTGAGAGACAGAATGTGAAAAAAAAATCCATGAATCCACATGGTAGGATTTGTAAAGAATTTATTCGTAAATCAGGGTGGAAAATAAGTATTTGGTCAATAACAAAAATACAACTCAATACTTTGTAACATAACCTTTGTTGGCAATAACAGAGGTCAAACGTTTACTATAGGTCTTTACCAGGTTTGCACACACAGTAGCTGGTATTTTGGCCCATTCCTCCATGCAGATCTTCTCGAGAGCAGTGATGTTTTGGGGCTGTCGCCGAGCAACACGGACTTTCAACTCCCGCCACAGATTTTCTATGGGGTTGAGGTCTGGAGACTGGCTAGGCCACTCCAGGACTTTCAAATGCTTCTTACGGAGCCACTCCTTTGTTGCCCGGGCGGTGTGTTTTGGATCATTGTCATGTTGGAAGACCCAGCCTCGTTTCATCTTCAAAGTTCTCACTGATGGAAGGAGGTTTTGGCTCAAAATCTCACGATACATGGCCCCATTCATTCTGTCCTTAACACGGATCAGTCGTCCTGTCCCCTTGGCAGAAAAACAGCCCCATAGCATGATGTTTCCACCCCCATGCTTCACAGTAGGTATGGTGTTCTTGGGATGCAACTCAGTATTCTTCTTCCTCCAAACACGACGAGTTGAGTTTTTACCAAAAAGTTCTACTTTGGTTTCATCTGACCACATGACATTCTCCCAATCCTCTGCTGTATCATCCATGTGCTCTCTGGCAAACTTCAGACGGGCCTGGACATGCACTGGCTTCAGCAGCGGAACACGTCTGGCACTGCGGGATTTGATTCCCTGCCGTTGTAGTGTGTTACTGATGGTGACCTTTGTTACTTTGGTCCCAGCTCTCTGCAGGTCATTCACCAGGTCCCCCCGTGTGGTTCTGGGATCTTTGCTCACCGTTCTCATGATCATTTTGACCCCACGGGATGAGATCTTGCGTGGAGCCCCAGATCGAGGGAGATTATCAGTGGTCTTGTATGTCTTCCATTTTCTGATGATTGCTCCCACAGTTGATTTTTTCACACCAAGCTGCTTGCCTATTGTAGATTCACTCTTCCCAGTCTGGTGCAGGTCTACAATACTTTTCCTGGTGTCCTTCGAAAGCTCTTTGGTCTTGGCCATGGCGGAGTTTGGAGTCTGACTGTTTGAGGCTGTGGACAGGTGTCTTTTATACAGATGATGAGTTCACACAGGTGCCATTCATACAGGTAACGAGTGGGGGACAGAAAAGCTTCTTACAGAGGACGTTACAGGTCTGTGAGAGCCAGAGATTTTCCTTGTTTGAGGTGACCAAATACTTATTTTCCACCCTGATTTACCAATAAATTCTTTACAAATCCTACCATGTGAATTCATGGATTTTTTTTTTCACATTCTGTCTCTCACAGTTGAAGTGTACCTCTGGTGCAAATTACTGACCTCTGTCATCATTTTAAGTGGGGGAACTTGCACAATCGGTGGCTGACTAAATACTTTTTTGCCCCACTGTAAAGAACAGATTTGTTCCCTGCCGCTGCTTGGGTGTTTGGGGGGAGCGCGAGCGCCTCACTCGTGTTATTGCCTGGCCCTAGATGGGTCGTAACAGTGTTTTCTCTTTGTTTAGTTGCTTTCAAAAGACCCTTATGAAGAAAACATCGAGGGAACAATTTACCCTGCCCGGGATAGTGTTACCGGGTATTAAATTTCAGTTCTTTTCGATTCTTTAGGGCCAAGAAAGACACGGCTCAAAGTGGTCTTTTACTTTAAAAAATGATCTTTATTCTACATTTCTGGATATGGAGACCTTAAGACAAAACACACAACTCCAGGTCTGAAGCACAAACGGAAGCCTAGTTATTTATATACTTGCTCTCACGTCACACCACACTTTAAGTTTCGATCAAACAGCCTAGTTGGTTTCACTTTCACCTCTCTGGTGGGGAAGGAGCCTGAGTTTGTGCGTGAGGTTGAGAGGTACCGGCTAGATATAGTCGGGCTCACCTCTACGCATGGCTTGGACTCTGGAACCAACCTGCTGAAAACGCTGGACAGACCCGGTGCACCTAAACGCGTAGTGAGGGTGTGCTGGGAACGTCTAGCAGAGGCCCAGTCCGCGAGATCTTCAACGCACACCTCCGGCAGAGCTTCAACAGCATTCCGAGGGAGACTGGGGACATTGAGTCCGAATGGACCATGTTCAGAGTCTCCATAGTCGAACCTCGGATACAGGAGGAACAATGCGGTTTTCGTCCTGGTCGCGGAACACTGGACCAGCTCTTTATCCTCTCGAGGATACTTGAGGGTGCATGGGAGTTTGCCCAACCAGTCTACATGTGTTTTGTGGACTTGGAGAAGGCATTCGACCGTGTCCCTCAGGGTGTCCTGTGGGAGGTGTTGCGGGAGTATGGGGTGTCTGGCCCATTGCTACGGGCCATTCGATCCCTATACAACCGTTGCAAGAGCTTGGTTCGCATTGCCAGCAATAAGTCGGACTCGTTCCCGGTGGGTGATGGGCTCTGCCAGGGCTGCCCTTTGTCTCCGATTCTGTTCATAATTTTTATGGACAGGATTTCTAGGTGCAGCCAAGTGGTGGAGGGCTTTAACTTTGGTGGGCTCAGAATCTCATCTCTGATTTTTGCGGATGATGTGTTTCTGTTGGCTTCATCGGGTGAGGGCCTCCAGCTCGCACTGGAACGGTTCGCAGCCGAGTGTGAAGCAGCGGGAATGAGGATCAGCACCTCCAAATCTGAGGCCATGGTTCTCAGCCGGAAAAGGGTGGAGTGTCCACTCCGGGTCGGGGATGAGTTCCTGCCCCAAGTGGAGGAGTTCAAGTATCTCGGGGTCTTGTTCGCAAGTGATGGGAGAAGGGAGCCGGAGATCGACAGACGGATTGGGGCTGCAGCTGCAGTGATGCGGACGCTGCACCGGTCCGTCGTGGTGAAGAGGGAGCTGAGTGTAAAAGCGAAGCTCTCAATTTACCGGTCGATCTACGTCCCTACCCTCACCTATGGCCACGAGCTGTGGGTAGTGACTGAAAGAACGAGATCGCGGATACAAGCGGTGGAAATGAGCTTCCTCCGAAGGGTGGCTGGCCTCTCCCTTAGAGATAGGGTGAGAAGTTCGGCTATCCGGGAGGGGCTCAGAGTAGAGCCGCTGCTGCTCCACATCGAAAGGAGCCAGCTGAGGTGGTTCGGGCATCTGACAAGGATGCCTCCTGGGCGCCTCCTGGGTGAGGTGTTCCAGGCATGTCCCACCGGGAGGAGGCCCCGGGGCAGACCCAGGACACGCTGGAGAGATTATATCTCTCGGCTGGCCTGGGAACGCCTTGGTGTTCCCCCGGATAAGCTGGAGGAGGTGGCTGGGGAGAGGGAGGTCTGGGCCTCTTTGCTTAGGCTGCTGCCCCCGCGACCCGGCCCCGGATAAAGCGGATGAAGATGGATGGATAGTTGCTTTGTCTCATTTCCAGCATTAATAAAGATGTGATCTAAGTGTATCTGCTGAGTCCTGCACACTGGGTTCACTCTCTGCCTGCCACACGTCCTGTTTCACATGAACACTGAACAAAAAACTGGTTTTCTTAAAGAGAAACAAACTCTGGTGTAGCCACGGTTTAACTCTCACTGTTTTGCCTCTTTCAGATGCTTTTTTATCAGTGTATCATATTTCCAACATGCTTACGCTCTGTGATTTTTGCACACTATGTTGAGATGCCTTTTACAAAGACATACACAAAGTGCTATTATTTCCTTTTCATTTGTTTCACATGTCAAATACTACTGTGACATGTTACTGACACAGTGTATAAAACACTCTTATCTGAGTGTTACCTCAAAGTCATTTCCTGAGATAATAATGCAAGAAGAACAAAGGTGAAATATGCATATACTGCATACCAAATGATAAAAATATAAAGACAAAAATGTGTCCTATACAATATAATACCTGCTTTACCTTTATTCTTGGTGACATCTTTTTTTTTGTTTGTTTTTTTTGTGTCCCTTTTGGATCTTTAGCATCAGAATTGTTGTCTTAAGGCCAAGAAAGATGCCAAGCGGATTTATTTTACCAAGTGGATCATCATGGCCTTGCCATATTGGTCCATTTGATTGACCTTTATTATAATTATGAATTTATTTTATTTTCAGTTGCTACAAACGGGACAGACATGACTGGGGGATAGGACAGGGAGAAAGAATGAAAGAAAGAGAGGGAGAGAAAGAAAACCAAAGGGGAGAAGAGACGGTGAGAAGGGGGGGAAGAAAGGAAAAAAAAACAAACAAAAAAAACACCTGGATCACCTGTATGGAGAAAAAAAACAGAAGAGAAAGCAAACAACAAAGAGCAACATAATAAAAAAAACGGCACCATCACAATAAACTAGCTAGCAGTAAATATCAGTAGATACTAAATAATAAACGATATTGTGCAGCACGCAAGATAGACAGCGCACAATGTGCTTTGAGGCAGCAGCCAAGAAAGCTTTAGTCCGCGTCTGTGAATACCCGTGTGTACACCTGTGAGCATACCTGTGTGGATCAGCATGCTTGCATTCCAAAGGTTTCCCCATGTAACGATCTGCTAGAGAGTGTGGGGGGGCCACAGCCCCGTCCTCCAGGGCATGAAGCAGGTATGGAGGAGATCAAAACTCCAGACATCCAGAGGTCCCCAGAACACAAGAGACCAAGGAAGACCAACAGAGGGGCAGCCGCGCCACTGTCCCAGAAAGAGCTCACTCAGCAGCCGCGGAGCAGAAGCCAGGGGGAGTTGCAGTGACGCGCCCGTGAGCTCCGCCGGCAGCCAGCTGCGCCTGAGTGACCGAGCCCCAGGCCGAGAGGCCGGTGGCACCCCACCTCCGAAGTGGCCCGAGCGAGCCCCAGGCTCCAGGCCCCGATAAGCGGCCGCCAAGGAGTGAGCCGGTGTGTACCTGGACGCCCACCCCCAGACACAAAGAACCACCAACGCACCGACACCTGAGGGAGTCCGCCATTGGCAGGGGAAGTGGTGGTAGGGGGAGATAGGCCTCCAAACCTTGGAGGGCCTGAGATGTCCCCAGAGAGGTGGCGTCTGATACCCAACCTGACATATAGACACAGACATACAGGCACACACAGATACAAACATCCATTCCTACCTTTACTCTTGGTGACATCATTAACAAACAAGTCTTGAGGTCGTCCAGCAAAATCACTAGCCTTGGTCACCATGGCCTCCTTTATGGCCTTCATCCCATTGATGATTACTGCTGGTTTAGGGCCAATAAAGATACTGTAGACATCTCCATAAGACTTCCTCAGCTGGGAGGGAAGGCGATAACAAGCACAGGATAAGTCATATGTTTAAAGTGGGCTAAACATATTTGCACAGCTGAGCACATGATATAGAAACATTGCATTTAAATATTACAAAACATACAGAGAGGATAAAATGCATTTAGGGACAAACCTCCTGTGTAGAGCTTTGTGTGGTTCCTAATATAGCAGCCTGCTGTAACATGATCTAAGACCGGGCATAATGGCACCTTTGTGTGATATGGTTATTGTCAGCCAATCAGATGCAAATGTATTCATGTCCAACCAGAAGAGACTCGCCCCTGGACAGTTTGCTTGCTGGCACGTGTCCTAACCCACCAAAACCTTTTGTCTCCTTTATAACTGCTGAACTATGAAACGAATGAGTGTGTTGTACTAACACACACCCAACATTGTAGAATAACTATCTTATCTGATGCAGTACTTTGGTGAAATATTGGTAGTCTGCTGTTGTTTATAAAAAAAAAAACTGTTTTTAAAATAACTTGAAGGACAAAAAATAACAACTTCCTTTCATTCAAATTATAAACATATTTAATAAATATCTACATAAAGATGTTAGAAAACTCCTGTTGTGTAAGAGTTGCAGTACTGCTGGGACGCCAAGTTCATGTTTTGCAATCACACAGAGCAAACGGGTGCACTGTTGTTGCTGCCAGGTAATTTGTGCCCTTACAGCTCAAGATGTTTTTGGTTGTCATTATGTTTCATTCAGTTTGTAACAGCAACGGTTTCATTCATTTCAGGAAAAGCAGAAAAATTTCCTGATGTGTTAGTGTAACGGGTGTATTAAAAAATAATTTATATTTCACCAAAGATCCATCCTGCAGTGTTATCTTGCTTTGTCAGTATTGGTTATGTATATGTGTTTATTTATATACGTTTATTTTCTGTATTTATATTTTGGGAGCTTTTATTTTGTTTATGGGACCTTTGACTTCCCACAAAGTCACTTCCTGTAGCTGCGCAGCGCTATTTTCCTCAGTTGTGTAGAGGCCCCGCTGAGGAGAGGTGAGCGTAAGCTAGTGTTCTCAGTTACAGAGCGGATAAACACAGTTAAAGTAACTGGAAGTAATCCAAACACTGCTCGTTCCCTTTCTGCATTTTGTCTCACAGTTCTGTTCGATGTTTTAGTGTGAATTAGTTTCTCTGTCGAGTACAGCACTTTATTGTAACATGCTAGTTAGCCATCTCAGACCAGAGCATAGGAGCATGCAGGTGGCTTCTCATGTGGGCCGCTATGCTTCTCTCTCCCTTGAAGGTGTTCATGCAGAAGTCCAGTAAAGTGAAGTCGCTGTGCTGTTTTGTTTTTATTTTAAACAGTTCGGGGAGAATAAATCCACCCAGCTGGCAAAGTGAGAGCTGAGTCCTCTGGTCATTCGCACAACACAACGCAGAGAACTAACGGCAATCAGAGTTTAAGGCCAGACTGGCTACATTAGCATCCAGACATTTAGACATATTTAAATGCTAATAGTAGTAATTTCACCAGTGCCATAACAATATGCACCTTAAACAAAATCCTCTTTATTGCAGCATTTTTTTTCTTACCCTTTCGAAGTCCTTTAAAGGGTTCTCCAGGCTCAGCTGCAAAGTGTTGCCTAGCAGGGGCAGGATAGGGGGTCCCGGTGGAAAGTTCTTGGGTCTCCGAGATTTGAGCTGAAGAACAATGAAGCAAACACAGAGCCACAGCAGCACAACAGAAAGGAACATGGTCAAACTGGACTGTACTGAAAGCTGGCTGACTTGCCATTAGTAGTAGCAGTAGCCCTGTCTCTTGTAAGTGTTTACTTTGTCCTCTGAGTCAAAGTTCAGAGAGGCTGTTAAAGAGGGAGGCCATTGGAGTTTTGCAGGTTTTCAGTGAGAGCCACTGTTAAACCAAACCATATGTTTTTGTGTCAGACTTGAGTATTTTCTTTTTAAACTCTGCCCATGTTAAAACACAGAAGCCAGTGAGTTCTCTCAATGCATCGCAGCTGAGGTGAATACTGATAGAGGGGGAGAGCCCGTGTATCTTCCTGTTTCCATGGTAATGTGCTCATTTAAATGATTTTTAGGTTTGTTTGATTGTAAATCAAACAAGATTTGAAGCAAAGTGTTTGAAGAAAACTGCAGTAAAGGCCCCAAATGGAGGACTCACAAGGCAGCAGCAAGGAGCAAAAAACCAAACAGCAAAGAGTGGAATCGAAGCTCTTTAACAAAGGTGCACTAAGGGAGGATAACACTGACAACGAGCACTATTAAACTGAGGCTTTAAATACTCAAGATAAGTGAAGACACTGGGAATTAGACAAAGCTGAAACTACAGCAATGATACACAAATAAAACAAATACAAAACACAATAGAAACATTACTGAACTACATTAAAACGAACTCAATCAATACCACAGACTAGAAATAAAACAAAACTGTGAACACTGAAACATCCCAGAATCCATGACATGAACAGCAGTCCTGTAATCTTCTCTAAGGTGTTATGTATCGGGACATAATTAGAGTAATCTGCGCCTTAACAGGTAATAAACAAACTGGTAAAATTAGACTCATCATACATTACACACGTCATTATTTAAAAATAACAAAGTCAAAATGCAGAAGAAGCCCGAGAAACTAATTTCACCCTTATTGTATCTGTCATACACATCTGTACGAGGTTAGGGTAAGCGGTCATAATCACATGCACCTCATAACTGATCATCAGCGAGTGTTACCATGTTACCATGGTTTCGGCCGGACTGTGAATGGACAGCAGACGGCAGAAAGAAGAGGCCAAAGATGAGCACAGAAGCAGGTGGGTGGAGGAGTAACGATGGGTGGGGTCAAGTACAAACAGGATTTTTTTTATAGGCAGAGATCAGAGGAAAAAAAACGAGTGAAATTAAACTTGAACTGTAACAGTGAAACAGGATGAGGAATTCAAAGTGATCAAAAATTGTGATCAAGTCTGATGGAAACTCCGTTTTTGAAAACTACATCATGAGTGTGATGTTTTTACCTGACCATCCAAAAATAAATTGCAAGATAACGTTTTGACCAGTAAATTGAAAAAAAATGTCAAAACTCATATATGCAATTTGATATTTAATTTCTTTTTTTATTTGGCACATTTAACTGAGCTTAATAAACAGTCCAGCTTCAAAAGTTTGAATTTTCAAATCTTTGCCTGGAAATTGTTAAACCGGCCAGCAGGTGGCAGTGATCACTATCCAATAAGGTTTGGACTGAAGACGCATGAGGAATGACAACACACAGGTGGAAGGTCAGCAATGCAGACTGGCAAACATCAGGGAAAGACAGTGTTGCAGTCTTAGCAGAGGGCAGTGACACTGTTGATTTAACCCCCAAAAGTTGATTCTGTTCATCTGGATGTACCTTCTTTGGATGAGTGACGAAACGTTTCTCCCACTAAAAAAAAAAGGTGCGTCCAGATTAACAAGATCAACTTGTGATGCTCTTCAATCAAAGATGATCGAGCATGCATCATGACACTATTGGTTCAGGTTCATACGTGAGTTCAAACATTTCTGGCCTCTTAGATTTCTAAATCTAAGTGAATGCATTTAAAGCAGGAACTGCCCACCTAGTAACATAAGTACTCACACAAGCACCACGCTACATCTGACATATATGGTTCCATTTTTTACAGGACATTGTTGAAATTATAAACTATATATTGCAGTTATCCACTTATCAATGATTTTTGAATAAATGTATGATCAATCGGTGTTTTTAACAAACTTTGTTTTTTGTGGAATTCATCAGCAGCTGTGGAGAGATGTATTTGAATATCTTCTGGTTCCAATTTTCCTAACCTGGAAGCTGAGGATGGCTGATTCCTGACAAGGACACCAACCTCAGCGCTTATTGGGTGTTACATCCTCCGTGCAGCCATTCCAGAGAGAACGAGAGAGCAACGACCGCTCATTAACATCAGCCAGAAACCAAACTGTCCCTTCCTGGCAGCCGTGCAAACTTCCAATTACAAAGTTTGCATTCTCACAACAATGATGTGGTGTGTCATCATATGAGGATGTTACAGTTTCACTTAATTCTGCTCAGTTAAGTGTTTTGATGATCAAATATGGCAGCTTTGTGTTGTGCTGGAAGTTAAAACTAATTGTCCTCATGAGCACAGCATCTAACAACTCTCCTTTAAAAAATCGACTGAATTTAACTGGACACACTGGTCTCAGTGGGAGTCATCCGTGACACTTGAGAAGTCACTTGGATGAGTGATGAAACTATTTTCCATGGAAACATCCAGAGGAACTGAACTTTTGGGCATATCCTTGCCTGTAACTCATTCATCAAGAGATTTATGTACACATTTATTTTCAGTTGTTGTTGCTCTTGGATTAATTTCAGCCTCAGCAGCATCTCTCAGAAGAAAACCGCTGTTAGCTTTCTGCCATTATCAGGCAAAAACACTGGATTCAGGAGGTATTCTCTGCAGTTTAAGACCCAAACTGAACTCGAGCAGTGATTAGACTGGAATTGATAAGATGGATAGAAAAACTGCTGGAGCTGAATGACTGTGGTACATATTACGAAAGAATAAAAACTCGATGTGAATAACTTTACTCTTCTTAAATGTAACTCATAAACAAGTACAAGTGTGCACAGGTTACAGACTTTGTCTACATGTACACTTTTCCACAGTAATTTACATTGTGTGTTAAAGGAGATGGAGATTAGGAAGTAAAGTAGCGGATGCAGGGTGCATCATGACTGAGGCACGCTCTCCTGCACGAAGGCCAGGTGCTGCTTTTCCTGTGTGTGTGACTCAGAGCTGTAGTTGTGCCAAAACCTGATTGCTCATATTTAAACTGCTATAATTTCATCACTGAACTCTATTTGCCATCATAGGTAAAGACATTCCACATAAAAACACAGGCAAACATTGGAAATCAGTTGTTGGCACAACACCGTAACTGTCCTCTCTGGCCGACCTGCTTGTAGTGTCCGTGTGGAGAGTTTGATCGTGTTCTTCCTCTTTTCCCATCTCCCTGCGATTATTTACGCTTGCGCTCCCGGACATTTTGGACACCAGGTGACCTTTAAACTCGGAAGTGTTCTGGCACTGGAGGCAGCCGTACCTGCTGCGCCGATTGCGATCGTCAGGAACGCCCTATTTAGCAGTGCGGCTGAGCTCCAGTCGACGCTGGATCGCTGAGTTTGCCCTCGTCAGTACGGCCGTATTAATTGTGTGAAAAAACCTCGCTTATTCGGATTGTCTTGCCAACGTGTGTGTGTTGTTGTGGCACTACGGTTCAGGAGCGGAGTCTGTTTTTCCCGAGAGTGGAGTCACGGACATTCATACCATGTGGAAGGCATTCAGGAAATCTCCTCAGGGAGACACAGTGCCAAAGATTTGTACACATGCGTTTGTATTTTTCACTGTAAGTAAATTCACAGTTTTCTCTCGGAAGAGTCCAGTGTTTGGGTCCACGTCCTCCCCCTCTCCCTGACAGTAACACCCTCCATGACTGTGGGAGTAGACAGATGTGGGTGTGTCCTCACCTCCCAGAGGACTCCAAATTGTCATCAGACAGACCTACAGACACAAAAACATTTGAAACTATAAACAATCAGACTATCAGCAGTGATTTAAATACTTTATGATCTCTGTGAAAATTGACATCACATTTATATATTTACAGTAAATATATGACAGAATTCAGGGCTTTTCTAGGCACCGAGCATACAAAGAAAAGTACTAAACTCAATTACAGATTTTCTTTTCATTATTTATATTTTATTAGTCAATTTCATCATCTGTATCTTTGCCACACAGGTGTAGATACTGTAGGTGCAGTGAATGCTTAAATTGTCTGTGAAGGTTCTCAGTCATCCAGGTCATCATAGTCTAAGGAGCTTGGAAAGAAAAGCATCTGGACTTCTTTAAATTGCTTGAAGACGTTTCACCTCTCATCCGAGAAGCTTCTTCAGTTCTAAGGTCAAATGGTGGAGAGTCCCAGATATAAACCTAGTGGGAGTTTCCCCCCACAGAGGGACAAAGGACCCCCTGATGATCCTCTAATCACCTGAGCCAAGGTGTGAAACTGGGCGTGGGTCCCAATCAGCCAGAGTTTCGGGTGTGTTCATTGTGAAACCTGGCCCCACCTTATCATGTGATTTCCTGAGATCAGATGGCCCAGGATGTGAGTGGGCGTTAAGGCGTCTGGGAAGGGATCTCAAAACTGGATTATAGATGGCAGAGAGTTGGTGTCGTAAACCCCCGCCTCTGTTCAAAGATGGTCGCTCACAGTGGACATAGATGCTTCTTTCACTCCTCTTTCAAACCATCTGTCCTCTCTGTCCAAAATGTGAACATTGGCATCCTCGAAAGAGTGACCTTTGACCTTTAGATGCAGATGGACTGCTGAGTCTTGTCCTGTGGAGGTGGCTCTTCTGTGTTGTGCCTAGGGCTGCTCAATTAATCGAATTGTAATCTCGATTACGATCTGGGCTTTCAACGATCATTAAAAATGACTGAGCCGATTATTAGCCCCTCCCTCGTACTTTACTCTCGCGCTGCTCCGTGTGGCAAATCGAGCGCACCTCTCTGCATTTCGAACACGTGTCACAACAATTAAGAGGACCCGAGGGAAGCTTGGAAAGCTAAGCAGAAGTTATTTGGAGAGGAGTGGACTGCCGTTGGTTGAAAAGAGAGGTAAAAAAAAAAAAAAACTTCAGTGGTGTGGAAACATTATGGGTTCGCGGAGTCAGACGTGGATCAAGTAGACACAGTGTGTAAACTTTGCTACGGTGTCGTAGCTGCACCACAGAGCAACACTGCAAAGCTCACTAAACATAGATGTTTACATTTTTCATTTATTTCTTATATTGCAAACATTTGCACTGTTATCAGTATTTGCACTGTTTTATATTATTTTTTAAAGTCATTATTCAACACATTGTTATTGTTAACCCTTTAAAGCCGGTCAGAGCAGCACGCTCCGTTTTGCGTAACTATTTTTAAATCCCTGTAGAACCGGAACCGCGTAAGCTAGCGCAATAAAATTTTTTGCATATGAAACCGGAGGAGTTGTACCGATCCGATCAGCTGTTCGTAACACTTCCCACATTGAAAAAGACGTCAACGCGAACTATCAATGTCCGCCATTTCCTGCCCGAAACCTATACTGGTGTTTTTTTTTTAAGTCATGTTTGACTCTATGCTTTTCTGAATAGTTTCTGGGATGCTTGGAACTCGAATTGCACTGCTGGAAATAGTTTATTTTGATGCACCTGCTGTTTTCTTTGCAAATTTGCATCATAGGATTGTTTTTTCGTTTTTCCTGCAGTATATAAAAATTGCTGTATCTCCAAAATAAAACTATGAAGACACTCAAAATAAATTTCCTGTTGTTGTAAACTATTTTTTGCAATTTTTTTGTATTTAAAGTTTTGAGGGATAAGCCTCTTAAATTTCTCCAAGTAGAAATATATGTAAAAAAAACCAAAAAACGATTTTCAATTGTTTTGTAGTTTACAGCTTACAAAACACGTAGCTGGCTCGTACAGCTGCGACGTAAAATTTTCAAATAACGGGGCTACATTCGGTGATGCTAGCGTTAGCCATGTTAGCATACCTTCAACAGGTGGTCAGGCTGAGTCCACAGGCGCACAGTCAGAGTTTCAGCTCCACGTTTCACTGCACGGTCCCCTCATTCATCACATATCGGTGTCGGGCAGAGTGTAAATCCCGAGGCTGAACGGCCTTTGTGCAAGGACACAGGTGTTAGCAGGGCAAAGCTTTTAGCACAAACAGCAGCATAGAAAAATCCAGGCAGCCAGCCTGTGTCTGTCCAACCAATCAGAGAGCTCGTTACATCGCACCTTGTGGCTAATTCGGATTGCTTCGGAATTTTGCTAATCCAGTAGCTAATCCGCGAGCTAACAGGAAAGGAAAATTGATTTTCGAATGAAGAGTGAGATCGCAGTTTTAGATGTCAGATATAAATCTTTGAGTTTTGAATCTATTTGCTTATTTCTCTTTTTTTAAAATGTACTTAAACAGTCTCTAACTTTCCAGTAACAGAGCTACATTTGAAAAATACATTCGAACCTGTGACATCCAGATCTCAGGTTAAATCTCTGTAGTTATATCTCAGTATACGTCAGTGAATCAGGAATAATGTAAAACTATTTGAAACACCTTTACAGCATACAGAGTTCGGTCACTCTCCCCTGTTGTCTCTAGTGTCAGCTGCCTTTTTCTATTTACCCCCCTGCTTCTCGTCTCTGTCCTCTCCCTCAGCTTCTCTTCTGTTGTGTGAAAGCAGGTAGATCTTTTATTCCCTGTAAGGTCCGCAGAGCTGTGTTCTCTCACCAGCTGACTCCCTGACCTGCACTTCATCCACTCACCTTCCATCTTGTATATTTAAGGACCAGCTCAATCATCTAGCTTTACAGCATAACTAATGTCATGTTCGTGTGCAGACTCTGTTATAGTAGTTTGATGTTGTTGTAATTTCCCATTTCCCAAAGCACTTACCTACAGTTCTCTTCATGTTTGAGATCCTCCTTGGTGTTTTCCTGCTAGTATCAACTCTACGGAAACCATCTGTGGAAACATCACTTCCTGAAATATCCAGCTGTCTGCAGTCACTCCACACAACCTCAGCTCAAATCTCGTCTATTCTGGGTTTCTTCCCATCACACATTTTCACAGTTTCGTTTAAAGTTTCATTTGCATGCACTTTGATGCTCACGCCAGAACATCTTCTGTCTCAGACTCATCTTAGAGAAATACTTCATGAAGCAGGGAATGTACTGTGTACGTACTGTATATTTGAAAAAGGACAAATTATATCTAGGAGACTTTTTTCTTTAAAAGCATCAGTGTATTAATAAACGTCGTAATTTGTCCTTTGAATAAAAGTTAAACTGATCTAAAAGATTTTTTAAACTTTTTAGCAGTGGGGGTTTTCCACAGAATTGTGCTGAAATTGGGTGAAAGACCAGTGTGTCACTCTGATAACACTTTGGTGCGATCAGGACACTGAGGTCAGTTAAAGACCTTGGTTTCCCGAACATGACCATCCCAGCATTCCTCAGTTCAGCATCAGACAAACAATGTCTTCCTGTAACTCAGTCTGGATTTTGCTTCTGTTCACCATCGCTGTGGATATTACATCAAACAATTAAAATGCGATTGCAGTGCAGAATCTAAGCGTTAATCCAAGCGCTGTAAGAGAAATATTCCATAAACTGCTTTAAATTTACAGGAACGGGCGTACATGGTCAGAGGCTCAGAGGTAATCAGGCAATGAGTGAGATAGAGATAGATAGAATTTTATTTTGAACATGCAAATATAAGTGAAATAACAAGAGAAAAGAAGAAAACAAAAAAAACAAACTAAAACTTTAAACAACATCAAGTTTTCATGTATATCTCTATGTCTACACAATGTGTGCGCTCGAAAAGGAGTAGGATGAAGTTTAGTGGCAAGAAGCTTCAAGGTCAGATGAGGCCAGCGCCCTTGTAATTCCATTAAAGAGATAAAACTTCTAAACTGGTGGAGAACTCATGAAAAAGTCCATTCAAACATATTAAATCTAAGAAGTGGATTTTCTGCTGTTTTTTGGCTCCACTCAGCAAAATGACGACCCAGTCTGGACTACCAGGTGCTGCTGAAACCACAACAGATTTCAGATCAAATTTTGATATGTCCTGGTGATATTTCCATCAAATTTGCCTCTTTCAGCTGTAAATGAGATGGAGCCGGGCATAAATGAATGAGTCAAGTGGCCGTACACGTTTAACTGACTCAGTACTGAATATCAATACTGTATAAGTGTTAGTGAAAGTGTGTAAGTGTGTGTAGTTTACAAAAAACTAATTCCCATTGTGCGTCATCCTTCTAACACAGTAGTGACACCTCAGGCTATTTTTTGCACTGTGTTCATTGTGTTTGCTTTGTCAGTGCTCTCAGTCTGTCACAGACCTCATTATCAGGCACAGACACTCGGTGGGCACTGAGAAATCTAACACAATGCAGGAAGAGCTCCAGTTGCACCAACACATTCAGTTTCTTCAAACCAAAGTCACAGAGACTGTTTTACATCAGCAGATTAGGACGGGGTCCACGTTTTCCAGCACCTTTACTGACTCTACAAAATGTAACTGCAGAAACCCCCGAAACACAAATGACTCTTCTTAACCTCCTTCAACTACGTGTTGAACTCATTCAAGATTTCTGGATGTGTGCCTCACTGTTTCAGCAGGCTGACGGGAAAAGCTCAGTGTGAGGAAACCGTCGTGTTGTTGTGACAGCAAAAGAGCCGGTTCTGATGTGGCTCTAAAAGAGAAATCTGACTGTCTGGCTTTACAAACACGTTGCAACATAAGTGCTTCTGAATCAGTCCTCGTCAGAGTGATGCTGTCTCTTTCTAGTTTACATCAGCAGCTCAAAGCACACGTTCCCTCTCATAGAGGTCATCCACCAGCCTGCACCAATTACAACTTACTGACCACTCAAAGAACACCGGAAGATTTAGCATCAGCAATAACATTGGATTTATATGTGTACAGATGTGCATGAGTTATTTTCTCACCTTTTCCGTAACTTTATATGATTTCAGTCTGTTTTCAGTTTGTCCAAAAGCATCAGATATTATAACTTTAAAGTCTAAATTTAGTCCTCACTATATATTCTTTGTGGTTATTCTGACATGACTCCATCCTTACATAGTGTTATTCGCTTATCTAATTCAGGGAGCTTATCACAACTATCTACTTGACTCAGTGTACTTAAGTCACTAAATTAAATCCTACATAGAATAAGGCAAAAGGTCATGTGTAGCTAAAATACGTTAGAATGACTATAAATAGTGGTTTCCTGTTTTTTAGGACAGCAGCATGAAGCTTAAAGCTATTTTTCAGCTTTACTTGAACATTAAAATTCAGCAGTCCGAGCGTGTCAGTGTTGCAGAGGTGCTGACATTTGGTGTATGGGTTAGATAGAGATAACTGTTCAGAGTCACAGACACCCTGCTCTTGAATAATCTGGGTGTGGACATTTGCTAGATGACTAAAGTTGTATTTAGTAATTCAAGAAGGGCAAACTGACCTCAACTTTGTGACTCTTTGACCCAACTTTGACCTTCCTGCTTCAGCTCAACTTCAGATCACAGAGTAAGAAACGTTAAGATAAAGCGCAGGACCAGTTACGTACAACAACTTACAAGTTCGCCTGTACGAGTGCATGATTTGACATCTTTTTAAAGACGTGTATCCAGACCAGTGGGCACGTGATCCTGACCACCTTTGTTCTGGTGTCACTTTGGGGTCACTGGGCCTATATTTGGTTAAGACCTGTGTCTGCCTTCTATCTCTGACAGCTTCGATATATTCTGTAATTTCATGATCTTTGTTTAGCACCAGATTTCTTTCTCATCTGCTTTGGCTTCTGCTTTCTTTGCATGGTGTTATAATTCAGCCCACTCTGATTGGTATTTGATGGGTTTTGTTTCCGTTGTGTTTGTTCAGCACTTTGGTCGACGTGAGTCGCTATTTCTTTATAAATGTGCAGAATGAAGTTTATATTCTTGTTTTTCTCTTGATTTCATTCTATTTGTTACAATGACTAAAGACTCAAGAGAGATAATAATAAAGAGCCTCTGAAGCTTTCACTCATGCCTACACCCACAGAGGAGTGTAATTTTTGGTATGTGAGAGGTCACAGAGGGAGGAGAAGCAGCATGACCGAGTGTTTGGGGGGTGAGTGTGTGTCAGATAAGTGGGAAGTCCTCTCTAGAGCATAAATACATGAGCCTGGTGGACATCGAGCACGAATCTGAGACAGCGTGAAGACATTTGGAGCAGATATTCACAATGGCCAACCACAAAGGCAAGTGAACGTCTGCTGCTGACTGCAGCTATTACTGCTAGTACAAAATTAGTTTGGATTTTAATGTGTGAGAAATGTGCTGACGGGTGAATCAGCATTTGGGTGCTACAGGACTCGTCCGAAGGCTTTCACAGCTTTTGAGCAAAACTAGGACAGGAAGGAAGGCAGCTATGCATTGAGAACAAATACGTGTAATTTTGCAGATTATGCAAAGTTAATACTTTGTCAATAATCTGATTTAAAGGGAAGAAAAATCAACAGTTGGAAAAATCATAGGCAGAGCAGCACAGCCGACGTACATCTTGACTATGATCATGGACTTGACTCTTAGCAATGTCGCAGCTTAAAAAAAGCTGAAACTCCCAAGTCTGTAAATGTGTTATTTGGCAATATGACAGAAACCTCTATAAGCCTGATATCAGTGCATGACCGATGTCCGAACTTTCTGCTGTTTGTCTTAGGTTTGATTAGTGATGTGGATCTGAGAAGTCGTGAGAACAACTCGGCACACCGCACCAGGGAGATCGATCAGAAGCGCTTGATTGTCCGTAGGGGTCAGGCCTTCTCCATCACTGTGCAGTGTAATGGCTCTTTGCCCCCCAAACACCACTTGGATCTAGTCCTGCACCTCGGTGAGTACAGGCTGACCAGGAAGGAGCTGTAAAGATAGAAAAGATTAAACTCGAGTCTTCTGGGGAACATTGCAAAGAAAGCATCTTGTTTTGGAAGATTTCTTTAGTCAGTCAGCACCTTATAAGAACTGTAACTCATTAATAAGTCAGTATCAGTTCGTACGTCCTTCCTTATGCCGTCTCAATTTCAACTACAAATTGACTTAATTACATAACAAGTTACAATATTGGTTTTAATGTATATTTATACAGTTATACACAGCTTGTTTGTACCTTTGTAAAAGAAGAAATCTTATACAAACACTGATTGTTAGTAAATATTGTGTGTACAATAGACTGTACTTTTACCTTAAATTTAAGTTTTATATGTAGCAAAACTGGGTCTACACAAGTCTATTGATCGTCAAAGGAGCTTGCAAGGAAAAGCGTCTGGACTTCTTTAAGTTGCTTGAAGACGTTTCACCTCTCATCCGAGAAGCTTCTTCAGTTCTAAGGTCAAATGGTGGAGAGTCCCAGATATAAACCTAGTGGGAGTTTCCCCCCACAGAGGGACAAAAGGACCCCCTGATGAGGTGAAACGTCTTCAAGCAACTTAAAGTCCAGACACTTTGCAAGCTCCTTTGACTATGATGAGCTGGATGACTGAGAACCTTCACAGACATAAGTCTATTGATCCCCAACACTGAACTCCTCCTGATCATTAAAACAGTTCAGATTTATAACCATCACTTGCTGTGTAAAGCTGAACACCTGTTCCATACATACTGTTGTTTCTGACCCAGAAGGCTTTGTTTGTTTCACCAGGTAAGAGAGACGAGGTGGAGATCAAGGTTCAGAAGGTGCATGGAGCTGGGGACAAGTGGTGGTTTAACCAGCAGGGAGCACAAGATGAAATGCTGCTGACTCTGCACAGTCCAGCAGATGCTATCATTGGCCAGTACAGTCTGGCTGTGCTGCTGATGTCACCGGACGGACGCGTTTTAGAGAAAAAGGACAAAATGAGTTTCCACCTGCTCTATAACCCCTGGTGCAAAGGTAAAGCGTGCGCTCTCTGTGTGTCTGATTGCTTCAGCAGGTCAGACTGAAGCCACTGACACACTCTGAGTTTCATTTGCTTTTTCTGCGATTACGATGAATTAAATTCCACAATAAGCAAAATGATCAGATTACAACTGAAGATTTCATATTAGCAACACTGTCGTGGTCTTTATGCGTTTACCAGATGATGTGGTGTATCTGCCTGACGAGACTCAGCTTCAGGAGTACATCATGAACGAAGAAGGAATAATCTACATGGGGACCTGGGAATACATCAAAAGCATTCACTGGAATTATGGACAGGTAACACACAAAAACATTTAAAGTGTGACTGTGCTGAATACATCTGTGTCTGTCAGCCCAGTGGGGTGTGACAAAGCGGGCGAGAAGACCATTTGTCTATATTCTTAGTTAACATTCTTGTTTTGATTTAACCATATTTCACACGTAGTCTGCAACAGGCAAACATCTACTATCCTGGGTTTGTTTATGTTTTGCACTTTTACAGATTATATAATATAACATCTTAGTTTAAATCAATCCCTACAAGTTTGTTAAGTTAACATGTTCTTCATTTCAACTGTTAATTTGTATTGTTTACAACTTACCTTCTTTTACGTATTATTGGCGGTTGGCAAACAACTGCATGGTGCATTACCGCCACCACTGCTATGGAGTGTGGACAGAAATCATGCTCAAAACAAAAAAAAAAAAACACTTCATATCCTCCCAAACAACCTTACTTCTCTCAAAAACTGAAACAATGCCTGATAACACTTATCCCCCGCCTCCCTCTGTAGTAACCCTACAACATCAAGTTTCATATCAATGCTACTGAGATTTCGGACCAACCGTCTCCTCGCTACCGTATATTTCCGACACTGCAAAACAACATGCTCCAAAGTTTCATCCGCTCCACAAGAATCACATTTCCCTGAGGCATGCTTCCCTATCAAGAACGGTGTGGAATTCAAACCCATATGCCCAAATCTCAGTCTTGACACCACCTCCTCCTCTCGCCTACTCCTTCTTGTGGATCTCCTCACTCCCACCCCCCTTTGAATTTTATATAACCACCTTCCCCTCCTGTCTTCGTCCCACTGTTTCTGCCATCTACCCCTCATTTCGAGCTTAATAATACTCTTTACTTCCTCCTGACCAAAATTCACCACCAGATCAACTATCTCATGATTAGTGGCTGCCTTTGCTAACCTGTCCGCTGCTTCATAGTGAGCCGGGACCCAATCAAACACTACCGATAGACCCATCATATGTATCCTGACTTACCTTACCTACCTGTCTTCCAGAAACAAAAGAAGGAAATGTAGTTTTACTTCCTGCTTTATAGCTTCTGGGTTCATCTGAGGTCACAGGAAGAGACCAAGTGCAGAAGGGGAAGAACTCTTATAATTTAATAAAGTTGGTTTTAGAGGGTTTATGAAGAAATGGATTTATTGTTGTAATATGTATTGATTACAGCAATAGAGTTTATGTTGCCAGTAAAGAGGAGCAGTAGAGGTTTGAATATAATCATGTTCATCTTACCTACTGAATGGAATAGTCCAGAGGAGAAATTGTTTGGTTAAGTGGACGATTTAAGCAGAAGAACTCAGGTGTTTCAAGAGAAAGGTCCAGGTCAGTGTAGCTGTGTGCAGTCTGACCTTAATTTCCACTGATTTAAGTTCAGTTATGTTTATTTGAACTGAGTTAATTATAGAGTTGAGTTTCTTATTTGTTTCTTTGTAAATATTGTTTGGGTCACAAAATAAATCACTTGCTACACTGGACAGCATCAGTCTCCTGCACTTCTTTGACCGCTTAAGTCGAGTCCTACCACAGGGGGCTGGTGTGAACTGTCACAGCAGTGTGGCAGAGACTCTCAGGCTTTGGCTGGATCTGAAAATCTGTCAGTTGTCTGGAGGAAACATCTGGATGCGATGTGTCAGAATGTAACCAGACCACACAAACAAAGGCTCACCCATTCACAGGTAGCTGCGAGGGCAGAGAGGATGACTAACAGGCAGACTGTGGGTGTAACAGATGCACACGTACAGTGGGGGAAATAATACGAATCTGTGGAGGGAGCTGAAGCCTTGAGTTGCTAAGGAGCAGCCAATAAACCTGAAGGAGTGTTTCTGTTAAGAGGGGTGGACCAAAATCCCCCCTGACATGTGCGGTTGTCAGAAAGGGTTTCTTCACCAAGTACTAAGTTATAATCTTCTTGAGGATCAAAAGTCATCAGCACAGAATCCAAAACTTATTTCCCCTACTGCACACACTGGGCAGCCGATGGGAAACATTTAGTATTTAGAAAAAGGTTCTTCAGGAAATCTCTTTCCTGTTTTTAGGCGCTCTTCTATGGCCTCTCTCACTGGCGTTCTCCTTCTCCTGCAGTTTGAGGACTATGTGATGGACATCTGTTTTGAAGTCCTGAATAACTCCAACGATGCTCTGCGAGACTCACAGATGGACATTGAGCAGAGATTTGACCCCGTCTACGTCAGCAGGATCATCACTGCAATGGTGAGAAGCATTTCTGGCTTCGGCTGAAAATAATGTTAACGGCTGGAAAACATTTGGTTTCATTTGTGTGAGCACATGATGAACATGATCTGCAGCTCATGAATGCCACAGCAGCGATCCTGAGTCTGATAGGTGAACTCTTGCAGGTGAACTCTAATGATGACAGAGGAGTGCTGACTGGGCGCTGGACTGAGCCGTACTCTGATGGAGTTGCACCGTACCGGTGGACCGGCAGCGCACCGATCCTCCGTCAGTGGAGCAAAGCTGGGGTCAGAGCAGTGAAATATGGCCAGTGCTGGGTGTTTGCTGCTGTTGCATGTACAGGTAACACAGACTTCCCTGCATTCAAGGATAGCTAAATCATTCCTTTAAAAGCATCCCTTCTGTAGCAGTTGTCATTTAAACTACTTCCATTGTTCCAGATCTTCAGCACAAACACATTCACAACATCAGATGTAGAAACAAATCCTTTGTCTCAGTTGGAGCGTGTGATCTTTTCACAGTGCTGCGCTGTCTGGGAATCCCAACACGCCTCATCACCAACTTCTCTTCAGCTCATGATGTCGATGGAAACCTCTCTATAGACTTCCTGTTGGATGAAAACCTGCAACCACTGGAGAGCAGAGGAGGGAGAGACAGCAGCTGGTAAGATCACAGGAACGCCTACGATCAGAAAAAATACACAAATATGGCATTATCTAACGGGAGGTGATACGTTTTCCGTCCTCATGGTTTTAGGAATTTCCACTGTTGGGTGGAGTCTTGGATGAGGAGAGATGATCTCCCCAAAGGAAATGATGGCTGGCAGGTTTTAGATCCCACCCCTCAAGAACTCAGCGATGGTACGGTCCTAACGTTTGATGTTTTAGTCCACATGTTTTTCTGGTACTTTTCTGTGTAAACTCATTTCTGTATTTCATCGTTATGAACGGCTGTGAGGATTGTCACCGCTGCCTTTTTTTAGAGCTAAAACAAAGATGTTGATAGTTTGACTTCCACTTGAAAAAAATACTTTTCAAAACCTTATTTAGTTCAGAAAAGTCCCACCGTTGTTTCCTGAGTGTCAAAACTTAGTTCCAGGTGGACTTGGGTGGTCATCAAACTGAATAATAATTGTTAAAAGTGTTTTGATGTCACTTAGTGATTCTCTACTGATGCAGGAAATGCTTTTAAATAAATGGACGTTTGTGCTTCAGGGGTTTTCTGCTGTGGTCCGTGCCCTGTGACGGCCGTCAGGGAGGGAAATCTGGGAGTGAAGTACGATGCTCCGTTTGTGTTTGCAGAGGTGAACGCTGACATCATCCACTGGATCGTTCAGAGAAATGGCCAACGGAGAAAAGTATGTGTTGTTTTTGTCAGTTTTTCTATCTTCCAACTCATAAAGCAGTAACCACACACACACACACACGTTTTTATAACAGATAATCATTTCTAATGGTCTCTCCGACTTCCACAGATCAGAGTGGACCAGACCACTGTGGGTAGGAACATCAGCACCAAAAGTGTTTATGGGGACTTCAGAGACGACGTCACTGTGCAATACAAATATCCTGAAGGTTAGTTGGAAAGCAGAACACACGCAGGAGCATATAAATAACGTTTACATGAGTTCATGGCAGTTCTTCATGAAAACTCTCTTCTCCACAGGATCCAAGAAGGAGAGAGAAGTGTACGAGAAGGCGGGGCGTCGGGTGACAGACGTCCTCAGTGACAGCTCAGAACCAGGACGACTGCAGCTGTCCATCAAGCACGCCAAGCCTGTGTTTGGGACAGACTTTGATGTGATTATTGAGGTATGGACTATTCACACTGCAGCTAAATGAGTGGATGAACTAAACCTGAATTCATGACACAGTCTTTCTGTCAGTAGGTGAAGAATGAAGGAGACCAGGATGCTCACGTCCAGCTGACCATGCTGGCTACGGCTGTTACTTACAGCTCTCTCTATCGGGGGAACTGCCAGAAGCAGACCACCACTGTGATGGTGCCTGCTCACAAAGGTCAGCAGCCTAGATGAGCTCTGACATGTTACAAAGTAACATCTCAGCTGCTCTTGTAATTCTGTAAGAGCTGGATGCTGTTTGATGCTGTGTGTTTGTGTGTTACCAGCTCAGCAGGAAGTGCTGCGTCTGCGCTATGATGACTATGCCCAGTGTGTCTCAGACGATCATCTGATCAGGGTGAAAGCATTCGTAGAGGCTCCAGGCGAGAACGAGCCCCTCCTGACTGTGACTGACATCCCACTCAGCAGACCTGACGTCTTCATACAGGTGGGAACACCTGTAGAGGTCACCTGGGTTATTATAGTTTTATATTTTCTAACACGTTTTAACTTTTTGTTTGTAAGTCAGAGCTGGTTTGTTTGTCCCAGTTCAGGTTTTTTTGTTTGAAAATCTTTCACTTTAGTTTTTACTAGTTTCAGTGTTGGTTTGAGTCTTTTCAGTTATTATTGTGTGGAGGGGACACGTCAGAGGAAGACTTTGGAAAATCAGTATTCCAGTAAAAACTCTTTGTGAATGCAGCTGATTCGCAGCCTTGTAGACATTCAGTTTCAGACGTTCTAGAACACAGAGCGGTCTCCTCTTTCTCCAGGTTCCTGGGAAGGCTTTTGTTCGTGAACAAGTAAAAGCTTCCATCTCCTTCACCAATCCCTTACCAGTTCCACTGAAAGGAGGTGTGTTCACTGTGGAGGGCGCAGGCCTACTCTCTTCCACTAAGATCCATGTTAGGTAAGTAATGGGTCTGCTGTTTAGAACAAAAGTTTAGCCCACAAAGCAAAGCTTGTCGCGTGTATGAAGAATGAGGCAATGGGTCCAACATTGGGAAAATGTGGGATAAATGAGTGCGTGGGTGGGCGTTGTTACATAGAGACTATAAGTATATACTTATAGCAGCCCTCTCAATCACTTAAAAGTATCAGTGTTTTACAATCTGCCTAGCGCAGTAGGGACTCGCTGTGGTCATTTGGATCCCTCAGTGTAATAATACGGTTTTTCTGGGCCAGGACAGAGTTGGTCCAAAGGCCAGTCCTTGAACAGGGATTTTTCCATGTGTGAACCAGTGGCTTGATTGTAATAAACTGCCCTTGTAGGTTATTCCTGATGACTTTAATGTGGCACTGAGGCACAAATACAGCAGTCAGTAAAAAACAAAATAAAGAAGAACACATGCATCTTCTCTTCCAGTGGGGACATTTCTCCAGGACAGACGGTGTCCATTGTGGTGTCCTTCTCACCCATGAGGACTGGGGTGAGGAAGCTGCTGGTGGACTTTGACTCTGACCGACTGAAAGATGTCAAGGGAGTCACCACAGTGGTCGTCCGCAAGAAGTACAGAAATATCTTTGCTGAAATTACCGAATTTTATTAAGCAACCTTTAAATAATCTGAGACGTGTCCCGTCGAGCAATCCGCATGTATGTGGAATAAAACATGTTCCACATACATCAGCCTGTGAAAGTCCACAAATACATGATGATAAAGCATTAGTTTGAAGCCACTATGTGCCAGGTATGAACATTTCTGACTTTGCATTATCATATTTTGCATTTTGTTTCGGCTTCACTGCGTTAGCGTCTCATTTCTTGCCTTTGACTTTTGCGGTTTGGTTTTTCTGCTGAATTTTGGCGCCTGGCCGACAGTTTAAAGGTTTCTAATAAAGGAAATTCTGTTGTTGTTTGTATTTTTTTTGTTTCTTTTTCACTGTTTGTAATCACAAAGTTCAAATGAATGCACTTTTATAATATTTGTGTTTCAGCCAATATATAAAAACATATACAGAAGTTTTTTCTACCAGTTACTTTATGTCTGTGAAGGTTCTCAGTCATCCAGGTCATCGTAGTCAAAGGAGCTTGCAAAGAAAAGCGTCTGGACTTCTTTGAGTTACTTGAAGACGTTTCACCTCTCATCCGAGAAGCTTCTTCAGTTCTAAGGTCAAATGGTGGAGAGTCCCAGATATAAACCCAGTAGGAGTTTCCCCCCACAGAGGGACAAAGGACCCCCTGATGATCCTCTAATCGCCTGAGACAAGGTGGGAAACTGGGTGTGGGTCCCAATCAGCCAGAGTTTCGGGTGAGCTCATTGTGAAACCTGGCCCCACCTTATCATGTGAATTCCTGAGGTCAGATGGCCCAGGATGTGAGTGGGCGTTAAGGCGTCTGGGGAAGGATCTCAAAACTGGATTATAGATGGCAGAGAGTTGGTGTCGTAAACCCCGCCTCTGTTCAAAGATGGTCGCTCACAGTGGACATAGATGCTTCTTTCACTCCTCTTTCAAACCATCTGTCCTCTCTGTCCAAAATGTGAACATTGGCATCCTCGAAAGAGTGACCTTTGACCTTTAGATGCAGATGGACTGCTGAGTCTTGTCCTGTGGAGGTGGCTCTTCTGTGTTGTGCCATGCGCTTGTGAAGTGGCTGTTTGGTCTCTCCAATGTAGAGGTCTGAGCATTTCGGGAAGCTTTTATTTTGGTATTTCCGTTGATCCGTACAATAAATTTGCATATTAGCCTAAACATTTAGATTTAACATTTAACATTTAGCATTTAGATTTAACATTTAGATTTAACTTTTAACATTTATATTTAACATTTAACTTTTAGATTTAATATTTAACATTTGATGAAAAGTTACAAATATTTTACTAAATGTTGGAAAAAATTACTCGAAAAAATATGTTTTTGTAAGGTTTTGAGCTAAATGTGGAAAAATGTTGCCGTTAATTTCAGCATATTTCACTTTACAAACGGCGCCCCATAGACTGCGGGGCTTTGGAAACAAATTCAAACGTACAGCTCTGCTATCACTTCCAACATAAATGAAGACAGAAAACTAAACAGCAGTGATGTTTGTAGGGTTACTGAAGTTTGGCTAGCTGGTATATAATGATGTGCAACGTGACCGCTAGCGACACAGCTATGTTAGCATAATATAAACAAGCTAACTTTTTTTCCACTGGATAAAAGTTAACGTGAGTGTTCTCGGTGGTCAGGAACAAATGTAATCGCATGGCAGGATGCTGTAAAAGGACCAAACTTCAGCCAGGAGAACAACTGAGATAATCCATCCACAATACGAGGTTAGTCATTCATATACTGCTGCATGGGCTGGGCTGTAGTTACATCCTAAGGTTTTAAAAACTGAGCTTAAATAAATGATTAGTGGTAATAAAAGCCGAGGGAGGTCAACAGTGATCACTGACTGTTTTAGGAGCTTTTTGAGATCAAATGGAAGAAAATACATAACATTAAACATGTTAACAACACAAAAGCCATATTAAACGCAGACTACTTTAGACCCGGAAGTAGGATTCATCACGTCATCACTTAACGACCGGATAGTGGCATAGTAAAGCGCTTTGGGTGCCTTGCCTATATAGCGCCTTGAAAAGCGCTATATAAATCCAATCCATTATTCTCAGGTAGGATGGCCTGCTTTGGAAAGTCTGAGGAACTCTCATCTATACAGTTTTATATATAAGGTGATACTTGGGTTGCTGCCTTCTTATATATGTTCCCTGCTTGCAATGAAACATGCTGGTCGGTATTCTCTTCGTCCGCATGGTTACTTGTTGCTTTCTGTTCCATTTGCCCGAACTGAATTTGGTAAAAGAGCTTTTGTTCGTTTAGCACCCTCGGCTTGGAACAAACTGCAGAAAGAATGGAAAATGACTGAATTCATTTCATTAATTGTTTTTAAATCTAAATTACGAATCCTTGAGGACAAGCCCATAACATGCAACTGTTTCAGTTATATCAATTTGTTATTTTAACTGATTTTTAAATTTTTTATTAGAATTTTATTGAATTTTAATTAATTAATTCATTATTTTTTTCATTTATGTTTGCATGTGTGTTGTTGCTGCCTGTGTTTAATTGAGTAATTTCTGTAACTGTGAGACACTTGCTGCTGCTTTTGGCCAGGTCTCCCTTGAAAAAGAGGTTTTTAATCTCAGTGGGATCTTCCTGGTTAAATAAAGGTTAATAAAATAAATAAATAAATAAATAAACTTGAAATGGGAGAGAATACGATTATAATAATATGGGAAAGAAAACTGAAACCGTATAGGTAATAGATAGAGGGTGACTGTGTAACCTGTGTCACGTGGAGTCATTCCGTGAGACGCTTATTAACCAGAATCACCAGCAGAGGGAAGGCGAGGAAACCGGAACCGATGTTCCGCTAAACAGAAAAACGTTTCCGTGCTCAGTCTTTACATGATTTGTGCAAAAAAATTAAAAATAAAATAAAACTGCATGTAGAGCTATATTAACCAGATTTTGTTGACGAGCTGTTATAAGTCAGGATGGCCGAGCGGTCTAAGGCGCTGCGTTCAGGTCGCAGTCTCCCCTGGAGGCGTGGGTTCGAATCCCACTTCTGACATCACCTTTTTGTTTGATTGTTACTTCTAAAAATGTTTTACATGTTTAAAACTGTTTCCACACGCTCAAAATCAATGTTCACTACACCACAAACACTATAATATATAATATTCAAATAGATGGCATGTCTCCCAGGGAGAGGATAAGAATTTCAATAATTAATTAATAAAATTTAGTTAACATAAATTTATGGAGATTTTGTTTCTCATTATATCATCAGTGAGAAAAATATTTCTGGCTTTAATGTTTTTTTCTTTGCTTCTTGTTTTGGTCTATTTATGCAGTAATTCTTTAATAGTTGCAAAGAATTAAAATTATTTCTTTTTAATATCTCCATATTTTTCAGTGTATTCCGACTGTTTAATCTTTCAAGCTACGGTCTTTATGAACAGCACAGCAAATAATAAAGAAAGCGACAGAAGAAAAAGCAAACAAAGTATGCTGCAATTTTCAAAAGTCACAAAAATCCTCCTTAACTGACAGATTGGGTTAGTGGATTTTTTGAGTTAAACATTGAAACATTCACAGCATCCATCCATATGTGTTATTGATTAAACTAAGGAATGTAGCGTTGTGTCATCCCTTCTTATCAGTCCACAGGGGAAGAACAAACATGTGCGAGCTCCACGCCTAGAGGGCACCACCAGCTTGTGTTGTTTTTTCCTCCCTCCTCCTGGAGTTCAAACACATTAGTGACTGAAGCGCCGCAGGTGAGCAGCCTGCAGGAGCATATGGGAGGTGCCAGGGGAGCAAAAGAGAGCAACCCAAAGCAGATGGGGAGAAGATGACGACGCACTCAATATGTGTGTGGGTGTGTCAGAGGGAAAAGGAGAAGGCAATGTGTAGAGAGACTCACACCGCCTCCACCATTACACACCTGTCAGAGCAGGTGGAGACACTGACAGCTGATACCTGAACCTGGAGGTCTGGCTGGAGGGCTCCTCTTTAACTCAGTGGAGGGTTTTTGTTTCTTTTTTATTTATTTTTTTATTTTTGAAGGCGTCGGGTTTTGAATGATTCTGTTTTGTCATATTTTTTATTTTTCTTGACTATTTGAAGATTGAGATTTGCTGGTGCCTCCAGTCAACGTAGGGATTCGATTTTTCATCAAAACCTTTTATTGAGAACACTTAAGGACTCTATTATTGTGGCACCTGCGTCTGCGAGAGCTCAGTCATGGCAGACTTCCCGTCCAAAGTTACCACAGAGACCAGCGTCCCTAACTCCCAGAACTCCCACGGTGGGAACAGCATCCGAGGGCTGCCTGGAAGCATATCCTCCAGGGTGGACTTTTCATTTATCCGAAGCATCCCAGCTATGCTGATGATCGCTGAAATTGTATGTAACCAACTAAATGATTACTCTTCTGTCTGTCCTGCACTCTGCTCTGTTTAGTGGGAGGGATGCCTACTCTACTTATTTTATGTTCTGAAACCTCTTGCACTATAAACCAGCAGGGCCTCGGTCCATCTTAGCCATTGTGACTTTTGACGGACAGAAACATAAAAATATTTAGTGTTCGAACACAATTTTCACACTGAAGATACAAAAGTAAGTTCCTAAAACAGCCTGTAACTGTAGTTTTTAATAAACAACAACAGCTAATTTAACATTTTGAGGGGGTTGTTTTCAATTCAACTTTATTTATACAGTGCCAAATCACAACAACAGTCGCCTCAAGGTGCTTCATACTGTAAGGTCGACCTACAATAATACATACAGAGAAAAACCCAACAATCATATGACCCCCTATGAGCAGCACTTTGGCGACAGTGGGAAGGAAAAACTCCCTTTTAACAGGAAGAAACCTCCGACAGAACCAGGCTCAGGGAGGGGCGGGGCCATCTGCTGCGATTGGTTGAGGTGAGAGAAGGATTTAATGATAAATGATGGTGTGATTTGTTTATGAATGGCCAATTTAAAATGCTTTGGGGTTGTTCAGCATGGAAAAGCTAATCAAGGTGACTCAACCTCTAGAGATGGACACGCCCCTTATTGCTGAAAAGACTTTAAGTGAATTTTAAAACTGCCTTCGATGCTTTATTTTTAAAAGCACTGAAGATTGTTTTTACTTTGAATGTTTGGAGGTTTTTTGAAGAGTGTTGCATTATGAACATGTTGTACGTTACCTCTGGTGGGAGGTGCTGGAAAGGTCCTTTAAATATGATGCTTATTTTCACCTCCCCTTTTATTGTTGTCAAACTCTTTGCTTTACACAAATTATATTTTTAAAATAATCATTAATTATCTTATACTGAAGCTCGGTGAAGCTCCCGTGTGCCTGAGTGGACTATTTCAAGCATATAAGCCTTTAATGACACAATACAAGAGTAGAAAAAGAAACTTGTCAGCGTCGGTTTATGTTCAGCACAGAGCAGCAACCAAACTAACTAGAACTCAAACATCTGTGAGGGAGACTTTTGCTTTCAGAGGTGGTGGAGATCAAAGCAGAATGTTAGACCTCAAACACAACTCCTTACAAGCTTGAGTGCTCCCCTTACAGTATCTGCTTTATAATTTGATAGTATGACGGTGCTGTTGGTTTATGACAGAACTGCGTTTGCTGAGTTGCCAAAAAAAGTCATAAAAACTTAATAAACAAACACAAGAAGCCCTGAGCTGCAGCTGTTTACCCCACATCGCCTGATGTACAGTAAGGCAATATGCGCGTCTTATCAACCTTTGGACAGCCTGACCCATTTAAACACCGAAGACCATAAATTCCACTGCAGCAAGAAGTGTAATGATCCTTATGGTGGGCTGAACGCAGCTCAATGCAGCTGCAAAAGACTGAACTCCTGTTCACGTGTTTCTCACCTGGGAAGAAACATTGTTAGCATGGATTAACACCCGTGCCTGTCATTGGCAATTTAAACGTTAAAAAGACTAAATGAAGTGATTTGTCTGAGTTAATGATTAAAGCAAAACGTTATTACTTTTCCGTGCTGAGTTTTGCCCGACCTACTACTACAACACCATGAAATGTCAGCAAAAACTGCACCTAATAAAGCCCAGACAGGTGACACGTTTCACAGTCTGAACATTAACAGGGACGCCGCCGTGCACTGTTGTTCCTGCAGTTTTAGTGCAATGCTGGGGAGATCAGTGGAGTGTGACAGGAGGAGCCAAAGACCTCCGCCACCTCTCAGACGTTAGTCAGCCATGTTTCCTTTGCCTAAAGCCAGTACATACCTGAGGGGGGGGGGGGGGGGGAGATTGGACCGAGGCTGAGAGCTGCTGTCGTATCACTGTTCACCTGGTACTTCACACAATGAGGTTTATCTGGAGAAAAAACGATTTACATAAGCAGACACCATCATTGATTTCATTTTCCAGGCTCTGTGCCACTTTCTGATAGTGAAGCTTTCCGACTGTGCACCGCACAGTAAAGCAGCATGCAGTCATTTTTATTGTTTATAGATAACCAGGAAGGTTTATGGAGCATAAACGGAAACTTGTTGACACACATTCAAATTCTGTGTCATCTGATTAATGGTGCAGACACACACGTCTTTATCTATGACACCAGCAGTCATAGATAAACGGAAAGAGCTCATCACAGGTTTAAGTCACATGACTGATATATAACATAAAGATATTATATTATAATATAAAGTTATCCTGGATTACCTACACTGTATCCCTTCACTGCTGCAAACTTTTGCTGTACCTTGCGTACTCTGTGTATCAGTCCACATCCTGTCTTCCTTCTCTCATCAACCGGTCGCAGCAGATGGCCCCGCCCCTCCCTGAGCCTGGTTCTGCTGGAGGTTTCTTCCTGTTAAAAGGGAGTTTTTCCTTCCCACTGTCGCCAAAGTGCTGCTCATAGGGGGTCATATGATTGTTGGGTTTTTCCTCTGTATGTATTATTGTAGGTCGACCTTACAATATAAAGCGCCTTGAGGCGACTGCTGTTGTGATTCGGCGCTGTATAAATAAAGTTGAATTGAAAACAACCCCCTCAAAATGTTAAATTAGCTGTTGTTTGACGAGCATTTATTAAAACTGAAACACAGCCTTTCTTCCCAGACGCTGTTTCCACAATGAAAAAACAGAAGTAGTAATGTGAGAGTAAAGTTTGCTGCGGCTGAAACATTGTGACATCATTGTTTGATATCCATAATGTTTAGCACCACCTTGTTGATTTTCCATCTCCACATCAACAACATCAACATAAAAAAACAACAAGTTAGTCTCAGCAATATTTTTGCACACATTTTTAAAAACAAACCTTTTTTCATATCTCCATGACTGCATCTTTTCACCTGTCCTTACTCTGAAATTAGCAGAACACGATTAGTCTCCTGTTTCAGGTCTCCAGGTCCTGATGCAGTATTAATATACAACATGCCCTGCACACTCCATTATAAAATGCATTTGCATAATGCATAAACTCCTGCTGCTGTGCTAGAGCACACAGTTTAACTTGAGCAATGTTTGAACTTTGGCCATTAAACGATATATTTAGAACACTTTATGGTGCAGAGTTGTCCTCTCCACTTCATCCAGCTCGACACTGTTTTGCTTTTTTGTTTTAAATCAAAGGTGAATGCCCTCCGTTTCATTCAAGTTCCTCGCTCATTTTGGTAAACACAGTTTACACAGCAGTGTCACAGCAAACTCCCTGGTCGAACATGTGCATCACAGCTGGACTTTACTGTTTTACTCAGGAAGTTCAAATGATTTCCTCTTCCTTCGGTTCAGAAGAGAAAAGCTCGTTATGATGCAGCCGCTTTGCAAAGGTCTACTTAGGAGAGCGTGCTGTGTATGCATGTGTGTAAAAAGTGAAACCTGACCTGTGCATACATAATGGACTGTCATGTCCTTTCTCATGAGACTGAAGCAGGAAGACATGCGTGCAGGGAAAGAGGGACGCCTCGTGTGTTTTGTACAGTACCTGCAAGAGTCGGTCAGACTGACTTTTAAGATCCCCATGAAAACAGTCTGCCCACCTCAGTGTCACAGACAGTCTGTGGTGCTTATCTGGGCATCAGTGACCTCGTCAAGTGCAGTAAACTCAGGTTACGAGATTATTCTAAAATCTGAGATCTGCTGACGAATATCTGCTGAGCATCGTAAAGCATTTAACAGCTGGTGTTTTCCTCAGAAGTTGATGGTTGAAGAAAGATTACAACAGCCATGTGTACTGTAAATGTTGGTATATATGAATTCTAAGATTTTACTCAAAAATGAACCCATACATAATGGATACAGTTGCTGGAGGTGATTACGTTGTTCTTGCATGCTCCGTCTAACACAATAACTACTGCTTACCTGTGACTCAGCAGATAGAGGCGGTTATCTACCAATCAGAAGGTCGGTAGTTGCCCCATGTGAATGTTAGCCAAGGTATAGAAATGTCTGTTTAACTGGATGGATTCATCGTAAAAAGCACTTTGAGTGCTCAGAGTAGAACAGCACTCCATGAGCACCAGTCACCATTTGTTTGTTTGTTAATAATGTAATAACTGTTTACATAATTTTATTTTTCGTGCCCCCAAACTGATGCACCTGTTGTTTCCTCCCTCTCACCTATTTAGGTTTTTGGGCTGCTCCACTGGGCGCTGATAGCAGGCACCTCTATAGTGGGAGGAGCGTATGGCTGGGTATTGTTTGTCGCCATCACTCTGTGGATCCTCACCACCATCCTCTTCTTCGTCATCCTGTTTGGTGTCACACAAACACTGCCTGCTGTCCCATGGCCCCTGACGGTATGTGAGAGACGGAGGGCAAAGACGAATAAAGTCAAAGAACGTACACAGAGATGTTCCTTGGCAACATTTTATAAACCACCTGTGACTTCGGGCATCATTTCAGTGCATTTAACTACTTAAAAGTTGTTACATTAGAAAAACCAGGAAACAAAGAATTAATTGTACCGCAGTTACAGTATAATGTGTGTCTCCAGCACAACACACCCTGCACACCTCAAAGTGCAGCATACTTATGATCGTGGCTCAAGAGTTGGGAGTTTGCCTTGTAACCGGAAGGTTGCCGGTTCGAGCCCTGGCTCGGACAGTCTCGTCGTTGTGTCCTTGGGCAAGACACTTCACCTACTGCCTACTGGTGTTGGCCAGAGGGGCCGATGGTGCTATATGGCAGCCTTGCTTCTGCCCCAGGGCAGCTGTGGCTACACCTGTAGCTGCCTCCACCAGTGTGTGGATGACTGGGTGTGTAAAGTGCTTTGGGGTCCTTAGGGACTAGTAAAAGCGCTATACAAATACAGGCCGTTTACCATTTATGTAAAATAGGAAAATTGTTTGATTTATGATTAGTAAATAACTTAAAATTACATTATTTGAATTAATTACAGTGTAATGATTCCTTTGTTTCCTGTAAAACCGCGACTCATTACATCCTCAGTCTACTGTTAATAACTTGAAATATTTGTATGTGACTATAATGACATCATAATTTTAAATAAAATATGTTGAAGTTCAGTCTACAGGGGAATTACACCCTTAGTCACGGGTTGTATTAGAAACAGTTACCGGTTCCTTGATTTTGCAGTTTGGATGTTTGGTCATCAGTTCTGAGAGACGGTGCATGAACGTCAGCGATACTAATGTGTACTCTCACAGAGCAACAAAAAGGCTGATGAAGTGGTGACGATGACAAGGCTGCAGAAACAGCTCAAAGACAGAAAGAGAAAAAGACGAGGATGCGAAGCCACAGAGGGGCACAGTGTGGCAGGAAGACGGCGAGTCGTTGTGCATTGATGTAATGTGCGTTTTCTCCATTTGTTTCAGGTGATGGTGTATTTTAGCGCAGCCACAGTCCTCTATCTCACTGCTTTCATCACCAACGCAGCTTATGTGGCTCCCTTCCAATGGTTCTATGGACATTTGGCAGCTGCTGCAGTAAGTCACCACTCACACTATCTCACAAACTAGCCCAATGTCCAGGGAACACAGAACAGCCTTTTATAACGCACTCGGTGTATTTGATTAGGTGTGCTGCTCGCTAGTGCTGTTAGTGCTGGGAACGACCTTTTGTCTTCAGAAGAGCTTAATTTCTTCATGGCACAGATTCCACATGATGCTAGAAATACTGATCCGAGTTTTTCGTCCACGCTATCACAGCATCACAGTTTCTACAGATTCGTCGGCTACACATCCGTGATGAAGGTTTTCCACATCACCAAATCGGAAGGCTTCTCTATTTAATGGAGATGTTGTGACTGTGGAGGCCATTCGAGTACAGTGAACTCACTCTCGTTTCAAGAGGACAGTTTGAGGAACAGATCAGTAATGTCTGAAATAATTAAACCAGCCTGTCTGACACCAACAATCAAAGGCTGTCTTGGCGAGGCCTACACGCCTAAACACACTGAGTTCTTGCCAAGTGATCGACTGTTTAGATATTTGCAATAATGAGCAGCTGAATAGGTGTGCCTTATAAAGTGGCAGGTGACTATGACTTACATTGGCAGAAACATCTCCTGTATCAGTGTGTTTTACAGTTCCTCCTGCAGGTCAAAGTCTGTCCTGGTTTACAGCTTTAGCAGAAGCATTGATCACATGATTTCTCACACACACACACACACTCACTCACACACACACACACACACACACACTCTTATCAGAAACTGCCTCTGAGCCACTCCTGTCTAGATTATAGAGGTAAGGTCCCACTAGTACATTGTTTAACCTGCTAAATCACACAGCTGGGCTTGGTATAGATATGAATTCAGAAATATAAACATCACTGTGATTTATGATGGCTGATAAGAATTTCAGACTTTTGCTCAGCTTCCTGGAGTCCCTTCGGCGGTGTAACCGCGTCTCTTCTCATTTTCTTTCGCTGCAGTTCTTTGGTGCTGTGGTGACCTTTGTGTACGCAGCCAGTGCTTTCTTCTCCTACTTGGACTGGAAGGGGGACGGAGGAAACGCCGCCACCAACACAGTGCCGACTTAGGGCTGTGCGGCCAGCGGTGCTGCTCCCAGGAACAAAGCTCACAAAACTCAGATCCTGACTGAGGCAAACCCTGATAATAACCACGAGATGAAATCTGTTCCAGGTGGTTTATTGTTTTAGCCATCCCAGTAATACAGTAAATATACTGTATTTACTGTATTATACTGTAAATATACTGTATTACTACTACGAAATGTAATAATCCTAGATTGCATTAAAAATACACTTGAATCATTATGTACATAAAGTTATAAATTTCAGTAATAATTGAACAAAATCTGAAAATGTGAGCAGCATTAAAAGAAAAATAAGCACAGGCTGCATGTGCTAACTACAGTGGAGGGTTGTTTGGTTAGTCTGAGATCACCAGTGGAAAAACCTGTTAGCTAAGGGAGGACCGCAGATCTCGACCTCCAGCTTTGGGCAGTTCTCTGCTGCATTCTGCATCTACCAACAAGAAGAGGAGGATGAAACCGCTGAAAGTTGGCTTCACAGTTTGGGTTTACTGGGCCTAACAGAGCCTTTTAGCAATAAAACCGCCCATAATGCACCTGTAAGAAAATAATCATGATGCTGACACACTGACACTGGATATTTCTGCATGATTCAAATATCGATCCACAGGCGTGGAACACTGTTTTTGTGTGATTTAAGTGAAAGTCTGCTCCTCTCCTGCTGTACTGTACGTGCCTTTATGAACCACGCGAGTCTTTTTGTACCAAGAGTTTGGACGTTGGTGAAATCCTGCGCTGAGTGCTAGAGCTCAGCTACACACTTCAAATAAACGACTGAGGTTTTTCTTTTGTGCTTATTTGAAAATATCGTTTTGTGTTTGTTTGTTTTTTTACAGACAATCGTAACAACAACAGCATTTCACCGGAGAAATAAATATACTTGGAAAATGAAACATTTCTAAACACGTAAAAACAATTTGTACCAAAAACTAACTGCAGACACACACAATCATTTTACATTAAACGTCACTTTGACAAATTCGAAACTTAAACACTGTTAATATAATTTATATGTCCATGAAACATATATTAGTTCTACTTTACTACTTTCTGAAAAACGAAGCATGTTTGTTTCACAGCACAGGGACAGAAATACTCGACTTCCTGTTTCAAACAGGCCGTACCAGTAAAAGCTAAACAGAATCACTGCACACGAGTGAAAGCATGAAAATGTGAATTACAGTTGAAGAAATATTAACTTTTCAAGGAGTCACATGCAGTCGAGTGATTGTTAACAGAAAGTGGGCAAAACCTTCAAACTTTCATGGCAAACAGACACAGAGGCTCTTCCACTGACCCCTCTACATAAAACGCAGAGAAACAAATATAAATTATCCGTTACAGACGGAAGATTTACGTTAAAAGACTCTGAATCGAACACTTTCATTAAGGCCCTGGAACAATTTTCCAGAGATTCACTGAGATTCATTAAAGTCAGCATGCTTGGAGCCTCCAAGGTTCAGAGATGTGACCACCAGTCCCTGACTCAGGTCTGGACACCGGCCCTCCTTTTCCTAGAAACACACAAATACATTCAGCATTAATGTACAGTACCCCCCCCCCCCCCCCCCACACACACACACACACACACACACACACACACACGGTTCAAAACTTCATAACAAAGAGCCACGTGTCACAGCTGCCCTGTTATTTAAATGGGGCCACTTTTATAGTTATTCTCCAGCTCACAGAAAACTCACAGCTCTATATTGCAGAAACATCTCCTTGAAAGCCATGAAGTCAGTGAACGTCAGCAACATGTCAAAGATGTCACCTGACACTTCCTCCTTGTGCTGCCTGCAGAGGAAGGAGATAAACTCGTCACTTTTTCAGTGTACTTGTGTGCCACCTTGTGGTCTATTGCAAAATAACATTTCTTACGAGCAACACAACATAACTGACACATGGGCTGCTTTCAGTTCAGGTTCCACTTCTGTCACATCTTACATGAGTAACTCTTTAAAGGTGTCCATGCTGAAGCCGGGAATTCTCTCCATCAGCTGCTGCTCCAGGTATTTTTCCAGCAGGTCAACCTAAATAACAGCCAAGATTCTGCTTTAAGTCAACGTATTTGTAAAAACTGAACATCTCTGTATGACTGTGAGAGTGAAATCTGCCCACACTTACATATTCATTAAAGATGGGCGTGTAGCTGAGCTTGTTCTCATCAGAGTCATCAAACTCACGGTAATGTTTCTCCATGAAAATCTGCTGAATCTGCTGGAAGTCGTCCTCTGAAAGAGAAGCAGTGGACATGTAGAAAGCGCGTGTTCATCACTAACTGGTGGCACTGTCAGTGAACCTACCCATGATGATGTCCTCTATGCAGCCAATAACTCCATCGAAGGCCGTGTCTGCAGCCGAGGAACTGAAGGGAGAGAAGTGAGAGAAATCAGCACAAACTCCACGAGTTCCTGCTCTGTGGTGGATTTTACACAGCAAGAGAAAATCCCAAATGACTCTGAACTTTTGCACCCGTTAAACATGTTTGCTGTACAATCACTCCACCCTGGAAAAAGTGAGAAATCGCTAAAAAGCCCAAAATTACCCTGATATTCATGCCCACGATGAGTGCATCAAATCTGACTTAAAACAGGACGTCAGCTTCCTGCAGACGGTTAGAAAGCGTTTCACAACAACCCACCTGGAAATAGCAAAGTGCTCCTCGTCCGTATCGAACACGTTTACCATGTTGTCTCCACTACTCCGGATTTCTGAGAAGATAAAGCGAGCACACAGGTGAGCACTGCCCTTCTGCTAACACCTGTAAGATAAAACAGGCAGGTAGCCAGCGCTAACGTTCACAACAAACGCAACATCGGCTCTGAAGTGTGTTTCCGTTACTTGCTCTCATCAGAGTCCCCGCGCGAGCAACGTCAGTTAGCCCAGGCGGCCAATCAAAGACGCACGCGGCGTTAAATTGCCGCCATTTCTCATAAGTGAAAAAGTTCATTTACAGAAGTGTCGTGACGTGTTTAACTCACCCGGCTCCCTGATGTCCATGTCGGCTAAACTGCTCACTAGCGTACGTAATCCTGTTACCAAGGAAACGAGTGAACTTTGTGCGCCTTCGTGCTCCGTCGGGTAAAACAAAAACTACCGTATATCGGTTCCCACATTCGAAACAAGACCACATTTATCTGGAAGGGAAACAGCTGGTACTACTACTAATATTATACATCAAAATGTTCACGAATTTTGCAGATTACACTTGTTTGTTCACCAAATCATTCGCCATGAGGACGATTCACGTTTCTTCCATCAGGCCTGTTACTTTTAAACCGTCACCTACAGACGATCATTAGCCTGTTTTAGCGGAACCAGATGATTGTTGGAGCTTAAAGATGCAAAAAGGAAATACGTATAACTCAGATGCTGCCTGACGTCCATCAGAAGCGCTGAAAATCGGAGATCATATACTTCTTTTGTTCGTGCCACAAGAGAAGAGTGAATGAGACGGTGGATCGACCATAACTTTTATTTTAAAGTATCAATTAAAGTTTTATTATTGATATTATTGCAAATCTAAAAGGTCGTATTAATATCGGTAATATTATGTAAAAGTAATTAAAATCATCTTCAGCTGCAACATTAACGTGAGGTATTAACGAATCTGTAATTATCCTGTAGCATAACGTATTATATTTAAAGTACTTCATGTACATTTTTATGCCAAATCCGACTTCGTAGGTTATTATCATACCAAGCAGGATTAGGACTTTCCAAAAGGAGTTATTAAATACAAAATAACGTTTAAACTGTTTTGCTGTGTCACTTTTCCCCTGACACATCTGTCCTGAGTGCATCGGGCTTCATGTGAGCCTGAGACAGTGCCCAGTGTTTTCTGCACTGTAATTCTTTGTGATAAATTACCAACACACCAAGAGACAAAAACATAGCAATAGATCCCTGACTAATATCCAGAGGAGATGGAGATCAGCTGTTACTTAAAGAGTTGCTGTGTGTGTTTAAAAATGTCCACATTTCACAGGCCAGTGGGTAAAATGATCAGTGAGTGTATCAATAGTTTGGTTTTGTAGCAGGAGTCACACAAAAGAATCACATGAACATACATTTATTACAAATGTCACAATCCAGGAAACAATTCTTCAATAAATCACATCTTTGGGAACTCGGGGAGATTTTCCTTTACAGATGTTTTAAATACATTCTCTCTCTCTCTCTCTCTCTCTCTCTCTCTCTCTCTCTCTCTCTCTCACACACACACACACACACACCTCTCACCTCCATGGATAAGGTGCTCCAGGAAACTACAACATAGCAAACAACGACCATACCGGTCTTTTGTCATACCGAGAGATTCTGCTGTTGTCATAAACCGTTCTAGTATCGTGTGAATGATTTTACTGATTTTGTTCATGCAGCATGAGGCATCAACTCCTTCAGAAACTATAAGAACAGGATATATGTAAAATTGCTGTCATTTGAAATGCCATTGGGCGTTTTAAAATTGTACAATACAATTTTACTGAATTATGATTTAACGTACGATTAATTTTGTCACCTGTTTCCAAAATACAAACATAATTCAGTCAACCCAGAGATGCTTCAAGTAAAGGATGGACAGAAAGACAAACACAAGGCAAAAGACAAGAAGAGGGAAGATGAAGAAAAGGGAGCAGGAGTTGTACAGAACCCGCGTTTTTACTCAGCCTGAGCACTTCTGACAAACTTTGCTTTTAACACAAGATCACCAGCAGCGCTGTGACGTGCAGCACGTGAACGATCAATCCACATTTCCTCCTGCAATTCACCGCTCAGCTCGTGAGCCAACATCAGCGTTCAGCCTCATTTTAAGTGACCAACTAAAAACTCTTTTTGTGGACTGAAAAGTGTCAGGTTTGTCATCACAAACCAAAAATCAAACAGCCTCTCAGACAAGCTCGACCCCTGTTCCCCAACTGTTGGCACTAATCAAGTTTTACAGTGTGTGGTGGTGCGAGTACACACTTCCCTTACACTGGTTCTTTAAAATGTGCATTTATAACCGGGAGGAAGAAACATGACTGCGATCACTTGTATGTGACTTTAATGTAAATTTTAATCCCCACATTCTGTGGTTGCTTTATAAACGAGTAAAGCACAAAAGGGAGGGTCAAATCAATCAGTTCTTATTCAGACAGAAACACGTTATTTCTGCCATTTACTTTCTTTTGTGATTTGCTTTGTAAACTTAATCAGAAAATTGAACTCAAGCGATTAAAGTCAATTAGACAGAGTAGAATCTGAGATTTTAGCCAACAATAGAATGAAAAACCTCCTACTGGGTGATCGATCAGTACAGACGGGAAAGCTGCCCAGGGTTTGAGTGTTGGAGAAAATGAAAATGCTACAGTGAGAACACAATCACTCACGCATCTGTAAGCAAAAAAAGAAAGTAAGACACATTTCAAGTTTGTACCTTCGGTTTAATACTGTACTACAGGCTGCGTTTTCCTCTGTGACCAAGCCCTGTCACGTCTGCAGACGTGTGCATGACGGCGATGGGGTTAAATAGTAGCAGCCTCAGGACTGAAAGCACAAGTGGGGTCCTCGTGATGGAAAGGTTCTTTGTTTTTAAATAGCTTTACACGGGCCTGGAGATAAGAACTCGGTTCTGTCTGTAGCCGAGTTACACGGTCTCTGCGCTTTTATTTGGAAAAAAAAAAAAGTAGAAAGTTTTCTTGGCCCAGCTTCTGCAGCGAGTTGTCAGAAGGATATAAAAGAGGAGATGTAGATAGACGAGGAAAAGCTCCTGGGGGTTCCAGCAGTCGGTTTTTTGCCCCTCCTCTCATCTCCTTTCTTTCATCTATCCACCCCTCCATTGCCGCCATCTCGTCTGACCAGAATTCAGCGTTCTGCCATCATCGCCACACTGTGGCAACGTCCTCGCAGCCCTGTGGGGTAAGAGGGGATTAGAGGAGGAGGAGGAAGCTAAAGGGCTTGTGTGCCTCCGTTTACTGGAGCGAGCGCAGGAAGTGTGTCAGGAGACGTGTGCAATGAGTCTGACGCGGGTCTGGATGTCGTGGCGGCAGAGGGGGCACGTCTCTAACTGTAAGGCACACTCCATACACATACCACTGGGGAAAAGAGACGGGACAAAGTCAGATTGTTCCTGTTTAAGGAGTGAACAAAAATGAACTTGAGTTTCACAGACGTTTTATTGACAGCAGAAGAACACATACCCATGTCCACAGGGCCGCAGCTCTGTGTCGGCCATGACGTCACAACACAGCGTGCAGCAGTTGTCTCGGATGCTAACCTGCCTCATTAAGGCCAGACGCCGGTGTCTAGGAAACACACACACAAATACACACGTGACGTTTCTATACACATGCAGGTGCACCGTCTGCTGGGGTTTGTTCTGTCTAAGGAAAAAGAAGACTGGACACACACACGGACAGTTTTCATGCAATCGTTCCTTCTCTTCACGCCGTCTCCCTTTCCCACAGCGTTCAAAATCGATGTGTGGGGGGAGTGACTGATCAGAGTCATTACACTCATTTAGAGCCATGCATTTCAAGTTCAAAATAATCCCCAATTACCTTACGGTGCTCTGAAACAAGCTGTCTTAACCCCTTTTTTTAATTAAAAAAAAATGTTAATTGTTGCATTTTTTGCAAATGTAAAAATAAATCAGTAAATAAAATAAAATCCAGATGTGGAATATGCAACTCAAACGGTTACATTTAGGTTTCTTTTTAAAGGTCACATTTTATGTACATTTTTAGGACGAACAAGCTAACGTTGAGCTGCTGAAGCTCAGCTGACAGATTTTCTGTGGGACAGCTGCTTAATGCGTCATGCTGCCAGTGTTGGGGAGTAACGGAATCCATGTACCGCCGTTACGTATTTAGAATACAAAATATGAGTAACTGTATTCCGTTACAGTTACCGTTTAAACAGGTGGTATTCAGAATACAGTTACTTTGTTGAAATAAATGGATTACACGGCGGTACTTTCCTGTTTCATATTGTCGCGGGTCAGGACTGTTTGGGTTTTGTTTGACAGCTACGTTCTGTCGTTCCAGGCGGCAGCGTTACGGTTGCCATGGTTACAGGGCGACGCTCTCTCTCTCTGCGACTGTGTTTCCTGGGTGAGAGAGCGCCTTTTCGTTGTTGTTGTTGTGCTAAGCTAACAGGCAGAATGCTACAAGCATAGCTCTAAAGAATGTAGCATCATGGGCAGTGTAGTCCGTGTTGCAGGGAGAATGGGCTGCCATACACGTTATGTGTCTGTGAGCGCGAGGAGGGAGAAAAAGGGGAGTGGAAAGGTACGAGTTGTCGTCGAGGAAAAACGGGAGCTGGAAGCATGTAAATATAATAATAACCACTGCAGCCAAGAAGAGAGCCTGACGAGCCCAGTTGTAAGTAAGCTATTAAGACTCGACTGTACACTGTGTTCGTGTTTTCCTCCGAAACAATAAGTTCCGTTGGAGCAGCCTTTCAACGCCTCTCTCTGTCTCTGCTAGCAAAGTTGACCCACACAACACAGTAAAGCTATTTTTCGGCTATGAGCCGACAGGGACCCCGCCGTATTAGTCAGAGGTCCCTTTACTACAGTTCAGAGTCGCGGACCTTCAGTAATAGTAATAAATCACACAGCAATAGTACATTCACGTTGTTGTAAAAAGCATGATAATATATTAAGTAATCCAAAGTATTCAGAATACGTTACTGTCATTGAGTAACGTAACGGAATACGTTACAGAATACATTTTGGGGCATGTATTCTGTACTCTGTAATGGAATACATTTTAAAAGTAACCTTCCCAACACTGCATGCTGCACACGGTGGTGTGGACAGACGCTTGGTTTTTAGATGCAGCCATTTCTATTGCGTCAGTCTTTCCTTCATTTAGCCCGACTGTGTTTCAAAGAAAAGACAAAAACAGAGGAAATGAAAAGCTGTCCATCCTTTTCATTTGTCAGTCAGTGACAGGACACTATAACAAACACCTACATCGAGTCTTTTCTTTGTCCACATTATTTTGCTATTTTTGTTGATGATGTTTTAGAGACGCGATGATCCAACTGTGGTAACGTTCAAGGTCCCGTTGTTGCAATAGATCGCTGCAAAGTTGAGTCAACAACGTCCTGACACAGAGGAACATTAGAGCTTTGTATTAAGCAGCTGTAGCCCGTCTCCATCCTGTCTTATTAATTCAGATATGACATCAGGGTTTCGTTTTTGCTCCACTTTCAGAGTATGGTTGCGTGGTTACACTGAGCCAAGACCGAGCATCTGCCCAGAGCAAAGTTTGACGTGTAGGAGACAAATGCACTGAAGATTTTAATGTTACCGTTGAAATAAAAGTGCTGGTTTGATGCAGCCGACAGACTCTAATGAGAGGTTTAAAGAATGATGAGTGAATGAATTCGTTGTATAAAGCGCTTTGAGTGCTCAGAGTGAAAAAGCTATACAAGAACCATTCAGAGGACAGTTTAGTTACAGCAGATTACACACTGCTTTCCCAACCTCTCACAGCATCATCCAACACCACGAAATAAATAAATAAAATATGTCACGGACCTGTTTCATGTCTTACCTGGGCAGGATGATCTTTTCACTGGGCAGCAGTGAAGCAAAGTCATTGAAGGTGCTGAACTTGACAGAAGGTGGGTGACGGAAAGGCTTGGCCCCGAAGTTAAACTCACACTGCTGGTACGACATGAAGCTGGCTGCCGCAAAGAAGCCGGACCTGGCACAAAGGGGAAGAAAACACGGGGATAAATGAGAGAAAATGTGGAGACACAGAACAAAATAAAGAGAAAAATGAGGAAAGGAAAGGAAGGGAGGAAGTGAAACATGACGAGAGGAGATGACAGACTTTGTGTGGACTCACGTGGCAGATGAGAACACCTGTTTCTCTGGCGGGAGCTGATGTCCGTTCAGGTAAAAGATCATCTGCTTTTTGCTGAGATCCAACAGGAAGCCGATGGCATCTCCTAAAGGGAACGCACACGCAGCAGAATGAAGCTTTGGCGTGCTATTACTGTTATCTGTGTGGGATGTGGGCCAGAGCCTGAATGTTGGCAGTGACAGCGTGGGCGCTAAAAATCACAAAACAGTCACGCCGAAATAACAAAGCTATTTCCAAACACTGACACTCATGTCATTATAACACAGGTTTCTTAAAATGGGAACATTTGAAAATGTCTTTAAAGTCAGCAAAAAGATGGCAGCAATGCCTGATTATAACTACATGTATGTCAGTACTGCGTACCCTCCTTCCAGCAGGGGTGAGCATGAGGTTTACTGCGAGCGTTGTACCAGATTAGCTGCCTGCAGCCATCGTACGCACACGAGTATTCATCATCTCCTATTCCATAACCTTCCTGTAACACACACACACACACACACACACACACACACACACACACACACACACACACACACACACACACACACACACACACACACACAGAGAGATTAGGTGGTGCAGTCAACCCAAAGGAGAATATCTCATCAGATTCAGAACACTTTGCTAAGGGCAAACTGTAAAAGTATTCAAGTACATGGTTTAGGAACTTGCTGTCCTTGGTGGCCCATCCGATCTGCATCACCCCCGATGTGATAACCGTCACCTCGTAGTACCAAACGCCCGAATCCACACAGAATGTACAGCGCACGCTCTCAAAGGATGAGGCATCACATCGCGCCTGAAGACAAGAGCAAACAGAAGGAGGTTCAGACTTTTCAGTTACAGTAAAAACTCTGCATCTAATCTGCATTCACACGCAGACTGACCTCGAGTCCAGTCGGGGAGATCTTGAGGTACTCGCTAACATCGTTGCTGTTCAGCATGGCGTTGATATTCGTGAGGTTGACTTTTTCGTAAGTGAACTGACGACCGTCCTTTAGGACTGGATGGAGAAGAGCGGGAGAAAAATGATGGCTTTTCTTTTGTCGGTGACTCAGAGGATTATAATTGGCTCATCTAAGAAACTACACCGGCACAGAACGGGTGAAACATGGGGCTACTCACACAAGTTGTCAAGGCTCCACTGTGCACAAAATCCAACCTGCCTCTTTAGATAGTCAGGATGTTCTGCCCAAGACTCCAGAACAGCCAGACGATCGCTGATCGAAGACTCGGACACAGTCAGCTTGTTCTCGCCTAAGCAAAGGAAACCAGAACGTCTGTGAACCTCGCACAATACGTCACAACCCTGCTGTGTGTAAAAGCATCCCTACACGGGAGGATCTCAATTAGCTGAGCATCAGCAGCTTCAGTGCTGTTTGTGCACCGCATCGAGCTACAGTCGCCCACGTTTCAGGAGCACTCGGAGCAGAATTGACAACACAAATGGGAGAAAACATGTTCAAGAACAAACAGCATCAATAAAACGTGAGCCATTTGAAATGAAGCAAAACAAATCACATGAAACCCTGTCTCTAAACAGACCTCACAGTTCTTTATGCAGTGACTTCAATTAAATATGTAGGGGGCAGCTCAATGCTGACATTTTAGAGAAACTATAAGAAAAGATTTGTAACTGAGACCATTACGTCCTAGTCGTGAAATACAGAGAAGTGGTGGGTTTTAGTGCTATTATGCTTCATCGCTCAGGTAATAAAACTGCTAAACAAAAGCACTCATCTGAATTCTGTGAAACACTAATCGACAGCAGAAGAGCCGTTTACAGCTCCTCGGCTCATTTATCTGATAACACACGTCTTATTTCACCAGCCTAATCGTGAGTCTTCGTTTTTAAACTGGCTTCATATAGTGAGTGAACCTACTTGTCTGAGAGAACTTCTCCAAAGCGATGAGAGCAAACAGCATGACAGTGGGGTGGGCCTCGGAGCTCTGGAGGAACCACAAATATTACACATTCATTTTCCACATATTTCACCAATTAAACAAACCATTAACTTTCATGTTATAATTCAACCTTAACGCTCCCTTGAGTACTTTATAAAAAGTCGCTGCAGTGACGTGATCGCATTCATGTTCGCAGTGGCACAAATACAACCAGTCCAAAGAAACGCACTTATTCCCACTAAATTTGGCCACTTCAATATTGCGTCTGTTGTCTTTGTCAGAAAATGCTGATGTGTTTTGTTGCTGTTGTTAGACCAGCCTGAAATGCGCACTGCAACAGACCCGACTTCTTTATAGCTCTGACAAAACTTGGTGACGCAGTGTCACAGAAAACAGTGCAGCTCTTATCTAATAAACAGCGAGAGCGATCCCAGCAGATGTAGCAGAGTGGTGTCCACATCTTTATAGTCCACCGTCTCTGCCGTGCATCATCGGGGATTGGGCTGCTCGACGTGATTGGACCTTACCAGACTTCGTTTTAAGTAACCTGAAGCTTTCTCACACTGTTCTTGCAAGTAGAATGTTACCCTAGGGCTGCTCAATTAATCGAATTTTAATCACGATTACGATCTGGGCTTTCAATGATCATTAAAAATGACTGAGCCGATTATTAGCCCCTCCCTCGTGCTTTACTCTCGCGCTGCTCCGTGTGGCAAATCGAGCGCACCTCTCTGCATTTCGAACACGTGTCACAACAATTAAGAGCAGCGCTCTCCAACCTTTTTTGCGCCACGGACCGGTTTATGCCCGACAATATTTTCACGGACCGGCCTTTAAGGTGTCGCGGATAAATACAACAAAATAAAACCACTACTGGTACCGAAAAAAAGAAGATTTATTCATAACACACGTGAAAAGACCCAGGAAAACCGAGTTAACGATAAAACGATAACAAAATAACGCTGAGAACCGATAAAAACCCTGAAAACTATACATTTCACACCTGAGCCTCAACTCTCGCGGCCCGGTACCAAACGACTCACGCACCGGTACCGGTCCGAGGCCCGGGGGTTGGGGATTAAGAGGACCCGAGGGAAGCTCGGAAAGCTGAGCAGAAGTTATTTGGAGAGGAGAGTGACTGCCGTTGGTTGTAAAGAGGTAAAAAAAACTTCAGTGGTGTGGAAACATTATGGGTTCAGTCAGACGTGGATCAAGTAGACACAGTGTGTAAACTTTGCTACAGTGTAGCTGCACCACAGAGCAACACTGCAAAGCTCACTAAACACAGATGTTTACATTTTTCATTTATTTCTTATACTGCAAACATTTGCACTGTTATCAGTATTTGCACTGTTTTATATTATTTTTTAAAGTCATTATTCAACACATTGTTATTGTTAAATAAATATTGTCAAATAATCGAGATGATTATCGTGATTATCATTTTTGCCATAATCGAGCCGCCCTAGGTTACCCGGTGTTATAGAGCTCCGTCTGAAGGATAATAAAAGCTCTCGGACCACAAGGCATCAGCAAATTGTAGGCAATGTGCAACAGTGTCATTCGTGCAGCATACCACACACTAAACAACACCGCGTGTCAAGGTCTGCTCACCAGGCTCTCTAGAAGGTATTCAAGGGTTCCAGGGCTCAACAACCCAATACTGGGCAATCCTACAAAATAAAAGGTGTTGTAAGAAACAGGGCAAACGTTGGTCTTTCTTTAGGTTTATTGAAAACATAAAAATACCAAAAATTAAACACAAATAAACCAGAACTGTGGACTGTACCGGCTAGCTTCTCTGCCAGGCATCCCAGGACCGCAGTGGTGTTTCTGTGTTTAGCGGGGTTTAGAGCGTCTTGTTGTGCAACGGCTGAACTCAGACTCAACATGTCCGAGAGTTTCTGGAGAGCATCCTGAACAGAAAAGGAAAACTTCAGCGAGGATCATTCATTGTTTCTCCAAACAACCTAAAGTCAAGCACCACAGAAAGCTGGAACGCTTCTGTTTTAAACATTTAAAAACACTTCCATGATCCTGACAGATGATGCTACAAGGACATAAACCAGGATTATTCCATGCACAGTTGGCGCGGAGCACCCACAATTTCTATTCTAAGATTGTACTGATTGAGTCTTAGGGCCCCGTGATCGGAAGGTCAGGGGTTTGATTCCCCTGAACGGCTACCCTGAGGTACCCCTGAGCAAGGTACCGTCCCTACACACTTCTACCCAGGCGGCCAATGGCAGCCCACTGCTTCACTGAGTGAATGGGTTAAATGCAGGAAGGAATTTTCCCACAGGGATCAATAAAGTACACTTTATTATTATTATTACATGATATTGTGTGAAATATAAGTTCCACTGGATTCACTGCATTTCTGTGGGATACTGTGAGGAGCTCACTCTGTTCAGAGTGTAACGGTACGGCCTCTGTCCCCACATCACTGATCATGGAAGCAGCAGGCACATTTTATTTGTTCAAAGAAGTTTAAAAAAAAGGTTGTGGGTGAAGGGGGGGATCGGAGGGAAAAAACAAAAAAGTTTTAGCTGAATGAGCACTTGTTGTTCTACACAAGATTAATCTATCCTGGACAATAATAACAATAACTGTGATTTCATTTTTATCATTTCTAATTAATAGAAATGATAAGAAATCTACAAAAATAGCTGCACTTCCTTTAATCTGTGTGACTTGAGCGAAAATCGAAACTAATGATTTAAAATGCTGCTTCCAAATATAAACGAGCATCATTTTAACTGAAACATATGCGCAGAGAAATGTGAGTGAGCGAGCGTCATCAAAATACAGAAAAGGGGAAAGAACAAGTCAAAGATTGTTATTCTGATTAGAGCTGCAGTCAAACAGAAAGGCCAAGGAACGGCAGATTTAAGATCACATCCATTACTTCCTAGGTTAAAGGTCAGATTGATACCTTGGTGGGTAGAGGACACTCATCCAGGAGAAGTGTGATCACTGCAGGGCCTAGTGGATCATCCAGTGGAATCACTCGTATCAGAGACTGGACAACCTCCAGCCAGCCGTCATCTAAGAGAAAACAAGAAACTTTCAACCGAGATTTTGTATCACTTTTGTTATTTTACACTGTTGGTTTTTGGTAATCTGCCTCCTTGAGAATCAAAAGATTCGTCATTGTCATTAAGCAGTCACCCAACATAATTCTGTATGATAGTTCTCAGCTTAAAACACAGAAAGACTTCAAATAAATAAATACACACAACAGGGAAACGAATAAAGAGGCAGCATTGTAGCCGCACGTTTTAAAGTGCAGGAGTCCAGTGCATGGCCCGAGGTGCCTGCATGCGTGCGTCTGTTGGTTCTTGCTTCAGTGGTCCTATACCGTCCTCCAGAAAGAACAGGGACAAAGTTTATCACCAGGTGGGCGGAGTCTACAGCTAGCTTTCCTTCTGGACATGGCCAGCATACACTGGATCCAGATCTGGGAGAGACCGTCCCATAAAGCCCTATGTTTTTCTCACTAGCCTGGCCAAGTCCTTTCTGTCCTGTTTCATGCAGCTGCCATACTCTTACACTAAGACACAAGATGCTTTTCTATTGTGGTTCTGCAACAATTCGCCAGCAGCCTTGAAGGAAGCCCAGTTAGTTTAACCTCTTAAGCACCCAAATAAGGGTGCAAAAGGGAGGAGATTGCGGAGATCATAAAGCCGCTGGGGGCTTAACAGGTTAAGCTTTCTGGGGAAAAAAGAGCCTTTGCTGGTCCTTCTCTACCAGGCGAGATGTAAATTAAGGCACAGGCCAGGTCAGCCGTGGCATGAATGCCCTAGATCTTACGGTTCTTTACCTGCTCTACCTCACGGTAGTGAGCATGTGGTGTCTTCCAAAATACATAATTAAAATCTAAGGTGCAATTATTAAATGGTCCCACAAGATTTTGCCTCATTTTCTGATGTATTCAGCTAGAACAGAGTTGCACACAGATGCTGTTTGGATACTGGCATTATATAGTTGACACTCGTGTTCTGTCTGTAGGGCAAACCAGCCGTCATTGAGCCCACACTAGCAAAAGTAGCAGCACACTTCTTGGTCTCTTTTCTGAGACTTGTTTGTTCATTTGTACAAGGTGTATTTAATCTGGCTCAAATTCCATGATTTGCCCATTTCATCTGAATGATCTCCAGTGAGATGTTTCTGAAAGGAGCAAGTATCTGTGGACTGACGATGCTGGTTGGAAAATTAAAACTAAGAAAAAGAATAAAACAGTCAACACTGTGTGAAATCAATGAGCATGTCTGGGTTGTTTTTCGCATAAACTCTTAAATAATAAATACTAAGTGCAAAATATAAATTCCTTTCACAGCTGCTGTTAAAGCCTCATCCAAGCAAAGCTTCCTCTGCTGTTTCTCTCACAAGGAAAGAAGATGTTTGAGTATAAATCCGTGCTCACCAACATAACCCTCGGTTGTGAGTATAATACGCAGCCTACTAAAGCATGCATTTCCTGCCCATTAGGTGACTCAGTGAGAAATCCTTTCTGTAATATCACTCATGAAAGCCAACTATCTTATGAATAATTTACATTGCTTGCACGTGTCAAACAGAAAGTGACTGGCTAGCTGACTGATTTGCTTCTTGGCTGGACTCAGGGTTCAGGACTGCAAGCTAATACCCAGCTTGGCTGCTGTCAAGCCACACAACACCAAGCCTTGTGAGCGTCAAACACCATATGTGCATGACACCAGGCTTGTGCAAGAATTCACAAGGTACCGCATACACATCCAAACACTGCACGCCTCAAGCAAATGTGAGGGCTTCAACCATATGCACACGAAACCACAAGCACAACAAAAAGAATTCAACAGAAACATCAAACTAGCACAAAATTATTCCATAAATAAAACTCACTAGATTGGGGTAAAAGTGTGAACTCTAATACATTATGTATGTGGGATAAATCACGACTGTGTCCCTTCCCCAAATGATGAACTGCTCCCCTCAGGCTGGGCAAGCTGGAGTACATATGCTGAGGAAGCAACCTTAGCTCGGGACTGCTGCAGTCCCACTCCTCTGCTCACATTCAGTCCACTCAAACCTGATCGTGCAGGTTTTGCGTATTTTGGTCAAAACTGTGCTTACTGTTAACAAGAGATTGCACAACCCAGACCAGTTTTGAACACTACAAATTGCACAATTGAAGCGTGCATGCACACTTATCTGAATAAGGGAGATGATACATCAATTCAAGACAAACAAACGGGGACTGAAAAATGACTAGAAGAAACAGGCCACAACTGGTGGGAGTCAAGCTCATACACTGAGCAGATCTCATCCAAGTGCTAATGCATGGTGTCATCCAACTTTAAACTTAGCAGTGCTACCATACAGGTGTGCTTTCATTATAACCTGAAAATAATTGGATCCACTTGGAAATCCTTTGTGGTTAAGGCGAGATTAGATGGAAAATAGAGGCACAACATAAATGTGACAAACTGTTAGCTGCACTTCCTGACCACTAGCATAATCTCACCAAGACTTTGTACTGGGGAGCAGGTTTAAGACCAGGTAATGTCTGATCCAGTGGCACCTTGCATTCGTTTCTCACGAGCACCTCTGTTGGGCAACTCTTAGACGAGGCGAGAGCTGCAGCGCATGTGGGAAAGCTTTAGAAGGATAAAGCCATTGTCACACATACGGGGTCTTTTCTGACAGATAAAGCAAACTCTGCTGCTGAATTGCCACGAAATGGTAACCAGTCAGTATGATGTCTAGAAGTGCGCATTTTAGAATACCACAGGTAAATTTGGAGCAAGCAAGTTTTCAAATAGTCCAGATATATCAAAGCAGAAAAACATCTACTGAGTTCAATGCACTGTAATGATACTTCCTTAGCACTTCTCATAAACAACTCAGACATTGAGCCTGAGGGGGGGAAGGGAAAGCATATGCACACAGGACTGTTAATTCCTGGAACTCCTCTCTAGTCACTAATAAAGATAAACCCTCTCGATATTAGAGAAATGGGTTCATTTGACAAACCAAGAAATGTTTTTGTCACCTTATCATATCGTGTTTTCATCACAGAGCAAGTGTTCCTTCTTTCACACATCTGATAACCTTTGAACCAACAATAAAAGCTCTTATGTCACACAGAGCCACACTTCTTCACATTTTTAAAGAACACCGACGTGCCAGAGTGGTGTTTGTTTGCTGTGTGGCTTCATGTTTTGTGTTGAGCATGTGAACGTGTTTCAGAGAAGTTTCCTTACCCGTCTCTGCCATCTCATGCAGCGTGATCATGGAGTAAGGAGGCTCTTGATCACTGAAAAACAAGGCAGGGTTTTTTGTTTTACATCTTTTTCACTTTACCCAAAAATAACAAACTTGGGCGTGCACAATTAACACAAATGTAGTGATGCTCACTAAAAGCACTCAACCAGCCAAAGTGTTTGTGACCCTGTGATCACAGCATCTGGAATAATATCAACAAATGACTCATGTCTTTGTGCGTTTCTGTGATCACAGTAATGGATATGGACAACAGTGTTATCCTGTGGAAAGGCTGAAGCGAGTGTATAGTTACGATGTATCTGGTTCAGTGGATGTAACTGATGATAACGCTTCTGTTACCATTACTTATTGTAGCTGATCCCAAAAAAATCAAACCCACTATCACTATAGCCAGCCACAGACTCGGCTTAATTCTCAGATTTCCTACCATTACTTAGTAATACTGCAAGTGAGATGGCCTTCATTAATTAGTCATATTGTTTGCACACTGTTGGAATAATGTTTTAAACACAGCCATTTTCAAACTGAGATTATGCAATAGTATTTTAAGTCTACTTTATTTTGCCAATACATTGATTTTAAGACAAACAGTGAACCTCTAAAACACTGTTAGTCCGATTTTTTGCAGCTTATTGTCGATTCATACATGTACTGTTATCCTGAAGAGGTTTAGTTGTGTGGCAACACGCTGTTAAAACAGATGTCAGTGATGTTAAATGAAAAATCTGGAAATAAAAAAAAAAAAAGGGCAACTGAACAAGTGGCTGAATCAGACAGAACGTGCTGAAGCCAACATCAAACCACCGAGAGGCTGTGATGGAAAATCTGTTCTGTTGCTTTAGGTACAAACTGAGATGTCTGTACAGAAGGCTTTTAAACACGATGAAAGAAGAGTTAATAAAGACACCGTGGCTGTTATTTGGTGTATACTAAGAGACAGTTGCACAGATCTGTGACAACAGTCCCAGTGGACAGTAAAATCTCTCTTTTCTGATTATCTACAATCACAAGGAAATCAGTTTTCCTTGGGAGCATCTCTTCTTATTGCATGAACTTCAGAAACATGACTCACTATACTACGCCTCAAAATGCAAGTTGGTTCTTCAACGACAACAAATACGTGGAGGAGGTGGCACGGGCTTATGGGTTCTACTTATTCAAAGCCACAGGTTCTACAAATTAATGCTTGCAACTGCAGCTCAGGGCTCTTAATCACCTTTGTTTTAAGCAGGCTTTTGTGTGAAAGTATTGATTTTTTTCATGAATAAGCTGCAGCTGCATGCTTTATTATTAATCTTTTCTTTATGAAAGATCCCAATTTCCTGAAAAAAAGAATAACTCCCCAGTTTATTGTTATAATACCACAAGAATAACACTGAACCCTAATTGACACCTAATTGTTAACCCACTGTTAACATTATAGGTTGACGTTATTTAAAAAAAACAAAAAAAAAAACCCAACAAGAATTAGGATAGACAGAATTTAAGAGCTGTAGACCAAGAACACCCTAAGTTTTCATTTTGTTGAGCTTATTGAATAGTTGTTGGCATTTTCCAACTTACTTGTCTACAAGTGTCCTGATGACAGCCAGCGTGTCCAGCACCAGGCCATCTACATTCTGCTTTTTCCGTCTCGGCTCATGAGGCCCTCGACCTCGACGAGGTGGCCTGACCGGGTCCCTGGGCCGACTGCTCCGAGCCTCTGCGGCGTCAGCACCCACACCTGCACTGTGATCCACCCGCCTAGCTTGTCCTCGGGTTGCTCTCGATGAACCATGATGTTGGTCCTCTAAGTCACTATCTTCTCGACATACACAGCTATTACCCATGGTTCCAGAGTTGGAGACCAAACTGGCAAGTGTTTCCCAGAATGGATGAAGGGACTTTGAGGAAGAGAGGAAGAGCAGAACCTGTACAAGGCTCCTGCAGGCACAGAAAGTAATCCAGGTGGCTACTATCATATCATTTGGAGAGCTTGGTTTTGGGGGGTTCTTGTCCCTGTGGGCTGGGTGGGGCCAGTGCAAAAGACCATACTGTTGCCAAGCAGAGACTTGTGTGGGACTAGTGATAAATGGCTACTAAAATGAACCAGAAAAGGTCTGGTGATGCAGCCAGGAAAGCTCGGAACATCACAGGCAACCAAAGGCTTCAGTCAACCTCTCATCCAGGACTGGATGGATCGCTGTGAAGGCAACACAAACACAAAACAGAAAGCCTTTAGCTCAGCTGCTTACTCAATCTGTCAGTGCCGCCAGCAGCAAATATTTAGACTTGCGGAAACGACACACCCCGTACGATAAATGTCAGCAGATTACAGAAGTTAATTATTGAAATTAAACATGACTCCCCTTTCTCTCAAACAAAAGCGCCACTAAACGACGTTCAGTTGTTTCAATCTATAGCTGTGCTGCTCAATTAAAAAGGCACAGTGTATCACACGGAGCAACTAAACGATGACACATTTTAGTATTGTTGACAAACAAGAGCTTTTCAGTTAGCTGACTTGCAAGCTAGCCACCCACAAAGCAAGCAGTTGTCACGTTAAAAAGGAAACTCAAGTTTCCCGAACTTGTTCTTATCATTAAAAGCCACAATGGTTCCATTTTGAACTAAAGACATACTTACGGTGCTATCTTGTAAAACAAACACCATTCAAAGCGCAGTCGAGCCAGACCAAAGTAGTTAACAAACCAGAAGGCTAACAAGGTAGCTGCGTTGTGTATGAGCTAGCCTCCGAGCTGTTAGCTTCGATAGCTGGACCCTCCTCCGATTCTCCCGTCGGACTACACAAGTTAGGTAACGAGAGGAACAACAAGCTGAGCGTGGTACTCGGGTATCAGGACACATTTACACCACCCGTCTATATTCCGCCGTAACACACCTTCGCTGAAGTAAAACAGCAACACGGTCATAGCGTACACATTTTAAACGACGCTACTAAGGAGAGCTAGCTGGTCGCTAAGTTCCGTAGCGCTGCCAGCTAAAAGGTTGGTCATCGTCAGCTGTGGATGCGAAGGCGAGACTGGAGGAGAAGGGAGGATTTTTCTCTCTAATGTTACGTGAACATAGGAGTTCTGCCTGATGGTTTTACTTTTTCTCTTAAAACGTGTATGAGGAAATAAGAAATATATGAATTAATTTGTTAATTTTAAAAGGAAATTGATTGCGCAACACAAAGTTCAAAGAATTAAAGAAATGGCATGCTACACCTGAGTTCAGTACAGCAGAGGGGGACTATAAGACTAGTAACCTTTAAATTTGTACACATTTTATTCGTTCAGCCTGAAACATTTACTAAAGCGACCTCCCCCCCCCCCCCCCTCCCCCTTCAAAAAAAAAAGAAAGAAAGATTTCTTTTTTTTTTTTACTCTCCGAAACATCAATTAAGGATATTTTATCTATTTAGTAATGCCAGATGGACTACCTATGTGTTTATAATTCATCTGAGGTTCAAAATAATATATACATATAATATTAACAGGTTAAGACAAATAAATCAAACGCCTAGGAAAACAAAAACATCAACACACATGCTAAACAATGTCATTTAATTTCACACATGTGCAGATATTGAATACTGCAGTCGTTACATTTGAGATTTATGCTTCTTTTTTTTTTCTCAAAAGACATGTCCTGCAAAGCAGTCACACACCCTGCTGCGGTCCAGGGATGTATTAAAGGAGTAGTTCCGATACATCCCGGTCTTCCTCAGCACTTCGGTGAACCTTTGTGATTTGGGGTGGAAAGTGCACGGAGAGCTTTCAAAGGTTGGAGGGAGGCGACCGTAGTCGGCGGATGTGGTCTTATACATGATGCTTTCGAGCTTTGTTCCCCCTGCAGACATCAGATCTTTTGCTTGTGGAGTAATCACGCAGGTAAAAACTGGGTTTCCGGGACTGGTTGATGTTTTGGCATCTTCTGCCTGCTGCTCTGGAGAAACAGGCATTGTTGATCTTCTATTAAAAAAGGAGGGGGAAACGATTTAGGAGATTATTTACACATTTACATTAAATGGCCTGTATTTATATAGCGCTTTACTAGTCCCTGAGGACCCCAAAGCGCTTTACATATCCAGTCATCCACCCATTCACACACACATTCACACACTGGTGATGGCAGCTACATTGTAGCCACAGCCACCCTGGGGCGCACTGACAGAGGCGAGGCTGCCGGACACTGGCGCCACCGGGCCCTCTGACCAGGTGTATATGGACTCACTAATGGTCAATGGAGAGTTGCATATAGCGGGTATTAGTTTTACACGGATTTAAGATTATATATATATATATATATATATTTCAGTGATTACAGTTAAATTATTTTCGAGCATAGAGCGGTCCAGCGATCTTTGTGATTCATGTCTATTCATTTCTTTTAACTTCACTATCTAGCGCTAAATTTCGCGCCACTGGGTTTTTTTATTGCTTGACTGAAGCGTTTTTGTTTCCAAACTACGATGTGATTCATATAATTACCTTAGATTCGTGAACTCAACAAAATACACCGACTGGTCACGGGTTGAAGACAGAGAAACATGTGGTTACCATAGCAATGACGACCCAGGCGCTTGACCTCACATAATCTCACGAGACTTTCAAAGAAAGCGCGAGAGGATGGGGCTCCGACTCTTTTGTACTGGAAAAAAAAGACTCTCTGTTGTTGTAGAGACCCACCTTTTAGCACATCCCAGCACACCCACTCACTGCACCAGATGCACCTTGTTTAGTTCTCTCACCTTTGATTGGGTGTGGTGCTTGTCCTTGATTGCACTCACCTGTCACACATTATATGTCACACAGTATATAAGGACTGCATTCACTTTTGGCTCACTCTTTCCTCACTTCCACATGGGGCGGCAGCTGAGGTGAGGTTCTGTTTGGGTTTTTAATTTATGTATTGTTTAAGGTAATGAGTAACTTAAATCTAGTGATGGCCAAATGAAGCTTTCCGAAGCACTGAAGCTTGTATTGAAAAACGGTTCATTACTCGAAGCTTTTCAACACAGTCCTCTCCGGTGACATCTGGTGGTGAAAATTTTGAAGAGCAGCTTGAATCTGCAAAATAAAACGGACTGCTCAATCATCACTGCTCACTCAAGAGTGGAGTCCTCTCCGATATTGGGCCACCGTTCCGTTGCTTTGAACATGTAATTGGTTTTGTTTTTTCGATTGGGGGGCTGAAAAAATTTAATGCGTATTTGCGTAATACATTTTGATCAATAAACTTTCCCTATTTAAACATGCACTATGGTGTGACCTTTCTCTGCTCATAACTCCTTGATGTTGGTAAATACAATAAGTGAGCAATATATATAATATACATATGAGACTGCACAGCACATTATGGAGTATGCCCCTGCTGTGAAGTCCTGCCTCCATCTACTTGTCGTTTAATCACTGGACAGCTGGACAGGTTCATACAAAATATTAGATTAGGCCAATTGTCCTATACATATTTTTGACCTAGGGGTGGGATTGATTGTGAACTGGAAAGGGAAAATGCTTAGGGAGCTGAGTACGGCTGCATCGTCACTGATTTGTAGAATCATTTTGATTCGATACAGGATCCGATTCAATTTGATTGGAATCTGGAAAGTTTTGCCTCAGTCAGAAATATTACAAGTCTGATCATTTAACAGTATATATCCATAATTTCGTATCTATTAAAAGAAAGCTGACACATGTGAGACTTAATTAGAGATGTAAACAGAGTTATGAAACCTGCAGCTGCAGAAGCCAGCGAAAAAAAAAGAGGCAAACACAGCGCGGACCCGACGACACATCAAAATCTGATTCTGACGCGTCGGGTCCGCGCTCTGTGTTCACGTTTGTATGCAGAATCCGTAAACCTGCTCCCAGTTACTGTTTTAGCTGTATGGTGTTTGACGACATGTTGTGAGGTTTAACCTGAGATGCTGGCGTTTCAGGCATAATAACGTTAATTTACAAATCGACACAGGATTGTAATGAATCAATATCACTTTATTCAATTTAGCATGGATTGTAATCAGAAAAGCATAGTCAAAACCCACCCCTAATCAAGAACTTGCAAAGTAAAAACATGATCTATGTAAGGTAGCCCTTTTGTTATTTACATTTAAAAAGAGGATTAGTGTTACTGTGCGCTGGCTGAGTCTGTTTCTTTTCTTAGAAGTAGTTTCTCCTGCCCTGGAGAAAATCCACTTGCATGGAACAGAAGAGGCTGTGGAGTGCAGGAACCACACTGCAAGCTGGTAGATATGCAGGTATTCCTGGGTCCTGCAGACTATCACCTAAAAACAATAAACAAAATGATTTTCTAAACTGTAGCAATGTAATGTACGTATAGTGTCAAATACATTTTTGTAGTCTTCATTAGCTTTAATTCACATGGAAGTGTTCCTAAAGTCATATGCTGTAATGATATTTCCATTATGAAAACATGATTTTGGACATTTCAAGTTTTTCACTTCGGCAGATAAAATGAATTGAGCAAAATCAACTCAAAATATTCCCACACGCCAGAACGTCCTCTCTTCCTCGCTGGCTCCATATCTGTCAGTGGAATGATCACCTCGTCGCTATCTGTCACCATTAACACACTCCACGAATCCCGTGGATGATTCACTTCCTTATATCCGTTTGAATCAGGTACCGAAGCAGTTACGTGCGCAATGAAGCTTCGGACGTCACTGGTCACGTGACTTTTGCCAAACGAAGCAAGCCTCGACACAGTGCTTCTGAACCAGTGTGTTGTTTTTTTCGACACACGCTCCGGAGCGTCAGCTTCAAGCGGGCCATCACTACTTAAATCTCTGTTTTCTTTCAGCATTGGCAGTCCATGTGTGTCTTTGTTTCCTTCCTTCTTTGCCTTATTTATTTGAGAATAAAAGGAGAACCCTGAGAATAATTCTGAATTAGATGGCTGCTTTTTCTTATTCTAACCGGATGAGCCCATGATGCTGATTGCTTCAGCCCTGAACCTTCCTTCCTTCAGAACATGGTCCTCCGAGCCGGAGTGGTATTAGCGTCATGGATTCAAAGCAGCCATTGACGGAAGGTTTGAGAAGATCCAGTCGTGATAGTCGACCTCCTGCCTACCTGCAGCAGTATGATGTTCAGTATCCTGGAGCTAGAAGAGCTACATGTGAGACAGAGCCAAACTGAATGTCAGCACAGTGATAAAGACACACATGGGCTGCAGGATCCTATCGGAGAGTCAGAAAGACAACCAGAAACATCCCCTGCTCCTTTACCCACCAACCAAGATGAGGTCATGAGGGAACTCCTGACAACAATGAGGGAGATTAGGCAATTTATGATTCAATCATCTCCTTCCCATTCTCGTAGCTCCAGATCTTCCATTCGCACAGTCTCATCTGATGGAATCAAATCTGTATGCAGTTTACGAGCCAGTCCTCAAACACATCAACAACATGAGCAGCTCCCAGTGATTGATACAGTAACCTGTCAATCACCCTTCCAGCCCCCGCAGATTAGCCGTCAGTCTGGCTTAGTTACAGCTGCCAGCCATCCTTTACCTAATTCAACAATACTAGATGCTGCAATCCCTTCAACTGGTTTGCCTAGACCAGTCCTTGCTACAGAAGATGAGACTCCCTTTGATTTCCTGGCCTTATCACGGCAGGATCCCCACCAGATCTCATGTGTTCAACCTGCTGTTCCTTTAGCTGAAGACCCTGTTCAACCTCTCATTCGCATATCTGACCACAAATATTGCCCTCCTTTAGAGCAGCAACCAGCTACATACAATGCCTCATATGAACAGAAACCTTTGATACCTGGTACTGCTAGCTCGGGTCACTCCTCTAGCACGAGAACACATGTATATAAGCTTGAAGGTCCTTCGTTTCCAGACCTTAGTAGAGAAGACGAAATGCAATACAGGATGTTACGGATGGCCCTTACAAACCTTCTTGATCCTCATGAGACAGAGCACTTCAAATATCACGTCCTTCTTGATCACCTCAAAGTAGACCAAGCTAAACGATTAGCTCTTGCCTTTTCCTACGCTCCTGACCCATACACTCAAGCCATCAAAGCCCTTGATGAGCGTTATGGGCAACCAAGACAGCTGGCATTGAAAGAGCTAAAGAATATACTGGAACTGCCTCCTATCAGAGCAGGTGATGGTCAGAGTCTTGATAATTTTGCTCTTCGTGTACAGGCTTTAGTTGGGTTGCTTAGCACTATGGGAGAACAAGGACGTGCAGAACTAGACTGTGGCTCCCATGTCGATCGCTTGTTAGCGAAGTTGCCTGCAGAGCATTTCAGTCGCTTCAAACGGCATGTTTACAGGGAACAGGGAGAAATGACGTATACTTTGCCTTTGTTCTCATCCTGGTTGCAAATGGAATGCAAGTGTCAACCAAGGAAGGCCAGTCCTGTTTCATCCTTCAACCAGCCACGACCTGCCCGTAAGTACACCTCTCCACTTACAACAATATTACATGGGGCAAATACATCTGATGATCCTGTACAGGCAGCACAACCCATCATAACTAAGGCAACATGTGCATATTGCCGCTCACCTGAACACCACATTAGTAAGTGTCCCGAGTTCATTCAGAAGACAAAGGATGAGAAAATAAACTGGATAAAAGCAAACAAACGGTGTTGGCGTTGTGCTAGGACTCATCAGGCCGCAAAGTGTGACCTGAGGAAAGCATGTGCCACCTGTATGGGACTACATCTACAGATCCTATGTGATGTAAATAAGAGATCTAAAACTGAAACTAATCCTGTAGTGAGGACACTGTACTTTGATAGACCTAGTGATTGTCCTAGTGTCCTTTTAAAGGTCGTGAAAGTGCTCCTGCGAAACGGCAAAAGAACCCTTGAAACATATGCAGTACTTGACGATGGCTCCCAGCGTACCATTCTTCTGACATCAGCTGCACAGCATCTCAACCTAACTGGGGAAGCAGAGAGATTATCACTTAGAACGGTCCGTCAAGAAGTTGAAACTATTCATGGTTCTTCCGTAAGTTTCAAAATCTCACCCATCGCACACCCAGAGAAAACCTACACAATTAATAATGCCTTCACTGCAAGTCACCTAGCACTTTCAGACCACACCTACCCTGTATCATCTCTCCAACGGAGATACAAGCATCTTCAAGGTATCCCATTACCCATTATTAATAAAGCAGCGCCACTCCTGCTCATAGGCTCAGATCATACTCACCTCATCACGCCTACTGCTCCATTGAGACAGGGACCATATGGGTCTCCTGCAGGAGTTAAAACCCAATTAGGATGGACACTTCAAGGTCCGATCACAGATTTTCATCCCCAGAGCAGTACAGAGCACGTGCAGTGTTTGTTCACATCTCTCAGTTCATCTGCAGATGTACTGCGTTATCATGTTGAGAAGCTATGGCAACTAGACACTTTACCTGAATACAGTGAGAAATCTGTGATCCGATCAAAGCAAGATCAACTGGCACTGGAACTCCTTGAACAGGCCACAAAAAGGGTTGAGATCAATGGTGTTAATCGCTACGCCACTCCTCTTCTTCGGATGGCAAACTTTCCTCCTTTGAATGTCCCTCCAAATGTAATCATGTCTAGACTCCGCAACACTGAGGCTCGGTTAGCTAAAGATCCTGACAAAGCCATGTCTTACAAGGATCAGATTTTGAAATTGGAGCAAGCAGGCTATGTAGTCAAACTTAGCCCGGAGGAGATGCACAATAGCAAAGAAACCTGGTATATCCCTCATCATATGACAAGTCACAACAATAAAGATCGCATAGTCTTTGACTGCTCTTTCACATTTCAAGGTCAGTGTCTCAATAAGTACCTGTTGCCAGGACCAATCCTAGGCCCAACACTTCTCGGTGTTTTGTTGCGTTTTAGGGAACATTCAGTGGCAATAAGTGGCGATATCAAAGGCATGTTTCACCAAGTCCGTCTTCTGCCTCCTGATAAACCACTCCTCCGATTCCTGTGGCGTGACATGAACAAAGCAGCTCCCCCTTCAGTGTATGAGTGGCAGGTACTCCCCTTTGGTACGACCTGCAGCCCTTGTTGTGCAATCTATGCACTGCAGAAACATGTGAAGGAATATCAATCTGACAAAGATGTGCAGTCTTCAGTAATGCAGTGTTTCTATGTTGATAACTGCCTGCAGAGTTTTCCATCAGCAGAGTTAGCTCGAACACTCCTAGACAAATTAAGAAACCATCTATCAGAAGGAGGCTTCGACCTTCGCCAGTGGGCCAGCAATAATCCTGTTGTGATTAGCCATCTACCATCTGTGGTAAGAACGGCAAGTAATGAACTTTGCCTGACTGAAGACAAGCCATCTGGCCCACATGAACGCACATTAGGATTATTGTGGAATTGTGAGACTGATTTGTTTGCCTATAAATACAGAACTCTAGCCTCACATCCCACCACAATGCGTCGTATCTATGCAGTACTTGCTCGTCTGTATGACCCATTAGGCTACTTACTCCCATTCACAACACGCGCCAAAACCTTGGTGCAAGAGCTATGGAGAAAAGAGAGAGATTGGGACGACCCTTCCCTTCCACACGACCTCTTAGAGGCATGGAAGTCCTGGGAAGAAGAACTTTGTTATCTCCCACAAATTGCCATCCCACGTTGCTATACTTCTAAGGAAATGGATGTTTCTACCACAGTTCGAGACATTCATATCTTCTGTGATGCTTCGGAGCGAGCATATGGTGCTGTCGCATATTTGAGATCAGATGATCTTGAAGGCCATGTAGAACTGAGTTTCTTGTTAGCTCGCTCACGTGTTGCTCCTAAACGGCATTTAACAATACCCAGACTGGAGCTATGCGCAGCCCTACTAGGCGCACGCCTCTGTGAGCTCATACAAACAGAACTCACCTTACCAGTCAGGACTACCACCCTTTGGTCTGACTCGACAACTGTACTTCACTGGCTTCAGTCAGATTCCTGCCGTTTCAAGGTATTCGTAGGAGCCAGAGTCTCAGAAATTCAAAACCTCACAAACAGTCAAGACTGGAGATACATCAATTCAGCCACAAATCCTGCTGATGATGTTACGAGAGGTAAATCCCTGAAAGAGTTCCTTAGCCCAAACAGGTGGACTGAGGGTCCCTCGTTTCTGCATGAACCTCCAAATAACTGGCCCACAGTTACAGATCTCCATCCTGATGATGATCAGACTGAGTTAAAGAAATCCTACTTTTTTGGTATTGTCAGTATACCCTCCCATACATACACACCCAGCTTCAGAACCTATCAAGAGCTATTGGATTTCACGGCTCGTTCACTCTCCAACCAAAAGGGTAACATTCCTTCTGCAGTTGAGTATCAAACAGCAGAACAAGAAATCCTTCGTCAGGCACAACTGGACAGTTTCGGTGAAGATTTGGCCCGTTTACAGTCAGACAAACCTCTTTCATCCGACAGCCGTCTATTGTGTTTGTCACCAGTGTTGTGCAGGAATTCTGGACTTATCCATGTAGGAGGCCGATTACGGCAAAGCCCAGACTTGGAATTGAACGTCATTCACCCAATAGTACTTGATCCTGCTCATCCAGTGACCAAACTGATCATACAAAATTATGATGACAAACTGCATCATGCTGGTTCAGAAAGACTTTTTGCTGAACTACGTCGGAAATTCTGGATTCTCAGAGGAAGGGAAGCAGTACGCAGGCATCAGTATAGCTGCGCTGCATGTCAGAAATGGAGAGCACAGCCCATCATTCCAAAAATGTCAGACTTGCCTGCTGCTCGTCTTAGGTTATTCAAACCACCTTTCTACTCCACAGGAATAGACTGCTTTGGACCATACAAGGTCAAGACAGGCCGCAGATCGGAGAAAAGGTGGGGAATAATATTCAAATGTCTCACCACTCGGTGTATACATCTTGACCTCCTGAACAGCATGGATACCGACTCCTTCCTCATGGCCCTCCAACGATTCATTTCTCGACGAGGAACACCCCTGGAAATTCTATGTGATCAAGGAACTAACTTCAAAGGAGGAGATAAGGAACTACGGGCAGCCTTTAACAACCTTGCTCCGACTCTACAGCCGGTCCTGATGACTAAAAGAATCCATTTCAAATTCAATCCCCCGCATGCACCCCATTTCGGTGGAGCCTGGGAGAGGGAGATACGTTCTGTGAAGAATGCTCTGAAGAGGACCATTGGGGCCCAAATGGTCACTGAAGAGGTCCTAAGAACAGTCCTAATTGAGATTGAAGGCATTCTTAACTCAAAACCCCTAGGCTATGTATCCTCAGACATTGCGGATATTGACCCCATAACCCCAAACCTTCTCATTATGGGCCGACATGATTCGTCACTTCCCTTAGTATCCTATTCTGATTCTGACCTCCTAGGTCGACGACGATGGCGACATACACAAATATTGGCAGATCACTTCTGGCGGCACTTCATAAAGGACTATCTACCATCCCTCCAAAGAAGACCCAAATGGCAGAAGGAGTACCCAGATCTCACATTGAACTCTGTTGTCATGATTATGGATTCACACCTTCCACGAGCCCTTTGGCTTGTAGGAAGAGTTACACGCTTGCTGAAAAGCCCAGATGACCGCATCAGAACTGTGGAGGTCCTGGTACAGGATAAAACCTATATCCGCCCTGTCTCCTGTCTGATCCCCCTGCCCCCGCTTCCTGACGAAGACTGATCCTGATCATATCAACATATTTCTCACTAGAAATATGGGGGCAGCTGTTGTAGAGACCCACCTTTTAGCACATCCCAGCACACCCACTCACTGCACCAGATGCACCTTGTTTAGTTCTCTCACCTTTGATTGGGTGTGGTGCTTGTCCTTGATTGCACTCACCTGTCACACATTATATGTCACACAGTATATAAGGACTGCATTCACTTTTGGCTCACTCTTTCCTCACTTCCGCATGGGGCGGCAGCTGAGGTGAGGTTCTGTTTGGGTTTTTAATTTATGTATTGTTTAAGGTAATGAGTAACTTAAATCTCTGTTTTCTTTCAGCATTGGCAGTCCATGTGTGTCTTTGTTTCCTTCCTTCTTTGCCTTATTTATTTGAGAATAAAAGGAGAACCCTGAGAATAATTCTGAATTAGATGGCTGCTTTTTCTTATTCTAACCGGATGAGCCCATGATGCTGATTGCTTCAGCCCTGAACCTTCCTTCCTTCAGAACACTCTGTCATCAGAAGCTGGACATAGTTTAAAGAAATAATTACAGCTACTGACAGATATTGGCCCTGGCAAAAACAAAAACAAACCCAAAAAAACGTAATAACTTGCCTATATTTCCGAACTTTGGTTCAAATCTACCTTAAAATATTTAATAGTATCCCCCAGCTCGCTATACTAATAATTAACATTCAAGTATGAGCACTATTTTCCATCAGGTACCTTAAACACAGCACCACCTTATTCCTCTCTTCAAACATCTCCCTGAACTCATACAAGAGTCTCATATGTCAGATGTAATGCTGCTGCCTGCCTCCTCTCAGACATGCTCTGGACAGTCTCACAAGCAAACACTAATCAGAGTAAACCAAGTTATATCACAACATAAAGAGGCCTGATTAGAAGACTGAGAAGAAGAAAAATACAGATTAGATGTGAAAAGCAGGTTTTTTTGCTTTGCTGTCAGAGATAAAAATCAGGCAGTCTGGCGGTCAAATAAAGGAAGACATAAAAAACAATAACAAGAAACCAAAAGAAACCACAGTGTGTGGTCACTGTTTGATATTGCATGATCTTAAGTGCAAAATGATCAATGGAGAAAGAGTGACGGTATGTGTTGCTCACCAAAATATAGAACATACCACAACCCATGGGGCACTAAATAACCATAGACACACATGCATGCATGCATGTGGTAGAAGACAGAGACATGAAACTCAACTAATCGTCACTTTAAATATGTGGGAGGGCTGTGACAAAGCAAGGACTTGAATGGTGACTGACCATTTTCTGCATACAGTTTTTGGGTCCCAATGATCAGTGAATCAGGTCATTTAGATAATACTCTAAAATAACTCCTGATGGGCTAAACTTGCCTTCAGGTGGCATACAAGGCTGTATACTGTGGAGCATAAATGCCACGTAGCAGTCTAAATGTTGCTCTTGTGTAAGTTCACATATTTGGACCAATGGCTGCACATAAACATACATATATACTGCATATAATGTACTGCATATATACAATCTGTGGTTTCGAGAAATTGTATTGGATCTCCTGCTAGTACAACTCGTCAGATTCGTATTTTTCCACTGCACGTAAAGGCGCCATTCACTGCGTCATCAGCACGTGTCAACGGGGTACGTAGAATTACTGCGACTGCTCTTCTCAAACAGCAACGGCGTTGTTCTCGGACGTAAATCTGGGGTCCTGTTGCTCCCCTGCTGTTGAGGCTAGTTGGCAGCCGGCTGTGTCTCGGCGGGAGGATGGACAGTGAAATCCAACGGGATGGGAGAGTCCTGGATCTCACCGATGATGCCTGGAGGGAAGACAGGCTGCCGTACGAAGACGTCACCATTCCTTTGGTAAATGTTAATGCTAAGGTTGACGTCAACAAGGACCAACGATTACAGGAAGCAGAAATGTTTTTGCAGGATGTTCCCGAGCAGTGCAGTTTATGAGAGGACACTCCATAATATCCAGCTTTTTACTTAATGCCAGTGACTTAGATTAGCGCTTTATTAATCCCTCGGGTGGGTTCCTCCGGGAAGTTCAGTTTCCAGTAGCAGAGCACCGACAGAAGTTGCATATTACAGAGTTCGAGTATAAAATAGAAAAGAATGAGAGGATATGAACATAAGCTTAAATATACACGTGGTTTTTGGGGGGGATTTTGCTTTGGTATACTTCTCTGTCCTGTTCTCGGTTTACAGAAGATGACATGCGCATGCTTACCTGCTTTCTACTATATACACTCATTAGATACACCTTGCCAGGGTTAAAGCCTTCAGAACTTCTCTGATTTGTCATAGCGAAGATTCAACAAGATGCTGGAGACATTTCTGAGATGTTGAACCATGTTGACATGATAGCATCACGCAGTTGCTGTTGATTTGGCCGTCCACGATCCAGATCTCCTACTTGCACTACATGTGCCGTGAACACATCGTGTACAAGAAACAACAACATTTTTCCAGTCTTCTGTTCTCAAAGTTTCATGAGCCTTTGTGAATTGCGGCTTTAGTTTCCCGTTCTTAGTTGACCGGAGCAGCACCCTGTGTGGTCTTCTGCCGCCGTAGTCCATCTGCTTCATGGTGTGTTGTGCGTTCAAAGCTCTGCGTGCTTGGATTGCCTTCACCTTCCTATCAGCTTGAAACTGTCTGCACATTCTCCTCTGATCTCTAACGTCAACAACACATTTTCACCCATTTGTATGTTACCTTAAACACAAGTTACGGTTTTGTGGGAAAATCCCAGCAGATCACCAGTTTCTGATGCTGGTTTGTTGCAGAGTGAGTTGCCTGAGGCTGAGCAGGACAACGGGGGATCGACAGAGTCTGTGAAAGAGCAAGAGATGAAGTGGACAGACCTCGCCCTGCAGAGCCTACATGAGAACACACCGAGCACCGGAAGCTGAAAGACTAACACAGAATCGAACTGTACAAATAAAATGCACAGACGTGGTGCGCGCTGTGTCGGTTTTGACACACAAATGTGCCGTATCTTCTCTGCGCATTGGCCTTTTACTTGGTGGTGAACCATCCATCACTCTTATTGTAAAACATAAACATTGTTTATACTTTATGAAACTGTGATAAATGTGAGCACATAGTCCTCCTGTTTGTGTGTGCATTTATTAAACCACGGCTCTTATTTCTGCAGCGTTATAACGAGGAGCCCTGGCTTTGAACAGATCTAGTCTCCTGAGTTTGTAACAAAATCATCTCACCTTTACCCATGCAGTAATACCAGAGTTATCTTGCAGGTAGTCTGGCCACTGGATGTCGCTGTACTATAAAAGCAGCCAAATTATTGGGGGAAAAGGTTTGCTCTTATGCTTAAACATGCTTAAAACACATCGATTCAACTTTCAGTTTTCTGCTACAGTTGTGTGTAACACCAAATCTGTGCTCGTTACATTCACACCAGTAGTACTACTTAACCCTATGACACTGTTGCTAACATACAGTGTGTTATTTTGCTATGCTTTATCATTTTCATCTTCTGCCTGGGTAGTATCTAGCTAGGGCATCTGCATATTTCGTACCGGCTGTCTCTTTCTTCTGCTTTAGACCATTGGCAGCATAATAGCCTGTTAATGTCCAGAAATGGCTCTCTGCTCTGAGCGTCCATCATCACTGTGTCTGTGCTGCTTCTGTCGTCAGCTTGCGAATCTGGTCACGGGGTCCCTTCCCCAGCAGCGCCGATGGGTGTCGGTACGAGCCTCCCAGGCGATCCCAGAGTGTGAAGTATTGTCCGTAATTGTAGTTGAAGTACAGGTGATGATCAACATGGTGAGCAGCGCCGTTAATCAGAAATATCAGCGGGCCTGGAAGGCGGTAGTCTCCATCATGGATGGAAATGGTCCAGATGTTGACGAAGACAAAGAGGGAGAGGTAAACCACCTGCAGTTTAAAATAACTCATGTCAGCTGAAGCATTTCACAGTTTGAAGACAACGGTGCACTTTCTCAGTTTCAGTGTATCAACATACACTTTGTCCAGTCACTTAGACGTTTTACTGCAGTTTAATAGCAATAACTTAATGCAGCCCTGATTTACAGCAGGGTTGTCAAACACCAGGCCTCGGGGGCCGGTGTCCTGCAGGTTGTAGATCTCACCCTGGGTCAACACACCCGAATCACATGATTAGTTTTAATACCAGGCCTCTGGAGAACTTCAAGACATGTTGAGGAGGTCATTTAGCCATTTAAATCAGCTGTTATGGATCAAGGACACGTCTAAAACCTGCAGGATCCTCGAGACCTGGAGTTGCCAACCCCTGGTTTACAGCGTGGTCCTCCTTTGACCTCAGATCGGGCATGTCAGTATTTCCTAGCAACAGCAGATGATATGCACCTTGTGGAGAGGGAAGATGAAAGGGTAGATGTGGTACGGTAAGCTCTGCAGGAAGCCATCGAGTGGGTGGAAGGCATGGCTGGCAAACGGTGTTGGTATCTTGAAGGTATGGTGCTGCTTATGTAAGTGCTGAGGGGGAGAAACACAAATGGTGTCAAGTCTGAGATTTTCTTTTAATGAGAAGATACACAAGACAAACGAAGTCAAAGCTGTGGAGTTAAAATAACTATAAGAGTAAAAGAATATTCTACATGTTTCCTTCGGCTGCTCGGTGTTTTACTGTGTGCTAAACCGAGCCTGTAACCTGTTTGGTAAAAACAACTGTGAGCATAAAAGTGCTGAGAAGCCCAAAAGGTCATGAAATCATTGTTTCATGGGTTCATTGGTGCAGGTGGACCCTTTTATTATAGGAAGCCACCCACTGACAAAGGTAACTGACTGCCTGGGGCAAGTGTAGGTTGGCAGTACAGATGCTGAAGCTCACCTTGTAAATGTTCTGATGGTGCATGGCGCGGTGAATCCAGTATATACACATGTCAGTAAAGAACAAGAAACCAGTGATGCTTACGAACAGTCGTGACCAGCCTGGAGCAGAGACATACATGAGTTTTCATTTTTGCAGACTCTTTGTGGGTTGGTTAGTTTCAGTGAGTTAATCGCACGCAGCCTTAAAGTGGACACGCTCATTCACTTCATACTTGTCCTTAGTGCAGCCACTCGCCTCTCCCTGAAAAAAGCACTTTAAATCTCATCCCTTCACTTTAAGGCAGCTGTCTTTTGATTGGCTGCCTCACAGAAGCACCCGATTGTGCTAAACACAGCTGTGCAGCTGAGATGACCATATGAGGGATATCTACTCACTATACCGTTGTTTACAGCGCTGTCTTCTTCTTTTTTCACTTAAATGACCTCGGACAAGAAAGCCTAATTTCTGCTGTTCAATACTGAAGAAATTTAAACTTCTTAAAATTATGCAAAATTGCAGAATATTTTTCAGGTTATCTGCTATAAAAAGCCAGACCAGGAAAATCTCCCTCATGTTTTTCTGTGTTTTTATTCTCAGTTACTTTCACCCAAAGGCGTCTGCTGTGATGTTCACAATTCTGATGAAGTCTCAAATTCAAATTTTATTTGTCACGTACACAGTCATACACAGTACGATATGTAGTGAAATGCTTGGACAACTGCTCGTGACCTAAAGAGAACAAAAAAGGAAAAGGCTATGAATAAGATAGGAAATAAATATGAAAAATTAAAAAGGGTAAATTTAACTAGGAAGGAATAAAATATAAATTAAAGTTAAAAATGAAATAACTGTACAACACAAATTAGAATGAAGGGTAAATTTAACTGGGAGAATAAGATAAAATATATAAATTAAAGTTGAAAATAAAATAACTGTACAACAAAATACACAATATAGAACTATATAAGAATGTATGAAGAAATATAAATAAATATATACACAATAACAGCAGCATATACACAATAACAGCAGCGTGATTTAAGTAATGAAGTGAAAACAATGTCCAGAATGTCCAGTGTGTGTAAGAACTGTATGTGTGGGTCAGTACTGTGTGGTGGTGTGATTGAGAGACCGTATCGCCTGCGGGAAGAAGCTCCTCCTCAGTCTCTCTGTGTTGGTCTTCAGGGAGCGGAATCGCTTTCCTGACCTCAGCAGAGAGAACAGTCTGTTGTTGGGATGGCTGAGGTCCTTCACCATCTTCCTGGCCTTGGTCCAGCACCGCCTGCTGTAGATTGAGTGCAGGTCAGGGAGCTCGGAGCGGATGGTGCGCTCAGCTGACCGCACAACCCTCTGTAGAGCTCGTCTGTCCTGCATGGTGCTGTTCCCGAACCAGGTTAAGATGTTTCCCGCCAGGATGCTCTCTATGGTGCAGGAGTAAAAGTTCCTGAGCACCTTGGAGGGCAGTTGGAAGTCTCTCAAGCATCTGAGGTGGTAGAGACGCTGTCGGGCCTTTTTCACCACGGTGTTGATGTGACAGGACCATGACAGGTCCTGCGTGATGTGAACTCCGAGGTATTTGAAGCTGTCCACTCTCTCCACTGGGCACTCGTTGATGACGGGGGTCTGGTAGTTCCTCTCCTGCTTAGTGCTGAAGTCCACTATCAGCTCCTTTGTCTTACTGACGTTTAGAAGGAGGTTGTTCCTCTGGCACCAGTTCTCCAGATTCCTAATCTCCTTCAGGTAGGCCGTCTCGTTGTTATCAGAGATCAGGCCCACCACGACGGTGTCGTCAGCAAACTTGATGATGGTGGTGGAGCTGGTAGTGGCCACACAGTCATATGTGTACAAAGAGTACAGCAGGGGGCTCAGAACACACCCCTGGGGGGCTCCAGTGCTGAGAGTGGTGGAGGCTGAGACATGTCCGCCCATCCTTACTGCCTGTGGTCTGCCAGTTAGGAAGTTGGAGATCCACAGACACATAGATGAGCTGAGTCCCAGATGCTCCAGCTTGGTGGTGAGTGTGGAGGGAATTATGGTGTTAATGGTCTCATGTGTATCAGTGCTGATAAATGATCAGAATTATAATATTTCTGACTGTCTGAGGCTAAGTTGAATCGAATCAGGACTTTGAGAACCAGAATCGAATGGATTATAGAAATCAGTGATGATACCCAGCCCTAGTGAGCAGCCTGGGCCCGACAGAGTGGATGTAGCTGTAATAAGAAAAGATGAAAAGAACTATTGATAACTTTTTTGTTAAGTTAAGGCCTGATCCGTCTGAAATTCATAGCCAGCTCTGACACGGTGTCATCAATCTTTGAATGCTGAAAAAGCAGCAGTGTGTCCAGAAAACACATTATATGCTGCAATAAATGCCCGAGTGTCCCCTCTAACACTGCCTGTCAGCACCAGACAGCAGCAAACAGGTCGTCAGAGGAGCCGAGATGATGATTAAGTTTAACATTTTCTACAATATTGACAAAGCACTTTAAGCACAAGTTTGTTAGTTAATAATTTAGAAATGAATATTGTCTGTATGGACTCCCCCCCAAAGAAAGTGCACATGTAAAACTGCGGTGTTAAGCGATGCGGTTGAAAAATTTGAGTGCGCCTAACTTTTGTGCCGATGCGCCTAAATTTTTAAAGTTAGGCGTACCGGTGCGCCCATGGCAAGAGGTTAGTCTAGAGCCCTGATATATATGCCTGCATATATTGTGCTATTCTTGTGTATTGTCTGTCTTTTTTACTGTTTGTTTATAATGGAGCACTGTAATGAAAAATAATTTCCCCCAGGGATCAATAAAGTATTCTGATTTGAGCCTTTAGCCATATATAAGCATTTTAACAGTACATTCATTAAATACAGTAGGCTCACTTGGAGAATCTCATTTTTAGTTTTACATTAACTGGAGCGAACATGAATCGTGTGCTATAATATGTAAATAACTGTTTTCTCACCCAGGGAGTTTTCACTGACGCTGTCATGAAGTTTGCTGTGTCCTCTGACTTCCCAGAAGAAAAGCACCACGGTGGGAAAACTCATCCAGAAGATGGAGACTGTTCCCAGCTGGATCTCCTTTCTTACTTGATGCTGTTAGTGAAGCAAATGCACAAAGTTGGGGTTTAGGACAACCTTGGTTTGGAAATGGTACCAAAGCTGGCTATCCATCCACTGGCCTACCTCAATAAACTGCGGATGCTTCATGAGCACATGGTCAAACACATAGTAGAAATTAAGAGCACCAAAAACCAGGTAAACCAGCAGAGCTCCCACGTTGGTTACCACCCACAGGCTGATAATCTGGCGCACAGCCCAGCTCTCAGGCCATGAGACCGGGTAAATGTAAGGAGTGAAGAAGTAACAGTCAGCTATGTCCAGCACATGATCCATGGCAGCCTGTGAAGACAGTAAATGATGTCCCGTAGTGCTCTTAGCATACATGAGAGAAAGCAAACCAATCACAGCCCGCTTTGCTAAAATTAGGTGGAGTGGAAACGTTATTATGTTTTAGCGAGAATTGAATAGCCTAAGCTCTGTGGTGTGCACGGCACACACTCAGGGCTGCTTCAGCCAGAGCTTTGAAACTGGATAATCTGTATCATTGCTGCTCTGTCAGAGAGCACATGTACACATTTCACATTTAAGTGCATGAAATACTGCAAAAGGAGCAACAATAATAAGACAGTGAAATATAAGTTTGTGCTGGTACAAAATCCAACACTGCCCCTGCGAGGCTGATGCATAAAACACTCAGCTGTTCACTTTTAAATCTTTTATTTGAACTTTTTCGTTACGTACCTGCTCCCCGCGTCCCTGCATGACTACAGAAGTGCTCTCAAGCTTGTTTCTATAGTAATCGAAAAGCTGTTCTGGATCTGTTTGGTTCAACATGAATCATGAGCATTTCTCACACCTACTCACCCTCTTCACTCAGTGACTGAAAACAAACCGTTGTTTAGTGCACCTACTGCAGCTTCATCTCAGCGGTCAGTTTAAGAAAATCCACCTCAACTTTCCAGGTTTTATCTCATTACTATTTAAAAATTATTATTAGTGAAGCGTTTATTGCTGAATTCATCATTTGTGCTGCACTGACCTGCTTGAGGATGGGCTCTGTCACCAGATTAGAAAGAACCTTCCTAGAAAGTTGATGAGTGCTCACTCCTCCTCTCACAGTCTGTCCAACAGCAGATCATCTGGAACAGAGAACACGTGGCCCATACGGAAAACTGCTCCGCTGCTAACATGGGTTTACCGTGCAATAGGCCGCCGTCTCCACAAACTGCAAGAGAAGCTCCGGTTTTCTTTCTTTTTTCTTTTTTTTTTTGCGAGGTAGTTGACACCGTGTGCTCAGTGGATGCCTGTCCAGGTGGAACAAGATCCCAGCATGCTCAGCAAATAACTCAGAGCTCAGCGGCAGGAGCGCTCCTCAGCTGACACCATTTTCTCACAATATCTGTGCTCATTGAATTAAATATTATATATATATTCTACACAGTTGTGAAAAGTGCATTGTAGCAACTCAGCTGTATTATCTCAGTTTTAATGCAAAATAAAATCCCTTGCAATGGTCAGCATGTCATTTTTGCGTGTGTGTAGTGGATGTACCCTGTCCCATGCTGGGCTTGGAAGGATCAAATATAGCAGCTCAGCTGTCTGCCCTGTACACACACACACACACACAGAGTTAAGAGAAGCGAGTCTTGCTGGGAGCATGCCTAACACTTTGTTAGAATATCCCATCAGTGTAAAGTATAGTCTGTCTGTCGGCATTACTGACCTTTGACATAAACACACATCTTGGTGGACAGAACATGCAGACAGTCACTGAGTATGAAATTTAAGACAGCGTAATCACTTCTCAGAATGAGCAGAGCAACACTTGCAAAGAGGCTCTGACCAGGACAGGGGATGTTGTTATGCCACTTCCACACTTTCCTCTCCTATAACTGCTCGTTAACGTGTGTCCATCACATTAAGTCAGGCATTCTAGTTCAAATAGAGCACGTAAGGCCACCTGTGCCATTTGAATTTGGGTTGTTGGTATCTGCCTTTAAATATTTTAACACCAGTTACTTGCACTTGCAGCTGAGTTGTTTCATATTATGCATTCTTGTCCACCAGTAGATACACGTGTAACTGTCTCCCTCTAGCGCTCCCGGACTGAAACAGCACCTTCAGGGAGTAATGGACAGTTCTCACATCCAGGGTCCAAAATGAATCATGTACAAAAACAGGAACTACTGCATATTTATCCAAGCAGTGTATTCATAAAGGATGTATGACAGGTTATTTACATGTAAGGTGGAGCTTTTTTCTTCTCTCTTGTTTTACTTTGTGTCACGTTTGCTGTTAAAATGCTGGCTTTTCATAAAACATGGCTAAAATTTCAAATAATGAAAATGTTCTGCTCCTGGCTCTATATCATGTGGCGGGGGTGGCAGAGCAGGTCAGCCACTAATCAGAAGGTCAGTGGATCCCAGGCTGCCTCCTGACTACATGCCAAATATCCTTGGGCAAGATACTAACCCCATGTTTGTCTACTGGTGGTGGTCAGAGGGCCCGGTGGCGCCAGTGTCCGGCAGCCTCGCCTCTGTCAGTGCGCCCCAGGGTGGCTGTGGCTACAATGTAGCTGCCATCACCAGTGTGTGAATGTGTGTGTGAATGGGTGGATGACTGGATGTAGTGTGAAGCGCTTTGGGGTCCTTAAGGACTAGAAAAGCGCTATACAAATACAGGCCATTTACTACATCATGTTTCAGTGAGGGGATGGCCTTATTTTGATGACATGACTATATTGATGGTGTGATCTCAGTCACACAGCTGTGGCTAGGAGAACAAAAATCCCTAAAAGCAGCTGTTCAAAACTTCTGCTTGTAAGAAGCAGCCAATCAAAAGGACGTAGGCCAAACAGAGGCGGAGTTATAACAGCTTGTTTCAGACAGTGGCTGAAACACTGCACTGCTGCACTGACATTTTTAAACCGTAAATAATGCAAACGTGTTTTTCAGTGGCAGTGTTTCATTTAAGGGTTAACAAAACATGTATGACCCAGCATGGCGTAGTCTTGGGGTCCTGGGAGAGAGAAGGACGTCTGTTAAGTCTAATTGTTGAATGTTGTCATTGGGCTTCTTAAATTTGTAAGTCTGAGTTCAAGACATTCCTTTGATCCTGACCACCTCTCCAGCCACTCTGTGCTGGGGGAGGTTTTATTGTAGAAGAAGCTTCTGTTGTAAGCTTCCTGCTTTTATGACCCTTTTGGTCAGCAGGAGGTCACACACACACACACACACACACACACACACACACACACACACACACACATTCTTGCACATGCATATACGTGCTTACACATACACACATATAGTGCCTTGTCTTAGAAGGGGGTTTTACAGAGGGAGGTGCTTGTGCTGTGATGTGTATTGTAACAGTTTGTCAATAAATAGCTGTGAGGGAAGCTGCTCTTGGAAGGATTTTGGGCTGGAGACAGGAGCATGGGCTCCAAGAGCTGGTTCTTGACCAAAGCGTCCCTCGTTAGCGAGTGAAAAACCGCTTGAAGATGTTCTGTTATGTCTTGTTTTCTTCATGATGAATAAGTCTCTAAACTAGCTGGGCTTGTGGAAACACAGACCCAACAACGTCATTCATCCTCACAATCACACAGTGACCAGTTTAGAATCACCAGTTAAACCAACAAACCTGTGTTTGGACTTTGCTGCTAATCACTGCACCAACATGTAACACTGCATCCCAGACAGAAGCATTCAATTTGTTCCAAGTCCTATAAAGTGTCCTCTGTCCCCAGAGACATTTTGGTCTGATGACTCTAAATGAAAAGTTGTGCAGGCACAGAAGGTTGTGTGAACATAGCTGGGACTCCACTAGAGTCCAAGAAAACAAAAAGAAACGGGGGAAAGCACAGTAGTTCCCCTCTCTGTTTTCACCAATGTTTTTGGACAGTCAGCTCAGGTAATTGAGTTATTTAAAGTGTCTTCTTCTTCTTGATTTGTAGGTCTGTGTTAGCAGACCGGAGTACTCTGCCCCCTCCCCAACCCTGGATGAACGATAGGAAATGGATGGACTGAATCTAATTGCAGTATTATTATATTATGACCGATTTTTCCCCTCATAATTGCCATTTTCAGCTGCTTCGCTAAGAAGAGTAGCACTCATCTCTAAAGCTCGTTTCGCTCGTCGCTCCCTGCGGTTTACATCGGCTGACACACTCTTTCTAGAAACTACATGTTAATGGACAAACACTCCAGTGACTGTGTCGAGTGCAGTGAATGATGCTGCCTTCACGCTCCCGTCATGGAAAACCTAAGAATTGTAAATACAGATCGTCTTTATAGACAAATAGACATAAAAAACTAAGCAACCAAGTGCGAAGCATCCAGGATTACGGAAGCCGAGATTAATTTTGTTCTGTTCTATTGTACTCACACATACCGACAAAGCACTTCTTTTAAAGCTCGCCTATTCTGTTTGATTCTTTATTGTTGCGCACCGATGTTTCCCCACGGATATTTTATGCGTTGTGCGATTTTGGTGTTTAATTTCTTGTAAGACTGCTATTATTAAAAAAATATATATTGTGTAACAACAATGCACAACAATTTTCTCTGTCCTCTGTGGGGAGACGCGACGTCTCACGTGCCATATGCACACGGCTCGCTGCTGAATCCGGTATTTCCGATAGCACACGGTACGTGAACGCAGCATATTACAATAGCCTGTTTGCTTCGGTTTGCTCACGAGCGGCCGGGTGCAGCTCGACACCGACTGCAGACAGACGCCAGCTGGTTTGCACCGTGTGCACAGCGCCAGAAACACCCCGTGTTCTCCGCTGCAGTTGTTCAACAACATGATGACTATATTATTTTTATTATAAAAAAAAATGAGCAAAACTGAGGAGTCACACGATATATTACATGTGTTATTATTTTTTTTAATGAGCGGTTAGATTTGGATTTAGGATATTTAATGTGGATGTTTACTCCCATGAAATGATCGCACTGTCAAAATAATACCGGCATAGAGTGTATTAGTTTCAATTAATCAAGTATGAGGTTAAGTTTGTTATGAAAATACTGAACGGAAATGTTTTCTGTGAAGAATCTTCGCAGATGCTGAAAAGTTTTTTTGTAATTTTTAAAATAATAGTGTTGGTGATCATTCGTGCGCCCATCCACCCAACATCCTCTCATATTAGCTCCAAATGGTTAATATGAGAGTCACTTCCATCCATATAAAACTAAGACGTTCTGATTGGAGACCCGCACTTCATGTAGCCCATTCTACATGAATCAGTGTTGGTGAGCGTTTGTGACCGTGTGTTCACATCTCCGTGTAGCCTGAAGATGTTCTCCTCTGTTTAAATACATGAATTAATTGCATGCTTGAATTTCTCCAGGAGTTGACATTCTTATATAATGTTCAGGCAGCAGGCCATAGATCTGGCTATGAGGATCTCTCTGTTCCCGCTGCTGAAAGGTTGGACCATGCCGTGTGCACAAACCTCTTTGTAATCATTAACCACGTGATTGCGTGTAGCTTGACAGGCGTGTTTTGCACTCGGCTCTGTTGTTCCCAGGACGCTATAAAACAGCCACTCCTACACCGTCATTCACAACATTCACTCAAGTCCCGAAGACACGAGAGCAACGCCAGCATCACTCTGAACGAGCCATCAACTGAGAAATGGACCCCTGCGAGTGCGCCAAGAGTGAGTATTCCTGCCGCTGTTTAACAAGGCTATTTAATGCGCTGCTTGTTACCAGCGGACCACATGAAACTCAACTGACTTTTATGTGCAGCTGGAACCTGCAACTGCGGAGGATCCTGCACGTGCACAAAGTGCTCATGCAAGAGCTGTAAGAAGAGTAAGTCTAACACCTCACAGCACAGCAAACAGTAATCTGTCGACCTGTTAATGTTACGCTCCTGTTTATCTTCCCAACATGCATAGTGTGAAGATTGTGTCTTATAGTCATGCGCCATTTCTTCAAAATTCCGCATTTGATGCCATTAAAAAAAACAAAATGCGCAGCGGCTCGAATTGCTTTAGTGAGATCTGTAGTTTTCTTTGTGTTCTGTCAGTAATGATGTCTGTCACTGCAGGCTGCTGCGACTGCTGCCCATCCGGCTGCAGCAAATGCGCCTCTGGCTGCGTGTGCAAAGGGAAGACGTGCGACACCAGCTGCTGCCAGTGAGGAGTCTGCAGCATCAGCTCTCTGCTGAAATTATGGAGTCATTTATTTGCCACTAATCATAAATTTACACGTCCACGAAATGGTGACGGATGATTTTGTACTTGTCTTTGGGTGTCTGAAATAAACATGTTTATTGACGCTATGACCTGTCTGGTGTATTAATTCAGCTGATGTCAGTGCATCATTTCACTCGGGTCACGCTCTGTGGTACTTTGTGTAATGCTGGAATCTTCATCTTGGAATAAGGACTAAAGTTAAATTGACTCATGATTGCTACTAAACTGTGTGGCCCACTTAAAAGGCTCTTGCAGGGATGCAAAGAAACTGTTCTCCAATCTAAAGTTGGAAGTCCAAATGCATTAGCTGGCGTATTAGCATTTGGAAAACTGAAGTTGTAACTTGAACTGAACAAAAGCTGCTATAAAATTAGTCCAGAACTGTTACACGTGGCTGTGAGCCAGCAGACTGAAAATGTCTGCCCCGTTTAACCAGAAATGGAATTTAAACTTATTAGCCCGTTTGCCTAGTTGAATGGGGTGGGGGCAAATACGTAATATCCTTTTTGCAGGCTCTTGATCCTTTGTCTTTCCCCTCACCTCCAATCATGGCCTGTTACGTGCTGGCTCAAAGAGGATCCTCCTCTGCTCTGTTACTGTAGCCCAAGGGTGGACCGGTGTCCTGCAGGTTTTAGATGTCCTTGATCCAACACAGCTGACTTAAATGACCCCCTCAACGTGAGGCCTGGTAATGAACTGAACATTTGATTCAGGTGTGTTGACCCAGGGTGAGATCTGAAACCTGCAGGACACCTGCCCTGGAGGTGCTTGCAAAGAGCACTATTGTTGTGAGGTAGTGTTACATACATACGTTTAATCTGTAATAAAGTTGTATTTCTTGGTTTGGGGTTGTAATAAAATCTATTTATTTTGAGTTTCGCGGAACGATCTGTGAAGGCGGAACAAATATTCGGCACTTGGGTTTCTCGCGGGAACAATATCGTCGGTGCACACAGGAACTATTGCGTTGTTTCTATTTTCTGGGCAAGTTTGGCTGTAGCGGTGTTTCTGATCCCGTCCTGGTAGTAAAATACACCCACGCGTGTGAACATGCCGAAGGTGGTTTCCAGGAGCGTCGTGTGCTCGGACACCAGAGACCGGGAGGAGTACGACGACGGAGAGAAGCCCCTCCACGTCTACTACTGCCTGTGCGGCCAGATGGTTCTGGTCCTGGACTGCCAGCTGGAGAAGCTGCCCATGAGACCCCGGGACAAAGCCCGGGTGATCGACGCCGCCAAACACGCTCACAAGTTCTGCAACGTGGAGGAGGACGAAAACACGTACATCAAGAGAGCCGAGGGTATCGAGAGGCAGTACCGCAAGAAGTGCGGCAAATGCGGCCTGCTGCTCTTCTACCAGCACCAGGAGAAGAACAACCCGGCCACCTTCATCGTGGACGGGGCCGTGGTCAAGTTCGGGCAGGGCTTCGGCAACACCAGCGTCTACAGCCAGAAGCAGCCCGAGGCTCCCAAGAAAGTCCGAGTGATGATGACCAAGCGGACCAAAGACATGGGCAAGTTCAGCTCCGTCACCGTCTCCACCATCGACGAGGAGGAGGAGGAGATCGAGGCCAGGGAGGTGGCGGACTCCTATGCCCAGAATGCCAAAGTGATCGAGAAGCAGCTGGAGAGGAAGGGCATGAGCAAGAGGAGGCTGCAGGAGCTGGCTGAGCTGGAGGCCAAGAAGGCCAAGATGAAGGGCACTCTCATTGATAATCAGTTCAAATAGTTGGAGTCTGAGGAGACTCTGCCTGGGACTCGGTGTACAGGACTGATGAGTGTAGCGGTCGTATCATAAGAATGTGATCTGGCCTTTAAATTAGTTTGTCATAATGTTTTGTACATACAGGAAAAGACAAAATAAACATTTTTTGTTGTTGGTATTTTTTAAAAAGTGTTTTGTTGTTGTCGTTATCACCAGCAGAGTGCTTTAAACCTCACAGAAGGCTTCGGCTGTTTGAAAGAGTCAGCCCACACGAGGGGGAAAACTTTATTAGCAACAGCTCAATGAACGGAAGCCTGTAGGTAAAGTTGTCACCATCAGTTTTGAGTTGTGTATAATTCAAACCAAATATTTAATTAAAAAATGTAATTTTAAAGCTACAAACACATCAGAACAAACATCGTTAGTTTTTTTTATTGTATTATTTTCTTTCGCTCATTTTTATTTGAGCCAGTGAAACTTTTCAGGTTGGACCTGGCAGCAGGTTAGTAACATGATTAGGCACAAAAAGAGGTCATTCCAGAGAGACTGAAGATAGAGAAGAGGGTTCACTACTCTCAGACTTGTGTGTTCAGAATGGGTGAAACATTTAGGAACAACATTGCCAAGAATCTGGGAAAATCTTTGTAGTCAGTCTAGGTCAAATATGATGATTATCCAACTTGTTATCAGTGCATAGTTCAAAAGAAAGCATCTGTAAAGCTGTGGGAGTGTCCAACTCCAGGCCTCGAGGGCCGGTGTCCAGCAGCTTTCATATGTGTCCTTGATCCAACACAGCTGATTCAAATGGTTAAATGGCCTCCTCAGCATGTCTTGAAGTTCTCCAGAGGCCTGGTAATGAACTAATCATGTGATTCGGGTGTGTTGACCCAGGGTGAGATCTAAAACCTGCAGGACACCGGCCCTCGAGGCCTGGAGTTCCCCACCCCTGGATTAGAGCATTCTTCCAAACTCTTCAGGAGAGTTCCTTAAATATCTGATCCCACAGAGGAAATGATTGTGTTGCAGCAGTAGGATAAAAAAATAAATAACAGAGTTAAATTAAAGTTCCACAGGCACATGGGGAAGGCCATAAGCTGACAGATCTTTATTTATAAAACAGGATAAAAAGAAAATAAATACAAGGTTAAGATAAAGAAAAGTAAGACTGACACTGGGCAATAAAGACGTGCAGACTGCATTCAAAAATACAGAAATATAAATATGGAGCAGGTCTGTGGACCTGTCACAGAAAGGCTCTGCTGTCTGTGTGGTGTGGAGCGTGTAAAGCAGGGGTGGGGAACTCCAGGCCTCCAGTGCCGGTGTCCTGCAGGTTTTAGATCGCACCCTGGGTCAACACACCTGAATCAAATGATTAGTTCATTACCAGGCCTCTGGAGAACTTCAAGAAATGCTGAGGAGTCATTTAGCCCTTTAAATCAGCTGTGATGGATCATGGACACATCTAAAACCTCCAGGACACCGGCACTCGAGGCCTGGGGTTGCCTACCCCGGTGTAAAGTTTGGTGACTTCTGTCTCTTACTGACTGACACGCCTCCAGATTCTGACCAATGATGGTTCGTGTCTTATGAAGCAGCTTGTTAATACACCATGGCTCCACGATTCAGGTGGTAAACTGACAACAAACGAGGCCTTGAACTGTTGAGGAGCCCAAATGCTAAAAAAAGATCCTGTGATTAATGAGAAGATAGAATAACTGGGGCAGTGTCCGACCAGCACACCAGACTCAATGTAGGCCACAAAATACAAGACAAATTAGGAGAACAATGAGTCGCCTGGACTGGATCTCAACGTCACTGACAGAAGAGCCAAAGTATTTGTGGCTTTGGATGCTGATGGTAATGAAAACAAACAGCTTCAAAATAAATTGGAGACACAACTAAAACCAATAACTTGGCTACATTTGCACTTTTCTTCTGTGGTACAAACTGTTGTTACTGAGATCCAACACAGTATGCTTATCATTTTTATGCTTACTGTGATCTTTGTCACTGATCAATGTGAACTGGGTCTTTTTTCATTTGTCCTCACTGGTTGTTTTTCTCTCTCACATGTGAGTTTTTCCAGTCACGAGGTTAACTGATGATCCCTGGGACCAGCGGAAGACTCGGCATAGCTTCCAGATTTCTGTACTTTTGTATTCAAGAGTAATGCAATCCCTGTGCCTCACTTTCTGTGTCTGCTTTTTGTTGTATAATAGGATCATACATATTGTATTATATAACAAAGTAGCTCAAGGCGACTGTGCGCCACATGACCAGATTTCTCCTGATGAAGCCACAGACTGCAGCTTGGAAGCAGGTGTGGATCACCCATCTGATCTTTGTGATTTAACCTGAAGCCAGTGGTTTTGTCCCAAGGCAGCAGCAAAATTGAGATAAATAAAAATCAAATGATGTCAATAGAGTTTAAATGTATGCCTGTTCCCCACAGACAACAGCTGAATCTTGAGACTATGTAAGACAGGGATAACAATTTAATTTTACACAATGGGTCACATGTAGCCTTTAAGTGAGCTGGACCAGTGACACTTTGCTTTCTGTCACTGTACAAACGTTTAACTGCACATCGAATTCATGAGATATCTTAACTGAGGTTTCAACTGCGTGTCTTGTTATTTTTTATTTGATAAAGGACTGCTGCTGCAGCAAATGACTGAAACTTGTCAACATGACTCTATGAGCAAAAGTCTACCTGCCTCTATGCCCACATAGAGGTAGTTCAACTCCATATGAATAGACTGGTTCTTATATAGCACCTTTCTAACTGAGTACTCATAGCACTTTACACATATTGCCTCATTCACCCATTCATACACTGTTCATGTACTCTTTTTCTATGCTTCTCCTACACAAATTCTATCACATTCATGCAAGCAGCTTGGGGTTAGTATCTTGCCCAAGGATATTTTTCACACAGGCTAAAGCAACCTTCCAAATTAGTAGGTGACCTGCTCTACCTCCTGAGCCACAGCCACCCCAAGTAAGCATTACAGTAACAAAACAAGCATTTTAATACTGAAACTTTTGACAAAGAATACTTCTAAAAGCGAGAACAGCTTTTCATACTGTACACGTTTCTGCCTATATTTAGAAGAGTTATCCTACTACTTAGTGTTATAATAACAATAATAATAATAATAATGATGATGATGATAATAAATTATGACAGTAGGTGACGATATGCTTCGTTAATATTTGAAACTAGAGAAGAAGAAGAACTTCCGGGAGGGATGCGGGATTGTCCAATCACGATCGACTCCAGAAGTGCCGGTCGGGGCAAATAATGTACTTGCGTGCTGAAGAAACGGAGTAACAGAAGATAACTGTAAATACATTCACGCGTGGAGTATAAACAGGACCGTATTTTCTCCCACCTCACACAACAGGTATGAAGTGTAGTTGCTTCCAGCCGCGTCATCAAAATGAACTTTTTGAGTTAACGCAACACTGAGCATATGTAAGAATAATAGCAGCTTAGCATGCTAGCTAACGTTGCACAGTGTAATTCATTCTGACTTGTAGCTACATGTTAGCATGCTAACGAAGCTTAGCCAAAAGGACAGCACTACAATAAAATAAAATGAATTCAAACATGTTTTTATCGTGATTCACATCACGCCACTTCACAGCAGCCGGAATTAAGTTTCATTTGAAACTGTACATTTTTGTTGCTGTTCCTAAAGCGAGTTTATAGCAACTAAGCTAACACCACAGCGCTCCATGCGCGCGCTCCAGGTGTTGCTGTCAACTGTCCGAAAGCTCACAGCTGTATGTCCTTATATACATGGGTGTTTATGTTATTCACAGTTTGTATGTTATCGACTAGGCCTAGTCCTAAACGTGTTTTGTTGTTGTTGTGGCAGTTCTCAGCTATATTACGTCTGAAACGTTTACGTGCTCACTTTACGTTTACTTCTGAATTTGTGTAAATCTCCATCCACGCAGTTGAGGAATTGCAGTACATTTTAACCCAGTCCCTTCTTCTAAGGATTGAAAATGAACAACAAATAATACATACAAAACCTTTAGTCGGTGAGGTACAATGTTGATTAGGTTTCTAAAATAACAGCAACATATTTATGCAAAATTGTCCAGGCCAATTATACCTTTTTCCCCCCAAAAGGATGTGAGCACCCTAAAATTATAGCTCCCCAAACCACTGTACACTAGTCATCTCACCTCTGATGATGTTACATGTAAATATCTTCATTTGTTTCTCTATAGCAGCATGGATACAGAGGGATTTGGGGAGCTCCTGCAGCAGGCAGAGCAGCTGGCTGCTGAGACCGAAGCAGTGTCTGAACTTCCTCATGTCGAAAGGAACCTTCAGGAGATCCAGCAGGCGGGGGAGAGGCTTCGATCCCGCACCCTGACCCGCACCTCCCAAGATGCTGCAGACGTAAAAGCGTAAGAAATATAAGATAGAACTTTATTATTTTTCCTGAGGGAAATTCTTGTGGTTTCTGTTATTGCACAGTACTATAAGAGTGGAAACAAAAACACTTAGTAGTCACAGAGTAAACCAGCAAACAACAAAATAAAGCTGAACTATAAAATAACAAGATACAACCAAGAACGGTATGAAATATGAACATCAGTATGTGCAGATAGGCAGAAAATGTCCCACTGTTAATCATAATATTACTGCTACTGGCAAAAATGGTAATTGATAACAAATGAATGGTTATCTATGTGTACAAAGTTGTATAAATAAAGTAATTAGATCCCAATACCAGTAAAGAAAGGGACGGGCTATTAGGGAACTAAATTGGTGGTAAACAGTCACACAAGGCATCAGGTCTAATTTTTAAAGATCAACATGAAAAAAAGAGCCTGGGAAGAGTTCCTTTTTATATATAGTGGTAAGAATCCTACTAATAATAATACACGTTTCACAATAACAGACTTAGTATAACAGACAGATTTAGTATAATCTACTGCAATATATTCTCATGTAAATAAAATGTAAAGTATAAAATCATTTTTCATTTGTTTCCCATTAATCTCTATGATAGACACACTCATTTCTAAACTATATGTTTGGTTTTAAAGATTTAAAGAAGATATTCCTTAATCAATAAGCTTGAGTGATATTTAAAGGATTTAATGTATTAGTTTTAAAACTGCATTGATATTAGATTGAAATTCTCTCTGTGATGTATGTGATGACACCTGATCTGATGCGTAACAGTTCACATCAGTGGTTTCTGTAACGGTGGTAAAGCGTTCTGCGACCTCTAGTGGTCACGTGGAGCAACTACAGTTATTTGTCAGTCAGTTCTTCATCACCTTTCTGTTTCACCTCAGGTCCATCCTCCTTGGTTCCAGAGGTTTAGACATCTTCCACATTTCTCAGAGACTAGAAAGTCTCAGCGCTGCCACCACGTTTGAGCCCCTGGAGCCAGTCAAAGACACGGACATACAGGTAGGGCTGCTCAATTAATCGAATTGTAATCTCGATTACGATCTGGGCTTTCAACGATCATTAAAAATGACTGAGCCGATTATTAGCCCCTCCCTCGTGCTTTACTCTCGCGCTGCTCCGTGTGGCAAATCGAGCGCACCTCTCTGCATTTCGAACACGTGTCACAACAATTAAGAGCAGCGCTCTCCAACCTTTTTTGCGCCACGGACCGGTTTATGCCCGACAATATTTTCATGGACCGGCCTTTAAGGTGTCGCGAATAAATACAACAAAATAAAACCAGTACTGGTACCGAAAAAAAGAAGATTTATTCATAACACACGTGAAAAGACCCAGGAAAACCGAGTAAACAATAAAAACGATAACAAAATAAAGCTGAAAACCGATAAAAACCCTGAAAAACAGACATTTCACACCTGAGCCTCAACTCTCGCGGCCCGGTACCAAACGACTCACGCACCGGTACCGGTCCGAGGCCCGGGGGTCGGGGACCGCTGATTAAGAGGACCCGAGGGAAGCTGAGCAGAAGTTATTTGGAGAGGAGAGTGACTGCTGTTGGTTGAAAAGAGGTAAAAAAAACTTCAGTGGTGTGGAAACATTATGGGTTCAGTCAGACGTGGATCAAGTAGACACAGTGTGTAAACTTTGCTACAGTGTAGCTGCACCACAGAGCAACACTGCAAAGCTCACTAAACACAGATGTTTACATTTTTCATTTATTTCTTATACTGCAAACATTTGCACTGTTATCAGTATTTGCACTGTTTTATATTATTTTATGACAATCCTTAAAGTCATTATTCAACACATTGTTATTGTTAAATAAATATTGTCAAATAATCGAGATCTCAATTTCAGTGAAAATAGTTGTGATTATCATTTTTGCCATAATCGAGCAGCCCTACATACAGGTACCATAAACTAGCTGCTAGCTAGCTGCTAATGCAGTGTTTTTAACCTAAATGAACTGGTTCACTAGAGGAAGACTCGCTTACTACTGAGAGCACTGAGAGGTATTTTGTGGAGTGAAATAAGAAATATTCCATTGACAGATGGTAAGAAACTAGTACCTAGTCTTTTAATAAGCATGTGCATATTTCACTGCATTTAGAAGTGAGGATTAAATTTGTTTTGTGGCTAAGGTCTGAAAGTAATTAACTGTAGATAATAAGTCTGCATTTTGTCCCCACTGACAAGATAAGCCTGATAAAAACTGAGCAAGTGTGAAGTTTGTTAGTTAAAGGCTGAAAATGTTGAAATTTATAACTGGAGGCTGAACAGAACGAAGATTTAAGAGATAACAGAAATAAGTACACAAAGCCAATGAGTTAATTATTCCAGTGGAAAATTGGGTTTGCTGTGTGACCCACAGGCTCTGTTTTTGTGGACAGTCAAGAAAAATGACTTTCATGGAAAATCTCATTGGTTTCAAGGTCACATTGTGCTGTTTATTCTCTTTAACTTTGAGTTTTGATCATATTTTCTTTCTGCACATTCATTAGACTGTACTTTACTATATGATGACATGTATCATCAGTCACACTAAACTACATCTGTGGAGTTGCACTGAATTAAAAAAGCTTTCACCCATGTAAAAGCAGTGCATGTCACATAATGTATAGATGTGGCTCTGGAGGTTGTGCTGTGACTGAGTGCGTGTACACGATTGTAGAGCTGAACAGAATTAATAGCATTTGTGATGGATACATGGTTGGCATGTTGTCGCATTTAGTCAGGCGTGAGGAGGTAGTTGTGTTATGTGTGTGAAACTGTCTTGTAGTTTGGCAGGTTTGAGCGTGAAGACGTCTGATGGATTGCCAGAGGCCATGCTGCTCTAGTAGAAGTTGGTTAGATCTGAAGATTATGCAAGTTATGGAGAAACTGTGATGCAGGGAGGTGGAACAAAGTGAGCTTATCGTGCACTTCTGTCCTTTGTTTTAGGCTGGAGGCTCAAAGCTGCATTTTTTCTCCTGTGGTACACGTGAATCTTGAACTGTTTTGACGGTATTGGAGACAGAAGGTTTAAATGTAAAACAAAGGTTCTGTTAGAAGTCTGAAAGTGCAATATCAAAGTTGCCCAGTATTCTTTTAATGTTGAGTACCAGACTTTTTGCTCCCTGAGTGCTCTCTCCGTCCCTTATTCCCACCCTGCTTAATCCTCCTGTATTGGTTACTTATTTCTCTCCACTGTATCTGTTCTCTCCATCAGGTTTCCACATACATGTGCCACCACTCTATCACCCTCCTTTCTTATCTCTGTGGTTTTTTTTCTTCCACTGTTGCAGTCCAGCCTCTTCTCTGTTTCATTGAAATCTTCTTTATTCTTATTGGTCGGCCAGATGTATCCTGGCCAGGGTGGGTTTCACTCACTGACTGGAAAAGCACTTAGCTTCTGGCAGTGTGAGGGTGAACGTGCGCACACACACACACACACACACACACACACACACACACACACACACACACACACACACACACACACACACACGAGCACTCTGCCTCCCTGCGATTGCTCTTCTGGGTCTAGAAGATGACATTGCATTACGTTTTATTTCAGGAGAAATTTTCCACAGCTGTTTCAGACAAACAGCTGCTCAGTTTAAACAGCCACATTACAGGAATTGGTCAGATAAATGGAAAGTCAGCTGAGATAGTAGTGTTGTATTGGCATTTACCTAATGGGCCCTGCGCTGAGCATATTCAGTATAAATAATTATGATCAAAAATGGAAAATTAATGGAGTGCACTGTACAGTTTTTCATATGATACTGATGCTGCTGTGGGTATCTGCTGATGCCAAGTAGTTATCTGATACCAGTGTTAAACTAATAAGCTGTATTCCTCCTCTGGAGCTCTGCTGCTGAGGCATTGTGAGGTAAACCCAGAACAGCAGAGAATTGAAAAGATCGGCTCCGTAGATCAGCTTGTTGAGTCAGGATTGGACTCCAGATGTCAGATTGTTGGATGCATAGACTGCACACAGTAGTCTTTCATATATATGTGTAATCTATAAGCACAATATAGGATGATTTCTGGACAGCCAGGCTAACTGCATAATGGAGCTTAAACAAAGTCTTCACCATCTCCATTAAGCCTCTGTTTAGTGGCGCAGTGAGCCTTTGCCAAAAATAGTTGTTTACTTTGGTCTTAAATCGTAACGTTGTGATGCTCTACTCTACCGTCCCCCAAACTAAAGGTAAATCTAGTCTTTAGCGGCATCAAAAAGATTCATGTTTTAGCCTTTTTAGTTGCTTTACAACAGTTTAAGCTAATCTAGGCAGACCAAGGTGAGTAGTCATTTAGAAAGCTGTCTGCTCCCCCATGGGAAATTCTCTTTTAATGAAGATCATAACGTCACATACACACAGTTTGAATTTAATTGCAAATTGTGACTAATTGTGAACCTCATTTAACTGGGCGTGTTTGGCTCCATGACAGTGTGCCAAAAATGAAGCAGAATTTCAGCCAGAATAAGGAAACAACGAAGAAATGTAGTTTAAATTTGAACCATTGAAAAGAGAAACTGAGCTCAGCTTTTTTTTCCCTCCATTTAACTGATGGCAGTCTCAGCCACTTTATATCATCAAGTATACACAAAGGAGCAGAGAGGTTATTTGATCATGATGACGATGATAATGAAGAAGGCATCACCAAGAAGCTGTTTGATGCACTTTGTTGAACAGCTGAAAGCAAACAGCCTTTCCAGAGTATTCTTAACACACAGACTCTACATTTGACCTGCAATTTACGCTCAAATGCACTGATGTAGTCGCTCAAATCTTAGTTACTTTGGAAAGAAAGGTGGAAATAATGTCTACTGAAAAGAAATAAATGGTTTATTCTATAATTACACAGCTGGTGCAGTAACAGGAGTATTCTTATTAAATATTTAATAAAACTCTGAAAGACTGTAGTAGTTTATATTTGCAGTACTTACAACACGTTTTCTCGTCACTGTTACAGTGACAAGAACACTTTCTTTAGGGCCGCGTTCGCTCTTCAGTCATCATCGTTGGAGACTCAAGCCTTTTGTGTGTAAATGCTAACATATGCGTTTGTCATCGCCACTTTCAGGACCTCTGTCACGTTCTCGCGCTGCTCAGTTCAATCTCACACCCAAATGTTCTTCTTTAAGATCAAACACACATTTCAGCACCACCTGTGTTTGTACGTGATGGAGTTACTCAAATGGAAGCATCCCCGAAATCAGTGCACATTTTTGTTATTTTTTAATTAGCTTTGATTAATTAGGAGTGAAGTTTAGCTTTAGTTTACTGTTACTAAAACTTTGATCTTGTTGCTTCCTTTCCTGTCACGATACACTTTATATTAGACTTTTTCTTTGTCACAGTCTCACAGCAGACTATTTGCAGAAGTTATTGTTCGTACAGATGCATTCCTATAACCACACAAAGGATGTAGCCTGTCTATATTTAACTAACACCCCAGATATTATCGCTGCACATGGACAGAGTCTCCGTTTTTACAATCACATATTGTTGTGTTTCATCTGCAGTCTGTCAATGATTTTATTCATCAGCCAACTTTTCATCATCAGTTTAACTTTCAATTTAAATCTACGCTTTACATTTTCCTCGTTACCGTTGCTGACTCACACATGCATGTGCACCCATGGCAACCCTGAAATCAAAGAATGTATCCAAATGTAACCGAGGACCTCTAACGTGTGCCTCGTGCATCATCCATCTGTGCATCCTCGCTCCTCAACCAACCCGACCTCAGTGCGTCAGATTGGGTTTAATTTGGTTTAAGGGGTGCGAGGCAGTAGAGGCTGCAGTTCTCCAGGATAGACGGGACACAAAGGAAATGGAAAATGTGCTGTGTTTTTATGAGTGTGTGTGTGTAAATGTGTGTGTTTGCGCATGAGTGAGCTGGTACATGCCTCTGCGGCTCACACACGCGCGCATGTAGAGGGCAGTGGTGTGTGAATGATGCGCCTGTATATATGCTGAAGCGCTCCTATAGGTTGTGGCCGTATAGCTCGTCTTAGATTTTGGGCTTCGTGGACGTCGGAGCTGCTAGCAGGAATTAGCATGTTTTTAGATTGCACATACTATGGACAACTTCATATTTAGTAAGATTATGTGGTTGGTTAGATGAGGCTGAGTCTGTTCCAAACGTGAATATATTTACATCTCATGTTTAGGGTCTTTATCAGAGTGCAGTCTGCTTACATGTTTTTGTTTCCTGTGTTCCCATCAGTGCTTACAAAGGATTAACAGGAAAGGATTCAAAATCAAAGCAAAGCAGAGAAAGAGAAGAGATCACATGAAAAGAGCAGAAAAATGAAACTGTAGAAGTGAAAGGCAGAGAGCAGAGCGGGTAGAAAAATGGCGACCGGCTTCAATATTTTTCCGTCTCCCTGTCCTTGTCTCACTTTTCACTGTTCCATCTTTCTCTGCCAATGCTCTCTTTCTCCTTTTTCGTACATCGCACTCTTTCTACGTGCTTCTCTGCTTTCATTTTTTCCCTTTCTCTCTTAAATTGCATATTTTCACATTTTTCTGCTTTTTATCCTTCTCCCATTTACATCCTTTCTCTTCCTCTCCTGTTCTTCTGCCCTCCCCAGCCCTTAAACACACACATATCCCTCAGCAGTGATGGCATGCGTTCAGCGGACGCAGTTGGCTAAGCCCAGAGCATCTGCTGAGATACACGAACGCTCCTGACATAGCTTCACACGATGTGTGTGTCTCTCGTGCACAAGCCTCGTGTGCTGAGATTGCATGCCTGTGTGTCAGGCGCTATCGATCGCTGCTGTATACGGTGTCTGAACCGTGTATTTATGAATGAATGTGTAGCATAGATTTGTCTGCACGTGGTTGCGTGCATCCCTGTCTGCTTGCCTGCACACATGAATCCAGTCGTGTGTGTGTGTGAGAGAGAGACTATGTGCACAAAACTTCCGGAAGTGCATGGATTAACATGCCTGAAGCTGTTTGTGTGTGCACGTGTGCACTATAATAGACAGACTGCATATAGGAATACCCCCCACGCACCCACCAACCCATCCCCTTTCTCCCCATGTGCCTCCCAAACCCTTCATTAACTAAACATGACCCTTAAGAGCATGATTAGCCTCATTTCGAGACAGGATGTCGGAAGCCATCAACCGAGGGGGAAAAAATCCATTACTATAATTGCATTGAGCTGAAGGAGGGAGGAGAGAAGGAGGGAAGAAAAGAAGGATGCATAGATGGATAAAAAAAGAAGAAAATGAGTGGGACTGAGGGAGGGCCGTCAGAGATGCTAGGACGAAGTGAGAGATGGAGAGAGAGACAGAGGATGGAGAATGGCTGTTTGGGGGGGTGTCAGCTGATGGCAGGAACTGATATTCTATATGAATCCATAGTTCTTTCTCGCGGGTTCCCCCTGTGTCTGAGCGCTCAGTTGGTACAGCCCTCCGACAATAAAACAACCTCCAGCGAGTCTTGATGTGGCACTTTCACTCGATTCTCCGGCTCACGCACCAGAGTCACTGGCCTGCTTTGAACGGGGAAAAGGCTGCGAGCGGACCGCCATGCCGGCTCGACGGGGCACAGGGAACACGCCCCAGCATGGCGGCCGCTGCTGCTGCCCTGGCACAGTGACACGGTGGGATGGAGAGGCGAAGAGACGATGCAAATGTCCTGGGCTGTCAGAGCCCACGTACCTAGGCTCAGACAAAGAACTGAAAACCAGTTTTTTACTTTTCCTTGTCTCATCCTGCCCTCTCGTCTGTCTGCCAGACAGGCAGAAAGGCTCTCCTCATGAGTGAGTATTGCATATACATACACGGATACACACACATATACATGTACTCAGTCACTGATGGGTATGTGCTTTGTGCGTCTTACTTTTTGTCATGTCTTCTCTGCTGTGCTACAGTGTGTGCGGACATACATGATGATGGAGATGATTGAGTCATTTGTGAATGTGAGGCACTCTGATCATTTATACTTACATGTTATAAATGTATGTTATTCATTTTCTTTATTTCTATTTCACCACACAGGAAGTGAAAGAGTGAAAGGGTGGGGTTTCTCTCTCTCTCACACACACACACACACACACACACACACACACACACACACACACACACACACACACACACACACACACACTCAGGCAGTGGTCGGTTCATTCTGTCATGGTAAATGTTTTTGCTTTGGTTCATAATGACTTCCACAGTGAGGCTTTTCCCCGTCAGCTCGTTGAACGTGCCCTTCTGTAACCTCTAGATTCCTGGAAATCACACGTTTCTGCGTCGGCTCGGTATCTTAATATTTTTCGTATAGTGTCATAAGCATGAAGCTGGCTCAAAAGAGTGAAAATTCAGATGTTCTGATTTGAATGAGTATAAAATAAGATTACCTTTATGCGTAGATGGCGTGACTGTCATTAGCAGTGGAGACGGGGGCCTGTATGCCAGCACAGAGATTTAGCATGCGTACAAGTTTGAAGAGAAACCTTTTTAAATATCACATTTATACTGTATGCTAAAATTTAGTCATGTTTCATTTTGGCGTATAGAAAATAATATTTTTAGAGTCAAATGTGCACCGAGCTTTCACATTATCTCCATACTGTCGATGAATTTGGAGACAAAGAATGGAACTTGGATCATTTGTATTTATATTTGAAGGCCGACTTGTCCTCGCCTTTACCTTTCTTCCCACCCCCATCAGTATTTCCTGATTTATCAACCATGATCAAATAATTTTCGGTGGCAGTGCTCCTCTTCCTGTAGAAGCTTCTGGGCTGTCTGGCCAGCAGGCTGTGGGTGTTCACAGCAGGTTGCAGATCTCTGAGGATACACAATACAGGGGTGGGGCAAAAGAAACGTGCATCTTTGATACGCCGATACCCCAGTGCTCAGTGCATCATCGAGTGTGATAAGCACATTTATTAAAATGTGTTTTTTCATCTTTCTTACTTCTAAACGCTTCAGCGTTGCTTTTTTAAATGCGTTTCTCTATTTCATGGTTATTTTTACAGTTTGGGAACAAATACGAGGAGGAATTAAAACATTGGCAGCGATTAGTCAGCGCGAAACGCCGGTGTCTGGGCCTGAACAACGTGCCAGATCTTCGGACTGTGTAGTGCTGATCAAAATTATAAGGAGGTTATATGCGACAGCGATGCTGTGCCTGCCTGCGATGAAGCTTCAAACATTTTAAGGAGCAGTTACGTGAAACTGGCCACCCCCTGTGGTGAAGAGGGAAACAGTGTATCCAGCTACCAGCAGTCCTTTTTATCAGATATCTAACTGCTGTAATATTCATATTTGATTTAGTGATTTATCAACCAAAGCCAAAAAGACAGAAATCATTTGCATGTCAGATAAATGGGATTGTTGGCCTCAGCTTTTGGCTAACTCATCAATTTACACTTGGCACAAAAAGTAATGTATAGGCCAGTGGTTGGCAGCACTGATAATGACATCAGTCACAAATGTTTGCCACCTGCTGAAGGAAAAATGACGAGGCAGTTCCCCCTCGGTGCCCAATGTACCGCCGTAGTTTTAGATGCTTTAAGCCCCGCCCCCTGCCTGTTTCTGTAAGGATCGTCAGTCTCATCGCCTTTTCTCCAATTTACAAGAACACTTGGAGTCATCGCAATCAGCCTCTGATCTGTGAACGTTTCATTCTGTTCTCTTCATTTTTCCAGTGCAGCTCTCCTGCGAGTGTTGACCTGAGCTCTTCTTTGGTTTGAGTGGTTAAATATAGACCTATTGTCAGCCTCTCCTGGGAAAGTGAGACGGGGAAAAAACGAGAGAGGGACAGAGCAGGAAAGGGAAGCTAAGGGTAGCAGGGATGAGCTGCTGCTATAAACGGGCTACGTTGGAGTCGCTTCTTTTCTTTCTTAATTACCAGAGTAATGGTGTTGCATGTAAGTTCACTAAGTTTACCTTTAACTTGGCTGTCAGCCGTGCAAACACCAGTTTTTCAAGTCTTTAATTTGCAGTGGATAATCTGTCATAGATAATTAGATTTTCACACAGTAATACGAGGAAGTAAATGATGTCTTTCTCTGTCACTTTACACTGACCTGAATGAATGCTGTGGCTTAAACTCAGTGACGCGGTACTGACCCGTTTTAGAGGAGACGCGATCCATTACGGTTTAACATGATAACGTCTCTAAAAGTCAACTGTAGCACAAAACCAGATTAGCCACTGGTTATTTTCCACGTAAACTCAAACACCTGCAGCGACTGCAGCAGGAAACGTTTCTGTCCTATTTTCTGACCGACCTCTGCATAGACTTTTTTTGGATCTTGACATCATCTTTTGTGACGGGAACTCTTCTTCTGCAGCTTTGAAGATGTCACAATATAAGTAGTTTCAGCTGTTTCCAAGATGGAAAATATGCTAGTTATAAAGATGTTGTTTGACAGACTGTAGAGTGCCTGAAGCGAAATAAAACCCAAAAGATATCAATACTGCTCCACATGTAGTGTCAGATGTTTAGTGTTTGCAAGCCCAGAAATGATTAACATGGAGAAATACAAATACTGATAATCAGTTACTGACATGTCTGTGGTGGCAGGTTGTGCTATTCATAGTCAAATTTAGCGTTCTGCACATTTTCATCATGCATAGCTAAGCTGTAACTTACTCTTGAAAAGACATTTTCCTAATGTTTAGACCCAAAGAGCCAACAGAGTTGAAATACTGTCATAAATCTACGGAGCTAAATAGTGAAAATGAATATTTCAATGTTTTCAAATTTCTTGCTTTATCTAAGAGTGCACCTACATGGATTTATAGTAGCACGTTCTGTTGGTGCGTGTAGGTGTTTGCCTGTGCTACAACCCACGCAGACATGCTTTGCGGACAGGCCGCAAATCACACACAGGTTCAACTGTGATTGGTTGAAAAGTGAGGTCGTACATAAACGGGAGAAGTGTGAAAAAGCGTAAAGAAAATATTTTCAAACATCGGCATGAAAAGAGCAGCGAACATTTCTCTGCTCTTTCTGTTATAACTTCTCTCGTGTCTGCGCGGGTTGCGTGGGACACTGCCCCCTGGTGACGGTAAACGGCAGCAGCACGTAGACGTCAGTCTGCTAAAGTGTCGGTGGGCTCATCGCAGAACCAACGCCACACCGTGAAAAAGCCAAAAGAGATAAAGTTCTGTGTGCGTGTCCAAGAAGGCTGCAGTATTACAGGAAGTACAACTATACGATTATATAGGGCTCATTTTTTCTTTATAATAAACCTTCTGAACATTTTATGTGTCTGTTTTTATTCTCACTGGTAAAAAGGCTCACCCACAGAGTGGTCAGCAAAAATCAGCACGTAAAATCCAATAATCACTTTCTTTGACTGATCCAGTTCGGATCGGTAACCTGTGGTAAGCCTGCTGTACCTTAGTTGTGAGTTACTTGATGGTATTTTGTTATTGACAGTTCTTCAGAAAGGTGTTCATGCAAATTGCCCATTTAGCGTCAGGCAGAGGTGATGTGTGTGTGAGCTTGTAAAAGGAAGAGGTAGAAATTGGACTGAGCTAAGCATTTGGACATAGACGCACATGAGAGGACAGGAGCGAATTCAGCTTCTTAAGAGCTGAATAAACCGTCCTTGGCTTTGGAAACTAGCTGTCTCTGATCAACTGCTTGCTTTTGGGGGTTTGAGGCTGAATTATCCTGCTTGCTTCAGATTTAAAGTCAGACAATGTCACCAGTAAATGATTATTCTGTTATCTGACAAAGGGAACAACCTTCCTCCAGTCTAAGAAGCTATTATGGCAGGGCTGCACGACTTGCAGTTATATAAACCTAAAAAAGCAGAATAACTCAAGGTTAGCGGCAGTACTTACCTGCACATGATAGAAGTGCACCTTTGCATTGACAAACGTGTTAATGTAAGCCAAAGCCAACAGGAACATGATGCACAGTGTGTTCATCACCGTGACTCCTCTTCTCCCCACATCTGTCTGTGTGTCTGCAGGGCTTCCTGAAGAACGAGAGGGACAACGCCCTCCTGTCCGCCATCGAGGAGTCTCGCCGCAGGGTCGGTATCTGTCCAGAGTCTCGTGGCCTCGCAGTCTTTAGTCCTGCAGTGTAGGAAACTAGTTCACAGGCACTGTTAGAGTAACGCAGGCCTGCAGGGCGCACGTCCGAGTGCGATTATACTTTTTATTCTTTAGATGATTAAAAAAGAAGATGACATAATTAGTCCCAACAGTCACAGACAGTGTGTGTTTGTTTGTCATATACCGAGGTTTACAAAAGCATTCGTTTCACTGTCTCGTAGCATCAGCACATCACAATACCGAACACTTAAAAACGACATTTTTAGTCATTTCTGCTCGCTGTGATCTAAAAGTCCTTCTGGTGTGAACCTTTGGGGAATGGTTCTGAAATGGCTTCCCTGATGTGCAGAGCTAATAGGCCCCGCGTTTAATTAGCTGCCGTTCCCATTATCTGTCTCCGCTCCCCGAGAGAGGAAAGGGACTTATGTGCAAGGGTGGGGAAAAACAAATGCACTGAAGATTAAAAAGAACGTGGGTGTTAGATGTTCCTGCAGATTTTTATCTCGTAGCTTTAGTTTTGACATCAACATGAAAAGCAGGGCAGGCAGGCATGTTACAGTAACCACTGGAGCTGCTGCATGCTGTGTGCTTCTAAAACCAAAAAGGTATCTGGGCAGGAAAAAGCCCCGATAACAGAACGTAATACATGTATAACATGAAACTGCTTTTTTAAATTGTTAAATTACTGCGATGTGTCGCTGACCAGGAACGTTTATACTTTCGATTTAAATACAATTTTAATATCTTTTTAGACTTAATGCCGTTTTTAAATTGTTTAAAGCTTTGACCAAGTTAACCCAGTAAATGGTGGCTTTAGTCTAGATTTGCATCTCCCTAAGCTGGAGATTCAATTATCTCGAGTTCCCATTATCTCACTTTGAAGTCTCTGTGGAGGGTTAAAATAGACGCCACCGAGTCCTGGTGGACTCGTCTTCACAGGGGTCTGCTGTTAAATCCAGTTTAGTGTGTGCGATGTTCGTCTTACCTCGTGGATGTGGATTAACGTACTTGTACTACAAGGACAAATTATTTTGCTCGTTTCTAGCGCTTCTTATTTTTTGTATGATGGAGCTCAGTGCAGACCCCTCCACTCATCCTGCCTGGCAAATGCATTGTTTTAGCTCCTTCAACTTTAAGGTCATCTTGACTTTAAGCCAACTTATTTGTGATTTGCTACCACTCACAAACGGGAGGGTTTGAGTAGCTGGTGCTTGGGGCAGAGATGACCATGTTAAGGACAATCCCCTGTTTAGCATCTGTAACACAGCTTGATCCCAGTGAACTGTGTTTTTCTGCACGCTCGAAATATGACTGGAGGCTTGCTTCCCATCGCCGTTTGTTCAGACGTTCCTGCTGGCTGAAGAGTACCATCGGGAGTCGATGCTGGTTCAGTGGGAGCAGGTGAAGCAGAGAGTGCTGCACACGCTGCTGGGAGCAGGAGAAGACGCTCTGGACTTCAGTCAAGACGTGGAGGTACGGGACAGGGAGCCGTATAGGTGCTCATGGTGGCACCTGCACATTGTAAATGAATTTTGCAGCAGCGAGTCGGTCCATGTTTGTGTCATTTTTAATGCGTTCATGAATCTGTCATTTGTAGTTATGAACAATAAATTCAGAGGTTGTGTCTCAGTTAACGTGCAGGTGTGTCAACAACACGGTGGATTTATTAATCGTGACCTCGTTTGAGTATGAAGGAAACATTGCTGTGTGGAGATCAGAACTGTCAAGTGCCGCATCGTTCCCGCTTCATTAGGTCTTACAGATAGCATCATTTTTGTAACACAGTTAAACTTCTTGGACTGAATATGTCTGCTTCAAAGAGCATGTCAGGGCTGTGACGCCACACACTACCTGTCTACCTGCTCAACTAAAACAAACAAGCTAGCGTTTTCATCTCAGACTCAGAAACACTATTTTTATCATCACCCTGAGCAAGAAACAAAAACAAGACTTTGATCTTATTGTGTGGGATTGTGTCCCAGCGTGTGTCGAGCAGGCGGGCAGTAATCAGTCGGGACAGGACGTCCTCCTGTCTCAGACTCTCAACATGCAAAGTAATGAGCAGCAAAAGTTCTCCTGTTTAGACACAAACGTTTCAGCAGCACGCGACTGATCTACTTCTGTCTTTGCTTACCACCTGACCTGCGGTCCATTACAGCCCAGCTTTGTGAGTGAGGTGACCGCTCCAGGAAGAAGTGCGCTGGACAGCGTGGAGGTGGCCTACGGACGCCAGGTGGGTCCCCGATAGTCTAATTATTTTGGTGTGAAAATTTCAGGTAAATGCACACAGCACATCAACATTCCTGTTTTATGCAAATTACCTTTCAGTGCATTCATATTGTGGCATTTTGCACAGCAGGTTATTGTTACTGAAGCATTTTTATATCAGGTTAACGCTGCAAAATCTGAATGCAAATGTTACTATAAGGGAAATACATTTTTAGTGGCACTAAAATGTGTTGTGCTAATGCCTAATAATGCCTGTTATTTATTGCTTTTTCTTATGTAATAAATGCATAGAAGAAGAATAAACGTGTATTGATTACATACTGGGATCTAATGAAGGGGAAAAGGAGGACATCAGCAGAGTGTGTTTTAATACAAACAGCGCCGCAGAGCTTGGTAGCAATAATAATAATAATCATCTCTAGCTGTGTTCTGTTAAAGACATGAAGCTGTCGGCCGATGGTTTGGTTGAAACGGGGTTACAGCAAAGCCTGGAAGCTGCAGATCAAACATATGGATTAATTGTTCTGCAGAGGGGGCGCGTGTCCCCGCCCCAGCGCTCCACCCAGCATCATCCAGGATGACCTTCTGTCGCTTCCACTCGCTGCACCACATTTTATTACTTCGACCATGTGTCGACACATTGCGTGCGGCGTCGTTTGTCTGATTTTCGTGATCCTCTTTGACGACCTCGTCAACATTTTGATACTTTTCGTGCTGTTTTTTATTGTGAACCATTTCACTCGGTGGTCGTAAAAAAAGGTTCATTTTTAACCGGAGGCTAAGTTTATATGAAAGTTTTGACATTTCCTTATAAAACGAGCATTTAACAGTTTGTGGACCTGCCTCCGTTTTGTTCTCCGTCAGATCTACATTTTCAATGAGAAGATAGTGAACGGTCACATTCAGCCTAATCTGGGAGATTTATGTGCTTCAGTAGCAGAAAGCCTGGACGACAAGGTAGGAACGCTGATCTCTCACTGATGTATCAGCCTGAAGTTACTTGTTACTGACAGATGTAACAGATTACTCGGTATGAACGCACCTTTCTTTCTCTCTCGTTCCTCCAGAACGTGTCAGAGTTGTGGCTGATGGTGAAGCAGATGACAGACGTGTTGTTGGTTCCAGCCAAAGACACTCTGAAGAGTCGCACTAGTGTTGAAATGCAAATGGCCTTTGTGCGCCAGGCACTTGCTTTCCTTGAGAACAGGTAGCCGGTCCTGTTTTTGTGGATACATGCATGGATCTACAGTTTGCTGAAATTAAGCTAGAATGAACCATAAATATTGTGTGTTAGCCCTGCGACAGACTGGCGACCTGTCCAGGGTGTACCCCGCCTCTCGCCCTATGACAGCTGGGATAGGCTCCAGCGCCCCCCGCGACCCTGAGAAGGATAAGCGGAAGTGAATGGATGGATGGATGAACCATAAATATGAATTCTGTCTTTCCCAGTTATAAAAACTACACCATGGTGACTGTCTTTGGGAACCTCCATCAGGCCCAACTAGGAGGGGTGCCTGGAACATACCAACTAGTGCGCAGCTTCCTCAACATCAAGCTACCAGGGCCTCTGCCTGGCATGCAGGTACCACACGTGTATACACTGTTTAAATGTTTGGCTAATAAAGAAAGCCTGCAACACGCAGCTTTATTTAACTTTCCTACAGGCCTCATCACTTTTTTAAAAATTGCATTGGATTGCATTTTTATTATTTCCACTCCAGTCGTTACCTGAATAACCTTTACCACACTCATTTGCTTTCCTCACTGTTGCAGTAATACTGTCTGTGCAGGGTGACCCAGGCTTGGTGCATGAGTACCTAATCAGAATAATCTGATGGGCTGATCAGAAATGTCATTTATATTTAAGAGTTTATCTTTTCTTTGGCATTCATGCAGTTGGTCATGCACACCTGTGCTCTAAAAGCCAGCGACTGGTAGGTGCAAACGGTTTAATTTCCCACCGTTGCTTCACTGATTCTTGATGAGTCTGTTTGGCTGACAGGTCACATCTGCAGTGCGAAGCTCCGACCGTCTGAAGAATTAAGCAGTGGCTGCAAAATAAATAAATAATACGACCACTCTGTTCAATTTGCACAACAGGACGGCGAGATAGAAGGCCACCCGGTGTGGGCTGTGATCTACTACTGCCTGCGCTGTGGCGACCTGCATGCAGCCATGCAGGTGGTGAACAGAATGCAACATCAGCTGGGAGATTTCAAGACCTGGTTTCAGGAGTACATGAACAGTCCTGACAGACGGTGAGCTCCGCTCAGCTCATTCTCATCCTCTGCACACAGAGAAGTCCTGAAGGTCAAACCGGTCTTATCGCGCTTCCCGTTTTATCTGGTTTTCCTCTTTAGACTTTCCCCGACTTCAGAGAACAAGCTTCGCTTGCACTACCGCAGAGTGCTGAGAAACTGTGCCGATCCATACAAGAGAGCTGTCTACTGCATGATTGGGAAATGCGACATCAATGACAACCACGGCGAGATAGCAGACAAGACTGAGGACTACCTCTGGCTTAAGGTACCGTTCCCCTGGTTTGCTGTTTTTGGGTTAAAGGCACGATTTCCTGATCCTGGTCGGTTAGAGATCATCGTCCCAGTTTGATATCTCGGGGCTGTGCTGCTCCCTTGCGTAATGTGCGTCGCGTTGTGTCCCCACAGCTGAACCAGGTGTGTTTCGATGATGACGGCAGCAGCTCTCCTCAGGACAGACTCACCCTGCCACAGCTACAGAAACAGCTGCTGGAAGACTATGGTAGGGGACTGAAATTCTCCTTCAGCTCTCGAAATAACTACAAATATATGAACTTGAGTTTCCTGAGAATTGCGGTGCATCACATTGCCTCTCCACCTTCCTCTTTTTCCATTATCTCTTTGCCCGAGCACAGAGGAACAAGCACAGGCTTGCACGGCCGAGCTGTTTGCACCTCCCGGGATGCAGATTTTATTTGGGTTACTGTTTGCTCTTTGCCTCTCGTGCTGTTGTGAGACTGCATCCATGTTTGTGCGGACACGTAGAACGCAGGGTGACGGCGTGCACACGGACGACCGGTCCCTCGTAAGGAGCGAGTCGTCTGAGAAACAAAATCTTAAGTTAAATTTGAGTCCGTTAAAACCTTTTTAACTACATCAAAATGAGTTTCCTTGAGTGCTGGTTTGGTTTAAGCCGTTAAAATGTTCAAACAGACGTATTAGCGATGGTGCGAGCACCTCTGTGCACAGAGTCGAGGTGCACAACCTGTAATGTGTGTGTGCTGGTGACGAATCACAGCACGCTTCAGGATTTGCTTCATCAGGTGATTATTGTTGTCAGCGTCTCGTTGTGTTCTTACATGATGTCAGATTCACAATCTTTAAAACATCATATAGATGTTAAATGCTAAACATGTGAAGTTTTCATCAGTAACATCGGTGATCGTTAAAGAGAAGTGATTCATTTTCCTGTGTAACTAATCGCTCGATGAATATTTCAACTGTTTCCTGCACATGAATATTCTCGCTTCTCTTTGCTGTACCAACAGCTTGAAGTACTACCCTCCCCATAAGCCTCAGCAGCTGTTGCCATGGACGACGAGCCAAGTGTGACTCAGAGCTTCGTCATAGTCGGCAGGAACAAAAGTTCACGAGTCTGTTTGTGAATTGATTTCTTTTCTGTAACCTGGAAATGTGGAAATAGCAGCAGTCGTTCATCTTTGTGCTCATGATGATGAGACTTTCCTGCTTTGGAAGCGCTACAGCTACCTGCATCAAATTAACCAACACCTACCACCACATCTCCACAGGCTTCATCAAACACCGTCAGCAAAGCTCCTCAGCTTAAAGCAGGGAGATGAAAATGGGTCAAACGCCGTTAGGAGTGCCCGAAACAAACTGGGCCGAGTTTATGTCTCACCATAATTAATATTACAGCGAGAGACTCGGGGCACTTTTTGGGGCTTGCGTGGTGTTGAGCACGGAGCTGCACACCAGAAAGCTGAGAGCAGCCTTAAAGAGAGCTGTGGGTCAGCTGCTCACGCCTGTGAACAGGCACCAGCAGACACGCTTTGATTCTTCATCCAGAATCGATTTAAAGTAAGACTTCAACATGTCCGGGACACAAGTGCAAGGGCGCGAGGAGGCCTTCCCTCCCACAGACGGACAAAAGCACAGCTTTCTCCCTTGGGTGTTGCCTTCTCCAGGCTGATCCTGCTCTGTTCAGATAAGACTCGGAGCTCTCTCTTACTCTCCCTCTCTCTGTCCATCTCCCATTTTCCCGCCCTCGCTGCTCGGTGGGAAGCACAGCCCGGAGCCTCGTTCTGCTTTCTCTCTCGCTGCCGCTCGCCTCCCTCGGTTGTCTGGCACAGCGTTCCTCGTTGTCCTCCATCTTGCTTCACAGCAGGACACGAAGCCCAAAACCCGTCTTCATTTCTCTCACACGCTGCCGGTGCCGGGCTCGTCTGCTTTCCTGCAGCCCCGTCCTCTATTATCGCCGTCCCACTGATTTTTGTCCTTTCACATTCTTTGCTGTGCATTTCTTCTTTCTCTTTTCTTGTTTGCAGCGCCCTCCCCCTCTCCCCCCTCTCACACCCACACTCCTATCTCTCCCCCTTTGTCCTTTTTATTCCCTTCATCTTCCCCCTCTCTCGCCTCCTCTCTCCCTCGCTCTCCCGTTTTGAACTAAAACGCTGGGAGTCTGCGATAAGGCTGTAAAATGGCTGACATGGTCCACCCTGCTCTCCTCCTCAAACTTTCAGCCAACAAGAGGATTAGGAATTATAATTAAAAAGTAAACTTGATGACTAAGTACCTGCACTCAAAAAACGTCTTTAAATTTCTCCTCCCATGTTTAAAAAAGCCGGACGTGGCCATGTGCACAGCTCTGTGAAGCGCAGAGTTTCTGTCTGAGACGGTGAAACACCCACACAGGTGACTTCCATCCATCTCCGCAGAGTGATCGGAAACGCTCGTTTACTATGTTCATGTGGATGTGAGCAGCGCGACCCGTTTCCTCCTGAACTTGTTTGCAGGTTTTGGTCACAGACACTTGATTTTCCCACCTGCCGTCTTTATTCCGCCTCTTCTCTGCAGGCGAGTCCCATTTTTCTGCGAGCCAGCAGCCCTTCCTGTATTTCCAGGTGTTGTTCCTGACGGCTCAGTTTGAGGCGGCGGTGGCTTTCCTGTTTCGAGTCGAGCGACTCAGGAGTCACGCCGTGCACGTGGCGTTGGTCCTGTATGAGCTACGACTGCTGCTGAAGTCCACCGGTCAAAGCGCTCAGCTACGTGAGTATCACCTTTATTTTGTAGGGTAATGCACATGCATATTCTATTTCCTGTCGATCTCACTGATCACATCGTCCCCGCAGTGAGCCAGGAGCCCGGTGACCCTCCCATGGTGCGTCGGCTCAATTTTATCCGCCTGCTCATGCTCTACACTCGCAAGTTTGAGTCCACGGATCCACGAGAAGCGCTGCAGTATTTCTACTTCCTGCGGTAAACACATTTCTCGCCCTGCACCACACACACGATATGTTGTACAGCTCCAAGTTTAAATTCATGTTTCTTCTTTTTTGCAGCAATGAAAAAGACAACCAGGGCGAGAACATGTTCATGCGCTGTGTCAGCGAACTTGTCATTGAGAGTCGAGAGGTGGGCGGCCCGTCTTACTCTGTGGTCGAACGTTAGCACAGAAGCTTTGCGCTGGTGACAGATGAGCTGATGTTGAACATCTTAGAAGAGCAGAGCTGGTTCACTGTGCTTCTCGCGGGGCAGATGAGACCTGCATGATTCCCGGTGTTGTCCTCGTTAAATACGATTGGCTCTGAAACAGCTCATGTGTTTAAAAAATACTTAAAGAATATGAAAAATAGGTATATGTTAAAGCAACGTTTGACAAATGTTTGTAATAAAAACAGATGTGAGGAGCATGGAGTGAATTTTAGATTCAGAACAATGTGTTGCTCTGTCTGGTTTTAATAACTGATCTCTCCTGGAAAACAAGTTTACATGTGAACTTTGACGATGTTGCATTCATGTATTTATTGTCATGTGGTGATTTGTACTTTGTCCTCTTTTAGTTCGACATGCTTTTGGGCAGATTGGAGAAGGACGGCAGTAGGAAGGTAGGACGATGGACACGTCTCCGATGTCTCGGCTCACTGTCATCTGGTCGATGGTTATTTCTATAACCTGCCTCCCTCACCTACTGTCTACCCATGTCTTCCTCGTCTTGCTTTGAATTTCTCTTCCCTGTCCCTGGGGGGGGTCCTTTGGCACGAGTCCCTCATGTCTCAACACGCCCCGTTCAGCAGCACTCGGTTCTGCTGTCACAGGTCCTCCCACTCACGACTGACAATGTTAAATGCGTCACAGCGCATCGTTAGATGTGCAGCTTCTGTATTAACGGCTTACTTAAAAATATGCATCGACTTATTTTGATGGACAGTCAGACTTTAAGGACGGGTTTTATTTTGTTTGAGTAACACAATAGAACAGAAGGCACATTGTTACTGTCAGGACTGCACCTCTCTCAGCCTCACGCCCGTCTCCCATCCTCTCCTGTCTAGCCCGGAGTCATAGATAAGTTTGCTGGGGACACCAGAGCTATCATCAGTAAAGTGGCTTTGGAGGCCGAGAACAAAGGTCTGTTTGAGGAGGCGGTCAAACTGTACGAGCTGGCCAAGGTGAGCAGACCGTGCACTGCGCAGTATCTCTGCAGAGCTGTCGCTTTGGGATTCGTTCACTTTACGTGTGTCTCTGCGTAGAACTCAGACAAGGTGCTGGAGCTGATGAATCGGCTCCTGAGTCCCGTCATCGCCCAGGTCAGCGCGCCTCAGTCCAACAAGGAGAGGCTAAAAAACACCGCCGTGGCCATCGCCGAGAGGTAAGGACACGGACACGCCGTGCGCTGGTCAAAATCTACACACGCACCTCCGTAACCTTTTCTTTTCCCTCTGCAGGTATCGCTCTCAGGGCGTAGCAGGAGACAAGTCGGTCGATAGTACCTTCTACCTGCTCTTAGACCTGATGACGTTCTTCGACGAGTACCACGCGGGGCACGTCGACAGAGCGTATGATGTGAGTGCAACTCTGAAAATGAACAAACAGACATGAAGGGAGACGCACGCGGCCTCGTCACATTAACGCTGCCTCTCTCTGTCAGGTGATGGAGCGCTTAAAGCTTCTTCCGCTCAGTCAGGACAGCGTGGAGGAGAGAGTGGCGGCTTTCAGGAACTTCAGCGATGAGGTGTCGACTCGGTTCTGGACACCAGACACAAAACCGATACTCAGTCTTTATATGGGCTCCACTTCTCTGCTTTCTTTTTATTTAAATGTCGTTTTGTTCCTCCAGGTGCGTCACAACCTGTCCGAGGTGCTGTTGGCCACCATGAACATCCTCTACACGCAGTACAAACGCCTGAAGGGGGCGCCAGCCGGCACACCGGGACGGCCACAGAGGACCATGGAGGACAGAGACACGGTGAGGGAATGAGCACAGCACTAAAGATGTGTGTTTATAGGTAGATCTGAACCTAACGCATTCTGTTTTTATACAAAGATCCGTTTACTTTAAATATTTGAGCTGATACGAGCACATTTAGTGGCAAACTGAATATATTCATGTGACATTTTTGGCAGAGTTTCTCGTTCGTCCCTTGTCAGTACGTCTCCGTCGCTCCTCTGGATTCTACCTTTTCACTTCTACTTACATCAGACATAGAAAGCCTGGTGACCCAGAAGCTTGCTGACTGCAGCTGGTGCCTACAGAAGGATTTTAGGTTGTGTCGAGCCGGCTAGTCTATGCCCAGCTCGCTGGTTGTTAAATATTCTGTCTCACTGATGCGTTATGTTAACACGCCATCTCTTCTCTGAACAGCAACTGCGCGGTCAGGCCAGAGCCTTGATCACCTTCGCTGGCATGATTCCCTATAACATGGCCGGGGACACCAACGCGAGACTGGTGCAGATGGAGTTACTGATGAACTGAGACGCGCACACACACACACACGATGAGCAGAAACCTCTGGGAAGACCGGCTCATTCACACGCTCACCTGCCATCTTGTTGTGTAAAAGCGGCGGCGTTCATCGCCATGTTGAGCCATACGTTGGTTTTTTTGCTCATCTGAAATCCTGTCAGTCTGTTTTTGTTATTTCCATTGTTTTGTTTCATATTTGTATCTGTGATGATTTAGAATAAAAAGTTTGCTTTTCGTTCGTCTTTTTTATTTTGAAACATTTTATGTTTCGTTACATTTTCTTCCTTTTTTTCCTCATTTGGCTTCATTTTATTTCAGTGCTACTGTCAAAGTTGTGACAATATTATGATATATGTGTTTAATACGGGAGCCGTTACACGCAGGCTTGAGCACATTAGTCATCACGCACCTATATTAACTCGCACAAAGGAAATACTGGAGAACACATCCTGAGAGTGAACTCGTCTAAAACAGAAGGTGCAAACACTTTTGTTTTTTACCCAACAGACTCGAAATGCTCCATGTCCCCCCTGAGGGAATAAATCAGGTGAAATCTAATTGAATCGTCTCCCTGGGAAACAAAACAAGACCGTTCCTCTCAGCCTTACGCAGTCCCGAGTGTCGCAGGCCATAGCCGTGCCGTTTCCACAGGCTGTGGAGCGTCCTGTCCCCTGGCAGATGGTTGGTTGGCTCAAGCTCAGCTATCGGACTTGGGGGGGATATTTCTGTTTCCATCAGAGGGGAAATCAGTGGAACAAAACATTTTACCGCACGCTGCAGAACGAGTGCGTCCTCGTGATGCTCGTTCCTTGTGCGTATTTTCAAAGGAGGTAGTCTTAAACTATTTTATTAGTAAAGAAACCAAAAACTAATCTTTGACTAAAAATGTGGACGTTGTTTAACTTTGTGATACGTTTGTATGCAAAGTTCCTTCAAATCTTTTGTAAGGGCGCACCGTAATCGCCCGGCCGCGCTCCGGCCAGCATTTAGAACAGCATCTTAACCACTCCTGCCTTTATAAGCTACCTGAACTCAGACCGAGCCCCTCCTGGAGCCCCTGTTGAACATTCAGCAGCACAACCAGACATCGCTTGAGGTTTGCTAGAAAAACTGGCCCTCCATCTCCTCTGTTTGTGGCCCACATTCTGTGTCCTTCAGTCTGGCCTGAGAGAACACAGATGGAGGCTCATTCTGTCTCTGCTGCTCCACATAACTGTGCAGACGGGTCGGAATCACTCGTGGTCACAAACACAGCTGAGCTGAACGGTACAGGAGGCCCACGCTGTTGTGCTCGAGCGTCTTTTTGTCTCGCCTTTGCATTTGTTGTTTTATCGCCTCCTTATGTTTTTCCTGCTTACGTCGTCAGGGCCGCGTTAGACTGTATTGGGCGGTGCAGTCTCTCAGGAAAATGCTCGTGCGTGTTTTTAAGAGCTCCGTCACCCGAAGATCTGCCTCTCAGGTGTGTGTGCCGCAGCTGGTGTTGTGAATCAGGCCGATGACACACACCTCTTATAACCCGGCTATTTCACAACACCAGGGTGGCCCTGCACCGCTGCCGACGAGACGAGGACCCGCTTCAGCCAGACGGAGCAGAGCTGGGAGAGCTCAAGTCTTCAGTCCTACAACGATCATTTGTGTACCGGTACTTTGAAAAGGGAAAATAATGATCGCGTTTTTGTCAGTTAAATCTGCCGAGATCATTTTTTTCTTTCTTTCTTTCTCAGTTATTTTAGTCAAATTCACTCTGATATCAGGTACATCTGCTTGATGAAATCTTCCATAAACTCACCGCGTTGAGCTGTAAAGCATAAGATTCCCTCTTTGGTCCATTAATAAAGTCCAGTATGTTTCTTTTCTCTTTGACTGAGATTATAGTAACACAGTGGATTGTATTACCTACAGCTAGAGGGGAAGCATCAAAGCACAGAACAGATCATTTCAAATGTAGCAGAATGATTCTTTTTCTGCTTGCAAAGACAAGAGCACACATGGCTACATTGTAAATCTAAAGCTAATTACCAACAGTGTAAAAAGAGGACATCTTTGTACTGTAACAGTATTTCATCTTAAACCAAAATGTGACGTGTGCCGAGCCATTATTTATCGGTAATTTCAAAATCTTTGGCCTCTGCTCTTTGCTGGATTTCAGCCGATTTTTCCTCAGAGGTTTTGTAACATCGTGTCACATCTACTCAAATTTGCAAAACTGAAGATTGGAATAATAAAATGAAGTGTACAGCTCTGAACAACCAGAGACAAAGAACCTGCTCCTCGGTGCTGTTCGTGCCTCTGCAGCAGAGAAGGGAGGCCTGGCCAGTGATGCCTGAGAGTATGGACCCCAGCCTCGGGGTGTGACGAGTTGGAACAGAAGGAAATGCACTGACCCACTTATGGCTTCCCTGGAGACACAGATATTTCCAACCACAGGCCCATCATGCAGGAGCCCCACTGTTTTGACCTGCTGACACTAAACCTTCTGTGCCCGCAGTGGTCCAAATATGGAATCAAAGTGGTTTTAGTGATTTTCCAGTGTCCAGATGCATCTGGCTCAAAGTCTTTACTTTAGTAGAGAGTCGAACTTTAAGTCACCTGAGTGACTGCGGCGTTTTTACGCATACTGTAAACCAGACCTTCCCAAAGTGTGGGGCCCGCCCCCTAGCGGCGGGGGGGGGGGGGGATCAAAACAAAACGCTTGGACACTGCTAGCACGGGGCGCCCACAGAAACGCAAAGCAGGAGATGAAGCGTCGCTGAATATGTTTCCAAACCAACTTCATTCTAAGCCAAAGACTAGAAAATGTGGTGAAGCAACTCTTCCCTTTGGCTTCACCAACCTTTTTAAAAATGTATTGACAGCAATGTTGAATATTATTACACAGGAAAAAAACAAGTACATGTAAAATAATGACACCGTGACGCCTCTGCCTTTGTAAACAAAGGGACAGTAACTGCGTGTAAACCTGCAGACAGTCAGATTAACAGTATTTCGTCTCTATCATTCTGTGATTCATCTCCTGTAAACAATAACGTGGCCACAGCGTGACGTGAATAAAGGCGCATACCTTTGACGCTGCCTGACCAACTCTGTATTCCTCGTCCACACGTTAAACGCAAAAATGGAGTTTTAAAAAAAATCTCCGTTTTCGGTGATTGGAAACGCCGTTTACGTGGACGAAACAGCTGCGTGGTCAAAATCACCCGTGTAGGTGCGGACGCAGCATAAAAGAGTTAGTAGTTTCTTTTATTACCACCTGTAATTTATTGCAGTTTACTTGTGTTTTTTAATTGTTTACTAAATGTTTGAGGTGTGAAATAAACCGCAATGGAGCAAAATATGAGCGCGTGTGGTTGGAGGATGTGTTTGTGCGTGTGCACGCGCGTGGGGAACATTTTTCTTGTAAAACAAAGGGGCCCAGCAAAAAGGTTTGGGAACCACTGCTGTAAACGGTGATGGGGATGACGAAGCACGGAACTAGTTTGAGGCGGCAATAGCGCCCTCTGCTGGAAACCTCTTGATATATAAAACCAATTTTGTCAGCACATCCACGAAGGAACTAAAAAAAAGATGTTTGTGTTTTGCCTCTTTTTATTTTCTTTCCCTTTGTTTTAAGGGAAACCGTGAAACTATAAAATGTAAATATAATCAATTATCAGAATATTATTTATGTTAATCAATAAAACGCAGGAGATCGACGTGGTGGGGCTGAGTGTTCAAACTTATTTGATACTTTAAACATGACATATTTAGCCGAATTAATTCGCGGGGTTCAAACAGCGGGGTTAAAGCTCCAAAACCCTCCACGGAAAAACACAGCAGGTGTTCCTGATTGGAGACCGGCAGGTGAAGTAACGACGGAGCGGAGAAGGACGTCTCGTTTGACTGCAAATATAACGCCAGCGTGTCCTGCATATACCCACAAATCGTTACTGCAATGAGCTTAACCGGCTTGAAGGTAGGCCCGGGTGAAACATCCACAGCTTTATTGTCCTTTCGTGTAAAAAAGAAAAGAAAGATGGATAAAAAGAGTAAAAGCGGAAATATCCTTCCTCCAAAATAGCTTCCCGTGGCTCTGCTGCTTTTCCTCGGGTTCACGTTGGACGGGGTTGAGGGTAAGAAGGTTAAAAAAAAATGTGAGATGTGTTTCAGCGTGGAGATTCATCAAGTTCGTTTACTGTGTCCTTTCTAAGGAACCTGCAGTGTGGAGCATTGCACCGACCCCACAAGATGCGTCCTGTCTAAAGACCAGAGGAGCTGCAAATGTGCTCTCGGCTTTTATGCTGACAAGTGTGACCGAAGTAGGCTCTCCTGTCTTTTCTTTTATTTCAATGCATTTCATCATCAGTTTTGTCAAAGAGAAACTGAATGCACCCCAGAATTATGCTGAGTTGGGCTGATTGTGTTTAGGGCTTTTGAATTGGAGATTAAATCATAACAAGTACAAAAATGTATACTTGTCTAAGATCAGCTTCTCAGATTGATCCCGGTGCTAATATCTCTTAGAATATTATTTCAAAGCTTGTCATTGTGAAAAATGAGTTTTCGAATCATGCGTTTGGTTTGTGATAGCATGCATTTAGCTGCACTGACACTGTTCTGCAAGTCCTCTTATACCCACTTCCACGTCTTGTTCCAACATAAATATGTAGTGTTGTTTTTTTGGAGGGCAGCCCGTGATAGTCCAATTTCACAAAGATTGAGGTGTTTGGCTCATTATCCCACTGCTGTGTATGAATCCTTATCCACAAACAAGCAAACCAGAGGGTGGAGTGTCTCTGAAGGACGAACAACTTAAGAGTAGCCAAAACGAGCCCAGATTTAAACTTTTCCTCCACCACGTTTCACTCTGCAGTACCCTTCTGTCTTCTGCTTCTCCATCTGTTACTGCCACAAACTTGGATCTCCCCTCCCTGGTTCTTCTACTTTAAAATGCTGATATGCAACAACCCACCCACAGCTTTCTCCCGACTAGTGTAGATGCTTCTTTTTCTGACCGCATTGTTAACGGTGCTTCTCCTGATCGCAGGCTCGTGTTTTCTTATGTAGCAAAGTCAATATCTGTGACGTTTCTTGCTGTCTCATTCAGCAAAGCCTGATGTTAATTAATCTAATCTTCTGAAGGTGTGCTCATTTTTACTCGGTGTTTTACAGTACTGCGCACTGCCCCTAAGAAATCTTCAGTCAAATTATGGTTTGATGTGGAAAAACTTTTTCCTAATTTTCTACTAGAAACTTGAGGCATAGTCACATTTGTAACTAGCAAACAATGACAGGGCTGCCTGTCATCTGACGTGTTTCAAGAGGTGGGATATAACCCAGGTTATTACAGTTAACGAAAGCTTGGTGTAAGAAGACATTTAAACTAACTGCAATGAAAACTAGTTTTAAAAACGATGAGAAGTAAAATGGAAACGATGGAATACAAATGAAGTTCATCCAGGCCTTTGAGACAACTGATGTCATTTTGTTTCAGTGTATGCAGTGTTTTCTAATAATGTTGTCTAACGTGAGAAGTAGTGGTCCTAGCCAGTGTTGGTCAAGTTACTTGAAAAAAGTAATCAGTAACTGATTACTTATTTTCAAAAGTAATTAATTACTTAGTTACTTTTTAAAAACACGATTTACAACCTGAATAGGTGATAAAGTGATAGATCTTTCAGCCCAATTCTACTTTTTCTGCATAATCCATCATACAAAATGTGATCAGATGGAAAAGTCTCTTTTTAAAACTTGTTTTATTAGTTTTAATCTTTTAACTTTATGCATCAAGCAAAAATTTAATTATCTGCAACATTCTGACTGGAAGAAATTAGTTTAACATTTAAACCTATTTTCTGCACATTCCAGCACATAAAATAAAATATTTTTGTGTTTACACTCAGTCTTTCAAATCGATACAAGTAAAACACAGCAGAAAATAAATAAAGTCAAAGACTCAGCGGTCCTGTTGCTCTATTTTCACCTGTAAAGCAGGAGCAGGGTAGGCGGAGGGTTACCCTGGTGCAGGTGTGCCGCGGTCAGTGGAAGAATCCGCGAGTTTCTCTGTGAGTTTCCCATTACGTCGTAGCTACTCGGTGCTTGTTGGAAGTTTAGGGGTTTTTTCACTGTAAAAAGAAGTTTTCTTCCCACGCACAGCGGACACTAATGTTTTTGTCACTTTTTATGGAATCAAACTCAAAGTAAGGTCAGTGCTTCCACGCTTTAAACGCTGCACGCTCATACTCTCTCTGCACTCCATATATTGTAACGATGGTTAAGTGTTACTGGACAGTGACATGTTGGTTTGACACACTTGGTAGAGCACGTCATTGAGACCGGGGATGCCCAGCCTATTAAAGTGCGCCCCCGCCGCCTGCCCCTGGCTCATCAGGAGGCTGCAGACAGGGAGCTGTGTGAAATGATGAAGGCGGGCATCATAGAACCATCTGATAGCCCGTGGGCCTCCGCGGTGGTGATGGTGCCTAAGAAAAAAAAGTCCTAGGATGCGTTTCTGTGTGGACTACAGACCACTCAACAACAGTGTGCAGAGAAAACCAACATGTCACTGTCCAGTAACACTTAACCATCGTTACAATATGATCCATTGTTGATCTGCACACAGCTGTTGTCACGAACGTCGCACTCGCTTACGTCACTGTCATGAGACATTCTCGCAAAAAATCACGGTTTTAGTAACGCAGTAACGCAGCGTTCCTACGGGAAAGTAACGGTAATCTAATTACCGTTTTTGCAATAGTAATCCCTTTACGCGTTACTTGAAAAAAGTAATCGGATTACAGCCCATCTCTGGTCCTAGCACAGAGCCTTGTGGGACTCCATGGCTAACCTTTGTGTGCATCAAACTTCTCATTTACACGAACAATCTGGAATCTCAGATGGATGCGATTCACCAACTGAGCCGTTTCCTTTGATACGTGTTTATGTTAGAGACTCACTGACGTTTGCTTCTTACAGATGCACATCTCAAGGTTATGTGTGGGAAAGACCACATAGCAATCAGAGCAGCGGAAGCTTTTTTCGAGTATCACGGCGTGCCGCTGGAATCGCTTCACTTGCCAAACAAATCTTGTGGTGCTAAGAGAGAGCATATCGACGGCGTCCCCTACTACGTGTTCAGGGTTTCCAAACACAAATACGTGACCTGTGGAGGACTGCCGTTTGAGGTGCAGCTCGAGCACAATTCCTTTAATGTCTGCGCCAGCCTAGAAAAAGATGAGCACCTCAATGTTTTGTTTCTTTTATTGTCCCCTTACAGAAAAATGTAACTCACATCTGGTTTTCCCTGAGTGTGAGGTCAGACCCTCGGGTTACTGGAAACATCATTAGAGATCCAGTTATCAGGATGGATTTCACGTGCATGTATCCATTCATCAGAAGAGTCAGTCTGCCTTTTTCAGTTTCACCAATCTCCAGGTGAGGGGCGAAATAAACGCATCTTTTCCATCCATGGTACTTCACTTTTCTTTTCTTTTTTTTAAGCTGCCTTTGAGCATTGTAATAAGTCTGTTCAATTGATGGACCTCTGAAACCCGTCTGCTGAAGTCTTTGCAATGAGTTAATGATTTTCTGTCCATTGAGTATTCAGAGCCACGAACAACCCGCCTTTCTTGACTTTCTTCTGTTTACGTGCAGCGAGACGGTGATGCGAGTAGACGAACTTGAAGCCAAGATACGGATGATGTTGTACACAGACCACACTTACACTAAACCTTACACAAGCTCTCCAACCATTGAGCTCCGAGACAAGGTGGGTTAAGATTTTAACCAGTCACAGATGAAACTGATGCTTAGACACAAGGATGGACTTTTGGTTCTTTGAAGCAGGTTTCAAATTCACCTGTGCTGTGATGCAGCCTGCCTTTATGCAACACCTGAGCTAAGCAGGTACATGTAGTGCTAGTCAACGTGCACTCAGGGCTGTAGAAATATTACTCAGATTAATAGGGTTTTGTTCATGTCTGATGGCAACAAGTAGAAGGGTTTAGTGCTAAAATCAGTCTGTTTGATACAGAGAACTACAGATCCTGAGCACTGTTGCCCGCCTGACCACGGTCTGACTCATGATGCCAGCTGCAATGGTGGTGCCATTTTCCAAGACTGTTGGGTGGTGGTTTTGTAAATGCTGATCTGTTATCTTGGACAGAAGCTGCCCAAGAGCAGTTTGATTATGCACAGGTTACAATGCTGATGTGCCCTGGTTCAAATGCAATAGAATAGCCCTTTACTGTCATTGTATGTGTACACTAGAATTGTGGGTGCTCCACACCAACGGTGCCAGAATGCAATATAGATGGTAGAAAACAGGAATAAATGGCAAACATCACGGGGGTTTCATTGGCATGCTTGACCATGACATGGCCGTGGCTGGGCTCATCTCTGATGCAGATGAGACGGCGTACAGGGCGCAGGTAGAGAACCTGTCCCGCTGGTGTTTAGAAAACAACCTGAAGCTGAACGAACTCATAATGGACTTAAGGAGGCACAGACTGGTCCCATTAGAAGTGGTGGAATCTGTCTCCACCTTCAGGTTTCTGGGCACCCACGTCGCCGTCCATCTCACCTGGACACACAACACAAACGCCCTGGTAAAGGGGGAGGTGGTGTGCAGGGTCACCTCAAACTCAGAAAAGAAGGCTCAGTTTGAGGGGGAGGTTTGCACATCTTGGAGGTGTGTGTGTGTGTGTGTGTGTGTGTACTGAGGTGGAAGACACAACGAGTTGGCCGGGCTAAAAGACATATCTGCAGCAGATGAACAATACATGAAAGTCATGTCCTTAAAAAATGGGGGAATCCAGTGAAGACCTGAGAGAAGCATCTGGTTCTTCAGCTGAGTAATTCATGAACCGTTTACCTCTGTGGTAGAGCGGCTGTCATGAAGGCATTTACAAGGGAGGGAAAACCTGAGGTGTGCCAAGGTACACGAACGGTAGCAACAGGCGTCACGGAGCGATGCATCCAAATATCATCAGTCTCTACAGACGAGGTCAGAGCAGCACACCAGGATGTCTAAAGTCATCTGTGAAGCACGGAGGCTGTTATGGTTTGGGTTTCAGTAGTATTGATGATCTTGTCAAAGTCGTTAACGATATGAAAAGTACCATCAGATTTACATTATCATCTGCAAAGCTTGTGATTGGCAGCAGCTCCATTTTTCAACATGAATCCAAGAACTGCAAATGCAGTGACAGTATACATGGTTAGTTGGTGATTGGCCTCCAGATCTTAACGTTACTGAAGCAATGGAACAAAAGGCAGCCAACATCCAAAGAGCAGCTCTGAATGTCCTTGAAGGTTGGTTGACGATGTAGAAACTCTCTTTGCCTCAAATGTTTCCATTTATGTTTGCATGTTTCAATAAATCTGTCCTATTTTCCTAACAAAATATCAAGAAATGAGGGGTTGCTCAGGGCTTTTGGACGAAAACCATATTTCTGGTCCTCCACACCTCACCTGTGTGGCTCTGTTGTCCACAACTGGTTCCCAGCACTGAGTTGGAGAACCACGCGTTTGACCGTTCAGGCTAAATGCTGAAAATGAGGTTTAAAGGGACGAAACGTTTAGCCGAGTTTATGCTCGGGGTGAAATTAGTCCCAGCTAATGTTCTACACACTGATGGTGGCTTTGACTTTGATGTTGCCTTTGTAAGCACGCGCTCCCATTAGAGATGACCTCAACTGGGATTAGCAGGTCAATCCTTTCTCTGCCATCAAAGAATCAAATTCAAATTTTATTTGTCACGTACACAGTCATACACAGTACGATATGTAGTGAAATGCTTGGACAACTGCTCGTGACCTAAAGAAAACAAAAAAGGAAAAGGCTATGAATAAGATCGGAAATAAATATGAAAAATTAAAAAGGGTAAATTTAACTAGGAAGGAATAAAATATAAATTAAGGTTAAAAATGAAATAACTGTACAACACAAATTAGAATGAAGGGTAAATTTAACTGGGAAGAATAAGATAAAAGATAAATATATAAATTAAAGTTGAAAATAAAATAACTGTACAACAAAATACACAATATAGAACTATATAAGAATGTATGAAGGAATCTAAATATAAATAAATATATACACAATAACAGCAGCTGTACAAGTATTAACTGGAAATGAAGAATATAGTGACCAGTGTTGTGCAAAAACAATGTCCAGAAAGTCCAGTGTGTGTGTAAGAACCATATGTGTGGGTCAGTACTGTGTGGTGGAATCAAATCAGAAGATTGGGAATTTTGACATTTATTCTTAGAAAATCGTCTTGGTTTAAGTGCCTTCTGAAGAACCAAATATTAATTAAAGTGAATTGTTTTGTTTTGCACAGGTATATGTCGAGGTTACAATGATGGAGCCTGCAGATTTATTTCTGCTCCGAGTAAACGAGTGCTGGGCCACACAGTATCCCCAGCCAAACTCTACAGAGGGATCTGTTCACTTCCTGCTTCAGAATGGGTCAGAACTTCTCTTTGTGTTGTTTCTGGCACGTGAACGATGAACTCCTCACATCCAGTGACTTCTCTCATCCAGGTGTGTGAAGGACCAAACGGTTTCCTTCCTTAATATAACCGAGGGACAGTCTGGACGTAATGGGCAGAAGTCCACCGTCCGCTACAGCTTCGACATGTTTCGCTTCTCAGCAGATCCGCACGACCTCTACCTGCACTGCACCGTACAGCTGTGTGACCTGGACGACCACGAGTCCTGCATTCCCGTGAGCTGCTGCTATTATTATTGAGGGCGATTTAGGAGTGTGGACACGATGAAGTGCATCGTTTTTACCGTCTCATCATCTTTGACTTTTCTCAGGAGTATCGTTCTTTTTCAGAATTGTAACTCGATCAGTAAGAGAGAAGCAGTGAGTGCCGACCCCGCTCAGGGTCTCCTCACCTATGGCCCCATCAGGATCGAAGTACCAGACAGATCTCAGTCCAGTAAGCTCCTGTTTCTCTATCAATCTTTACACTCTGCCTGCTGCTCCTGTAGCATCAGCAGGTTTCTGCTAATGAGAAACGTGTCCCTTCATTCTCTTTAAATTTCACATTTGTTTCAGGCGTACTGTTGGCGGTGGTGCTGCCCGTAGCAGCTGTGTGGACTCTCGGCTTCTTCCTCGTCATCCTCATCACTGTGGCCAAGGCTGGCAGAAAGAGGCTAGCGAAAATAGAGGAGCAGTGATGACAATGCTGCTGGCAGCACAAATAAAACATTAAAATGTGCATTTTTTTTCCCTTTGTTTTATTATTATGACGACCGTAACAAGTGTTCTTACAGACTGTGGGTGTCAGCTGAGGAAAGCATGGCTGCAGAAGGAACTGGTGACCTTTAAGCAAAAATCAAGTTTCATCTAAGATGATGCCTCGTGAGCCCAAAAGAGATTAACTTCTGTTATATTTGCAAAAACTGAGATCCAGACACATGTGGGCTCATCATTAACAAAAGCAACCAGGCTTATGGCAAGTTTGTGAACTGGAGGCTGAGTGTTGTTAGGAAAGCTTAACATTAGAAATGCAATGTTAGATATTTCAATGTCTAATTTTCTCCGTAACTCGATTAATGAAGGCAGCAAATTGTATGGAGATGAGATGAAACTGTCCTGTAGCTTCAAATATCTGTGACGTCACTGCGCGTCACTCTAGTGTCTGGAAATTTTGTTAAAGAAAAAGCGAATTTTAATCGTTTTATTTTGAGGACTTGAAATAACACGACGCGTGTTTTCCATGAAGATTTTTCTATAGTTAAATGGCTGTGGTCACGTGGACCTGCTGCAGCGTCCCATTCACAGCAGCAGAGGGCAGACTGACCATTACCTTGTGTGGCCTTTTGTTGGGGTCAGGTTTGTTGAGCCATGAGGGGGAGGTCTTAACAGGAAGTCGGTAACAGATATTTTATGGCGGATTCTTTTGTCCGATGATGGGCTCAGGCATGCTGCGCGGTTAAAACGTAAAGAAGTCGATTTCTGCAGCGGGGAAAAGTGAAGTTTCTCCCTCGGGTTGATTTTTGGGGGGTTACTGCGGTCGGTTTTTGCAGTAACCCCAGAAACGGCGCAACAAGTACTTTACTTTTCATGCGCTCATTTCGGTGCTCGGACGCTTGAAGTTGTGACTTTCAGCAGGATTTCTCCTCAGCTGCCGATCAGCCATTGTGACCGTCAGAAAGGGGCAAGGACTTCTGCTGCATCAGCTCCGTATGAGGAAACAAACACTTGGATGCTCCGTGAGGGAAGCTGTCCCGGATCGACCAAGAATGGAGTAGAAACACTTTGTTTTCTCGGGCTTTTAAATGTGCCTTAAGTTTCTCAGCTGAACAATAATGGCCCGATAGATCACTTTCCGCAGGAGTTAAATGTAAAAGCATCTGCTTGTCGGAGGAAGCGGCTTGGTTTGATATTTGCCATTCAACAAGTCTTTGCGTCCGAGGGAAGGATGACATCCCAACAAACCTGGGCTCAGATCATCACGTCCGCGTCCTTACTCTCCCTGGTCTTGTGCAGCGCGGTGCCAGATGACCCAGAGGAAGAACGCTTCAGCGCCGAGGTACGCTGAAGGCTCCGTAGGGGGGAGACTGCCATGTTGTTATTTAAATCGTTGTTGCTGCACATTGAAACGAATCATCCTGCTTTCAACAGTCTCACTGCAGAATTACAGATTACAGCGGGAGCTCGTTTGACCTTTGTCCTCTTTCCAGATAACAGCTCTGCAGGTGTGACCGACGTCCGTCAACAAGGAAACGATTAGACCCGAGTGTTTCCTTTGAGTGGTAACAATGTGTCTGAAGCGGCATCTTTAGACCGCAGAGTGAAACTCAGTCATTGTGAAAGTTTGAAACTCACCTGGAAATGACTTTGATGTGTTGTGTTACCTGTGATTATTTATTAGTGAGTTTATCCCCCAAACACAACACGAAGGCTAATTAAATGTGTTTTTAAGCTCTGCTTTTAAAGGTTTAATAGGGACATTATTCAAACTTGTCACGTAAACCACACTGCTGTAGGAAAGTTTCTCTCTGGCAGGTTTGGCCCGTCCGGCTTCATAACGACACATTTGATTGGTTAAGATTTGTCCTGCTAGCAAAGACCCTCGAAGGATTTTCTGTCTCAGTGCGCACGCATGAAGCCGCGTTGCATGTGGGTTTTTTCGTGTTCTCCTGCTGAGGCACATGTTACCTAACATCAGGACCCTCCCCCCACCCATCTGGAGCCATCATCCTGTTTTGCCTGTTCTGTGACTTCGTGGCTCAGTTTCAGTGCCATCAAACATGAAACGAAGAAGAATAATTCACAACATGTGACGCTTCATTCAGCAGGGACCTCAGGCACTCATGCAGAGCTATAGGTTTAGCTGGTGTACCCACAGGACTGACGTGCAATTTATTTAATGTCCGTTTTCCCGTTTCTGTCCTCTCTCCCCGTCTTGGCTGTCACCGCAGGAACGAAGGAGCAGGAATGTCCTGGTATTAATGCAAGCCATCTGGTTTGTTTCTACTTTCTCTTTCCTCCCGACTCCTCAGATGCTGCTCTTCCAACAGCTGGGGCTGTCACGCTCATGTATACACCATGCATTCCTGATGCACAAGCACAGAGACCTGCTATCTTAAGGAAATCTGACGACCTCTTCTATTTTCCTTCCACGCAGGCATGGCTCCGTAAATTCGGCTACCTGTCTCAAGCCAGCAGGCAGATGTCCACCATGCAGTCGGCTCAGATTATGTCCAAAGCTATCAGCGACATGCAGCGCTTGTATGGACTGGAGGTGACCGGGAAGGTGGACTCTGCTACGCTCGCGTAAGCTCTTTATGTGCTGAGAGCAGTGACCACAAAGAGAGCTCAGGGATATTGTATAGACTTTTTTTTCTATTCATTTGCATATTATGAATTCAACGTGTGTGTGTGGGGGGGGGGGGGGGATGGATGGAAGGACAGTTCCAGGCACAAATCCCAAATACGAGCATGGCTTTTCCTTCAAAGATTTTCAAAATAATTTTACTGCAAATTCTCGGCTGGAAACGCTGTTTGTGGTTTTCTTGTCAAGTGTGAAGACGGTCAGTTTGTGTCTGTGTGGTAGATTTGTAGTGAAACTACAAAGACCTGCATCTTAGATTAGCTGTTCATAAAGCCTGGAAACTGAGGGATACATCTGCATCTTCTTCCACTTATCCAATTTACAGTGGCAGGGGGTTGGAGCCTGTCCCGGGTATCGTAGGGCAAGAGGGGAGGGTATAATTTAGGACTGCCAATAAACCCAGCCCCTTATACCCACTATCATGCAAAGGGAACATGCAAACTCCACAGAGGATTTGAACTCTGACTGTGAATTAATGGTGCAAAGCGCCACAACACCGCCCACACTTTGCTGAAAAGTCCAGGTTACAGCAGCCGGCTGGGGAATGTTTCCAAAAGTTCCCAAGAGCTGCATCGATATACAGTCAGGTCCATAAATATTGGGACATCGACACAAGTCTAACATTTTTGGCTGTATACACCAGCACAATGATTTCAAATGAAACGAACAAGATGTGCTTTAACTGCAGACTGTCAGCTTTTATTTGAGGGTGTTTACATCCAAAGCAGGTGAACAGGGCAGGGTAATGGGACAGAATAAGAACCACTTTTTAATACTTGGTTGCAAATCCTTTGCAGTCAATCACAGCCTGAAGTCTGGAACACAGACATCACCAGACGCCGGGTTCCATCCCTGCTGATGCTCTGCCAGGCCTCTACTGCAACAGTCTTCAGTTCCTGCTTGTTCTTGGGGCATTTCCCTTCAGTTTTGTCTTCAGCACATGAAATGCTCAGTCGGATTCAGGTCAGGTGATTGACTTGGCCATTGCAAAACAGTCCACTTCTTTCCCTTCAAAGACTCTTTGGTTGCTTTTGCAGTTTGCTTTGGGTCGTTGTCCATCTGCACTGTGACGCACCATCCAATGAGTTCTGAAGCATTTGTCTGAATATGAGCAGATAATATTGCCCGAAACACTTCAGAATTCATGGTGCTGCTTTTGTCAGCAGTTACATCATCAATAAATACAAGAGAACCAGTTCCACTGGCAGCCATACATGCCCACGCCATGACACTTCGAGTGCCATGCTTCACCGATGAGGTATGCTCAGGATCATGAGCAGTTCCTTTCCTTCTCCATGCTCTTCTCTTCCCGTCACTCTGGTACGAGTAGATCTTGGTCTCGTCTGTCCACAGGATGTTGTTCCAGAACTGTGATGGCTTTTTTAGATGTTGTTTGGCAAACTCTAATTTGTCCTTCCTGTTTTTGGGGCTCACTAATGGTTTCCATCTTGTGGTGAACCCTCTGTATTCACACTGGTGGAGTCTTCTCTTGATTGTTGACACACATGCACCACCTCCTGGAGAGTGTTCTTGATCTGGCCAACTGTTGTGAAGGATGTTTTCTTCAGCAGGGGAAGGATTCTTCGGTCGTCCACCGCAGTTGTTTCAGGTCTTTTGGTGTTGCTGAGCTCACCGGTGCGTTCCTTCTTTTTGAGAATGTTCCAAACAGTTGTTTTGGCCACGCCTGATGGTTTTGCTGTCTCTCTGATGGGTTTGCTTTGTTTTCTCAGCCTAATGATGGCTTGCTTCACTGATAGTGACAGCTCTTTGGCTCTCATCTTGGCAGTTGACAGCAACAGGCTCCAGATGCAAACAGCACACTTGAAATGAACTCTGGACCTTTTATCTGCTCATTGTAATTGGAGGAATGAGGGAATAACACACACCTGACCATGGAACAGCTGAGAAGCCAATTGTCCCATTACTTTTGGTCCCTTAACAAGTGGGAGGCACATATGCAAACTGTTGTAATTCCTACACCGTTCACCTGCTTTGGATGTAAACACCCTCAAATAAAAGCTGACAGTCTGCAGTTAAAGCACATCTTGTTCGTTTCATTTGAAATCATTGTGCTGGTGTATACAGCCCAAAATGTTAGACTTGTGTCGATGTCCCAATATTTATGGACCTGACTGTACACGTTTCTAGGTTAGTCTGGTGAGAATGAGAAAGCTAATCTCATCCAGCTTAATGTGGAACTGAGAAATCCTTTATTGTGTGTGCGTGCGTGCGTGCGTGCGTGCGTGTGTGTGTGTGCGTGCGTGTGTGCGTGCGCATGTGTGTGTGTGTGTGTGTGTGTGTGCGCGCGCAGGGCCATGCGGCGGCCTCGTTGTGGCCTCCCTGACAGAAAGCCCGAGGATCTGGTTGACAGGAAGAAGCGCTACGTTCTGACTGGGCAGCGCTGGGACAAAGATCACATCACCTACAGGTTTCCAGACCAAATGAAACAATCAGACTGCAATAAATCAAAGTGCTCCGCAGCTCTGATACGATTTTACTTCTGACTTCAGTATAATGGACCAAAACATGCCCCCGTCCCTGGGAGAGGAACGGACGTACGATGCGATCCGCAAAGCCTTCGGTGTTTGGAGACGAGTCACGCCGCTCACCTTTGAGGAGCTACCACCTGGACACGGCGTCAACAGCAGCCAGACGAAGCTCGCCGATATCCTGCTGCTGTTTGCCTCCGGTTTCCATGGTGATATGTCACTGTTCGATGGCGAGGGTGGGTCTCTGGCCCACGCCTACTATCCCGGACCGGGAATAGGTGGGGACACGCACTTTGATTCAGATGAGCCTTGGACACTGGACAACGAAAACCCGAAAGGTCAGTGGGTTTGTTTTTTTTCTGCTTATGTGAGAAATTCAACTTAATCTCTGAACAGTCGCCGTTTTGGTCGATATCAGCTGGGAGGCGACCTGGAAGGATGCGGTCGTACTCGGTGACCTGACTCGCTTTGACTCCGCAGTGATAAATGTTTGGGCCGAGAGCTCTCAGTGCCTTTTGTGTTCGTTTGTGTGCGCACCAACCACAAAGCAATGTGCATTTTCCTTGTTGTGCACACTCAAAGCAGATGACCCACAGCTACGCCTGTCTCTCTCGCAGGTATAGATCTGTTCCTGGTTGCGGTTCATGAGCTCGGTCACGCTCTGGGTCTGCAGCATTCGGATAACCCCAGAGCCACAATGGCTCCTGTCTACCAGTGGGTCCACACACAGAACTTCACGCTCCATGAGGATGACATCAGAGGCATACAGCACATATATGGTGAGAAGAACGCGCTCTATGGATGTCTTTGGTGATACAGAGTTATTTCTACCAGCATGAGATGTTCTTTTCTTTGGGCTGCAGAGCTTCTAAATCTCTGTATGCAGAAGAGATGTGAAACCCCACAGTGCTCTGGAAATTATGGATATTACTAGAAATGATGCTGATTATCCTCATGGTGAATCCTTGCACAGCGGTCCAGTGCAGTGTTTGGGGCTACTTAAATGCATATTAGCAGTATTTATGGAAAAACACTATTGAATCTAAAAGCAAATGCCCCAAACTTTATTTTGTCTTTCATGATTAACATTTCAAATCTGCCCTACCCCTGCAGCGAAAGCCTTTCCATCTATTCTTGATTGTGCGTGTTGTCGGGCTCACCATCCTCAGAGGGGTGTCATCATCTTCTGTTTCCATGCTGAGCTTTGATCGCTGCGCTGTTAGCGAGCCAAACGTCAGTCATCGCTCTCACGTCACATCTGGATCCTTACAGAGGATGCAGGAAGCAGCAGATGCAGAATGTCATGCATTCCAGTATGATGAGCCCATCTTCTTCCTCCTGAATAGATGGCGTTGTTGATTAACAGACGCCGTTTGTCGGCGTATCACGCTGCATTAAAACCACAGACGTGAATTGTTCACACTTGATGATTTATGAACTTTGCATTTCTTTTGCTTTAGATGAAAACGAGGATTTTCCGCAGGTTTCACGCTTGTTTTGATTTTACATCCCGTGACGTTTGATTCTCTCACATCAGCTGTTTTATATAAATCCGCCTCTGAGTAACAGCTCGGAGCTTTTAGCGCTCTGAGCTGGAGATGGTTGATACAAAACTGAGCTTAAAGCAAGAGCGAACGTTTACCGTGTGGTCAGACACACGACCCGAATAAATCCAAGTGCTGCTCGTTATGGTGTTTGCTCACAGCTTCCTCCTGATTGGCTACGAGTGAATGCTGCTGAGAAGACTCGCTGACATCTTTGGGTTTGGGATGTATTTTGCTTTGGAGCCAAAAATGTTGTAACATCGGCGGGCAGTCAGCCTCGTCCTGGAGCTTTTTCCTTTCTTTGTGCAGAGACGCAGACGCGCCCGCTGTCTTCCTGTGAGGATAGCGGCCGACTAGGGTCTTTGTAAATGTGAAGTTTTTATTCCACTGAAACACAGCTGAATTTAAAAGAAGAAAACTGATGACAGTATCTTTGTGCTGCGATGGCCTCAGTTCTCGTTTGGCAGCACTGAGCTTTTGTTGTTTTGCTGCAGACGGTGGATTTCTTCACATACTGGCCTCGATGTGTTCTGAGCAAAGCCTTTGGTCCAGTGTAACCCACGCATCTTGGAGCCCATCAGCTGATACCTATTGCATAACTGACTTTATCTGTGTGTTTTCCTCTCTTAGCAACCAGCAGATTTTTCCAACGAGCAGCAGCAGAGTGACAGTCGGTCACAAAATGGAAAACTGCGTTCGCTCTGCTGCAGAGTATTTAGTCGAAAGGAAGCGAATAAAAGCAAGTATTAATGTCTAATGCCACACAGACTGGAGCCTTTCCTGTTGCCTCTTTTTTCCCCCAAGGTCCTCCCCTCATCACAGATGCTTCGCCTACTTCTCCGCTCGCCCCTGACGATGAACCCAGCGTCGACTCCCCCACCTCCCCTTCTGTCCCAGAAGAAGAGCCCACCACTTATTCTCCAGCCGATGCCCCACGCGTCCCGACGGACGCCGACCCGGATCCTCCGGCCCAACCCGAACCGAGTCCCGGTCCCACCTCGCCTCCCATCCTCCCTACCTCCACCACCCAATCCCCGCCTGTGCCAGAACCCGTCACTCCACGGAAAGACATCCCTCCTCCTCCTCGGCCTCCCAAGCTGCCAGACAACCAGCCCCCTGACATCTGCGATGGAGACTTTGATACAGTGACCATGCTGAGGGGGGAGATGTTTGTCTTCAAGGTAAACAAACAGGGCTTTGCTCACAGCTGCAATGTTCGAGTCATGCGAGGGAAAGTAACTAAGACGTGCATCGTTGTTTTGCTTTTGCAGGGTCGTTGGTTCTGGCGGGTTCGGAGGAACCGCGTCCTCGATAATTACCCCATGCCGATATCTGTATTCTGGAACGGTCTCCCCACCGACATTGACGCAGCGTACGAACGTCACGACGGCAAATTTGTCTTTTTTAAAGGTACGTCACAGCTGCTTATTCCAAATAAAACCAGCCACTTCCACAAAGCGTCGCCCACCTGCTGAGCAGCGAGTGCGTTACGCCTCGACGTTATTCTAGTTTAGCTCTAGTTCCTCATTTCGCGTCCTCTCTGAGGAGCAGCGTAACATGAACTGTTCGATGCAAACTCTGCATTCGTCTCCTGCACAACTTGATTTACAAGGTTCTGAATCACACGGATTTGAGTAAAAAATGTTTAAAACACCACAGAAAAAGAAAAAACTCCCCTCAAAAGAATAAAACATTACGACACGATTGCTGCAAACTGAACGAGAGCACCGAGTTTGCATTTATGAATGTGTGTTTGTGAGTTCACTGGGTGTTTTGAACAGGCCTGTGCAGCGTGGCAGCTGTTATTGGCTCCAGCTGAGCCCGGACGGCCTCATGAAAGAGGTGGAGGGGCTTACATCAGCCTCTCTGACTGCGCTGCTCCAGATGTGAGCAGCTGTGGTGCTTTGCTGTGCGTTTTCAGGATTTCTGATCAGGCTCGGACACTTCAGTACATTTTATTGGCCTGGAGCGCAGCGCAGCAGCCTGGCAGTAGAAGCGGAAAGTGGCTGAAAGTGTGTCCAAAGATTAGGCTTAGGAGAGGAGTCAACCCTCACATATGGAAGTCTTGGAAAATGTGTGAATGCATGCCATTTCAACCTCGCCTGTCTTTTCTGCTTTTCTTCTGGAGTGAGTAAACCTGCTGATGTACACCATGTGTGCTGACCATGAGCTTCTTTTCATCTTCCTTTCTTCTCCTCAGACTTACCTTTGCCTTATTCTTCCCTCTGTTGGCCGTGTCAGAAACACGAGCTGTGCGAGAAAGCTCGACTCGGTGTGCTTTTGTTTCTTTGGACAAAGCGTCGTCTCCATCTGTGCCTACAGGTGACAGATTCTGGCTGTTCAGGGAGGCTGACGTGATGCCAGGGTACCCACAGCCCTTATATCACTATGGAAAAGGCGTTCCTCCACACGGGATCGACACAGCGATCTGGTGGGAGCCCAACGGGCACACGTACTTCTTCTCTGGAGACAGGTATGATTCGGCTACACGGAGCGCGGAGGTTTTAACGCCGCGTAGACATCTTAATACGTCTTATTGTCTCGCAGGTACTGGCGATACAACGAGGAGACACGGACCACAGACCGCGACTTCCCCAAACCAATTAGCAGATGGGGCAGGATCCCTCCCTCCCCTAAAGGAGCCTTCCTCAGCGATGATGGGGGTAAGTCAGGAGTTTAAATTGAGCAATTTGCCCGGGTTTTATTTTAGCAGTAGGAACATCCAACAGCTTCGGTTTATGAGAATCACAACAAACATAAAAAGCTTCGCCTTCACTGTTGGAAGCAAGAGAACAGCCTGACAGAGCAGCAGGGTGGAGGTGGAGGGAGCGAAAGAAGGAAAGGTTGGAGGAAGCAGTGAAGCAACAAAGCAGAGAGAGGAAGGAGAGCGCTGGTCTGTGGGTTGGCCCGTCCTTCCTTTTGGAAATGAGATTTGTGTCCGAGCAGCTCTGAATGCACTCTGTAAGAGTCGGATCACATCTCCACCCAGACGCTGTGCAGGCAGCCTGTGCAGCACAGAGAAGAATCTGTGCTTATTCATGCAGCATGTTGTCAATAAGTGCACGAAGGCGACAGATTTCAAAGGATTTATTGCATTTTGGTTTTATTTTATCCAATAATTTGGCAGACTTGACTAATATAGTCAGGCCTGGCTGTCACCAAAGCGGCGCACTGTGTGAGTCTTCGCACACGACCTTTTGAATGTGCAGCGATTCTTTCTTTTGCATGTTTGTCGCACTCGTACGTTTCTGATCATCAAACAAGTTTACAATATTAGAGAAAAGTAACCCGAGTAACTAGAAAAGACTGTTTTTAAATGATGAGTTTATTCATTAGTCCACCTTCTGAAAAAGTTTCTGTTATTAGAATTTGTTTGATGATCTGAAACATTGTGACAATAATGCAAAATCATGAGGGGGAAATACTCTTTCATAGCACCAAGTTACAAAATACAGTTACAGGATTAATCTGCGCGGGTCGCCTCTGCAGGTTCGCTGTTGAACACGACGAGGTCGGCACGTAACCCTGGAAAACCACAAGTTCATGTTTTTGATGATTTGACTAATAAGATGCGATGAGTGAATTTATTTTGGTATCTTTGGACGGAGCCTCTTCCTTGTTTGTGAGAGCTAGCTGTAGCTGTACGGATAACTACGTACATTCACTGCCTGTTAGATTGATCTGACTCTATAATGTTCTACAGCCAGAAAGGCTCTATTCACATGAGGGGGGCTTGCTCCCAAACATCAGCACTGTGCATGCTGTATAATCGGCATCAAGTGAAAATGTCTCCTTTCTTCTCCTCGTGCAGCTTACACCTATTTCTACAAAGGCACCAACTACTGGAGATTTGACAATCGCAGATCCGAAGCAGACAAAGGCTATCCCCGCTCCATCCTGAAGGACTTCATGGGTTGCGTGGGGGTCCCCGACCCGAAGCCCGACGCAGACGCCGAGCCGGAAGACAAACCGGTCGAGCCTTCAGACCGAGGCAAAGACGAGCACAAAGAGCCAGACAGAGACGCAAACTCGGAGCGAGAGGAGACCGCTAAGCCTGACAGCACAGAGGAAGAGGAGGACAAAGACGTGAACGTGGTCGTGGCTGTGGCTGACAATGAATCAAAGGTCATGACCCTGATTATGGTGGTCGTTCCCCTGGTGCTCATCCTGTGCATCCTCGTCCTAATCTATGCCATCCTCAGGACTCTTCAGAACAAAGAGACACCGAGGGCCTTGGTGCACTGCAAGCGCTCGCTGCAGGACTGGGTGTGACGCTCGAGTCGAAGAGAGAGTTCAGGTGTCCGTCGTTCATCTGGTGCAGCCGCCCAGTTTTTACTTTTGGCGTTAGAGGAAAAGAAGCTTTGAAAAAGCTGACGATGGGCCCGTTAGTCATTGGGAGAACTTTCACTGCTCGTGTGACGTGATAAAAAAATTGTGAATTCAGCGCCTGTGGAGCTTTAGCTCGGCCACAGGTTTTTCTACTGTGCCTCTCTCTGTGCCTTCCAAAAGTCTGAAAAGGTCCCCCCCCAAAAAAACCCCTTTCTTTAAAATAAGTTTTCACCAGGGATGTGTGATTGCATCAATTCCAACTGGACTGAGGACGTTTGGGGGATTATTTGTAGTGTAAATGCAGACCAAGTCTTTCGAGCACATATATTAGAAGCACCGTCACATAAACACGTTTGCTTGCATTAATAAGAACAAGCTTTTTAATGAAGATGCTTCAGCAGCGTTTCTTCTGTTTAGAACAGATCGTTTGCACTTTGCCGTCTCTGTTGTGCTGTTTGCGTCTCTGCAGGCCGAGCTCGTCCTCCAACAGCGCAGGAATGTTCGACAGCTGCGTGTCCATGACTTGCCCGCTTCCCACTGAGCCCATTATGTCTGACCTTTCCTTCACACATGACACACATTAGCTCAAAAACAGCTTGTATCTGCACTGATTTGTGCATGCATGTTCGCTCATCCACCCGCAGCACGTAGCTTTTCTTTTCGTGCACAGACACTTAGGCTCCAGCCTCCCCTCCTCCTGCCGCAGCCTCTTGCAGACTGCAGCGCTACAAACACGATCCCAGCGGAGACGTGCTGATATACGGCCGGTGCCGGCGTTAGGATTTATTCGCCTTTTTATGAGCGCTGTCGAGAATTATCGAGGTCTTTTATAAAATCTGCAGTGTCAGCCTGTGGAGAGTGAAAAAGCAACTGTGTCCTCTTTTTATGTCTCTATTGCTTTTTTAATGCTAAACAGAGTTAAAGCTAATTATGTCTACGAGGGAGAGGCCTGAATGGGTGAGGGTCTGGTTTCCATTAAGGCCACATGTTGCAGATTTAGGGCCGTCAGGCATGAGGGGAGGCGGGGGAGTCGGGAAAAATGCAGAAGGGGGAGTTATAAAAAGTGATGGCGGTGAGTAAAGAGTAGAAGGGAAATAAGAGGGAAGGAGATGAGGAGAGGGAGGGCTCTGTCAGTGTTTCCTCAGGTTTCTGCATAAAAGGACGAGCGAGCGAGGGAAGGAAGGAAGGAAGGAGAAAGGGAGGTTAGAAGGATTTAGAGGAGGAGCAATGCTGGCGTTGTGCCTCCTGACCTACATTGGGCCACTCGAGTCCGCTTCTCCTTTTCAGCTCTTGTTTCTGCTGCGCTCTGTTTTCACGGCTACAGATGACTGTCTGCTTTTTCTCTGCTCGCTTTTCTTTCTTTCACTCATGTATTTTCCCCGGTGTGTTCATTTTCTCCTCCACTCTTCTGGAAAGTCAGCTCAAGCATATACAAGATAATGAATCCACAGAAGCATCTGCAGGACGGGATCTCGTCTTATTGTCTTTCCCGGCTCATCGATCAGCATTTTAAACTTGTTAACCTTTGCATCGAGTTTCGTTGTGACTTGTTTTCCCTCCTGTGGATACTGCGGCGGCGTTTTTTAAAGAACTATATAGATAGTACGGGGAAAGGATTTCTTACTTTTTTTACATTATCATTTGTAGTTTTGCACATTTTGTGTGCATTCAGATGTTTTGTTAGAGCAGCAGTAGATTTTTTTTTGATGATGATGATGATGCATGCAGGGCATGTTCGATAAGGCCTGTGCACTCCAGTGTAGAGTACATTAAAGGTTTCACATAAAACTCAAATAAAAAGCAACACGAGTCGTCTTTGCTGCTGCGTGTTTCCATGCTGTGTCTGAAACTTCAAGTTCAGCAGTTTTATTCATACTTTTGGCCACAAGAGGGAGTCGTTGCTCCAGGAAATGGTGAAAACTTGATCTCACAAAACTGCATTTTTTTTCCTACTTAAATCTTTAATATTATGAATGTATGTCGATGTTGAATAATAAGAATCTTTCAAATGAAATATCTTTGTTGCATTTATTTACATCTAAAGTCAGCAGTGACTTTGTAAATCACAACTTTATTTGCGGTCTAATGCAGCGGTCCCCAACCCCCGGGCCTCGGACCGGTACCGGGCCGCGAGAGTTGAGGCTCAGGTGTGAAATGTCTGGTTTTCAGGGTTTTTATCGGTTTTCAGCGTTATTTTGTTATCGTTTTATCGTTTACTCGGTTTTCCTGGGTCTTTTCACGTGTGTTATGAATAAATTTTCTTTTTTTCGGTACCGGTACTAGTTTCATTTTGTTGTATTTATCCGCGACACCTTAAAGGCCGGTCCGTGAAAATATTGTCGGGCATAAACCGTCCGTGGCGCAAAAAAGGTTGGAGAGCGCTGCTGTAAACGATAAAATGATGGAAATGAAAACGAGCTCCACCTCTAACAGTTTCACTCGTCTAATATTCGCAGTAAGTAAATTTGCAGTTGTGTATTTTTTTTTTTAAGCATATGAAATTTGACTTTGATCCTTTTTCAGTGTTTTTCTGTTGGTTTGAGTAAAGGACCAAAGTATTGAGCTCTGCACGTGTGTGTGTGTGCGCGCGCGCGCGTGTGTGAGCGCGCGTGTGTGCGCATGAGGCTCCTGCGTGACTTCCTTTGTCTTGTACATGAGAGCACCTTGATGTCAGAGGTAATGAGGATTAGTTTCGTCACAGATCATCCACTCCTCAGCTGCTCTCTCTTTTCCTTTGACTCTCAGATTAACTCAAATATGACAAATCGGGGGGGGGGGGGGGGTGTCCCAGCTGGACACAGCTGTGTATCCCAGCTGGACACAGCTGTGTATCCCTGTGCTCTCTCCTACCTCATCTTTTCCCAAACCAGCCGCCTCACCGGGTCTAATCCAGCTGTTCAATTAGAATTGAGGACAGTGTGGAAGTACTGTGTCCAGCCAAGGCCCAGCTCTGTGTCATCAGCCTGTTTTCTCAGCTTATCTCCTGCTGAGCTGATAATGAGATCTACCTGCTGCCTTCTGCTTCATCAGCACCATAAATGGTTTTCACTCTCAAATGCAGCACGAGGCTTTTTTAAATGGACATTTATCTGAACTGGTGAATGTTTGTCCACCTGCCAGGGACAGTCTGTGTTTACCTGGATGATCAGACAGACGATCTGCTCTTTGAACCAAATGAATCTGATAGCCATAAAATTGCCTCTTCCTGCAGTTGTTCTTTTTCAGCTCCACCTTAGAGCTCGCACGCCATCAGCCGGGGCGACCAACACGCCACGTCTTGTTTACCAGTTTTCTTTTTAACAACGGCTGTCCTGAATCCTCGTTAATCACCCTCTGGCATCGGGCCGTGCTTTCTTTCTCATACCTATTTCCCAATCCTCTCATTAGCTTTGTCCACCTTCCTTTCTTTCTGCTTTCATTCTTAAATCCCTCTGTTATAGTTGCAACCACTCTTCCTCAGGTTGGCGAGTAAAAATGACACCATAATGCAAAAAAGGCTGAAATATCCCCATTTCAAGTGTCAGTGCACCAGCGTCCTCTACACTGTACACTAGTGATGACCAGAAGCATCTGAACTGTTTTTGGACGCCTTACCTTCGTGTCAGTGTGTTGGATCCGACCGATGATGCCTCACTGGTGGGCGTCGTTTTCATAGATGTGACTGCTTCGATCGGGCTGTGAGTCCCACATGCAGGGCCGGTGTACAGTTTGGGCTCCAGCTGATAAAAGATATAAAATAGTGAAATAGGAAAAAAAGGATTCATACTTTTCCTCATCTTGACCTTATTCTAAGATAAGGAGTGATTTTTACTTTAAAGTCTTCACTGCTAATTCAAACACACATTCAGGCATCAGGTTGGGCTCTTAATTATTCAACAAGGTGTTTTCAGACATGTTTGGTTCATACTGTACTGACAGCATCACACAGGTTCTCAGCTCCACATCCGTGATGGGAATTTCCTATTTCACCAGACGCTCCATTGGATTGACAGCCGGAGGCCGTGCAGGCCATCGAGTGCAGCGAATTCACTGTTACAGTCAAGAAATCAGTTTTAAATGATTTGGTTTTGTGACATCTTGTGTTTGTCCTGCTATCAGAAGATGCCCACACTGATCATAGACGGATGGACGTCAGCAACAATAGTCCGCTAGGCTGTGGTGTCCAAACAATAAGGGCAAGAGCGTCCCCACCGCCTTTGACTGCTGACAGAAGTGGATCCATGCCTACCAGTCTGATCTACAGCTGGGATTTTACAAACATATTTAAATGTGATGAATATAATGAAACGAATAAGATTCAGATAAGATTATGAAAGATAACTGCGACTCTTTTCACAATTACTATAAATATTACATCTGCGTGGAACTTTTGAGTCTGAAAATGTTCAATAAACAGAAGTCTGGAGGAAGGAAGTGCCGACAGAGGCCTAAAGACACAGTATGCTCTCTTCATATTTTTACTGATTCAGTGACATTTAGGCTGACAGAGCGAAACTGTTAGACTGCTGAACGAGCTGAACGAGCTTTGCTGAAAAAGCTCGGACGTGGATGGGAAAAGGTGAAAGTGCTCCAACACGGCAACGATGATCAAGCGACTCACTTCATTCGTGGTGTCATAGGTTTCTGTCATGGAGGAAACACAACCAAGTAAAATACATGACGTAACAAATGTAGAGCAACTTAATATAAGAAGTTTTATAAACTCACAGGAAACACCCAGCAGGGCAGTGCAGACTAAAGCTGACCACTCCTCCTCTCACTCCTCTTCCTCCTGTCGTTCCAATCTATGACTGCATCAGTAATACACTTCTAAGCCTGACGCTTTATCCCTCACTACGCACTGACACGATGAAGGACTCACACATGCTGAGCAGCTGAGTTCAGTGACCCTGCAGTGTGGGAGCTTATTTAATCAGCAGAATAGTGAGAACGAATCCAAAATGATCGACATTCCTGTGAAAAGCAAAGATGAAAGAAATTTAGTTACTTTAATAATCAAATTGAATTGAATTCATCACTCGTTTATGATTCAGGTGAAGTCTCTGCTGCATGTGCTCACATGTTTAAACGACTGTGATCTGACAGAAAAGGGACCTTTCCCCTTACTGTTACAAACAATCCACCACCTGCTGGTTGCTCCGTGTTTTCCCGTGACAGCAGTTTATAGGTTACGGAGAAGTTTCCTCGCCGTTAATCTGCGATTGCTCACGGTCTGGGATTGGGCCTTGACCTTCAGGTGCTGCGGGTTAATCCCGTTAGCCCCGCGGGCATCCGCTGTGAAGATCTCAGCAGACCTGCGCCGGCTGTGCCACACTCTAGATCCGTGTACCACCGGCATGCAGAACCACCTGTAGGCACGCAGGTAAGCAACGCAGCTCTGTTATCACGTACACAGTGAAATGTGGAACTTTGTGGGTTACGTAGGTGGTGCTTTAAAACCTGATGGAGCAGACAACCGGTGAAGTTAATGTGGTTTCATTTCCTGTGCTGAGTGAGCGTGTGACCCTCCTTAAAGATTGTTTGAAGCCGGGACTTTAATTTGAACTTTAAAAAATAAAAATCTAAATACAATCAAAGTTAAATTATAATCTTGAACTATTTTCTTTCTTTTTTCTTTCCTTTTTTTTATAAGTGAAGGGACCATTTATAATAAGGATATGAGTTGATCCTAGGCACTGAGGATGACAGTTAGTAGATTACTTGGGGCCAGAGTTGCACTATTTAATGCCACAAATTTGAGAAGAGGCGCCTCTGATCTCTGCTGATGGGGACGACAGCAGCTCACACAGTTTTTCAAAGAAGTCTTCTCCGTGGATCATCCACGAGAGGATTCTTCCTTGAAACGATTCCCACTGCTGAAAACGCGACAGCTCCGAGCGCTGTGAAGCCTTTACCAGACCTTTGTTGTGCTGTATTATGTGTCTAGAGCCAACCTGTAGATGCAGCTGAATGAATGAATCTTTAAGACCGGCCCTCGTTAGCTCACCATCACTGATAGCTGCCCCCTCAGCCAGGCTCGAGTGATGCTGACAAAGGAAAATTAAAACGCATGTTTTAAAAGAACAATCTTGTGATTGACATTTAGAAATAATCCCAGCGTTTGTCTCGTGTCCTGGATGGTGAGATCACGGTGCAGGACATCCTCCGGTTTTACTGACGTCTCCCCCCTGCTGATGAGGATTATCTCAGTGGGCTGATGAACTGTCACCGAGGACAATATGGATAACTCGTGCATATATGAGTGAGATCAGTCAGCACAGTGGCTCTCCTGGAGGCTCTGAGACACTCCATCTTCAGTCGTGCGCACAGGCCGCTTCAAATGTTCTCGTTCCCACATTTCTTCCTTTCTGAGCGATCGACCCCCCGCGGAGCCTCTCGCTAAAGCAGCTTATGGTTTGCTGCTGCTGGAACAAAGTCCTGCCTCCTAACGTCCTCTAACTCTTGACTTCTGTGTGGGCTTTGCATGGCATGCATGATCCTGATTTCTGGGTGTCTCTCCTGTGAGCTGACAGTGTGTGAGCAACAATGAAGCAGCTGAACGTCTCTTTCAGGCAGCTGAAGAAGCTGCTTTAATGAAGCCACCAGTAAAGAGTTACTGATTTATTATCATTATCATCAGGACCATCAGCCGTGTTTGATGAGCGGCTCTTTAAGAGGCTGACTGTGTGTTTCTGTGTTTTACTTCAACAGGATGTTTAACTGGGTGGTGAAAGTGGTTCCCCAGCCTCCTGATGCTGGGACAGACGATGCTGCCAAGACCCCTGATGCTGTACGACAGCACACACACACACACACACACACACACACACACACACACACACACACACACACACACACACACACTCATACAGAGTAATTAACAGTCTATGTTTTCTTTCCTTGCAGCCAACCAAAAATAAAGCGGGTGAGGATTATCTGTAACCTTTTATTCTATTTCCACCTTTATCTTTATACGTGCACATGGATCTACAGCAAATGTCTTTAACTTCTCCTGCAGCTGCAGTGAAGACAGCTGCACTGAAAGATGCAGACGAGGTTTCAGAGGAAGGGTAAATGTTTTTGTCCATCAGCATCTTTGTGTCTCGCGGCGTGCACAGTTGCTGACTTCTACCTGTCTGCGTGCGCATCCTTTACAGCCAAGCGCAGACTGGAGTATTGGGCTGGTTTTCTAATGGGTTCGTCAGCGCGCTCCCACAGCCTGCGGGCAGCCCCCGACTCAGCAGAGCCAACTCTGAAGCCAAGGTAAGTCTGCAGATGACTGGAGTGAGTTTCTGTGAAGTCGTAGTCGTAGGAGATGATCTATAAAACACAGAATCTAAGCTGCTCGTCTCCCTTACGATGTGGAAATGTCCTGAGCACAGTTTAATAATATTTTATAAGGTACATCATCATTCAAGGCGTTTCTAACAGAGCACCTTTTTTCCAACACCAAATGTTCACACAGTTTGCCGGGGGCTCGTGTCCTAAGGAGCTGCTGTAAATGAGGCTAATGAACAGCTTTATTCCAGCGACACTAGCATGCATAAACTCACCACTGTGGCTCCTTCTCATGAAGAAATCCTCACGTGAAGCTATTTTATCAGCTGAGTTTGTGCAGCTTGTACAGTTATTAGTTCAAATTACTATAAGAAAGCAGAAGGACCTCCTCATGATCACCTCGCCAACCATGTGACTGATGAACCAACACACACGAGTGTGTCACAATCATTGCATTTGTTTTGTTGGTGTAAAGATGCACTTTTTCTGAGCTGTTTTATTTAAGGTTCATTTTATTTTCTATTCTTCTCTCTTTGTTTCTATATATTCAGTCCGGAGAAGATGGAGACAGGTACAGTATGACTGAACATGTGCTGAGTTTATAATGAACTCGCATGAAATCAAATGAAATCGTGCCTCCCTGTCAGGTCTGGAGTGATCACCTGGGTCACTCAGGGTCTGACCAAAGTGCTGCCTCAGCCTGACGACAAGTACAGAGAGACTGAGAAGGACTCGAAGGACGAGGAGCACACGGAGGTTAGAAAACAAAGCCAGAGAATATTTAACATTTAAAAAGTGTCAGTTTGTCCTATGAGCACATCGTCTCTGTGCAGCATGTTTGTCTTTAGGAAACGACAACACCAACACTAAACTTACTGAGTGTTTAATGGAGTTCAATGAACAGTTAAATCAGCCACACTGTGAAGCAGCGTGATGCTGTCCCACAGGCTTAAAAGACTAATCGCATATAAGGATCAAGGGTATAAAGGAAGTTGGGGGGTATCCTGTTAAACACCTTCACTGCTATCTAAACCAGGGCACCAACACTGATAAACAAAACAACACCGACATCCTGCACCTGCCATCGTCTCTGTGTTACGGCTTCTTTTAATCTCTTTCTGTCTGCTGTTCCAGGTGTACGACGTAGCCACGATGCCAGGTACGTTCCACAATCATGCAAACACACTGCATGCATGTTTCTAAAATCACCCTTGATGATTATGCAGTGAGTTAATAACAAAATGCATGAATGAAATGTTTGTGGGGGGGTTTAAACTCAGATTTCGATCCACTTCCCCACATCCCTGTGGTGGAGATGGTGTCAGACGACGAGGACACAGAGAGTTTGGCCCCTCACTTTCCTCCCAAGTGAGTGTAAACCACCTCCTGCTCCACGTGCACACATGGCAGCCGTAGCGAGGAATAATCTGCACCGCGTTGTCTGAATTGCTCCCCAAACACTTACAGGCGTCCTAATATTAAATACACACTAATGACACAAATCACCGAGTTAAATATTCTGCAGACGTTCAGGAGGCCCCCTTGCACGCTCTGTTTCAGTGTGGTGACCTGGATAAAGCAGATAGTTCCTCAGCCGGTCATACTGCCCCCTGGTGCTGTGCCCGTGGAACCGTCAACCAAGTCCTCCTGCACCTCTCTGGATAAAAGTAAAGAAAGCCTGAAAATCCCAGTTTAACAGCCAGAAACTGTGACTTTGTTTGAGGATATATTTTTTGTAAAGTGCTTCATGTTGTCTGCTCCACAGTTCTGTCTCCGCCGCCTGAATCGCTCAGTGGAATCTCACTGGATACTGAAAGCAAGGCCTCTGGGTAAGTCTTGAATAACATCCACGTGGATGAAGCGGGACTTGAGAGTGCCTCCTTTTTAGCAAAGCAGCATTTTGGGGGTTGCTCGTGGTAGATGTGTTTGCACAGTGTGCGGCACACTCCTGACACTTGGGTTTCTGCTCCACAGTGTGGTGAACTGGTTTGTGTCAGGGCTGGGTCTGAAGATGCCGCAGCCTATTTCTCCATCCAAGGATGAAGCTACTGTAAGTTGTGGGGAACAAACAACAAAACCCTGACACCTGATTTTTCTTCTGCCATCTACTGATTTATGTGTCCCCTGTTTCAGACGGTACCTGAACTCATTCAGAAAGGTGAGTTTTTCCTGTCAGTACTTTTGGATCCTGAGCGCCACAGTTCACAGTTCAATCAGCTGGATTACTATTCTGTGTTTTCTAATTCTAGAGAAGAGCGTAGAGTTTGTAGAAAAGAACAGAACAGAGTGAACCCGTCTCATCACCAGTAAAAACTCTATTTTGATTTTGAACAGCTCCTCTGCATCAGTGTGACATTTGCAGACTCTTGCATGCATGCTTTCTGTTGAAGCAGCTTCTTGTTTTTTCCTTATAGTTAATGAAGAGGTGTTTTGGTCGGACGGTCGGAGCCTAACTCAGTCCCTCTTCTCCTTCTGTTTCAGGGGGGAAGGTGCTGCGAGCCCCTTAAACAGCAGGAGGAGACGACTGGGGGATGCTCTGACCCGCACAGATAGACCAATAGGCTCATTGAACTGTCAGCAGACAATAGGGACTATAGGCAGCTGTGAATGAACACACATGAACATAGTAATATCTTAAACTCACCTTACTGTACTCTGTGCAGTTTAATATGAATGTAAACTAAATATAACACAGAAAATGTGTTTTATCCTGTAATACTCACATTTCCTGTTTCATACCGGAGCTTTTAGAAGTCGCCGTTTGCTTGAAATTACTGTAGGCTGTGCACCCAAAATCATTTCAATGCTTTTTTCTCTTAACTGACTGTAACAGTGATGTCCAGTCATGGTTTGGTGATTACATTTGCAGCTCCAAAAACGGGCTGTGACATTACTGTAACGTTCCCTGCGTCAGGGTGCGTCGTATGTTCGTGTTGCCATTTCACTATACAAAACAGCAGCAAGAGACACTGTAACAATCCTGACGTACCTACCATAGAGTTACACACCTTTTTATCCTTGATATGATGATTAAATGGCAGCTATGTTCAGTTATTATTGTGTCTCTAAAGGACCTGCGTATTTAATTTTAGTCCTGTTTCTTCAGAATATTTTGTGTTTTTTTGCTTAAAGAAAGTTGAGCTCAGTTTGGTTCTTGGTCATGTTGCTGTATATTTAAAACTTAACATCAAGCAGAGCCTGCACGACTCAGTGTAAGACGAGCTGCAGCGTGAGGCTGGTTTGATCTGCGTATGTATCTGCTGTGTAGCCTTGAACTGTGAAATGTGGCCTGGGGGTGTGTTGTGATTTAAGAGAAGCACGCTTGTCATGCAAATGAATGTAGTAAACACTGTAATGGAAGCATGAAGTGAGAATAATAAAGGATCAGTGTGTGAACTGATTTTGTGGCGCTTTCATCAATAACACCGATAACTGAGAGGTCTTCGAATCCTAACAACAACAACATTTCCTACCACCAATGAAATCGCAGCTGACGATCCTCGCAGCCCAATAGAATTATAACAGGATTATACTAGTTAAGGTTAAATCCCCCAGTTTTACCAACCAAACAGTTCTCATGCTTATCGCCCTCTCACAGCATCAGCCAAACTCAAACCAGACATGGTGCTGGAAGACGTGGAGTCGGACAACGAGGGCCAGCACAAATGTGCAGATGCTCCCAAAGCTCAAGCTCCGTCCGCATCCCTGGTTCCACCATCACCTGCACCCCAGCAGCAACAGGAAGTGACACAACCCTCACAGTCGCTTTCAGTGGAGTCACAGAAATGCAGCGCCGCCCCTCCGGAGCCACAACCGTCAGAGAGTGCCACAAAAGTATCTCTGGAAGATGCAGAGACCCAGACAGGCCGCTGGACGCCGTTTATTGAAAACATCAAGAAGGAGGCCGAAGGGGTGGCGTTGGCTACCATGGAGGAGCGGTAAGGATGGCGGACAAATGAAGAGAAACAGCTGCGTCCCTTATCAGATACTGAATGTTTACATCCATCATTGTAGCACCTGGATGCTTTTTTAAAGATATTCTCTGCTGTCATATTTAACACCTTAAGACAATGAAAACAGCCAACAAAGAGAAATGAACCTGATTTAATGTAAGGCACGAGATTTTCTTTATCATCAAATGATATTTAGCTCACAGCACAAGCATTTTGTCCTGTTTTCCTTCAGTCTGCTTCAGGAGAGGGTGGAGATGACCCGGATGGCTGAAGAGGTTGCCAGGCAGACAGCTGAGATGGCCGTTAGACAGATGGCCAGTGAGGGACAGTCCATCAAGCTCTCGCTGGGGAGTCAAGAGCTCCTGGAGGAGCCTGAAGCCGAGTAAGACGGTGTACCCAGAGCAAAAGTTTGAACATATGCTCAGGTTAGCTTTGGCAGCGAGAGCCTGTTTGTGATTTGACGTGAGGCTCCATGTCCACTCTGACCAGGCTGCCGGTGCCGCTAGAAGAGGAGAGCGAGGTGGAGATCAGCAAAGCCCCAGAGTAAGAATTCAAATAAGAGCTTCCTGGTTGTTAACGTCGTTGTAGGACTTTGTCTGTGTCACCGTGCATATCATAGTAGTCTTGTGCTGTGCATAGCAGATGTGCATAAATGCTGATGTTGTTGCTGCTGTTCCCCCGATTGATCCAGCAGCTTGTTGAAAAATAAGTAGCAATGCAACAATATAATATACAGGTTACTTTAAGCTGCAGTCAGGACTTTATTAGGTTATTTGATAGGAAATAAAGGATGTTCTACTAATAAATACACATAGAATAGTGTGTAACTGCATCTTCCAGCAACGTCATGCATTTTCATAAACTTTATTACTTTCTATACCTTTGGGCAGTTTAATGTGTGGACGTCTGCAGGCCTGTGCTACCATCAGTTTCTAGCAAAGTGAATTTTATGTCCTTTTATTTATCCGCGTAAAAAGTGATCTTGACATTAAAAATGTGGTTTTTAAGGGAGTTTCAGTTTCAGCTTTCTTTGTCATATGCAAGTTAGCACAGGGTCAACATTGCAATGAAATGTGTCAAGCTCAACAACAAATCTCTCAGCAGTATAAAACAGTATAACAGACTATTATACATATAAATGTACACATGTTTAAATAAAGACATTCTGAGCACTAAACTAAACTTTACAGAGAGAAATAGAAAGTGACGGGTATTGAGGTGTGTGTGTGTGTGTGTGTGTGTGTGTGTGTGTGTGTGTGTGTGTGTGTGTGTGTGTGTTTCGGGGGGGCACGTAATTGCATGTAAGTGGCAGGAGTGAGCAGCAGTACAAGATGGGCAATAGAAGTAGTAACAAATCTACCATAACAGTTTATTATAACGCAGAACAGAGCGCAGACACGGTGACATGTAGCTCAACTCCTTTGTAAATCTTGTTGACTAAAGTCTGTTTATCAATACAAGCATCGATATTGGACATAAAGAAATAAATAATCACTCTCTGTTACGACACTAGCACGGTCATTTTGTTATCAGCAGGTCCAAATCCCGCGGGTTCTCGTTATGTGATCTTTGCATCACATCACTGTGTCGTAGCAACCACAGCTTCCCTTGGCAACAGCGGACCCTCTTACCTCCGCGCGCCCGCCTCGTTTCCTCCTCTCAGCTGTTGCCCCGGTAACCCCGCGCACCTGCTGCAGCTGCTCCGCGTCCCTGGATTAAAGATGGACGGACATATCGGAACAGAACCTTTTCCTCGTTGTTTTTCTCATATTCCTAAAACCACCTGATGCAGTTTATGCGTCTCAGCAGCCGAATTAACGCGTGTCGATGCTGGTGGACATTTTTCTGTCGGGACTAATAAAGGTAAACACAGCCTATTTAAAAAAACGTGACGGTAAAGCTTACAGAGTTTCTATTTATCATAACTAACGTTTTTCATGTGTAAACAGTAACTCGTGTACAGAGTGAGCTTTTCTGCTACAGGTGGTCACAAAGTCGGTAAATTTGTGCTCAAAGAGAGAAAACAGAAGCTGAAGTTTCTTCATCCACAACAAATATTTCTGATATCCAGTAAAAAGCGTGACGGCTTAAATGACTGTAACCTGGTTTATGTGTGTCACGTTGGAACCTGCTGAAATATAAAAATAAATAGCAGGAACCAACTCTGTCATAATTGAAGTCTATGAAATGTGATTTTGCTGTAATCTCATAACGTTAAAACAGAGGAGAACCTCTCCTAAACTTTACGATTAAATTGACTTCCACAATAAGCAGTTCACACACTCAGTTTACAGCCTATTAGGGTCCAAATCCTCATTTGCAGTATGTGTCCAGCTAACAATAACAGCACTGTAAGAATCTGCCAACACAACCAGCTGTGACCAGTGTTGGTCAAGTTACTTGAAAAAAGTAATCAGTAACTGATTACTGATTACTCCCCCAAAAAAGTAATCCCGTTACTTTACTGAATACTTATTTTCAAAAGTAATTAATTACTTAGTTACTTAGTTACTTTTTAAAAACACGATTTACAACCTGAAGAGGTGATAAAGCGATAGATCTTTCAGCCCAATTCTACTTTTTCTACATAATCCATCATACAAAATGTGATCAGATGGAAAAGTCTCTTTTTAAAACTTGTTTTATTAGTTTTAATCTTTTAACTTTATGCATCAAGCAAAAATTAAATTATCTGCAACATTCTCTGACTTGAATAAATTAGTTTAACATTTAAACCTATTTTCTGCACATTCCAGCACATAAAATAAAATATTTTGTGTTTACACTCAGTCTTTCAAATAGATGCAAGTAAAACACAGCAGAAAATAAATAAAGTCAAAGACTCAGCGGCCCTGTTGCTCTATTTTCACCTGTAAAGCAGGAGTGGGGTAGGCGGAGGTTTACCCTGGTGCAGGTGTGCCGCGGTCAGTGGAAGAATCCGTGAGTTTCTCTGTGAGTTTCCCATTACGTCGTAGCTACTCGGTGCTTGTTGGAAGTTTAGGGGTTTTTTCTCTGTAAAAAGAAGTTTTCTTCCCACGCACAGCGGACACTAATGTTTTTGTCACTTTTTATGGAATCAAACTCAAAGTAAGGTCAGTACTTCCACGCTTTAAACGCTGCACGCTCATACTCTCTCTGCACTCGATATGTGATCCACTGTTGATCTGCACACAGCTGTTGTCACGAACGTCGCACTCGCTTACGTCACTGTAGTGAGACATTCTCGCAAAAAATCAAGGTTTTAGTAACGCAGTAACGCAGCGTTCCTACAGGAAAGTAACGGTAATCTACCGTTTTTGCAATAGTAATCCCTTACTTTACTGGTTACTTGAAAAAAGTAATCGGATTACAGTAACGAGTTACAAGTAACGCGTTACTGCCCATCTCTGGCTGTGACTTGGGTCACCATAAGAGGACAGCTGTGTTCCCTGTCGCTCCTGGGCCGCCCAACAACCCGTTCTCTTGTGCTGTTCTGCAGGAAGAACCAGGAGGAGCAGAAAGCTGAGACTGAGGAGCCCACCGTCACCGAGCCAGGTAGATGCAATTCAAATATATGTTAAAAATGTTTTTATCATTAAGAGGAGTTTCTCTCATTCAGCGTGACATCTTTAAGTAACGTCAACACTCTTCTGAACAGTATTTACAAATGCAGGACATTGTGCTGTGTGTATGATCATAGGTGTCAAACTCTGGCCCACGGGCCAAATTTGGCCCGCAGCCTAATTACATTTGCGAAGCCATACCAAATGACTATCAGAGCTGGCCTACTGGTATTATACAGCTAATGTATATATTGTTTAGTATTAAGCTTTGCTTGTTCCATATTCAGTTTTCCAGCAAAACCTGTTTGAGTCCATAAGAAAAGATTCATTCTTATATCTGGAGGAAGTTTTTTTTCATATTAACGTTAGCCCGCGACTTTGTTCCAGTTTTGAATTTTGGCCCACTGTGTATTTGAGTGTGACACCCCTGCTTATTGGATCTTAGAGCCGCAGGAAGAAGCCTCGACCTCACCGCCTCCGAGCAGTGAGCCAGTGGAGATTTCTGAGCCTAAGCCAGAACAAGCACTAGAAGCAGAAACCAAGAGCCCAGAAGCTCCTCCAGAAGCTGAGCCCATCACTGAGCAGCCGCAGAAAAACGAAGACGTCGGTCAAACTGCTAACGCTGACAAGGCTCCTGAAAAAGTAACGTTTGACATCCCGGGCCGTATCACTGCGTTACTCTTGACTCTGTCATGCTAAACTGCCCGACTGACTCAGTACAGCTAAAAAGATTTTTTTTTAGTTACTATCAAGAAATCGAATAATAATGTTCATCGGATAACTGGTTACTAGTTCCCAACTGTTGTGCGTGTGTTTTTGTAGGAGGAGGAAGCTACTGGGGATGACTGCGGTGGTATGTACCATCTTCTTATTGTCTTTCAGGAAAGTCTCAGATTGCTTATCTGACTGTAACGCCAGTTCATCTCTTTGGACTTTAAATAGTCGATTCATTCACTGCTTGAGTGTGACTGCAGAGTTCATCTGGAGACCAGAAGTCTGATATTGTCATTCTTGACTGTCTGATTGCCAGCAGTGCCCTTCTCCTACTGTATCTGCCTGTCGCCCTCTCTCTGTAGCTCCAGTCAGCTGCGATGCATTTAAGAGCTGCCTGATGCGCATTCCCTTCACCTCTGAGTGCCTCGACAACATCAACGCATTCTTCAAAGAGAACGGCATCACTCCTCCCCAAATACCTTCGGTGCCTAAACTACCCACCCGGCTCTCTGACTTTACCAAGTACTTACCCACCCTACCCCCAGAGATACGCCAAGAGCTCTCCCAGATCAGACTCACACAAGTTCCCCGAAATATTGCCCAGACTTTCACCGAGCTTTTGCCCCAAAGCTCGGAAGTCTCAGTGGGCCCTAGTCTGTCCGGTATTTCCCAAAGCCTCCCGAACGTCCCGCAGAAGCTCTCCCGGTTTCCGAGCTTGGCGCAGCAGTATTTCACGAACATTCGGAACCACCTCAACAGCCTTATGCCTCAAGATGCCTAAGAAACAACAACAACAGCAAAAACAGAAACAAGACAACAGTCAGCACGATGTAGAACTGAGCCGGCTCGTGCGACACTCCCCTCTCCCTCCTCCTCATCATCCACAGCTGCGATCCCGATCCCCTTCTCCCTCCTCCCCTAACGGCAGCATCCTCGAGTTGCCCAACGTGCCATCCTATCCACGCCTGCCGCCCATCGTCAGCTCCCCTTCCAAGCAACCCAGACCCCTATCACATCAGCTGTCTGGTCTATCTAACCCAGCATTCTTCATCGAAGATGACTCAGACATCTCAGCAATAAGACCTGCAGGTGAATCCACATCAGTGTAGCGTTCACTGTCCTCTCACTCCCTGTACATCCTGAACTCAGTCATACTGCATGCGAGTAAACGGCCGTCTCGTCATATGTGACAGACTCTAAAATCAACCTGGCAGGTATCTGACACTAAATCAAATACGAACCATCAGTAAAGGATGCTTGAGTTCAGATGTTTAGCTCGAGAGTCTGTGCAGGGTAAAAAAGTAGCTCTTTGTGTTGTTGAAGTACATTTTTGTGTCTTTTTGTGTTGCTTTGTCGTTCCTCGAATAAGCTCACCTCTGACCCCGAGTTTGCTCAGATCATAGACGGGTAAGGTAAAGAGCCGCACGGAGCTAAGGTGTTCCAAAGGACTGAAATATACTGATGCCATCTATTTTCTTCATCACTTTGATGAAGTCTGTCAAATGACTGTTGACAGAAGTGTGCCAGTGAATCATGAGCCAGATTAACCAGATTGTTTGGCTTGCAAGATTAGTAAACTAGTCCTTCACTACCAGGGCGTCTATACATGGCCTAGTTCATGCGTGAATCCTCTTCATTAGCCCGCTGTAGGTCGCGACCTTTCTCCCAGCCTGCCCTGCTCCTGCTTATACTCGTGACCTGCTTTGTCTTTTGCTTTACTTGTTTTGTGTTTTGCAGTACTTTCAGTAGTTCGTGACGCTCACGTTGCAGCATCAGTTTTGCCTGTTTGCAGTGATGCGGTTGGCCTTGACTAAATGAAAATAAATGTCTGTTTCTCCAGAGAGCTCCAACATCAGCCTTCGCCCAGCTGTTAATGTAGAGGATGTTGACTCTGATCATGAGAGGGCAGGAGGAGCAAAAGGAGGAGGAGGAGGAGGGGAAGAACAAATCCCCCAAATCCTCACCCCACAGGACCCAAAGCTTACAACCCTCACTGTTCCTGTGACCCCTTCAGGTCGTCAAAGGTGAGCTAACAGGGGATTTATACTTTAAATCTATCCCATAGGTGCAAAGCCTACGGATGTAACTGCACGTCGCGTTGACGCAGTGAGCAGCTGGAGGGAGGTGTTTCCTTACAGCTATTACAATTGTTTCGGCAAAGCCGAAAAGCTTGAGGGACAATTTAATTTACCTAAAAAACTCTGAAACATTTCACGGCCACAACAACGAGTGACGAGCTGGGCAACTAAAGGGGCAACATTTTCCATTTTTCCATTATGGATGGCTCCGCATGTGAAACGCTGACCTCATAAACACCACCATCCACTGACATGGTTTACACGATTAACACTGCTCTACAAATTCACAGCAGAAGACTGAATCAGCAGTAAAACTGCATAAACATCCATATTTTTAATATGATCACTAACTAAAATAATTATGCTCTTAACTGACTGGCTTCTATAAAACTCGCTGTAAGATTTAATTAAACACTAAATATTTAACGATACGTTGTTAGATGTTATTTTTGTAAGATACACTAAACGATGAAGATAAGAAGCTGTCCTGCTGTCTTTCCCGTGTTGGGAAATCGTGGATGCCGCGTCCTCCTAAAGAGGAGAGCAGCTGTGCAGCTTGTAATCAGATGGTACGGGGGCAGATTAGTGCCCATAGCACGTCTGTGAGGGCACCGTTCATGCTGAACAATATCAATATTGTTGTTTTCTCTGTCTGTAAATGCAGCTTTGGTTGTATGTTATCAACAGACTAGTGTGTGTTACGTTTAACATTTTGCACTCACGTTTTGATCTCAGTTCATCTCAACTAAATATTTTTAACCCTTTTCTCTCTCCTTACGCTTTGCATCTACAGTAAAGGAGATAAAGAGTAAGGATCCTGTTTGAATTGTCTCCTGGGGCTTTTGTGCACGCTCTTCCAACAGTGACCACTTCCACCATGACACTATAGATGTATTTGTGTAGCATATATGCAATCCTGCCATTATATCTCATAACACAGAAATAAGAAGTAGACTCACTGGGATACATGATCTGGGTGCGAGCTTCTCTTTGTCATGTGAAGCATTTTCATCCAAATATTTGTAGCAGCAAAAACAGAAATGCAGTTGTTTCATCATAAAAGGCGTTTGCTGTCAGAATTGTCACATATGTCTTTCATTGTTACATTTTCCATTTTGGAGTGAAATGCTTCACACTTCCTACAGTCTGTTATGCTTTCTGTGATTCATCCTACTGCCCCCTACTGTCCATCTTATTGCTCTGCAGTCTTTCCAGAGTCACTGCTGCTGCTTTTGTCTGTATTTTAGTGTCCTGCAGAACAATGTGTGTGCACTCAGAAACATATCCTATCCTTTCTGCACGTAAAAACTCTGAAAGCTGCCAAAAAGATTACGCACACAAGGAAACGGGCACGTACAGTTTATGCAGAACACAGAAAACAGTTTGTTTTATGAGTGGTTTGGAAAGAGCGCTTCCTGTTTTGTGTTGCTGTGTCTTGTGATGTTCTGTTGTAAACTGTGATGGCACTGTTTCTACTTTTGCACGGCTTTGTGCTTTTGGTTGTTTTCATAACGTAGCAAAAGTCAATAAACAAATGCATCACAATCCTGCTTCATCACTGTGTCACCTGCTGGTCACATTACTGTGAGTGATTTAGACTTCCTTATCTGTGTCCTGGATTAACTCCGTGTTTTTCCCTGCTTGAAACGCCGTTCTTCTGTTTGACAGTAGTGGAAGGAATCGCAGGAGCGTCTGGACAAAGATGTAAGATATCCGATCCTTACTGGTGTCCTGCTGCTTTTTCATCCACTTTCTAATATTTTATCCGTGCACTTTCCCATCTGAGTCCTTGCTCACTTATTTATTCAGTCATCATTTCTATTTTCACAGTCATTGACATGGATAGCTGCATGTAGCTTTTCCATAATCTGCAGTGATGTTAGGCTTTCCTGTGTGAAATAAAGAGAATAATGTGACTAAGGCAGCACAGTCTCAAAGTTGCCCCGTCTGCCTGACTTTGACAGCAGGAGGCTTCATTCTGAAAGCGAGGATGACGATGAAGAGGCAAGCATCCCCGTCAGAGCCTGGCCCAGCCAGTCCAGCCTGCACAGCACAGATGACGTGTGAGCGTGCACACACCAAGATAAATAAGTGACATTTACAATAAGAAAAATCGGCATCATCTAAATAAATTGATGTCTCCGTGTCCAAGTCTGAAAGAACGTCCAGCATCTTCTGCCAGTCAGACCAGCACGGTGGTCAACGAGAGGCTTCAGGAGCTCGTCAGGATGTTTAAGGAGAGAACGGAGAAGGCCAAGGAGAAACTCATCGACCCAGACAGCTCGGATGAAGACAGCATTATCACCTGTGAGTCTCGCACACAAACTGAACTGACACACGTTCGAGAAACAAAAGAAGTCAAAAAGATTTGCCGGTACATTTCAGTGTATGTGGATAGTAGCATGTGTGTGTGGATGTTACGGTGCACTTCACTTCCAGGTACGAAGATCTCGAGCCTTGCACAGCCATGAAAGCTGCCACTCAAACACAAGACTGATAAAATTACATAAAACTGCCCAGTGACTGTCACACACAGGTGAGCAGCTTCTGCCACCCACTCCTCAGCCACCCACAGAGTTTTACCCACAGTGTCCCTCATTCATCCCACTATGTAGTTAAGCCCTTCCCAAAGTAGCTTCCTGTAGGTCACAGTCTTAAAGACAAACAGATAAATCAGTGCTTTGTTTTTAGCGAGGGGGTTTGTTTTACAGAGAAATGTCAGTGTATAAAGATTTGTGACCCCAGGAAGCTGCTAAAATGTTGCAGCCAATGGGATCCTAATAAAACCAAACTAAGGTCTGTGTGCACACGTGTGCCACAAACACCTCTGACAACAGGCTGATCGCATTTTTCTCTTTTGTTGTCACGACAGCTTCTAGTTACATTTAGCATCTGTTATTGTAGCACCCAGTGAGAAGCTGGTCAGAGCTAACCCTTTGTGTCACTTTTACCTGTGCTAAAGTCCAACATGTCATCTGTGGCACCCTGTAAACAGCTGTAGAGTCCTGTGGTCTGCTTACAGGTGGATAAACCTTTAACACTTTATTTGTTCCAGTATTTATATAAATGTCTACCAAATGCTAAGAAGGTAATAAAGCTTTGCTGAATCCTGTCTTGAAGGCACTGTTTTCTTTCTTTTTGGCTCTTCCTTCCTCCAGCTCCTCCTCAGCCTCCAGCTCCTCAGCCTGCTCCTGGAGCTCAGCCGCCAGATGAGAACGAGACGCAAGCAGGTCCGTCAGGAGGAGGAGGAGTAGAGAGCGGAACGGAGGAGGAGCAGCCTGGCCGTTGCTGCAAGGTGAAAACACCTCGGTGGATACGAGCCTGTGTGCGATTCCGCTTCCCCGCCAGCATCGACCCTTTCACCAGTGAGAACCCAGCGAATGCGTCACCCTCTACCGCCTTCAGTGTTGTGCTGGACAGTTACTGGAATCATACCTCACACACACCCACAGGCTAAGCCACACAAATCGGACCAGATATTTCTGAGAAACAACCCCACACGCATTTATCAAGTGCTTTGATTCTTATCTTTAAAGGAAAAGAACACGAGAAACATGACATCATGTGAGGTTTGGGAAAAGGTCAAACGACTGCATTGTCCTGTTTTTACAGAAACCCGTGTTCCAATCATTTACTTTTCTTTGTGAGACTTTATCTTTTCTTATTCTTTTGCATGTTTTCTTTAATAGCACTTGGATCTTGCATGGTGGTAGCTGATGCTTTCTTAGTTACCGATCCAGTCTCTCCTGGTCTACACTCTGCACCTCTGTGAACTGTCCACTCACTTAATTCCCTGATTTCTTCCTCTTGTCAGACCTGATGTACGTGCTCTGGATGTTTTTGGTGTCTCTGGCCTGGAACTGGAACGTGTGGTTCATCCCGGTGCGCTGGGCCTTCCCCTACCAAACCCCGGACAACATTCACTACTGGCTGTTAACCGACTACCTGTGTGACCTCATTTACATCCTGGACATCGCTGTTTTTCAGCCGCGCCTGCAGTTTGTGCGTGGAGGGGACATAGTGGTGAGTGGGTCAAAGGAGTAATGTGGACACTTGTTGTAGTTTAAGAGTATAATTGTGCACATTTTGCTTTTGTTACAGTGTGACCAAAAGGAGATGAGAAAGAATTACATGAAAACCAAACGTTTTAAGGTAAAACATTAAGAAAGTGAGGTACATGTCAAAGGTTGTGTTTTCTTTGCATTTAAAGGGTAGAATCAGTCATTAAAGTGAGATCCTGTCGTCTCACTTTCAGTTTGATGTGGCCAGCCTTGTTCCCCTTGAGCTCTTCTATTTTAAAACTGGCATCAACCCTCTGCTCCGCTTACCACGGCTGCTGAAGGTGAAACCCTGACACCACACACCGAACGTCTCCTCCAACAATCTCACTGCTCGCTCATTTCCTGGGCTCCACATCACCTTTAGTTTTAGGAATCAGTCATTTACAGTTTCGTCACAGTTTCAAATACTAAGCTCTACAAATATGTTCCTTCCATATCTGCAGATCAAGTCCTTCTTTGAGTTCAATGATCGTCTAGAGGCCATCTTGACCAAAGCCTATATCTACAGGTCAGCGTCACACTGCATTGGTCGTGTCCTGATATGTTAGCACTCGAGTGGCAGGAAAAATTGTGACTGCATTGTCCTCATTTCCATTTTGAAATAAAGTTTTAAGAGACATACAAAACTACCGAGTCACAGAACCAATCTGCTGTTAGATATGCATTTCATGTATTTTCCTGTGTTTTCCGTCTCTTAGGGTGATTCGTACCACCACCTATCTTCTTTACTGTCTGCACTTTAATGCCTGTCTCTACTACTGGATCTCTGACTTCATAGGACTGGGACTGACTGAGTGGGTGTACAATGGCGAGGGTAACAGGTTGGTGGGCTGTTTTTAGTAGCGGCCATGTGTCTTTTAACCAAATGACTGCTTTGAAGATAAGAACAGAGTGTTTCTCTTCTCAGTTACATTCGCTGTTACTACTTCGCAGTGAAGACCCTGATTACCATTGGGGGTCTGCCAGATCCCACCACCCTGTCTGAGATCATCTTCCAACTCATCAACTACTTTATCGGAGTCTTTGCTTTCTCAATCATGATTGGACAGGTAGGCGCACACGTGCGCCTCATGTACAGTGCCATGAAAAAGTCTTTGCCCACCTTCCTGATTTCTTTTTCAAATATTTTTCTCACACTTAAATGTTTCAGGTCATCAAACAGATTTTAATTTTACACAACGATAACCTGAGTAAGTATAAAATAGTTTTTAAATGATGAAAACAAAGCCAACATCTACCTGCACCTGTGTGAAAAAGTATTTGACCCTTGGTTAAATGATGAATTAACTGCGACTGACAGTTGAGTTCAGTTTCACTAACCGCACCCAGGCCGACACTGGAACGTGTCTGACAAAGCGAAGTCCGCTAACAGAAAGCAGCTCATCACTGCACGATGTAAACAAACATGAAGAAAGTCATCGGCACCTGTCAGTCTGGAAAGAGTTACAGTGCATTTCTAAGGCTTTGGGACTCCAGCGTTAAAGAGCCTGGAACTATGGTGTGTTATGGCCCTGGCCATATTTTGGATCACGTTGGCTGGATTTTGTTCTGTGTGTCCTGTGCCTTTAAGAGTCTCTGCAGGTCCTTCCTGATTGGAGAGCTGGCAGCTGCTGATTGGTTCCATCATCAAGTGGCTGTTTTAAAAACTCTCTCCAGCAGTTGTTCCCCCTGACAGCAGCAGAGCCGTCCTCCGCCTCCAAACCTTTATCTGTGATAAACTTCTGTGTGTGACTTCAGAGAATTGCTAAGTTTTGTATACAGTGTGTAGATGCTTTCACTTATAAAGAGGCTCTGAAGCAGAAGGCGTGGACTGCCTTCCTTCTCTTGTTTATTCAGTTAGGGAGTTAGCAGTAGCGCTTGCCTTGTGTTTGCTAGCACCTCCGTTTTTGGAATAGCTTGTTCTGTTTGTTATTTTGGCCTTTGTTCACCCCGGAGTTAAAGCTTTTGGTTTTTGGTAGCAATAAAACCACCTTAACTTGTAAATTGGCTTCTGGATATGGCTTTGGTATGGAAGCCCGTTTCCGCCACTAAATAAAAACAAAAAAGCTAGTATCCATAACTCGAAATTTCGAGAAAGTAACTCAAAATTAAGAGAAAATAACTCGAAATTTTGAGTTATGGATCCTTTTTTTTTTTTTTTTTTAGTGGCGGAAACGGGCTTCCATACTTTGGGGACCGGGCCGGGGTCACTCTCCTTTTAACCCTTATGTTGCGCTCCTGTACTCCTAGACCAGGACGTAACGGGTGAAGCTTCCAAAGGAGTGAAAAAAAGTCTGGATGATTGTCAAGACTTTGGGGAAATATTGTGTGGACGGGTGTAAGACTAACACAGAGCATCATACAAACGGTCCACAGTGGTGGTGGTAGCGTGATGGTCTGGGCTGCTCTCATGATCTGAAACATTTAAATGTGACAAATATCGAAATAGAAATCAGAAAGGGGGCAAACGTGTGTAACATTAAAAGCTTGTGATTGTTTCGGGACACTAATAATCCTCATTTTGCTCATTTGTCTGTCAGATGCGCGATGTTGTCGGTGCAGCTACAGCAAGTCAAACCTACTACCGCAGCTGCATGGACAGCACTATTAAATACATGTCCTCCTACCGCATCCCGAGAGACGTCCAGAACCGGGTCAAAACCTGGTATAACTATACCTGGCAATCACAAGGCATGCTGGGTGAGGAGGACGTGATATATTTGCATTCATCTTACGCATGCAATGTTTCAGTCACACCTGACCCTTTGCTTCTTCCTTTACCGTCCAGACGAGCAGGAGCTGCTGAATCAGCTGCCAGATAAAATGCGTCTGGACATAGCGATAGATGTCAGCTACTCCATTGTGAGCAAAGTCCCTCTTTTTCAGGTAGGAATTAGAAATACAAAATGTAGAACATACTGGTAGGCTTCACTTAATCTCCCTTTTTAAAATACTTTTATGCATCTGGAGAAGTGACGCCAGGTTGTTTTATTTTGGCTCTCCCTCCTGACAGGGTTGTGACAGACAGATGATTTTCGACATGCTAAAAAGCCTGCGCTCTGTCGTCTACCTCCCGGGGGATTATGTCTGCAAAAAGGTACATGTGCTTATTTCTCCATGTTCTGGTGTATGAATCATGTCAAATATTTTCAGCTTGATGTTTTTTGCTTGATCTCTGTCTAATCACCTGGCTCGGGTATTTCACTTGTCTAAGGGCGAGGTGGGTCGGGAGATGTATATCATAAAGGCTGGAGAGGTGCAGGTGGTTGGAGGCCCAGATGGGAAGACTGTATTTGTCACTCTTAGAGCAGGATCAGTCTTTGGAGAAATCAGGTAAAGACGTGGCGCACAATTAAGAGTAAAAGTTTTCAAACAGAGTTACAGTGTTTTCACACATGCAGACAAGCACAGAGCCAAAAACTGTGATGGTCACACTCCAAGGTCCCAGAACCATTTTATACATCAAATCAAACAGTTACACTTATAGAGAAATTCCTCTTTCCTAAATGTAAAAATGCACCTTTCTTTTAAATAATGCTGTTTTTAACCACAGTGCTCTTTGTTTGGTAGCTTGCTTGCAGTCGGCGGTGGTAACAGGCGCACAGCCAATGTGATTGCTCATGGCTTTGCCAATCTATTCATCCTGGACAAAAAAGACCTGAATGAGATCCTGGTCCACTATCCAGAGTCCAAGAAACTGCTGCGCAAGAAAGCCAGGTTGAATATGAATAGAAATAATATTTGTCCTGTATCTGTACTGTATGATTTCCCCTCACTGCCAGCTCATCAAACGCTCCGGTGCTGTCGGCCACCCATCATCAGTTCAAGTAGCTATCAATCCAAAAGCACTTTAAAACACCCAGCACAGGACCAAAGTGCTGTACAGAAAATCAGTTAAAAACAAAAGAATAACAGAAAACAGCAAAAATTAATAAATATATACAACACATAATACATAAAAATTAAAACAGCCCTATATTAAAAGAAAACAAGCAAGAAAACAACATCTTAGCTCAGAGAGATAAGATGGGGCAAGGCCATGGAGAGGTTTAAAAGAATTTTATTACAGTAATCCAGCCGACCGCTAACAGAGGCGTGGATCACTGTCTCAAAGTGCTGCTGTGAAAGAACTGGCTTTATGTTAGCCAGCTGCCTCAGCTGAAAGAAGCTAGATTTTACCACTGCCTTAATCTGACTGTCAGACTTCAGATCACAGTCCACTTTGACCCCCAGGTTTGTGACAGCTGGTTTAACACACTGGGCTGTGTGGAATCTGCCTTTTTTCTTTAGAGGGACATAGATCTGACAGTCATCAGCATACAAGTGGAAAGCAATGCTGTGCTTTCTCAGTACAGAACCAAGAGGAAACAGATATAAAGAAAAGAGGAGGGGGCCTAGAACTGAGCCCTGTGGGACACCACACAAGAGGGGAGGACGACACAGAAAGTTCACCACTCCAGTGCTGTGCCCCTAATGCCCACCCAGTGCTCCAAAGGAGAGAGTAAAAGGATCCACTGTATCAAACGCAGCACAGTCCCAGCATCAGTAGCTAAAAATATGTCATTGAAAACCTTTAAAAGGGCTGATTCAGTGTTATGAAAGGGTTTAAAACCAGATTGGAAAACCGCTAAAACATTTTGCTTTCCCAAGAAGGTATGACTATGCAGGGCAGCTCGAGTTCCCCCTTTTTTCTGCTTACAGTTGTCGTTAGCCGGATTATCCTTGTCTCAAACACAGGAAGATGCTTAACAAAGGAAAGAAACCTGAACCTAAAGAAGAGGCTAAGGAACCCCCTCTGGTACCAGCAGCTCCTGTCAGGGCAGAGACGCCCAAACTGTTGAAAGCAGCTCTTGAGATGACGGAGAGATCGTCGGGACTTAAAGGCGCTTTGGCAAAAGTCAAAGAGAAGACGAACAAGTCCAGCATCTCCTTACAGGTAAACATGCTCAAACCCTGAGCTAACCCAGCAAATCATCTACTTTGAATAGAAGATTTATTTACTCTCCTCTTCCCTTCCCAGCCATCCATCTCCTCCCCCCTCCCACCTCCATCCCCCGCCTCCAGCTTGGAACCTGACAGGGAAGTGGACACGCCATCACCCATGTCTGCCGGCTCTCCGACATTTCGCTCTGCTTCCCGGTGTCGGTACTCTGCGATGCCTCAGTCACCCTCTGAGTGCCACAGCGACACAGTCACGAAGGAGCCAATCAGTGATGATGAAGGAAACGGGAAGAGGAAAGAAAAAAAGTCGTGATTACTTTCTATTTATTTAAATGTATTTTCAATTGTATAGCGCCAAATCCCAATAGCTGCTGCCTCAAGGCGCTTTAGGGGAAAGACTCGATGATATTAGAGAGAAAACCTCAGTAATCAGATTCCCCCCCTATGAGCAAGAACTTGGCGACAGTGGGAAGGAAAAACTCCCCTTTAACAGGAAGAAACTCAGGGAGGGTCTCAATAGTTTGAATGATCGTTAAATAATAATATCTATAATTATAGCCTAATGCATTTAACACATTGTACTAGTTAAGTTTTATAGCTCATCTAATGTAACAGGAAACTGTCAGTCCCACGATTTCTGGCCCATTTTCATCGTCTGCACTGAGTTTATGTGAGTAAATTCATTGTAGCTACGATGAGTAAATTCTGCAGGATTGAACTTGTTGTCTTTCTGTGAAACAGGAAAGGAGAAAATGTTTTTGCTGTTGTTGTTTGCTGAATGTTTACGGATTCTTTTTGTAAACTTGAAAGATGCCTTACATGTCTGACTCTGTTGTGTTGGTGTAAGTTTTGTTTTGAACAAAGATACTGGGTAAGGTTGTAGCAACATCTCCTAACTTCAGCATATTTTACACATTGATACATGATACATGTGTAATTGTAAAGCAAACAGTTTATTACTATGTACTAAGAACCAGCCTACTGATGGAATTAACCTCACTGCGGTCGATCTTTTTATGTTTTCTTTTGTTTTGTACAATAATGTAAATATATCTGTTTTTGTATTTATTTAGCTCTCACAGTTTAATTTTAAGTCACTGTGCTGGTTGTGTTGTCACAAGACTGCAATAACTGTAGAAATGCAAAATGCTTCACTTGTGCTGTAAATGCTTAATATAATCGCACAGCAGTACTTTTGTATAGATGTGCTAACTGTAGCCACAAGCCAGCGATCCGTACTGCCAGACCATAGAAAGGAATCATCGACAAAGGCCTGTTTTTTCGAGTAAATTTTATTGAAATAAATGAGTTTTCGTCATATTTTAGCATCTGTTCTTGTCTTTGACTTGTCATAAAGGTAAAAAGAAAAAAAGACCGAAACTAAACAGGAAACAACAGGACGTGAAACCAGTTAGTTCTGGTGGTTGAAACACTAACCACAGACCAGGATCTGGTTCTTGGTTCAAATCAAGAACAAATTTGACATTTTTACTTGCTGGTGTTTGTTCCAACATATTTTAACTTTACTGATATTAAACTGGAGGTTTGTAGTATTTGTTGGGGGGAAAGGGGCTTGAATGATAAATCTAGTTAATATCTTTGTTTTTATTTTATTTTCTGCAGGTCAATACGTGGGTTAATTAATTCTTAACAGCCAATCCCCACAGTAAAGTTGCGGTCTTCTCTCATACAGGGGACATTTTTCTGCATGAAGTCATTTTAAATGTTTTTGCAAGATTTTCCAAACGTTAACTTGCACTGCGGATGTTTAGTATTTTTACGGCGTGTTATTGACCCACAGTCATATCTGTTCCATTTTTGCACAGATCATCACCTGCATTCATGTATATATCGATCCGCTTTGCACTTTTAAGTTTTATTTTTGTTTATTTAAGTGTATCTTACTTATGTTTTGCACTAAGTACCGAAGCAATACTGTCGTAAACCTGCTCACCATTTGGCAACAAAAGCCTTTCTGATTCGGCTCTAACAGCTAACCGCTTCTTCTGGGCCGCACCATCGTCTGTGTGGGGTAAACAGAACACTTTCCACACATTTAGGTCAAAGCGTCAAAAACAAATCAGATCAAAGCTCGTCGGTACCAAGCGTGCTGGAAAAAACACAGCGCCCCGCCCCCTGACGTCATCAGCACCTCCTCTGCGGTCAGCTGATCGCACCTGAAGGGACTGAGCGTGCACAGAGCCTAACGTAAAGGAGCTTTCAGGGGAACGACAGCAGGTAACGCAGCTTGTAATGAAAGGAAAGCTGTAGCTGTAATTATTAGTTCACGGGCGACACCGTTTCTCTGTGCTGTGGACGCATTAGCTTAAAGGCTAAACTTAGTTCACGATAGCTACTGTTTGGCTAGCTGAGTCACAGATGGTCTGGACGATGGGAGACAGCGATGGGGAGGACGCAGTGGACACTCCTGCGCTGCCCGTGGAGGTGAGTGCAATACAAACGCAGTGCTCGTGAGCTACAGTAACAGTGTTCTAATGGCAGTCAGCTACTGCGCATGACCTGCTGTACCTGTCGAGTGTGCTCTCGCTGGAGCTGGTTCGGATCGAGCTCTTCGCGGATGTTTAATCTAATCCAGCATTTCTGTCTCAATCTGCAGGTCGTAGTTTACATCCTGAGTTTTCTCCACGCTTCAGACAGGAAGGAAGCCTCGCTGGTCTGCCGTAGCTGGTACAGTGCCAGCCAGGACCCCCGCTTCCAGGTCACTCTCCCCAGACCACAACAGAGACGATGAATTGAAAGGTGGCTGCACATTTTAACTGTGTTTTTTTCAAATTGCAGAGGAACATCACCTTCCGCTTCCCGGCTTCGGCCTCGTCCCTGGAGCTCATCAGGGGTCTGGGCCGAAAGCCACGCTGCAGCCTGATAATCAGCCAGCTCGATGGCTTCAGCATCTCCAGATCGCTGCTGCTGGAGGTGCAGTACTCTGACGAATTAAACAGCTCCTGTCTGACACATATTAGGGGTACAGGTGGTTTTTTGTTGTGTTTAGTACCTAAAAATGTCTCAGCATCCATTGCTCCTTCTGTGAAACTATATTCCTGACGTCATGTGATGACAAACCCACAAACAAGCAGTCATACGCTTCCTGGTAGGCTCACATAATTCACACACCTCCGGGCAATGGAAACTTTTTTTACAGTGGATTTGTCTGGACTCTAGTCATCTTAGAAAAACACTAGCATTGTTTTAACATTTTTATATATATCTCAATCACAGCCTTATTATTTTAATTTCCTGTCACAAGGATAAACACGTGACAGGCCATAAATGAACGCCAAAGTTCAGAGCAGCTGTGGTCATTACTTAATAATTCATGCTTATCACAATCATGTGCGTCTGTGTGTGTGAACGTGTAAGCACCGAGTTTCCCACTAAACACACACACCTTTGCTAACCTTCCTGTTTTGTGTTGCTTCCTCCTCAGGTGGGCCTTTGCCTGGGCCCTAAACTGGAGAGCCTGGCCCTGCCTGGAAGCAGCATAACAGAGGCTTCCCTGCTGGCCCTGCTCCCTCGGCTTTCCTCCCTCCGCAGGTTGGACCTCAGAGGTCTGGACAGCCTCTTCATGTCTGGAGCATTCCTCTCCAGGGAGGAGCACAGACAGCAGGTGGGTGGAGACGGGCAATAAACAATCTGAACAATTCAAACAAGAAATTTTAAAAAAAATCTTTATTTTTTTATGGTGTCATAAAAATGTGAGCAATCATAATCTGCTTCCAGGTGCGGTCAGCACTGTGTGGTCTGGAAGAGCTGGACCTGTCTGACCTCCGTTACCTGTCTGACCTCACCTTCAACCGGCTGACCGGATGCACGCCGCGTCTCCGTCGGCTCTCGCTGGCTGGCTGCCATATTGCTTTTGAGTTTGACCCGTATCGAGGGTGCCCGGTGGGGGCCGTCGAGGACTCTTCAGCTCTGCTGTCGCTTAGGAACTTGAGGAGGTTGTTGATGGAGCAGAAATCCACCCTCGTAGCTCTGGACCTCAGCAGGACATCCATCACCCCTGAGTCGCTGCGCACTGTTGCACAGGTCGGGATGCTGGCACAGCACAAGTTTCAGCATCACTAAGAATACTTCCACTGAGAGCTGTAATTCTGTGTTGCAGGTTCAGGGTTTGTTTTTAGAGGAGCTGATCCTGCACGGCTGTAAGGAGCTGACCAACTACTCGGTGGAAGTTCTGGTGAAGCACCAGCCAAGCCTCCTCAAACTGGACATCAGCGGCTGCACGGAGCTGACCAGCAGGTCTGTGGAGGCCATAGCGCGAGGTCTGAGGTCACTGACACACCTCTCATTGTCGCAGGACTGGAGGATCACAGAAAAAGGTTCCCCCCGTGCACGTTCTTGTGTATTTAACTGAAATTGTCACCCAGTGTGATCATTTTTATATTTGATATTATCTTTGGAGTGACCGTAATCACGATGATGGAACAAACTAAAAGCAGCTTTAAGGGGAAAACAAACGAAATAATCAGCATTTTTCTATTTGAATAGAACTGCAAGTTTATGATGCTCGGTTATTAGTTTCACGCTCGCAGCTCATCGCACTGCCTCCATGTGATTAACATCGTGTTACCAACAGGCCTGTCGGACCTGCTGTTGTTGCCCTCCCTGCGCTCTCTGGACCTGTCAGAGTGTCTGCACATCAATGGAACAGAGATGGTGAAAGGCTTGAAGGGATCCGATGCTGCCAGACGACAGCTAGAGACGCTCAACCTCAGGAGCTGCACCTACATCAGGGTCGGTCATTGTCTGCGTCGCTTCGTTCGGTTTAAACCAGACGGAAAAATCTTAGCTTCCTGCCTTTCTTTTAGGATCCTGCAGTTTTCTTTCTCGCCCAGCTGCTCGGGGACACTCTCTGCGAGCTTGACCTGACTTCCTGCAGTAATGTGACTGACCTGTCCGTGTGCGCAGTCGCCACCTACCTGCAGAAGCTGGTGGTGCTGCGGCTCGGCTGGTGTAAAGAAGTTACAGACTGGGGTCTGCTGGGAATGGTGCAAAGAGCCAAATGTGAGCCTGACGAGGAGACGGTGAGAATCACAGCTTTGTGTCTGTTTTGCTCTAAGCACGTGTGGTTGTTATAATAATTCGCTCTAACAGGGAGACAAGGGGCCCAGGTTCACCCGGACTTTTGGCAACATGGGCTTCTTCAAGCCTCCTCGCTTGCCTTTCGAGGAGCGACCCAAGCTAGTGACTCCGAATGACCTGGAGCAGCTCAGACAGCAGGCTGGAGCTTCTCTTTTAGCTCTCAGCAGGCTGCAGGAACTGGACCTCTCTGCCTGCTCCAAACTGACGGACAGCAGCATCACTCAGGTAGGAGGAGGACGGGCAGCAGAAGGTTCCAGTCTGGAATGCAAAATATTTGAAAAGCTCTGTTCTCCTCTCTCAGGTGATGCGTTTCCCAGATCTCCACCATCTGTCTCTCTCCATGCTGCCGGAGATCACAGACGACAGCTTAGTGTCGACGGCGCGTCACTGCCGCAGTCTCACTAGTCTCGTGCTCAGCCACTGCCCAGGTATCAGCGACCGCGGCGTGGCGCATGCTGCGCCCTACCTCCCCAGACTGCAACATCTCTACCTCTCCTGCTGTAATAACATCACCGATAGGTGATTAGCACACACGCCTCGCAAGTAGCTGCAGCTCATCGGAAAGCCATCAAATTCTTACGCTGTTTGTACTCTAAACCCCGCAGATCCCTGCTCCTCCTGGTGCAGCACTGCAAACGTCTGAGGACGCTCGACATCTCCAGGTGCAACAACATCTCCGTAGCAGCAGTGGACTTCCTCCAGACACAGCTGCCCTTCCTGGAGAATCTCCACTACAAGTTCATAGGTGGGGCTGATCTTAGCCTAAGCCTCTGACAGGCTGAGTGAACATCCCGAGAGGCTGCTGGGACTTGAAAAAGAAGAAAACCTGCTGACTATAGTCTGCTCTCAGCTGAGCTTTTGGCACATGTCAGTATTTTGTGCAAGAGAGGAAAAATACTTTAAAGTTTACAGCAGGACCTAATTATGTCATCTCTCGAGTAAATATCTGCTCCTGTGTGGAGTAGGAATCACCAGTTTGGACCAAAGGTTATTTTTAAAGATTTCAAAGGAAGGCGAAGACGGCAACACACGAGCACCACAGGAGGAAGAAAGTAGTCAGCGTTTCATGTATTTACTGTTCGGAAAATTTTATATTTAAATTCTTTGAGGTGCTTTTAAATGAATTACTGCTGTCACAGACGTAGATTGTTGTAGACAGATGCCAGCGACGCTCCATTTCCTTTATTGTTTTAATGCTGGCAGTCTTTGCTTGTTTGCTCAGTGATGTTGTTAAAAGCAGGATGTAGGATGGGACACTTTGATGCTGCTAAAGCTGTGGAGTGAAAACGTTTCCCCAACTTCATCTTTTAGATTAAAACAAAGTAAATCAGGGTTTTAATCACTAATTGCTTTTCAAAAATGATAGAGTGTCAGATGTTCTTGGAAAGGGAGCATCATGCCAAAACTAGCGAGTTTCATTTCCACTCCAGCCCACTGTGGACGCTGTTGTAGCACTGAGACAGAGGGAGTACTCATCATGGACCAAAGTGTGCAAAGGTGTCTTTTATAAATAAACCAAAGTTTGGCTTTTTGCTGTATAAATCAAATGTTTTTATTCATGTGAATTAAATCAAAGCACATGATTCAACGTGGACATTATCCCAGAGGTCAGTGTGTCAGTGTGGAGCAGCTGTGCTGAAACGAAATCAGTCAGTTCCCCAGTAGCTCCTCCAGGTGGCGCCACTGAGTGCTCACATTACAAAACCAGCCGTGGACAAAAAGCATCAGTTTTAAAGTTACAATGAAATTTGATCCAAAAAGCCAAAAGTCATCCAACGCATGTGGTACCGTGTGATTGTGACAGAGGGACGTGTGCCTGTTTGCAACAACGATTCAAAATCATTTAATGCATCTCTGCTCCAGAGCTGCTGAGATCCACATGAAGACGAGTGCCTGCAGGTGCATGAAGCTGCGTAACACTGAACACCTGCTGTATGTCTGATGTGCTGGAGAATAAACGACGTACCGTGTTGTAGTTAATGCCCTCTTTAAAAAACGCAGTATTCCTCACACACATTTAGAGAATTCAAAAATATAAAATGATTGTAAAACAAGTGTAAAGTACCATTACTTGAGTGGTTATATTAAAAAGGATTGAATTACATTTTGCTCGGTACCTGTGTGAAGGTTTGAGTGCAGGGAGGAGCAGACGTGCGTCACACAAACACTGACGGCGTCTCAACCTTGTTCCTGCTTCACTCGTTTCACTTGGATGTTTAAAATAAGAAAACTCAAGCGTCAAAGTTATAAATCTGCGATTAAGATGACAAGCGCGTGCACGCGCAGCTCCGCCCACACCAACGTCTCGTTTCACACATATTTACACAGTCACGCGCTCATTGTTCTGTCTGGCTGAAGTCGTAGCAGAAGTTGAAGTTGCTCGGAGGTTTGGGAACGACCGGAGCGTTGTCGGGTATGGGAACGTTCTCCAGATCTAGGAGGCGGAGCTTGATCTCCATAGACAGGAGGATCTCCAGCTCACTCCGCATCGATTCGCTGCTCATCTCCCGGCCGAGGAGCACACTCAGTCCGTCCGTCCACAGGCAGAACTGAAGACGTAGTGGAAGCTGGTTAGATTTAGTTTCTTCACCGTATATCACAAAGAAACTGAAGGAGGTAACGGAGCAGCGTTTAGACTCACGTCGGTTCTGGACGGGGCGATGAAGTTCAGGCTGTACTCCTCTACGTCGTACGTGATGCTGAATGCCAGATCGAGGACCTCCTACAGAGAAAGCTCAGTGAGACATTCCCCCGTCCACACTTATTATCAATCATCACCAGTAACAAGAATCATTGTTAAACAGAAAGAAGCTCGAGAGCATCAGAGACATCCCAGTGTGCTTGGGTGAGGACTTCACGCTGGAGAGACCACATCTCTCACCTGGCCTGGGAACGCCTCAGCGTGACCCCAGATACCCTGAGTGAGGGAGGTCCTTCTGTGCCCATCGATGGACCTGCATCTTATTTCCTCAAGCCATGTTTAGTTTCTCTCCATATTTCTCCCTTGACTGTCCACACCACCTACAGCAGGAGGTGATCACCATGGTACTGAGAAGGTGAAACAGCTGACCTTATTCTGTTTGCCTTTGTTCTCCTTCATGTGAGGACAGTCTTTACCCGTCAGCAAGCCTTTGATATCTGCGACTGGAACTGAAGAGGAAGCGTCAAAACACACATATGGTTAATATACTTCAGACAATAAAAACCATCTGTCGGAGTCATATTAGTTCCTTCTTCTGTTTTGAATAACAAAGAGTCGTCAGTGCCAAGCGGTAGCTGCAGGTGGCCCCGCCCCTCCCTGAGGAGTCTTCCTGTTAAAAGGAAGTTTTTCCTTCCCACTGTCACCAAAAAGACTGTTGGGTTTTCCTCTGTGTGCATTACTGTGGGGTCTACCTTACAATATAAAGCGCCTCGAGGCGACTGTTGCTGTGTAAATAAAACTGAATTGATCAGCGGCTCAACACACCTGCACTGTTCTGCACTTTGTATCAGGGTTTGTTGGGCACTGATGCTTGATGATTAATCAATGAGCATAATAAACTGGAATTCCACACATGACAGTTTCTCACAATTTAATTTTAATGGATAAACCTAAGCATGAATATGGCTCGAGCCATTTGGTGTAGAAAAACTGAACTCACTCTTCTCCTGCAGTGTTTCTATTGGTGGATTTTCCGTGTCTTCCTCCACATCGCCGTAGTGAAGCATTTTGTGATTGGGCGACAAGCGACAGTACCACAGTTTATCTGAAGAGACAAAGACGCGGGTTAGCCTGACACGCCCAGTCTGCCGTTCGCTGCACGCGAGCCTGTGAGCGCTCTCACCCTGTCTGCGTCGGCTGCTGATCTTCCTGAACATCGTGCCCTGACACAGCCTGTTGAGTCTCTGCTGCCGGATCAACTCGAGCAGCTCCGGCTTCAGCCGCTCTTTGAGTTCACTGGAAAGAAAAGCAGCAAAGAGCTATAAAATTATTCTGAAAACGTCACAAGCAGTTTTCTCGTTGTTCTAAGACATAAACCGTCACTATTGCCCAGATGACATTTATTCAAATCTAATCAAAAATCAAGCAGCAGAACTGTTACACTGAGTGTTTAGTGACAAACACCAGTGTGACCTGCTGGTTGCTCCATACGGGTGGAAACTATTTGGAGTCGTCAGCAGAACAGCTGATCGGACAGTTTAACAAACCACAAACTCCGTTTTTATTGAATCGTTTCCAGAATGTGGGGTCAACACACGGGACGCTCAGCCGAACTGTGTGTGGATCACAAACACACTGAACCTGAGCTCGTTTATTTCAAGCTTCTGTTCTGTTACAAATCTAATCTTTGCATGACTGAATCAGTATGGACGGCGTGTAAATGACCTTTAAATTTGGTAAATATTTTTACGTTTGTTTGAAAGGTACTTCGGTTTTATTTTGAAATCCAGGCTTTTATTTTGAAACAGGAAACTGGCGCAAAACCGTTAAAGGGCTTGTTAGTAAGGTTTCTTTTAGGATATGGTAAATAGTATGCCTTAAAGTGAAAAATATGTACGTTTCCTTTGCCAATTAGTACCTGGCTGACAGTGGCACAAGGTTTGTTAATGTTTCCTTTAACGGAATAAGTTACGTGCAACCAACATGTCGTTTAATAGAGTTTGTGTTGTTAACCTTGACCTTTATGTGTAGCTGTAAGTTAGTGAGGTGATATAATGAATTGAATGATGTAAATTTGATGTATATGCTATATGTGAGCAGGGGAAATGTGTTTCCTTTAATGTTATGGTATTAATATTGCTGGCTTTGTTTTGCTCCTAGCTCTTACGGTGTCTTCACTGAATGTTTCAATAAAAACATTTCCAATAAAACCTCTGAAGCATCAGTATAAGAGACCATCATTCAGCCAGGGATGCTACACGGCGGGAACTGCAGACCTCGACATTTCTCTGACATGCAGAAAGTAAATGAGTTCAACTGTAAAAGGCAAGAAGTCAATCTGGGAAGCAGTGGGCGCTCATCTGATCCGATGAATGCTGGCAGCTTTTAAACAACCTATCCGTTTATCACACCGCGGTGGGCCTCGGCTCGCCTGCAGTACAGATGGATTTACCATGTGTGCCCACTCGAACGTGACTGCACAACACACTCATCCATAACCAGTAGACCTGGCTCCTGCCTACAGATAGACAAACATCTGTTTATACAGACTATAGGACAGTTGGTGCACATGGCAACTCCTTTAACACAGACCGGTACGCAGCACGTAAACCTGCTGATGCTCACAGCACAGGCGGAGCCAGAGTCTCTTCCTGGTGCAGTCGTTCCGTCTGCCGCAGTTTGAGGATCTCGCTGTAGTTCAGAGCGTTAACTTTGTTCTTGAAGAGCTCCAAGGAGGTCGGCTTACTCGACAGAGTCCTGGTGATCTGCTCCCTCACCACCTGCATCACCTGAGGACAGATATGGGAGCACAGACATGCTGTTGGTGTGATAGGGATTGGTGTTTCACGGCTTGGCTTTGACATAACCAGGGCATGTCAGCCTGCCTATTTAACACGTTTGTGCACAATGGTTGAACATTATTCCTTCATGTGGGCAAAAGAAGACTCCGAGCCGCTCAGTCATCAGTGCGATATCCTCTCCACGCACGCGCTCACACGATGGCCTTGCTTGCATTTGTCAAACGGTGCCATCATAACGTCCTTGACCTTAATGTGACTAAGACTAAGGAGTTAATCACTGGTTACAGGAAAGATGGCGGTAAACCGAAGGCCAGAATCACACACAGTGAGACTCCAAGTTGTGTAAATATTTGGGAACGCTCGACTCGCAGCTTAAATCTGATATAAACACGAGAAACTGCGGTTAAACGAGGACAACAAAGAATTAATTTTTGCAGAAGCTGAAAGTTTTCAGTGTTTCTAAGAATATTTGATAGAATTTTTATCATTCTGTTATTGCAACACGTTCTTTATGCGCTGCTTTGATGAGCAGGATGTGAGTAACAGGGACAGCGTTAGCAGTATCCCCGAGCTCGAGTCTCGCGCACCCTCGAGACAAAAACTGCTCCTCAAATTCTTTCACGTTCTTCTATTAAGCTGCTGAATGTTAAACGTGAAGAATAATAGTTTGTTCTTGTCCCGTCTCTTATTGTCCACAGCTCACCTGTCGGTCGTGTGGGGTTCAGGGGGTTGAGGTTAGGAGCAAACCCCCTCGAGCTCTCGGTTTCTGCTTACAGAATAAAATGTTCATGCATCAGGAGTTAGTGAGGGCGGTCTCCACCCAGCAGCTGTCTTGATACATACACTGGTAAGGTCGTCGTCTTTGTGTGGGAAACGGTTCGTGCTGCTCGATGACAGACTGACTGGTTTCTATCGTTACCTGTAAAGTGTTTCTTTAGTTCAATTTTTACTTTATTCTTTGTTTTTATTGAGATGGTGGTCAGACTGAATTGCCCAGCGTTTTCTGAAGCTCCGTGCTTCAGTCTGTGTTTCTACTCGTTAAAGTGACGCTCACACAGAGACGGGAGGTGACCCTCAGCGCTCAGGGCAGTGACATACGTGTTAAATCTATGGTTCCCTCAGTCGTAAAAGTGGAAAATCTATATAAAAATCAATAGTGTTAAAAGACCGAGCCAACTCTGCGCTGCTGCGGTCACACCCCCTCACCCACACATGTACGCAGCTGACCTAGATCATTCCTGTTCACGCCCAATTTGATTGACTGCAAACAATCAGCGTCTAAAGTGTCGATAAGCCTCGACTCATTCTCAAAGCTCAGAGTAATCGCTCGGTCTCACAAATGTCCTCCAAGAATGTGAAGCGTGACCAAAGTGTTTGTGACTGCAGACGACAGCGAAGTCGTTTTTGTCCCGCAGCAGTGGAAACACAATCTGTGAAATCCAGACCGTCGTACAGAACACGAAACGAGCGTCTACGGTTTCACAGCGCGGCTCCCCGCTCACGTCCTCAGAGCCAAAATAAACTCATCGTCCAGCAGCAATCACATGACACGGTCTGCGCTCCCACCACTGTACATCTGTTTACGTACAGATGTGTACAGATGAGTGGTAACTGTTCCCACCTTCTATTCTGCCCTTATCTGTATGCAATCTGCTCCTATTGCTCTTCTGATTGATGCAAACTGCATTTCATTGCCGTGTGTTTATACACGTGTAACGACAATAAATCTAATCGACACATTGTAACGATTTATTAACAGCTTCTAGTGTCACACATTGAAAACAAACAAAAAACCTTTTAGCCTTTGATGTATGAATCACTTCTGTACTAGAATACTTCATATTGGCCTCTGTGTTACCAGTTAGTTAAAAACTACTATCTTACCTCCATTCTTCCTCCTCAACAGACAATTATTTTAAAACCCTGGCTTCAATTTTCACCCTCGGTCAGTCGCAGAAACGTGACGGGGATGACGCGGAGTCAAAGTGAGATCACCTATGACAGCAGAGGCCTTTGAGTGTTTGGTAAACAGACACCCCGGTGCTCACATGCACACGCCCAGCCGGGTCCGGCCCCTCTGTCGTTTAGCTCAGCGGGCCAATAGGAGCGACGGCAGCTGTCTCTCTGTTTGGCAGCGTGTTCACGGACGCTAAGTGTGCGTATGTGTGTTAGCGGAGGACGGCTGTTCAGATCATAACACAGCTGGACTGAGGAGATTTCTTAATGTTGGAGGCGCACATGCAACTAAAACCTAAATAAGCGATATCGCCGTCACAGCCTCAGCTTTCCTTCTTCTTTGCTGCTCCCTGTCGAACCTTTTCCTTCTCTCCCTCTCACATCGTTTCCAGAGGTTTTACGTTCCCCTCTGTTGTCGTGTCATTACTGCCGATGCCCTGGGCGCTTTGTTTTCCTCGTTTCCTTCTCCCTCCGTTTCTGCCGTTCGCCGCGGTTCTCTTTGTCCACCTAATGCTGCTTTGTCCTTGCCTCAAAGCACCCTGGGAGGTTGGACACGAGCAGAAACAAAAGGCCAGTCTGCTGGTCTGGCACACAGGACACTGGCGTGCACCGGAGAGGTCAAAAGGTCACAGAGTTCTATGAGCACTGTGTGGATGAAGGATTGTTGAGTTCTCAGTATTTCTCCCAGATGACGGCGCTCTGCCGCCAGCTCGGCTTAAACCACAAAGCTAACTGTGCGTGTGGGGGCGGGTCGGGGAAGGAGAACCAATCCAACCCACCAAAATACAAACTTAGACAAATGTACATTTAAAATTGAATTTAAAGCATTCTGCTTTTAAATTTCAGTCTCTCTGTGCTTCATTTTTACTATATCAGCATTTTTATTTACTTGTGTCACAGTTCATTAAGATAACTGAGTGGAAACACCCTGTGAGGTGTGATCAAAACAGTCCACCAGTGGGCCTTAATGGATTCAAGGTCTCCCATTCAACCCATGCAAGGTCACCCACATGACCACAGGGATTAAAGTGCAGCTATTCTCAGATCATTCCCCAGAAGTCCAGTTCTGAGCACCTGCACTCTGCGGCTTCTCCACGGACCTTAAATTACATTTTACTGCACACTGGCCTCAATTTTAATTTGGCGGGTCATCTCTAGCTTTGACCACAATTTTCTGCAGCGGTTCGAATAAGAAACATCAACTGAGGGGCAAGATGAAGAAGTGTTGGCTTCCCCACCCTCTGAATTAGCATTTTTCCACAGCATGTCTTTATCCTGTCTTCCTTCTCTCACCCCAACCAATCACAGCAGATGGTCCCGCCCCTCCCTGAGCCTGGTTCTGCTGGAGGTTTCTTCCTGTTAAAAGGGAGTTTTTCCTTCCCACTGTCGCCAAAGTGCTGCTCATAGGGGCTCATATGATTGTTGGGTTTGTCGGTCTGTGAAAATATTGTCTGACATTAAACCGTCCGTGGCACAAAAAAGGTCGGGGGTCTACGATGCAAAGCGCCTTGAGGAGACTGTTGCTGTATAAATAAAATTGGATTGAAATTTTGCACTCTGATTTCAACTCCCGTTTATTCAGAGTGCAACTGATTTGTATTGTTCGGCAGAAATGGGATTAACTGTGGAGCAGTCTATTCACCACATTTGTTCTACTTCCTGAACAAAAGCTCACCAGAAGAGATCCAGCATAGCTTGCACAAATACCCGCGGTGGGGGGGACTACTTTGGGACTACTGACCTCTGTCTGCCTGACTATATTTAAATAAGGTAACGTTCTTTGATTCTTGAACTTTCTGATGACACCTTGTACTACCCTTGAACTTCCTGAGCCAGCGGTTCCCCCTCTGACTCCTCCGGTCTGCACGATGAAGCATCCTTGGGTTGGACACTGAACCACAGTTTCCTCCGATGCATCCACGAGTGCACGATTGCTAAACACATCACTCGTATGCATGTATGACTGTGTGCTATGAATATAATAAAGTGTTTTGTTCCCGACCACACACATGCATCTAACGTATATAACATGAAGAGCTGTGTTTTCGTTCCAACTCATGGTGCTATTGTGTAAAACGACGAATGTCGCATAGAAGAATTTACAAAAAGCCACCGTTCACTTCAGTTTGGTCACCGGCTCGATTCCACTCATTGTTTTCTGATTTATGGAAGCGTTTTTGTGGTTGGGTGTACCGCAAATGACTCCAAGTACTCCGTGGGAAAGTGAGACTGACTGTCACTGCATTTAGCAAAGATCCCACATGTGGTCGTGGACGGTTTGGATCTGACGTACCCCACGTCACCGGTTCACACACTGCCACAGCCAACGACCAGAGCAAACTCTCCCGTCTATGTGAGAACTGCCCGGTGTACAAGGACTGAGTTCCTTCTAGCAAAGCGAGCGCCTCTGCTGCTGTACCTTGTCAAAGTCTTCCTGTGTGGCTCTCATCTCTTTCCAGGTCTTGTTGAGCAGCTGAATGCAGACGCAGAAAAGCTCCTCCATCAGCCGGTCCTGACTGAAGAAGATGGGGTGGTAGTCGGACCCCGTCTCCGAGGCTGTGAACAGACAAAATAAATTAGAGCTCGAACAAGAGCGAGCAGAGATCGCAGCACGTAAGAGATCAGACTGACGTGGCTCTCCGATCCGAAGGATTTCACACAGGATGAGCGTGAGCTGGATGCTGCTCCTGGCAAAGGGACACTCGTGTTTGTCCTCTCGACTGCTGTTCTCCAAGACAAACTGACGACAGAGACAGAACGGAAACTAAGCTGAGCGTTTATTATGCAGTCACCTGATTTTTGAGCTCATGTAACAAACAAGCCGCTTGTACTCGATCATTTTTTCATTTAACATGCACCAGCAGAGGTTTTCTATGTCTAACTAAACTGCAGATAAGTCATGCTCACCCTGCTGTAGGCGTCGGGATAACGTGTGGCAAAGTAATACATGGTGTCCAAAGCTAAGAGACCAGGAGGCGTTCGTGACAAGTCCTGACCGGGGTTGCTATTATTCTGAAAGGAAGGAAGACAAAGTGTCACATATAAACGAGAGAAAAGCTGGCAGACAAACAGTTACCGTGTATGATCTCACGCTTACAGAAAAGCCCAGCTTCCTGAACTCTTTAGCACAGAGCGAACGCCGTCGTTCGTGACTCAGACTGTTCTCGCTTTCTGTCTCGAACGCTGCCTGCCTCAGACCGTGAAGGATGTCTCTTTGTTCCTGAGGTGAAAGCAGGCAGACACACAGTGGGCTGTTAGAATCTTTACGTTTCTGAGCGCGACAGAACATTAGAAACGGTATTTTATTCATAAGATTTCAGGATTATAAATGTAAAAACATAAATGTGCAGCCGACCGGGCGTGGCTTTAACATGTCTGTGAAGGTCATCGTAGTCTAAGGAGCTCGGAAAGAAAGGCGTCTGGACGTGAGCCTTACTCTTACACCTGAAGAAGCTTCTCGGATGAAACGTCTTCAAGGAAACTTAAAGTCCGGACGCGTTTCTTTCCGAGCTCCCTGAAACCTGACCCGCTGTGTTGCGGCTCACCTGGCTGCAACAGTCCAGAGGTGTCCTCATGCGGGGCTCCTGGAGATTCAAGGTAACCGACTGTAGGACATAGAGGTAGTGGGCCATCTCGTCTTGGACTGAACCAGAACTGTGGATTATATTCTGCCAGAGACACACATTTGACATGAATACATTTTATATTTCATCATTATTAAAAGAATTTGTGAAACGTGATCGTACACGTGAAGATGATTCACCTTATATATGTACTGGCGGACATTCTTCTTAGTCAGGAAATCAAACATATCCTGTAAAACAAGAAGAGCGCGTGTGTCACTGGACTGCAGAGACCTGCTTCTACCACCGGGTGGCGATACAGTGTCGACAGGCAGCGTAAGGCAGGAGGATCAGCCTGAGGGACTTTGACCTCTGTGACGAAATCGCTGCTTGCTGGTACGTGCATCTCTGACTCAACCGCGTTTTTGTTCGCAACTATTTTGCTGATAAGAAGGGTGGGTTTGTTGACCTGATGTAAAAGTGAGGAAGTAACAAAGAGAGCCTGAGAGAAAAGAGCCGAATGAAGGAACCGTTTGTGCACATGGAGAGAGGAGCAGAGGCGCAGAAAGACTCGACTGTCTGCAGACGGTGCCTGTGGGATTCTGACACGCATGAACAGCAACTGTCCTTCACCCCGAGGCACATGTGCAGCTACAGTCTCCTCAGATTATGAGATAAAAACAAAGAGAATGAAATTATTCCAGGAACAAGTGCAGCTCCGTTCTGCTGTGGCCCAGAACTACAGCCACCTTTTACCTGAGGGACGCCTACATCAGCTACACTAACACATACTTTCAGCCCACAGATTCACAAGGTCACATATTCACACAAAGCATCAAGTTTAAATGTTTTTGATCCTTAAAAGCTGTCACTAGGACACATGTATGAGTATCAGTGAAGAAGCACCTGAATCTGACATCCTGCGATAGAAAAGCCAAACTTTTAAGGTTACTGCTGATGAACAGTGTGCACGGTGCTGCCTGGAGGCAGACACCGAGGACGAACTGCGAGCCAAACTAAAACACCTGATCATCTGCAAGCTTTGAAGTTTTACTAGTGTGGAAAAGAGGAAGTGCATGAAAGGTTTGAAAGTAGCAGAGGCACCTTTCGGTCCGAGTCTCCGGCTGTTTGCAGCAGGGCCATGAGTAAGGCCATGGCTTTGGTTTGTATCTGCTGATTTGTCCTGAAAAAGGTTAGACACACACAAAAACATTATTTTTACAGCTTTGCAGCCACATGGAAATGCGTGCATGCTCCTTTGACAGATTTCAGTTCTCGTATCGCTGCACTCGTGCAGTAAAAACTGGACAGTTTACATATTTAAAACTTCCTGTTACAGAAACAATGCTGTGACCTCGTTGCATTACTCGAACGCGTTTCACGTGACACTATATCTTTGTGCCAGATTAAGCGAAAGCAAATGATGCTGATTAATGATTTTGAACTTTAAGATGCAACAGACACCAAGCGAGTGTGACTTGTTGCGTGATAAACTACTTACACCTGCAGGTGAGCAATGAGCCTCTCCATGGTGATTTCCTGTTTGACCTGCAGGAAAAGGCTGTGGCTGCTGAGCACCATGCTCTCCAGGATGTCCAAGCACACCTGCTGTATCGAGGCGTCCGTCGACTTGGCGTTCACAAAGCCGGCGATCTGAGGGAGAAACGTGAGCTTCAGAAAATCAAACTCGGAAAACGCGCGAGAGGCGTGCGGAGAGCAGCGGGGACCTTTTTGATGAAGACAGAAGAGAGGTTCTCCCATGAAACGATCCCATGATCCATCAGCTCCATGAACCCCGTCAGCGTGTGCGTCATGATCACATTACTCCTGAATGACACAGTAAAAAGAGGCAAGCATGAGACATTCACACGGACACGATCAGTGATGCCGTTGGTGCTTTAAAGTCAGTAACAGTAAAGCGTTGCATCGCTGAGAGCTCAGCCAATCGTGTTGCTGCTACCATCACAGAAAAGAGCTTCAATGAATCAGTCGGTGATATGTGACGAGGATACTAACTCATTAGAGTCTTCTACAATCTTGACCAATAAGAGGTGTCCGTCTCGGCTGATGAACTCCTGAGCAAAGGTCACGTCTGTTGAAACGCTCGCCAGTTCCTTCAGCGAATCGCAGCGCACGCCTGCGTCTGAGCTCTGGATACCCTTGAACAAATCCTCCGCGCAGCGGCCCTGAGTTCATCCACGCCAACGAAACACACACAGAGAAACACACCGGCTCAGAAAAGTCATCCATCGAGCTCTGATGCGACAGTTTAGACTTCTGGAGCTCTAGTTGGTCAGCACGTAGCAGAACGTAGCCTCTCGCTGTGTTAGAGGGAGAAGAAGGTGAAACAGGCTGCAGACTCACCGGTGCCTTGGTCAGACGCAGGATGCAGCCGTTCTTAATGTCCAGACGATTCTACGACACACAAACAAGCAGGCAGACACGGAGAAAAGGTTTAAGAAGAACACCAAACATAATCTGTGTCTATCAGAGGACTGCACATCCAGGCACAGAGGCTCAAGACGTCAACGAGAAGCTCATTCCTCACATTATCAAAGAATGACTCATCCTGCATATGTACTGTTTATTTACCAAAGGCCAAACAGACCAACGTTAAAACGGGGTTAGCGGGCCGTCTGGGGCTCGGGCTGCTGTTTGCACCGTGACCCTGTTTGGCTTTTAAGTCTAGAGCAGAACATTAAGACTGAATGCACGTGATCACAGATGTGACAAAATATTTCAGCCCAAATTTACACCTCATCTCCAATAAAGCGTCTCAGTCCCTGTTCGTCATGCCACTTACAAATGAGCTGTGCAGCTTTGCTGCAGCCAAGAGCTTCTGCTGTTCTTCTTCTTAACATTTATTAAGCACAAAGTAAAATCTTTGCAATCGAGTCTGTGTTTTGTGAGGCTGCCCCTGGCCTGTGCAGACAGGATGAACCCAGCACGTTAGCGGTTTTTGGTGGTCGGAGAAACAGCTCAGAGAAAACCAACGGGCCCTGCCTGGGCTCCAACCCACCGACCACCTGACTGCTGATAATATTAACATGCACATTTCTGAAGTCTGCCACTAAAAGCAGGAAATAATCAGCACCATTATTAGACCGCCTCTGTTCCACAGACTCCTCAAGAAGCCAACCTTAAACTGAAACATGTGTGTTTAACTACGTGATCACTGCAAAAGCCTGAAGCTTACCATCCCTACGCTAACTGTAAAGGAGCTGCAGAAGCCTCGTCTGCATTTTTCCTGATGGGATGATAGTCTTATCTCAGAGAGCAGGAAAGCTTCAGCAGCAACCTTTCGAGAGGAATCTGAGTGAAGCTGCTTCTCGCTTTAGCTTCTGTTTTTCCTGTTTCACGCTCGTCTTTGATGACTGAGCTCCAGGGAGACGCTCGTAAACGCAGGCGAAGTGCTGACAAAGTAGTGATTCACTGATCTAGTGGCAGAGATAGATGCTTATCTCGTAACCATGGAAACATCTGGAAGGCTGACTCGGGTCTGGTACTTGACGTTTTTGCAGAAACCTGAGCCAACGACAGACGTTTTTGTGTTGACTGTTGCCGACTGACCGATTCGGTGATGTACATCTGCACTCCGTCAGCATACTGCAGGGCGTAGTTCTCGGACCCGGGGAGATTCCATCTACACACACACACACACACACACACACACACACACACACACACACACACACACACACACACACACACACTCTTCAGTGTGACCAATGAAGCACGATGATGTCAAGCCAAACAACCTCCATCGCAGACTTACCCGTCGCACACCTCCTTTATCACAGCAGACAGAGGTTTTTTCTGCAGAGACACAACAAAACAGCACTTAGTCACACATGCATGCAGACGCAGCATAAAAGACACACACCTGCTGCACAACTACTATGTTTCTCTGTCGGGGAGCCGAATTCATGCTTCAGTAATGACATGCTGTTATGGGATCGCGGTTCCACAACTATTCCCGCTGGCTGGAAACCTTGTTTGCTGGGCAGAGGAAAGCTCGCCGACACTCTGTGAACAATGTTGCCCTCGGTGCCCAGAGTCCTCTCTGTACGGAAATAAAAGCCAGACTACTTCCATGTCTGCCTCTCAGCTATCCTGCTATTAGTGGTCAGCCCTGTGGTTACCCTGTCAAAATGTCTTCAGGTTCTGTGGTTGACCCGGTGGACAGTCTGTCATTAGTGGCAGCAAAGAGGGTCAACGAATCAGATGCGTCTGCTGGAAACGCTCGGGCCAATGGGAAGTTTTCCTGGCGAGGTAGAATTGGTCGCGATTTAAAACGAAACTATTTTGTGTCAAGAAAGGCCCAAAGTAACACTCCTGAATAACTTATTGTGACGGTTCCTCTAAGAATAATCCCGATGAGATTATCAGCTGTTCAAATAGTGGGTGAAAGGCGCTGGCTGGGAACCTGGTTAAGCCTACGCTAGTGTGCAACTCAGAGACCTCACAGCCGGCCCTGCTGTACACTCTAGACTTAACTGTCTTGCGCAAGGAAACAACTTCCCCCAAGTTTCTGGGAAACATATGGAAAACTTCCCCACAATCACAGAAAGCCATCACTGCTATGAAACACTTTTTACTTTAGTCACAAAGCTTTCACACTTTATGGCTCATATCAACACAAACCCCAGAACGAGTAACAAGTGTATTAATAACAACACGTTCACGTGAAAGAGTCACTCCCGAGGCACGAGCAAGCAAGAGACAGACCGCAGAGTCCGGTCATGTGAGTCGCCAACAAGAGCGACTGAAAGGAAGCTGAAAACTCACATCGGTGCATGTTCACTGTGCAAATTTGAAGTGAAGGCAGACGCAGGGAGAAAGTGGAGAAAGTGAGCTGCAGCTCTTTCCACAGCATCACTGAGAAACGCATGAAAGCGGCGTGACTTCTGTGATATTATATCAACATGTGCTTCATGAAGTTTATGTAGGATGCAGCAGGAAGTGGGAACATTTGAGTTTAACTGTTAGTCTTACATCACGTTTACAGTCGGGAGCCGAAGTGTTATTCTGACAGCTAGTTTAAACATGTCATGTTATAGCAGCTGTTTCAAACCACAGCGGTAAGGAAGTGGGGATCATCACCATCGACACACACACACACACACGCACACACACACACACGCACGCACACACACACACGCGCGCGCGCACACACACACGCACACACACACACACACGCACACACACACACCTAAAAGTGCCAGTATTATTAGTGTCTTTCAGTTTCTAGAGTCATAATTAACTCCCCTTTTAAAACCTTTTGCCAAAGCGCTCTCTCCCCCTCTCTCTCTCTCTCCCCCTCTCTCTCTCCCTCTGAACTGATACAAGCAGGAGTGGGCGGAGCCTTCACAGACGCACGGGCCAATATGGTGACACCTTTTTATTCCCCCCAGCAAGAAAATGCCCAACATAGTTCAGATGAATGCACGTCTCTGTGGTCTGGCGTTGACTCATTAGCGTGAGTGCTGCTATGAACGTGCCAGAAAGTCTCAGCACTACTGGACTAAAACCAACCTGGGCAGAATTAATCGACCAAATTACCTGATGCAGCCTGACTGAAATATGTCACAACCTGGAGTCCAATCAGAGCCTTCGCATTTTGACCAACTCTCTGATGAAATGTGTTCATAACGGCTGCAGAACAAAGTGGTTCAGGTTCCCCTGTTTGATTCCACCGAGCAGGTTTATATTCACCACGATGCTGACGGTGCAACAAACTCAGAGGTGTAAAATGTGAGCTGAGGGTCACAGCTCTGCCAGGTCCTCATGCGCCATCATTCCTGCACCATCTCATCTTTTCTCACACAAAAACTCCCAAAATGCCAGAAACATAAGATCAGGACACTCTTCTAAGTTGTCCCGTAGCATCGAGAGAGCGACGACGTCACTACGAGCCGACTGGTTACAGTGACGAGCTCGTTGAACCTGTCTCACACAGAAACAGTCAGATCACACGCATTAAAGAAAGCTTAGTTCAGTCCTGCTGCATCAGACGTTTGCACGATCGCAGGGCATTGTTCACGGCTGCGGTGCACGTGTGAAAACGGCTTTCAACTCTACCAAGACAAGTAAATTGGGTAAGATGCTCCGCAGAGGGAAACAAAGTCCTCTTGTGGTTTAGAGGTAGATCAAACGTGACATCAGAGAAGCACATCAGACACTCAGTGTGACAGACTGCGTTATTTTAACCAACCAGAGCGCGACGGACGTTATCAGTTAAAAGTGTGCACGTTGTATAAATGTGTGCATTACCTGGTCCAGTTGTATGAGCTGGGGGTAGGCCCCGGGCATCTGGATGGCTATCTTCACTATGTCCTTCTGCTGCGGCATGATGGCACCTCTTGGTTACACCGCTATTCAGCTGCTAACGGGAAAACAGAGTTATTGGGCACCTGTGGGATTTATATGAAATACATTGAGTCCCATTTAAGAACATATATAAAAACCATGTGACCAAAATGGACTCGAGTTTGCACAAAAAACGAGTCTCCGTCATTTCGACAACAGAAAGGTGGAATAAGAAAACGAGAGCTGACAGTCTGTAAATCTGATGGCTGCCTCGCGTTGATCCAACAACCGTTTTACACGTGAAGCTGCAGAACACGGCGGTTCCTCTTTCACGGTTTATTTATGGAGTGCTGAGTAAAGCTGAAACAGGTGACCTCCTGCCCGTACAGGCACCTCCAGTCCTTCCATCGTTCTTCTCACTTCCTCCTCGGCTCCGATAGACTTTTCCCAGAGGATAAAGAAGAAGCTGCTGTTGCGCTTCAAACCCTTCCTCGTCCTCCTCCTCAGTCTGTCGACACATGGACAACACATACAGTCTGATGTTGAGTCTTCTGTGCGCTCACTGGCTCGGTGTGATTAACAGCCCAGCCTGTGCTCGATCTCTTGGATGCTTTTTGCATTCTGTCACTTCCAGCCTCAAAAAGAAAGCTCGCAGTTTTTAACAAAGCAACACTCCCACTGCTGTCACAACAACCGCATGCTTCGAGGCCTCCTCGCCTCCCTGAGGCGCCGTCTGAGAAAAAAGGGCCGTTTTAAGTGACGATAAGAATGCAGCCGATACCTGGATGTCACCTCTCAAACATCCATCTTTGTTTGGGGGTAATTGACATGGACTAGATGGAAGGAGAAGTCTGAAGGGCCAAACCTGTTTGGGTATGTTGGATCTGGTGTGGTGCCAAAGGTCAACTTCCCTTTGAAAATAAAGTATTAATCTTAATAGAGATTTATAGAAACTGAGGCCTACTCAGCTTCTGAGTGACCGAATTCAAAGGCCAACCTGTCACGCTACGGTTTTTATTAACAATAACTGAGAGTACCTGCGGTTTTTGAGCTGTCCAAGCTGCTTAATGAAGAATGTGAAACTGAGCCCATGTAGGCTACTTGCTGTGGTTACTGCTTTGGCTCAAAGAACTAACCAAACAAGTACACATGAGTTGCGTCATATAGTACAGCTTTGACTACACCAGTTTCCTAATCAGCCTGCAAGTGGAAACTGAACTTAATTTCAGGTCTGGGTGTAAAATCCAACATTTCAATAAAAAAATGACGAGTACATCAGTCAAAGAAAGCGCTGTAAAAGTGAAACTTGGCACAAAGAGTCTTTCAACCCCTGAAGAAGTTCCCTTTTTCCTAGTAAGCACAATCATCAGGTCAACACTGACTAGCGTCGTGATTTACAATAATAGCAGGATAACGATGTTGTGATGATAAATACAGAGAGGATGGCACTCACAGTAAACATGCTACCTGCTTGGCATCATTTACGTCATCAAATATAATTGGGTCACTTCCTCTCAAATCAGCCAGTTTTTAGATGATTTCTGCTCAAGCGTCTCCACTTGGCATAAACAAAGAGACAAAGAGCAGAAGTTCTCTGGGAGGAAATGCATGGCTGATGCCAGAGCTCAGGGATAATGGCCAATGCTTCCAGCTGACAGAAAGGCAACAGTAACTCAAACAACCACGTCACAATCAAGGTAAGCAGAAGAGAGTTTGTGAACGCACAACACGTCGGACCTTGAAGCAGATGACGTGGCGCTCCTGTCAGGTAAGAACAGGAAACTGAGGCTGCGGCTCGCACAGGCTCACCAAAGCTCGACAACAGCAGATTGGAAAAATGCTGCACGGTCTGATGAGTCTCAATGTGGGCGATATTTTCGGTAGCATCGTCTAAACGCCGCAGCAAGTACTGTAGCAGACCACGTCCAGCTCTTTATGACCACAGCGTACAGGTCCTGTGATGATCGCTTGCAGCAGGACATTGTGTCATGTGTCAAATCATTGCAAGCTGCTTTCTTGAACATGACAGTGAGTTCAGGGCACCCAAAGAGCCCTCACAGTCACCAGATCTCAGTCCAAGCACAGCGTCGTGGAGATGTGGTCGAAGGCGACACTCGCATCATGGATCTGCAGCTGGACCAAAACCTCAGGAGTGTTTCCAGCTCCTTGATGAATCTTTGCAGGCAGTTCTGAAGGCACAAGGGGCTTCAACCCAGTACTACTCATCTGACACTGTGGCACTGTACAAGGACAATCTGTAGACCAGAGCATTCAGAGCTCACAGCTTTGCGATGCTGCTGTCGCATCTATAAGCAAACTATACGATCTATCAGAAAGAAGGAAATGAGGTTGTAGACAAATGTGGCCCGGCGACAGGAATAGAACACCACAGTACAGTTCGTCTAGATCAGAAGCTTGAACATTGATATAATCTGAGCAGACTAGAGCTCACCGTGGCCTGACCAGGGCGGAGATCAGCCTGCATTCCTGTCGTCCAAGAAGAATCAACTTAAGCTAATCCTTTAAGCATTTCCTACAAAGTATTTTTAAAGTGTCTGAATTGATTTTATACAGCTTTACACTTAATGCATTAGTGGTCAGGAACACGACGGCAGAAATACAAATTAGAATAAATTAAAACCTCTCATTAATAGAAGTTACCATTTCTTTAGGGGAACTAACGTCCCCAGACAAGGAAAGATGAACTAAAAGATGTTTTTTGCATTTTTAACTAAACCCAACTTGCTTGTATCGAAAGTTAAAAAGCTGCTGATCAGCAAAACTGTGTAAGCTGCCTCATTTACTCAGGAACTCAGGAAAAGAGGGAAGCTTTCATGTGAGGCTCCAGAGGTTAACCACCAGTGCGTGCTTGCCTCAGTCTGTACCTGTCTGTGCCTGTTCGTGATGCCCCCCAGAATTAACCAAGTGGAAGCTGAAACCACACCCACTGTCTGGCTTAAAACAGAAGAGAAGTTGAGGTTTAACTTTAGTACTCTAAATGTAATGATCCCAGTTAACAAAAATCCTTTAATAACCTGAACAACTGGTCAAATAAGAGATTAGCCAATCTTTCAAAGACACAAAAAAGCCGAAGCCTCAGCAGTGTAATACATATGGATCATAGCTGCTTCCATCTGACAGCCAAAGACAAGACATGGTTCATTTTACAGGCCAGCAGTTACTCAAACCCAATTATGTGTAAATCAAAGAAGAAGGAGAAGAAAAATCAGCCTTGCTGGGTTCAATCAGATACAATTTTCTGCTTTTCTGAACGGAAGTTGTTAGAAATGCAACAACAAACAGGTCGTTATAATATGGGAAGTTCTAGCTGCTACAATAGACGAGAACTCAAAGAGTACATCTCTGTGCACTCGCTCACTGTGCAGCTGAAACAGGTGGAGTTTGAGCTGCGCACCATTAAAAGCATAAATGCATTTAAAGGAGATGATGTCAGACAGATTAGAGTCCCACCACATTCAGCTGTCACCGTCTATATTCAGTGAGCAGTTTGCTTAGTTAGGCTTAAAACCACAAGCAGGCTCAGAGCTTTTGTTAGCCTGCAGATCCTGTGTGTGTGTGTCTGTCTGAGACCCCCTGGACTGGCAGACCCCCCCCTACCCACTGTGGAAGTGTGTATGTAGGGAGGGAAGAGCTCAGCTGCCTGAAATTCCTGACATGACAGAGTCGCACATACACTCGGTAAATCTCAAATGCTACAGGTTTCCAAGAAAAGGGATTTATATGGTAGAGAAAACTGGAAGCTGCCTTTCTAAAATAAAAATAAAACACAGAAACACTTATATTCGGAGTTTTTCTTATAATAATTATGAATAAGACAATTGTGCTTTACATATAGCACATGTCAGTTAAGTAAAGTCATGCATCAAGTTAGCAGCTAAACAATGTTTTAGTTAAAGTAAACCACTCAGTGCAACAAGTTAAAAGTGCAGCTAATCTGATATGAGCGCAGCCACAGCGTGTTGGAAACAGTCAACACAACAGTCGTGAAAGAAATGTGAGCACAGCTTTCTTTTTCCCTGAATGCCTCCTACCTGGTATGAGAAGACGAGTCAAGAGCTACTATCCTGCAGGAACCGCCGCAGTCGGACCGAGAAACATTTGCAGCTCCTTTTTTACTCTTCAGGAGGAACCGAGTCGGTCCGCGGAGGTGTGTTCCCCTACAAAAACATCCGACCGCTGACAAAATCTGTACCAGCGTCTCTGCAGAAAGTTTTAACTGTGATAAGTTGACCTAAAAGTTCCGGGTCGGCTGGAGTCTCTTGGTCGAGCGTTTTTTTCTGGGGGGTTTTTTTTTTTTTTGGAGTCAATCGTCTCTGATTAACAGAGCAGTTTCCGATTTGGATTTTCACAATAATACCCCTCCCGCGTTTCACATTAATTGAACGTTTAAATTGAAAATAAAACTAGAGATAAGGAAGAGAAAAATTAAAATGGGAACAATAACCAACGCCATATTTTATTTTATATTTTGCTACTTTATTGTCCATGCAGGAAACCTTTGACCGTCACATTTTTTTTCTTTCGAGCGATACAGTGCTTTTACTTTGAAACACAAACGACATACATACCGGAGGTGTCGTTGCTGCTTATGGTGACTTCTATCATATTTCTTTTACATTTCTTCACTAGCACATAAAATTGAATTCAAAGTTCCGGTGGCGTACAGCTGGTTGCAGCCGCCCCCTGCTGTCGCCTCATTGTCCAGCAGAAAGACTTCTGTATGTATCAGGATTAATGTCAGAAAAAAGGGAAGCAGAAAGACCTTCCTGTCCTGATAAAGTGCTATCAAGATATTGATTATGTTCCCCTTATATGCGAAATACTTTCTCCACAGATTTTCTGCCTTTGTTTACAGATGGCAGTAAAATTGACACGAAATGCGAGGAGGAAGATAAGCGGGAGAGAGAGCCAACAGGAAGCTCATAAAATGGGATGTATGTTTATCAAATGGCTGCTATGACTCAGTTTCTCTACTTTCATCACAATGTGCAGAAGCTTTAAAGGCCATATGGCAGATACATAATAGAAGGATACTCTACGCAGATGGTCCACTATGTGTTGACCAGTAGTCTAAGAGCCTAATCCCAGAATCCCATTACTTTTATCCTTCAATAGTTCCTCATAATCAGGTTACCAGTTACAGTTGGAATAAATCAAGTGTGTACTGTAAGAAACGACCAGTAAGTAACAAGCCACTCAAAAACATGCAAATAATATTTAAGTGTTTATTGTGTTCCATTTGATGCAACTACAGCTTAGCAATTGTGATCCTGTTAAAAACTGACTGCATACTCGAGTCTTACATGGATACAATTTGTTCAGCGACCACTGCTGGAACCCCGGCAGCTCACGACACTGTCCAAAACACGAAAACTGGATATCGACCGAAGAGAGGATGAGTAGCAACCAGTCTGTCCACAGTGACGTCAAAAGTGCAACGACGGGAAAGGATGCTTTGCTGAAGCAGGTTTTGTCGATAAATTTCTTGAGTAGCTCAGAATCAGTGGCAAGAATCCTGTAATAATATATCTAGCTGGTATAAAAAATAAATGCTATTCTATACAAGCAGTAGAGGGAGATATACACAGCACATACTGTACAAACACACGTCTTCCAGGGTAAAACAGGATGTTACACATTGAAATGATTTTACAGAAGAAAGCACTTACGTGTCCTTTGCGCAGAGAGAATAAACTAAGGTGAAAGGTGTAATTTAGAGTGATGGGCAGATTTTCCGCTTACAACAAAAACCATTAAAACTACAGAAAAAGGGATCTGTGCCACATATACACTTAAAAAAAAACAAGGATAATTCAAGAAATACACGTTTCACTGCAGCAATAAAAAAGTACATCAAAAATGCCTTTTACATACAAATGATGCCATTGATATACATACGTTATGAGTGAAAGAAGTCATTTTGGAAGGAGAGGGGAGTTTGTCCTCTGACAAACAGGAGTTAATGACTAAAGTGAGCCCGATTTTCTTAAAAAAGGAGAAAATTGCAAGTTTAGAAGCACTAGTACCAGCTTGAAGTCAGTTATACAGCGAAGTTTGCAGAAGATTTTTGATTTTAGCAAGCACCAAGTTTTACCGTTTAATTAAATGATGTTTTTTGGTCCATGATTCCTTGTATCACAAATTTAAATAGGCTTAGTTTTGCATTAAGATCATGAAACTGGTACAAAAAACACTCAAACTCTGAAGGATTTGAAAATGTCCCATTATGCTAAAGAAAGCAGTTCATATAAGATTACATGGTATGATTAACTGAGTGTGGCGACTTGGTTTACCTGCAAATGATTTCTCTGTGAAGTTCTAATGCGCTGGTAATACAAAATATATATTCTCTATGTACATGAGGACAGTGCATTTTAACCAGCTCTGTTTGGACTCAGTGACGTCATGCATGAACTTAGCGTGCCATGACTTTTAACCTGATAGTAAAAGGTTTCTCTTAAATCCCGGAGACTTCTGACTTAAGAGATCGGTCTATACAAAAACACACTCACAGACACACAAGCTCGCTCGCATCAAGTGTGCCCACGCAGCCGATACACAAACGTAACCCCTTATGATACATAAAAATCCCCCAAAAATATAATTCCGACTCTTTTTTCCTTGGAAAATCGGTAAGTAAAACGTTTTGTTCTCGCCTGTGTTTCTTCAGGAGGCGGCACATGGAGCTGCTATCAGAGCTCAGCTGGAGCTCATCGTGTCAGTGCAGAGGTGCCCCTAAATGCTCCTCAGGTGGGGATGGCTGTCCTGCACCTTCTCCCGCCTTCACCGTCACGGAGAGGGAGGGGCAAAACTCGGATAAAATGAGGGTCGATTATATTTGGGCCAACTGTTTCCTGCTCTGACGACAATCTCGGAGGTCAGAGGTTGAGAATGGGGACGTCAAACAGGTCACACAGACCTTCTGTCTCGTCCAGGTTGTATATGTAGTCGTGGTCACTAGGTGGAGGTGACAGGCGAAGGAGAGGAGAGAACACTGCGGGTGAAAGAGAGAAATACATGAGACCTATTATAGAGAACTGAGATCAGGCACCTTACAGCGTGGTATAAATTAGAAATACACAAGCAAATCATTTTTTCCAAAAATCCTTCACTGCAATTTCCTTCTTCTCCAACAGCTCGACATTCAATTCCAAACAGAACGCAGATATTTGTAGAGTCATCTCAGCAGTTGAGCTCTACTGGTTCTCGAGGGATAAATGATGCTTTCGTCCAAATGAGCCCAAACACATTCGGGCTAAGATTTTCCTGCACAAACGCTCCACTTTGGAATCTTTCTGGGAATATCTGAGAAATACAAATATCCCAGCTCGTCTGTAAGCAAACATACCTTCTGATGACATCAAGTCCTCCAGCAGGTCACCACTCATGATCTCTGTCAGAGGAACAATAAAATCAAGAGACATTTTTAAAGCACCAAGTCTGCAGGAGAATGAAGACAAGTGGCCTGCATCAGCAGAAACGTTCCTAAGGAAACGTCAACTTCTGCAAGAAGCCAGAACGTCAGGATCTGGTAAATATTTCCAATGCACTCGTTCAATGTACAGCAACCAATAATGTAGCTACGTAAGCTCAGGAGAAGTTTACCTTTTGTTGGGTCAAACATTTCAGAGAAGTCCAGCACTACAGAGACAAGACAAAAACAACCAAAAAAATAAATAATAATAATAAAACAGTGTCGCAGGCAACTGTAACCAAACCTTTATTAGAACAGGGGTAACACTCACACTCAGATGGACCTGACTTCATTGGTTCGAATCCTGCAGAGGCAGAAGACGACGCGGGACCGTCCAGAGAGGCGGACGACTGCAGCTGCTGAGTAACTGCAGCGGGCGTTTCGGTTGTTGGGCTGAGCGCTGTGGTGGCTGTCACCTCTGAGATAAAGGCAAGAATCACACAACAAAAACATAGTTTGACATAATGTTGGACAAAATGTGAACCACGATAGGAAACGGTGTGGGTGTTGAGAGGAAACGTTCCAGGCGCCATTTGTTACAACCAATTTTCCCCGTGTGGGACAATTAAAAGATTACTCGATTCTCCTTACCCGTTGCTGTCTGGATGGCCGATGTGATAGGAGCTGTTTTTGTGGGAGGAGCAACAGCTGTTTTAGGGACCTGCAGAGGAAACAAACAAAGGTGGTCCAGTACTCTAGTATAAGATCACTGTTCTTATTATTGGCACTTCAGACTCACTAAACAAAGAGAAAATGGACCTGTGTGGTGGCAGTGGGCAACTGGGAGGTAGGTGTTGGAGCTGGGAGGTTCTGTAGGACGTCATCTGGAGGAGGAACGGGCAAAACAACGGGAGAGGCACTGGAGGGGTCTTTATTGACCAATAAAACTTCAATGGGACCAGATGTACTTTTAAGACGGATCTGGTATTTTCGCTGTCCGTTGAGAACCTGCACACACGCACAGTCGGAGACGTGAGCGAAACAACAACCGGACCCGAGAGAGGAAAATCCACCACAGACGTCACTTACAGATTCTGGTATGGGCACCTCTAGCTGTGTGCCTATTGGAGCACGGATGGCGAGGAGAGTGTCACCTGTGGAAGGAGGTGGCGAGTGAGAACAGTTGCTTTGAGTGAAAGAGCGAAATGCCTGCAAATCCAAGCGTGCGAAACAATTACCTTTAAATGCTCCACAGAGATCTTCGTGCTTTACATAGGCCATAGTATGAATGTGTTAAGTGCAGCAGCAACCACATCTGGCACACAAACTCAAGTGTTCTCAACAGCACACCTTTGTACACAAACACTAACAATGACTGACAGACATTTAATGAGTATTTGAAAGAGTTCAAGTTTAAGCTTGAAAGAAGAAACCTTTACATCTGTAACTAAACTGCATATTTATTAGACGCCCTCAGAAAGTCCCCGAACACCTTGTGACATCATTAGGAGAATTTCCTCAGACATTAAAAGTCACGGAAGAAATGCTTCACCTGTAGTTCATACTCTCTGAAGACCTTTGAACACTAATATAGAGGGTTATGGTTGTCTTTCATTATGCTGCAGCTCACTGTGCAATGCAGACACGAGTCCGACTGTAGTCCAACCTACCAGTCAAAGGTTTGGACACGCCTGTTCAGTTCATGGTTTTTCTTTATTTTTACTACATTTTATATAAATACTGAAGACATCAAATATATGAAGCAAGACTTATGGAATTATGTAGCAAAGGAAAAGCTGATAAATAACTCTAAATGTGTCTTATATTTTAGATTCCTGTAAGCAGCCGCCCTTTGCTTTGTTGACAGCGCTGCAAACACTCGGCCTTCTCTCAACGAGCTTCATGATGTCGTCACCTGAGATGGTTTCACTCCACAGGTGTGCCTGTCAGCGATCATTTGTGGAATTTGTTGCCTTGTTAATGGGGTTGGGACCATCAGGTGTGTTGTGCACAGCTGACAGCCCTATTTGACAACTGTTAGGATTCATATTATGACAAGACCCAATCAGCTAAGTAAAGAGAAACAACAGCCCATCATTACTTTAAGAACTGAAGGTCAGTCAGTCCAGGAAACACTAAAACTCTGAATGTGTCCCCCAAAACCATCAAGACTACGATCAAACTGTCTGACATGAGGACGCCCAGGAAAGGAAGACCAAGAGTCACATCTGCTGCTGAGGATACGTTCATCCGAGTCACCAGCCTCAGAAATCATTAACAGCAGCTCAGATTAGAGCCCAGATAGATGCCGCACAGAGCTCCAGTAGCAGACACATCTCTACATGTTCAGAGCAGACTGTGGGAATCAGGCCTTTATGGTCAAATAGCTGCTGAGAAACCACGACTGAGGAAAAGCAACAAGCGGAAGAGATTTGTTTGGTCTGAGAAACAAGGAGTGGACGTTAGACCATCTGTGGTTTGGTCTGATGAGTCCAAATTTGAGATCTTTGGTTCCACCTGCCGTGTTTTTGTGCAAAGGTGAAGCATGGAGGAGGTGTGATGGTGTGGGGGGGGCTTTGCTGGTGACACTCTTGGGGATTTATTCAAAACTGAAGGCACGCTGAGCCAGCACGGCTACCACAGCATCCTGCAGCAACATGCCATCCCATCATTTATGTTTAACAGAGCAATGACCCCAAACACACCTGCAGGCTGTGTCTGGGCTATTTGACTAAGAAGGAGAGAGATGCAGTGATGTGTCAGATGGCCTGGCCTCCACAGTCACCTGAACCCAGTGGAGATGGTTTGGGATGAGATGGAGCGCAGAGTGAAGGCAAAGGGCCAACAAGTGCTCAGCATCTCTGTGAACTCCTTCAGGACTGTTGGAAACCATTTCAGGTGACGACCTGATGAAGCTCACGGAGAGAAGGCCAAGAGCGAGCAAAGCAGGAATCAAAGCAAAGGGCTGTTAGGAAGGATCTGAAATATAAAACATGTTCTGAGTTAGTTCACACTTCTTTCCTTTACTACTTAATTCCAAGGTGTTCATTCATAGTTTTGATGCTTTCAGTCAGAATCTACAATGTAAATAAAAATAAAGAAAAACCATTAATGATAAGCTGTGCCCAAACTTTTGACTGGCAGTGTATGCCAATACCCACAGCTGAATCACATCAGATCTTTGGCATTGCTCAGAGTAACATTTATGAACCTGCAGCATTATAAAGAACAACAAAATAAACTACCACAGCTATGCAGATGACACACAAATATATATCACAATGTCACCAGGAGACCGAGGCCCTGTACAGGCTCTTGGTAAATGCATTGAGGAAATCAATGACTGGTTGTGCCACAATTTTCTCCAGCTAAACAAAAACAAAACTGAGGTAATAGTCTTTGGCGCCAAAGAAAAACGATTACAGGTCACCAGAGAACTTCAATCTATACATCTAAAAACCACAAACCAGGCGAGAAATTTGGGTGTAGTGATGGATGCAGACCTAAACTTAGAAAAACACATTAAGACAATAACAAAGTCAGCTTACTATCACCTCAAGAATATTTCAAGGATCAAAGATCTGATGTCTCAACAGGACCTGGAAAAACTAGTCCATGCATTCATCTTTAGTAGGCTTGATTACTGTAACAGCATCTTTACAGGTCTACCTAAAAAAATCAGTCAGACAACTACAGCTCATTCAGAACTCTGCTGCTCGAGTCCTCACTAAGACCAAAAAAGTGGACCACATCAGTCCAGCTCTGAGGTCCTTACACTGGCTGCCTGTCCGTCAGAGGATAGACTTTAAAGTTCTGATGCTGGCCTATAAAGCTCTGAATGGTTTAGGACCAAAATACATCAATGACCTCCTGACCCAGTATGAACCTTCCAGATCCCTCAGGTCATCTGGATCCGGTCTTTTATCAGTTCCCAGAGTCAGAACCAGACACGGAGAAGCTGCATTCAGCTTTTATGCTCCTTATATCTGGAACAAACTCCCAGAAAGCCTCAGATCAGCTGAAACACTCAGTTTATTTAAATCCAGGTTGAAGACTCACCTGTTCTCAGCTGCATTTGAATAAAGCACCAAATCCACACTTTAAGCTTAAATTTCAAAACTTACATTTAACTACTGATTTTATCGACTGTTTTTTTTAATCAATTTTAAATCATGCTTTTTTTTGTTTTTGTTTTCAATGTCTCTGTAAAGCACTTTGAATCACCTTGTTGCTGAATTGTGCTCTATAAATAAACCTGCCTTGCAGTACCCACTAGTTTATAACTCTCACACAGGTATGCACTAGATCTGACACTGCTCTAATTAAATACTAGAAAACACAAAATGTACAGCTGCTGTTATTGTGTGTGTGTGTGTGTGTGTATATATATATATATATATATATATATATATATATATATATATATATTTCTTCATACATTCTTATATAGTTCTATACTGTGTATTTTGTTGTACAGTTATTTTATTTTTTAACTTTAATTTTTATATTTTATTTTATTCCTTCCTAGTTAAATTTACCCTTTTTAATTTTCATATTTATTTCCTATCTTATTCATAGCCTTTTCATTTTTTTCTTTAGGTCACGAGCAGTCGTCCAAGCATTTCACTACATATCGTACTGTGTATGACTGTGTACGTGACAAATAAAATTTGAATGTACAATCTAACAAGCAGCTTCAATAAAGCCATCGTGTTAAAGCATCCCTGACCACAGGACAGACCACTTCCAGCTAAAACCCACAGACTGTGCAGTGAAGGATATGGGCTGTTGTTGGAGTCATCTGTCACGTTCTTGATGCTTTGCTGGACCCAGACTCTCTGCTGGTCCAGCTCGTGTTCCCGAAGGGCCAGGTCATCGAGCTCCGCCTTCAGATCAATCAGCTTATCGGCTATCTCTCTGGTGTTGCACCCTGGACCAACACCCCTAAAACACAACGGTAATAGCACGTTTCTGTACAGAGAGGAGATAAAGACGCCTTCATGCACACACAAAACTCTTGGCCACTGATCATCTGTTTTTTATTAGAGCCTGGACTCTCAGAGTCACATTAATTTGCCCGAACCTGAAAGATTTGAAAATTTCAGAAAGTTTACTTATGCGTAATTAAAGCTTTGATATTCTTTTCTCTCCTGAGTAAACTGAAATGTTAATGTATATTATTATAATATATTATTATAATATATCCTAGAAGTTGCAGCTACGGTAGACGGGGTCTTTCTATTTTTCATGCGGTGTTATTGTAACTCAGGTGGCATTTATAGTGCATATGGTCTGTGGTCAGTCCTACAGCCCTCATGATTTATGCAAACTGAAAGTCTGAATGTGCACTTTTCAGTTCATTAGTCATTTCTGTCCCGTTACCACGAAGCTAACGCCATGAGAGCATCTTCCATGAAACGCAAACATGCAAAGAATAACACCAACAGGCACCACAGTCCTCAGGTTCTCACCTACTGCCCGCCTCTCTCTGCATCTGTAGCACATGCCTCTTGTGCAGAGTGGAAGGTTTGGGAGTGATGCAAGTTCTTGCAAAACATTTATGGTTTCAAATAGCTTGTACCATCATTACCTAAGCACATCATCCTTCTGTCATGAAAGCCCTGTCAATCACTTGAAGAACAAAATGAAATGTGGACTTACTTCCATTGAATACTATTTTTGGACTTCTTCTCTATCAGCCCAATACCTTCCAGCACGTTAGTGATGTCATAGATACGCCGTTTCTGACGCACAGCCAAGGTGTCTGCCGCCTGAAAGACAAGAAAAATTCATTTAAAACACAGACGACAGCACTTATGTAGCTAACGCATAGACAGGGACTGTGGTATCTAGGCCAACACGTGCCCTGCAACAAAAAACTTTTAAAGTCACACCAAAAATGGTGGCATAATTTTAACTTCCTTCCTTTCTAGCCCAAATCATCTGATGTGCAACATGCTAACATTAACCATATGGCAAGTGCTGATACTGTAAGCCCACGCGTTATCGTCAGGGCCTGTGGCTAAAGTGGACTCATGGAAGTTCCTTAATGACAGCTCTATTTGAAAATTCACGTAACACAAATTCATATACATTCCCAACATAAAATGCTTCACCCTGCAGCACGCAAATGGCCTTTCAATTATTTTATTTATTTATTTATTTTCAGCCTAAAAATCAGGGGAGAAAATTGTTTTTTAGCACCAAACTAATTTCTGTCAGTTTTTTCGTAATGGCTCCATATCTCAATAACAGGATCCCTGGAAAAATGAAAAAAAGTCCTTTGTTGTGTGAAAGTTACAGAGTATAACTACACAACTACAGAATGAATCAGTAAATTTGTTTCATTATCATAGCATTTTTGCACTACCTCCAAGCACTTTGCTCTCCATTGTGTGCCTTTCTATTGTTTTATTTATAGACTGTATACATCTCTTCTGTTTGCCATTTATTCCTGATGTCTTTACTAACCTATACATAATTTTGTTGTAAATGTACAATGACAATAAAAGGGCTATTTTATTCCATTCTATTCTAATAAACTGCTGAAAATTAAAGTTGAGGAGACAGGGAGGGGAAAAAGAGGGTTGGCACTTTATCAGCATTGCACAGTGCAGCTGCGAGTGTCAAAAGCTATGAAGCCAATCTATCTGCTAAGACCCAGCAGCCACTGTGATACAGTCCAAGTAATGCTTGGCTGGTCAGGCTGCCTTCTGGTTCACTGGTTTAAGAAAACATGAATGGCAGTTTGTGAAAGGCTTCTATTTATAACACGAGCTGAGAAGTTTGGTAAAGTCTGGTTTTCACTTTAAAAACACGTTTTAAACTTTACGACTTTGAAGCCAAATAGTATAAATAGTACAATATTAGACTTTTCAGACTGTAGTTCTATTTATAAGTGTAGAAGAGCACAATTATCAAGTACCCAGTTACTTATGGTTAATCTAAAAGCAGCTCATTGTGTAATATCAGAAGCGCTTATAACAAGGACGGTGACTGAATGCACTGTCCTTTAGGACACATGCTCTCCGAGTAGCTGCGGGGAAACTAACACAGTGAATGCATGTCGTTAAGTGACAAAGACGTTATCAATCAGAGAAAATTTGTTCATGTGTGAAGATGCAGCAGGGTCGAGTCAAAAGAAAGCGACAAAAGCTGACCCACTTTTTAAACTTTGAATCTGCAGGGGGCAGAGTCTGAAAAGTTGACCGGTGTTCTCAAAGTTCACTTGTTGTCTTTGCTCAGTTCTCTAGCTAAAAACTTGAAAACAACATTTAAGTTGCGTTTGAAAGTAACCCGGGTGTATTGAAACTGCAGTGCCACGAAAGAAAACCGTTCGAATTAGCCTGTCATACAGCTAGGCTAGGCTAACAAGCTAGCGAAAGTGTAACGACAGCGGGCAGGCTCCAAATGACATGTGCTAGCTAACAACAAAGACCCCGGGTTGCATGCTCACAGCTTTTAGGTCCAGCACCCCGTCCTTCGCCTCCTGTAGTAAAGTCACAAACTTGGTCGTGAGCAGCCCCAGGCTCTTTTCGTGCCTGCTCGGGGTCTGCGGCTGCAGCGAGTCCCCCACAGCTACCAGGTCGCCTCTGTTACTGGCCGACTCCAGCTCCATCATCACTCGGGACCAGCTCCGTACTTCCCCCTGCCTCCCCGACCAAAACCAGCCAGCGAGCCCAGGAAAGCACGCCCAGTCAGATAAGCAGAAGGCCGGGATAGCGCGACGGCTTTCAAATGTGCTGGTGTAACCCGCGTTTCTCCAATTTATTGCCCCAAATCAAGCCGAACAGGCTGAACACGGTAATTCAATGAGCGAACAGTCGGCGGAGAGCCGTTGGCCACGCGAGGTATGACGGGACGGTTCAATCATTCAAGGGAGTGTCTGCGAAAACTCCATCGTCAAAGATTGTGGAATAAAGCGACAGCGCCAAGACTTGTACAGTCATTACATTGTTTCTAGTGCGCCGTTCTATTGTTCGCAATTAAAGGTTAATTTGCAAATTCTTTTCGCTGTTATTTTCGTTTATAGCAACAACACTGAGTTTTTCCGGATTAATGTAGTAGTGCTAGTTTCAGACGCACCCTTACTGACTCAAACTTGAAGAAAACACACGCACGCGTCAAAGCACGTACACGCCTACGCTAGCTTGCGTGCGCGCGGGCAATTACTTTCTAGGATAGTAGAGTATAGAGTATTTAGAATTATTTAGAATTAAGAAGTCCTTTAAAACTACACACACACAAATATCTTCATATACGTTATATAAATAAATAGTATAAGTTGCCCCACAGACTGCACGACATATTTTTAGTCTGTATATTAAATGTACAATCTTGTGTTTTTTATATATTAAACGCGCTTGTACACGTATCAGTGATTCATATTCTAGTATTTATCATTTGACTCTTCATGGCACCTGACCAAATTCAAATGTTTATCTGCGAAAAAAGATCATGCGGTTGAAAACATTAGGGAAAGGCGTGGTGTACTTCTCCTTTTTTGTCGGCATGCTAGTTTTGTACACTGCAGATTGTTCATTTGAATGTTTTGGTTTACCACCAACTTAGACAAGCATCTTACACAAAGTCCAAGCTGACGTTTATAGTCGTGTGAAAATTTTTTTAATCCCTTCCTGATTTCTTAGTAGTAAATTCAACAAAATCAGTGTTTGAATGATTAATATTTTATTAAGGAGTAAAAAAAAAAGCTATCCACGTCCCTCTGTATATAAAATAAAATAAAATAAATAAAAAATCATTCTCTAATTCCCTTGGCTAATGAGAGTCATTATCTACAAATGGAGAAAACTTGGAATAGTGGTGAAATGCAGGCCCTAGTTAAGATCGGTGACCACCCGTTGCTGATCAAAAGTAAAACAAGAGTCATCTCACCACATTTGGAGAAAAAAAGACTGATGAGACAAAAGTTGAACTTTTTGGAAGGTTTGGATCATAAAAGAGATCATCATACCACCCATTAAGCGTGGTGGTGGTAGTCTGTTGGTCTGAAGCTGCTTTGCTGCTTCGGGACCTGAATTACTTGCTGTAAGTGATGGAACAATAAATTCTCTCCCTAACAGAAAATACCGAGGAAAAGTGTTTGCCCGTCGGTTCATGTTATGAAGCTCAAGCGCAGTTGGAATTCGCAGGGGAACAATGATCTGAAACACACCAGTCAGTCCACCTCTGAATAGCTCAATAAATATTAATATACTGAATATTATATAAATAATTATTCTTCTTGGAATTATTGTTAAGAGAAATAATAGATTCCTTTTGGCAGCTGATATATAACCACGCCATCCAGCCGACACTATTTTAAACCAGCAGGGGGAGCTAGTGCCCAAGGGAAAAAATCCCAATAAGTTAAATCTTTCAAGTCAGCAGATTCGTGACGGTAATAACGTTTTTAAAAAGTCCAACACTAAAAAATATACAAAAATTAAATTTTATCAGAGCTGCATACAAATGTGTTATCAGTGGTGACCCAGAGTTGAAATATAAAAAATTATAAAAATAACCCCCGAGCTTCTGCGCCGCGAATCTGCTTCTGCTGTCACATGCAGTCAGCTGACTGCGAGCTCAACGATAAACAGGAAGGCTACAGGAAATACCGTTATTACATTCATCCAGACGCAGGTAATTTTGAGTTTTAGAAAGGTTTTATGTTCATCACATGATATTGAAAAAATAATACTGTGGCCGTCTTGTCAGATTTGTGTTTTGTTATTTTTATTCTGTTTATTTATTTATTTATTGTTAGATATGTGGTACTTTAAGTTGTTAGCCGCACTGCTAGCCAACGTTGAGATTCACGTTAACAAACTGAGCAGCTATTTAGCAGGGATTAAGTTACAAATATTTACGGCCTTTGTTGTAGCTCGTGAATACCGTGTTTTTGTGCGCAAACATCGGTTGTGTCACAGATTTGATGCGACAGTGTAAAAGTGGCGCAGCACCGGAGGCTTGAATTCATTCATGGTTTTCTGCTATCTTGTTTTGTTTTTTCAGCTGTGACCATGAAGAAGAACAAAGCCAAGGCAAGCAGCAATACTGAGAAGGAGTTTGTGTTCGAGTTCAGGGCAGGTAAACACAACTGTGTCCTTAAAGTGCCCCTGCAGCTTCCTGTGCAGGAGAACATCAGTGACCTTCACGGACGCCTGATGCTGCTGCACAAAATACCCTGCTACTTAGAAAGTGGTGAGATTGTTATTCTTTCCCCTTCCCTGAGTATAACCACGGCCCTAACTGTAACATAAGACAGCTAGAAGCTGCACTAAAGCATTCGATTACAGGAGCTTGTTAAATTTCTTGTACAAAGCTACAGAGTTGCACTTTCCACTTTGCTTGCACAGACCTGAAAGACTTTCTTTTTTTAAATATCTACTTTGTGTCCTTTGTTGCTCTAGAACTGAAAAACTCACTTTCCAGTTTCGTTGAGAAGGAGACGATTCTGGATTATGACAGAGAGGCAGAGCTGGCACTGCAAAGACTCACGACAGGAGACGTAGATGTAAACAAGCTCACCAGTGCATGGACCAGGTCTTACGTGGAGGTAATAACGCATTTCATTGTGCTTTTATCGTGTTAAACACAGCACTGTGTGAACTAGGGCCTGGGTTCGAATCCATCAGCCACCTGGGGCCTTTCTGTGTGTTTGCTTGGGGCCCAAAGTCCAAAGACGTGCACGTCAGGAAAAGTAGGTGTGAATGTGAGTGTGGAGTGGGTGTCTGTCTCTGTGCGTCCACCCTGTGATGAACTGGTGACCTGTCCAGACGCCTGGTACCACACAGCAGGAATTCGCTGTATCCATGCACCTTAACGGTGAACCCTGAGTTTTCAGAATTAAGGAGGTGGTTCACTTCTTACCAGTGGGGCAACGCTTGAAAACCTAACATGCTCTGGAGCAGGTTATGCTATAGATTAGAGATCAGCAGGTACACGATCACCTCTTACTGACTAATCGGTTCTCCAGAAATTTCTGAAAGATCCCTTTGGATGGAGAGTGGGAGTGTCTTAAAGTTTTTGCCTTTCTCTGATTGGCATCAGTAAGAATCATAGATTCTTAGATGTAACTTCCTTGATTAATTCTTTTAAATATGAATGTTATTAGGGGTGCAACGATACACAAAATTCACGGTTCGGTTCGGTTCGATACTTTGGTGTCACGGTTCGATATTTTTTCGATACAAAAAAATGTTCATGCATTTTTAATTTGTCATTTATTAAAATTATAAATATATATTTTAACTCAAAAGTACAGTTTTTAAATTTAACCCTCACCCTTGTGCGTGTTTTTTATTTTGACAGCGAATGCGCACCTGCGGACCACTTATGTGCAGCCCTGGTTATTTAGCTCGTCATATTGCAGCCACAGAAATTATTTTGTCCATGAAACCATAAAGCTGCACTTTCTTTTTGCCTTATAGTCTGATTTGTCATAACTTCTCCGTTTTGTGGTAAGCTTTTCTTTGGCTGTCACTTCTTCACCCTGACCTGTCTTATTTGGCTGAGCAGAACTGAAATGCTTTTACACACTCACTCACATAAGCTCAGCGATTCTCTGCGCGATCAACCTCTCACATGTTTAAGCTGCGGGAGATTTCACTTGTCATGTTTGCATAGTAAGCTAACGATTGATAAGACGATGTCAGAGGAATTGGTGCACAAATTATCATCACTCACAGATCAGTGCTGTCGCTCTCTATACACAGTTCGCACGATTGCAAAGTGAAAGCAAAAAAACAAGCGCAAATTCAAACGCGACTTCAATATGTCACATATTGACAGTGGCTCACCGATGCCAATGACATAATTACCCAGCTACATTTCTGAAAGAATGCAAAAGCATTGACATATATTTTTCCTACAATAGCCCGACGGGCAGGGCAGAGATAGATTTTGGTAGCCCGACTGAAAAAATGCTAGCTCCGGGACGTCGGGCTAGCGATATTGCGAGCCCTGTATCTGATTGAGGAATCACTCATCTTTGGAAAAGAGAGTTTATTACAGAGAAATGTCTCTTTCCAAAATAAAAGCTATACTATCCGCTTTTTCTGGGCTATATTCTCAGCAGCATAAGGAGAATCCTGTGCTAACAGCTGTCTAAATGACTCGGCTAAAGTTAGTAGCATGCTTGTTGTTTTTGCACTAGGATGATGTCGGCGTAAATGTGCAGTCATATTCGTTGTGTTCCCGCTAGTGCTTTCAGGTTAATCTCGTTGAAATGACGTTAACGCCACAACACGGCAAATCTCCGTTAACGAGCTACCGCCGATCGCTCCGTGCATGGGGCTAGACGGCCAACACGTTAACGAGCTAACTGCGCTAACACACTAGTTCACACCAATGTAATTAAGCATTGCGTGGCACATCCAACATACTGTTTTACTTTGTCCATGACTTGCTTACCTTCAGGGTCATACGTCACATGAAAACCAAAATAATTCCAAACGCCAGATCTGAATGAGAGTGGGGGAGGTCCATGTTGCAAGGAGAGCTTAACTTCTGTCTCGCTAGCTTGCCCTGCGCTCTTCCTTCTGACGATGCTGTCTGTGTGGAGCGCTCAGTGGATCTGCGCTCGACAGTGCAGCCTAGGCGGAGTAGTCGAACACAGATTCACTGAGCGCTCAACACAGACAGCATCGTCAGAAGGAAAGTTGATAAAATAAATTACAAATGTTGTATTGTTCGATACATATGCGTACCGAACCGAAAGCACTGTATCGAACGGTTCAATATCGATACGAATATCGTTGCACCCCTAAATGTTATATTTAGTCTGTATTATGTGTTTAACCTTTTCATAGTTTTCTAATGTTATAGTTTTATCTTCCTTAGCAAACTTGAATATGTTTGTAATCGATCAGATGCTGTCAGTGTCGCCCTTTCTGTGTTAATGCAATCGTAGCTAGGTTGATAAATCCTTGGTTAACTTATTGAGTAGATAACCCGCTTTATGTGCCCGCTTAGCCTGATTGCTGATGTTAGACTAACTGAAACAAGATAACTGAAAGATCCTTTGGATATGCTGAAGTACAGCGCCCAGCATGCACCCCTCCGCTTACTCTGTGACAGCCAAGATATTTTGGATAAGTGGTTAAGAGAATGGATAGTTCAGAGGTCAACCTTTCTGAAAATCACCTTTCAAATATAAACCATAGGTGGCTCTTCTAGGAGGCTGAGGCTGGATTATAAGTTTTACTGCCTTAGTTGTTTGTACAACCTTACAGCAAGTTTCTGTTTCTAATGTTATCTATTTTAGGCTGAAGGATGTATAATTTTAATGAAAAACATTTAACTTCACACACGATATTTTATTAACAGTTACAAATCATTTGTCTTAAAGTAAAGTCTTGTTTGGTGCCTAACTATAACTAACCATAACTAAGGCTACGTTCACACTGCAGGCGAAAGCGCATCAAATCCGACTTTTCTGACCCTCTGCGACCATCTATCCGATCATGGTGTGACAGTGTGAACGGCACAAATCCGATATTTTCAAAGCCGATCTGGGTCACTTTGGTATGTGGTCCTGAATTCGATACATATCTGATGTTTCAGAAAGCGACTGCTGTTTGATGGTCATGTCGCATTAAATCCGTCTTTTACGTCACTGACACAAGACAGACGCCATTATCAGCGCCGGAGAAGACATCGCGAACGCTTCCTGACCATCCGGTGTAGATGTCAGTGAAACTGTTGGGAAGACAACGTGAACATTTTATTTGTTCTGTATAATCTGCAGAGTCTGACAGAAATCTGCAGCTAGAAGCAGCGCTCCTCTAACACAGCAATCAGGATCATTATTAGGCCAAATGTAAATAACAAAATAACTTTATAACTTAAAGCAAAAGTGGGAAACGTAGAGTACGAAACAAGTCTTTATATTAAGGCCATCAGTCAAACAATACTGTTGCTCTGGGTCTAAACAGAGCGCGTCGTGTGTGACGTCTTCTTTTGCGCACGCGGCCGCTTTGAGCGTTCACACTGGAGCACGTTTGCTGTCGCATTTTATTTGTCGTGTGAACAAGCAGACAAAAAAAATCTGATTTGATCAGAAAATTGGAGTTGAGCATTAAGACCTGCAGAGTGAACGTAGCCTTAGTTACAGAAAACATCTTCCATAAGCGTCGCTATTGTTATATAACACTGTGTGTTTAAACTGTAACTTCAAAATGCCATGTGGCCGTTAGAATAAAGAATCGTGCTGCGACTGTCTCATTCAGTGACACAGGAAACAGATTAGATTCAATACAGAAATTTGTAAAACTGTGTGGACAAATGTTTCTGTTAAAAATATCTGTTAATATTATGGACGGTGCTTTTTAAGCTTGGCAGGTATTCCAAAAATACATTTCATGCGCTGGCTGCCTAACAGACCCTGATAAATACAGCTCCATGTTTCTGCAGCAGCACAGCAGCGTCCTTGAACTCTCTCACTAACTTTGGAGCGGTCATGGATCATTAAAGTCATTTAAACAGAACTGGAGCAGTAATTGATTATTCATGAGTTCTGGACCCCTCGAAGAAAAACCCACAAACAAACAAACAAAAAAAATCTCATTACATGAGCCCTCACGCTGTGTTTAATGTCTCTCGCAAGCATTTTACTTGGTTACTTTGATGCATTTCCCACCAGAGATGGGATATATTCACATGCCCGAGAATTGAGTCATTACTTTTGTGCTGTGGATAAATACAAACAAACACAATTGTGAGAAGCAGACTTTGTGGTTTCCTAATGAAATCGTGTATGGTGTGTTCACTGAGACATTTATTTAAACCCAAATGCCTCGCTTCATGTTTAAGGAAGGCCGCTGAGATCAGCTCCCGCTGCACTCGCACATTTAGCAGTTTGCCTGCAGTCCCGCTTGCATGGAGTTTGTTGCCTAAACATTCTCGAGCCTGTGTAAATGAGGGGTGTTCACACTGAAGAGTGCTGTTATTTTGCATTTACTGGGTCAACTGGCCTCGTATGTTTTGCAGGTCATAACACAGAAACTGCGACTCTGTATTTTGCCTTCTTTGTTTGGCTACTTGTGCTGAAAATAAGCTGCTTGCTTACTGTTCTTGTTCACAGTCTGATCATGGTTAAGCACTGTACCTCCACCCTTCTTTAACTGCTTACAACTGTCGTTTCACAAGAAGATGTTTTGCTTCCTGCCTTCACTGTTGCAGACGACGCTGGAACATGCGCGGCCTGAAGAGCCCAGCTGGGATGAGGACTTTGCCAATGTGTACCATGAACTGATCCACTCCCCCGCCTCAGATACGCTGCTCAACCTGGAGCACAACTACTTTGTTAGCATCTCTGAGCTCATCAGTGAGAGAGACATGGAGATTAAGAAGCTTCAGGAGAGGTTGGTGTTAGGCAGCATTTGATTGGGATCTTTGGATTTCCTGAACATGTTTTTCTGTCTTATTTCTAAATATTTATTGCCAACAGTTTTGCCTTTAGTTTGTTGGCCAATGTTAGTTCTCAGCCCTCCCCTCTTACACAACTATTATCAAATAGATCATCATCTCAAATTTCTTCCATGGACTAAAATTAGGTCAGATCTTTTTTTTCCCTTTAAGCAACCACACTTAAGATGATTTAATATCTGTTTCCTACCACAGAGATAATTTTTATCATGTTTTATGAATGTTTATGTACTTTCCCAACAATCTGTTAAAAATCAATAAATGCTTTCCTGTTTTGTAGGCAAGCGGCAGAAATGGACAAAGTCATGCATGAGCTGGGAAACACACTCAGTGACCAGGATGTGAACGCAGTAGCTTCTCAACACTTTGATGCACAACAGGTGAAAGGAAGCTTGAAAGGAAGTTTGTCTCAGTGTTAATAGAAGTGTTGGTTAAAAAAAGATGATTTCACCTGTGACATTTCAGGAGATACAGGTGGTTTGTTTTTCAAGTAAGCTTTTTGTTTAAAGCCCTGAATGTTTGACATTGTCATCGATGAACAGGTACTCGAAAACAAGTGGGCAAGCGAGCTTAAACAAGTGACGGGCATTCAGAAGCATGAATACCAAGACTGGGTGGTCAAACTGCACCAGGACCTGCAGAAATCCAACAACAGCAGCAAAATAAAGTGAGTTCTTCTCTGTGTATCTGTGTGTGCACACTGCAGTGCAGCCTGTCTTTGTGTTTGTTCTTTGATATATGAAACCTCACTTTCTGCTCGCATTTACCCGAGCTAGCCTTTTCAGGTGTGTGACAATACTCTCATGGATTTCGAGGTACAACAAAATCGTGGCTCAAGAGTTGGGGGTTTGCCTTGTAATCGGAAGGGTCCTTGGGCAAGACACTTCACCCGTTGCCTACTGGTGGTGGTCAGAGGGCCCGGTGGCGCCAGTGTCCGGCAGCCTCGCCTCTGTCAGTGCGCCCCAGGGTGGCTGTGGCTACAACGTAGCTGCCATCACCAGTGTGTGGATGACTGGATGTGTAAAGCGCTTTGAGGTCCTTAGTAAAGCGCTATACAAATACAGGCCATTTACCAAAAACAGTCGATTCGAGATGATAAACACCAGAGTCAGCTGCTGAGTCTTACTCTTTCCTTTAAAGGAGAAAACCTGCAGTGAGTGCAGCATCATTATCTGATATGTGCTGTGATAATAACACTGGTTAAACAGGCTGATTTCCTGGGTTTAATGCTGGTTTATGAAATTTTACACCGGACACTGGTGAGAATAGTTAATGCAATGCACGTGTCACTCGTGGGTCTGTTTCTAGAATATATTTCTTAAACTTGATAAACAAGGCTAAGGTGTGCGTTTACCTGCCACGGCAGAAGTAACTTTTTTAGCAGATCCTGGGATCAAACTCTTCACTTTACTAACCTGTATAACCCACGCCCACTCGCCCACTAAACCTCAGCTGCAACTAAAGCTCAAGCTTTTTATAACCGTCGGTTCCATAAAATGATTTCCTTGAATCCGCAGACGTGCTAAGGGTTGGTTTCTCGTCCCTCTCAATTTTCCAGCGAGGAGATTAAGGTGCAGCCCAGCCAGCTGTCAGAAGCCGCAGATTTGGGTGCCAGGATGTTCGAGGAACAGCCTCAGCTGGAGGAGAGTTTCACCATACACTTAGGTACTTCACATGCTTCCCCAGTATTTGTGCGCAGATCAGGGATCGCTGTTACAGTTAACACAATAAAAATTTGCAGGAGCGCAGCTAAAGACGATGCACAACCTGCGACTGGTCCGAGCAGATGTGCTGGATTTCTGCAAACACAGACGACACGGCAGCAGCGGAGCCAAGCTGCGGCGGCTGCAGACGGCTCTTTCGCTGTACTCCTTCTCACTGTGCGGTCTGGTGCTCCTGGTCGATAACAGGGTCAACTCCTACAGTGGCATCAAGAGAGGTCAGGGAGCACGCGGTGTATAATGTAGCTACATATATGTATGTTGATTCCTGCTTTTACCTGCAAAGAGTCGTTTTTGGCTGTAACGTGGATATTTTGTTTCTGTTTACCTTCTCTTTTCTTTTACTGGGAGAAGCCAAACTTTAAGTGTTTTATTCACTTACTGTGGGTTTCATTTAACTTTAAGTTTGAACTAGAGGCTAAGCAGTCATTTGGTTCCACTGTGTTTGAGTTCATCTGGGGCCTGCTCTATGTCAACCCACAGACTTTGCAACTGTGGCAAAGGAGTGCACAGACTTCCACTTCCCCTGCCTAGAAGAGCAGCTGGAGGAGGTGCAGCAGGTGGTGCTGTACGCCAGAGCCCAGCGGAGCAGCAAGCACAAAGACCAGCCTGGTGAGACATTTCGCTCAGCCTGGAGGTCCCGAAATCTTGGGGAATAAATTTGATTATTCTTGATGCTATGGTTGGTTTTTTATAGTTTCAGCCATTCTTCAGGAAAACAAGATGTTTATCTCCTGTTTTAATACCATAATATAACATATGAGTAAAATTCAAGCCTTTCTCAAACAAACAATAAAATAAAAGTTATAGGACGCAAGTAAACGCGTATACTTGCCTGTACGAGTCTGGCTTTTACACGAAGCTCACACTGACAGGCTCCTCGTGGAGCTGGGACATTTCAGTGTTATGCTAGCAGTATGAGAGCGGGATTAAGCTGTCAGGAAATAGAAGATGTTGATTTTATCACAGCATAAGTGATTTACTGAGTAGAGGTGTACACATACAGGCCCACTGGCTTCCAAGCCTGTCACAGATCCACTGCTAACACTTTTTGTCCCTTTGACATAGTGTGATGAGCATTGTTCCTGCTGATTTGTGCTTTATTCTGCAATCCTGTATCCTTACAGAGACTCAAAAGAACGGCGGTGATGATAAGAGCAAAAATGTTGAAAGAAATCCCTCGAATATCTTACCAGGTATTAAGAAAACAGTTTGTGATTATCCAGCAGATTATTTCTAGAGCATCATTTTATATTTTAACTCTGTCGGCGACATCTCTTCCTAAAGGTGAGTTCTATATCACGCGGCACTCCAACCTGTCGGAGGTCCACGCCGTCTTCCATCTGTGTGTGGATGACAACGTCCGATCAGGGAACATCACTGCCCGGGACCCAGCCATCATGGGCTTGAGAAACATCCTCAAGGTGTGCTGCACTCACGACATCACCACCGTTACCATCCCTCTGCTGCTCGTCCACGACATGTCCGAGGTAAGAAGACGCTCTCAATGCTTGCATGAGTGCAGCTGCAAGAATAAACGCTTGTAAACTGCATATTGTAATATAATAATCTTAGTGGAGCAAATGACTGCAAGTTTATTGGACCAGCAGACGTCCAGGTATTGTGCCTTCACAGAATCTGCTTTTTCCCCATAAACTGCACGAGTACACAAACTGATCAGATTTCTCCAAATAGAGAAAGGATCAGGAAGTACAGTACAGGTAAATGGTTGAGCCGGACAGATCCATTGTTGGGTTATTAGACGTTTCAGGGTTGCCGTGGATGTTTGATGTTTGAGGGCAGGGATAGCTCAGTAGGTAGAGTGGTGGCCCCATGATTGGAAGGTCGGGGGTTCGATTCCCCTGAACAGCTACCCTGAGGTACCCCTGAGCAAGGTACCGTCCCTACACACTGCTCCCCGGGCGCCCAATGGCTGCCCACTGCTTCACTGAGTGAATGGGTTAAATGCAGAGAGGGATTTTCCCCACGGGGACCAATAAAGTACACTTTCTTCTTCTTTCTTCTTGATGGTTTAGTTTGGGCAAGTAGAAAAAAAGTCTCATTTGGAGTATTCCTGTTAGATCAACCTGAGTATTTGTACTTGTATTATTAGACTGTAATAAACTCTTCAAACTGTCATACCTGTGATTGAACGTTAATGATTCAGTTGTATTAAAAAGTAGAGAATTGAAACTTTAGTGATTAATGGTGCTGAGAAACGTTTTCAAAGCGGCCGATGTTGATGGGAGGCGTTTGAGTTCAGCCGGCTGGGGCTGAAACGTTCGTTATTCGATGACTCTGGTCTTGGATTTGTGCTTTATTGCCTTCTTTCTTTTCTTGTGTTACCTGTTTGAAGCTCTACTGTCAGCTATTTGATACAGGTGGGGGGGAAGCAAAAGGGGTTTTGAGTAATCAGGATCGGTTCCCAGAAAAACTGCTATGAGTGCATTGTTACTCAGTGATGTTGTAACAGGGTACGTCACAAACTGTGAGGTTCGTCTGTGGTCTTGCACTTGCGTCAAACCCCAAAACCTGATGGCTGTGCAACTTTGCCGACTGTCAGCACCCAGACTGACTTTAAGCTTGTGCTTATTCCTGTACGGTAACGTCTGACTCGTTGGACACGAACTGTAGATTCAGACTACAACTTTATTTGGGTCACCGATCGTACAGAGCACATACGCACAGCGACAGTCAGTGCTCACATGTTTGGGTCAATAACAGAAAAAGCCTCGACGTGAAGCGAGCGGACACTTCTAGTATTTTCCTGTGAAACTTCTTGTATTTAGTCTGTTACATTTGTTTCTTTGTTTTTAATCACATTAGATGTCCTTTGTTGGTTATTTAACTGAGTAATGTTACCAATAATAACATAATCAGTTCAACAAGCCTCTTTATAGATGCCTAATTTTTCTTCTGCTGCCTAATCAACAGTCTTTAGATTCATAAAACTAAAGTTTTGGAGCTCTGGAAGCCTCGAGAAGCAGAGGATACTTGATTGAAGGCTTCTCATTTCAAAACTTTCCATCTGCCAGCTTCTTTTTCAGGCATTTCCCTTTTGAGCACAGATGTTTGCCTGTTTGTACAAGTCTATTGTAGTGTTACAACAACTGGTTTAGTTTGTCTACATGAACTACAGACCACAGTCCAAATCCAGCACGGCTGTTGCTCTTGTTCTTATTTTGGTTTTTCTTTTTCCTTTGAAGTTTGAGGAAAGAGGTTCACATAATAAATGCTCAGTGTCACTATAATATATGGTTAAAGGTTTGTGCAGATAAAACTGAAAACTGGGTTCATTTGGAGCCACTTTGCAGACGTTGACTGTTTCACGACTGCTGTGTTCATTTTCCTGGCTGTAAGAAACACTTTTGTTCTTGCCTCAAACTGTTTGGCAAACGCCACAGTCTCCTTCAGTGCTCCTGTTTACGCTTCAGTCCTACCAAAAAGCTGAATGAATATTCAGAAATCCCTCACTAAAGCCTGTGCAGCTTATCCAAATACAAAACGTACAAGTAAACAAGAGTGTGCGTTGTGGCAAAGACTCTCTGTTACACTCCTTGCAGTGAGAACAGGTAGTTTGCAAGATGAGATCACTGTGCACAAACTGCAGCCGAGTACACTCAAAGCTGAAAGGAAATAGAAGTGTTTGATTTAGCACAAAGAACATTTTGACAACATCAGTTTAGACATAGTTGCCTAATAAGAAGCTTTGGATTTGACACAAAGACGCATCATATAACAGGTTCTCTCTGCTCTGTAGTGTGTAGGACGGCATTCAGCTCTGTGTGGAGTAATATTGTAGAAACAGTATCTGTGTACTAATGTTCTGTGACTTTAACCCGTAACATCATTCACCACCAACTCGTTTGCTTTTCTTTCTCTTATCATGTTTGAACTGCAGCACAGATATAAGTAATACGAGAACGTTAAAAATGTTACAAATTTGAAAGAAATGAAAGAAGATGCCAAAAAGTCTTTTGAAACATTGTTTCACATTACAAAAACTGATCACATTATTTTTCCTGTTTGGTCTGTGGAGCTCGTACGCTGCAGGTGATGGTGGTGCTACATGAAGTCTTTGAAATGAAGTCGTACGTCAGTCTGAGTTCACCGCCGTGTGTCTCATTTCACACCAACCTTCCTTCTCTGTTCATTGCAGGAGATGACCATACCGTGGTGTCTTAAAAGGGCGGAGCTCGTATTCAAATGTGTCAAAGGTAACATGGATGTTATGCATAGCTGTTGTTGGTCATTTGGTGGGTTTTTTCTTGTTTGTTCAACCGTCTGTCAAACATAAATATACAGAATCCTTAATACTGTGTTACTTTATTATGTATTAATACACAATAATTGCACTTAACATTGCATGCAGCAATGTAAGAATGAATGGTGATATTCATGCTAAATTTTCTTTGCAGGTTTTATGATGGAAATGGCCTCGTGGGACGGCGGTGTATCACGCACAGTCCAGTTTCTAGTGCCAAAGGTGAGATCAGTTATTCAGGCTTCAAAACGCGTACCTGTGGATACACTGCTGTTCTCTGAGTGACTGCCTTCCGGCAATGCTTCATGCTTCTTTTAAAGAATTGTATACTTAAGGCCTCGCACGTACATAATGTAACAAAAGGCACACCTGGCCTTGCAGTGCATGTCTCCGAGTGCACACTACGAAGAGTTGACTGCTTGAAAAGCGTGCCATAAATCATAGATTACAGAGCTTTAGGATATTTTAGCTCCATATTTGCACTGCTGTGATAAAAGAAAGCTCAGAGACTCAATCACATAAATGTGTGATAAGCAATGGGATTAGTGTGCAGCTTGCCAACACTGAGGTGTAATCACTTTCACTTTGTTGGAAATCCAGGTCTTATGTTAATTTGTTATAAAGGAAAGGGAAAAAGATTCGGGGTTAACTTTGAAGCGAGGTTTTCTGTTATATTTTGATTTAAGCTTGCCGTGCAGGATGAATCACGGCCGTTACTATTTGCGAAGCTATACGTGCAGAGTTTTTGCGGTTTGTCAGGAAGGCGGTGGATCCTATAGAATGAGCTCCCGCTGACAGGATAAGATGATAAAACGAGTGGCATCAAAGGACTCTGACTGTACCGGCTTCCTGTCAGCTACATGCTCAGACACCATTCAAAATAGCAGCTTCTGAAACGACATTGTTGTCTGCGACTCAAAGAAATACTGTGTCTAAATATAAGCCGTGTGTTTGCGGGACTGCTTCTGCTTTAGGATTACTTAACATTCTTACTTGACGGGTGGCAGTGCTTAGAGTGTGTCCCCTGTTCCAGTCACAGCTGCTGAGCTCACTTCATTTCAGGACGCCACAGAGGCTGTTAATACTTGACTGGACGCCAAGAGTTCAGCTGTACTTTTGTTTTTTGAGGACTTTAAACAGCATCTTTCCATTATCACAGCACGGGGAGAGAAGATGTTTCCGTGCAAACCGCCCACTAACCCTGGTCACCCCTCTGTGTGTCTCTTTGTACTGACAGACTATCTCAGAGGAAATGTTCTACCAGTTGAGCAACATGCTGCCGCAGATCTTCCGCGTCTCCTCCACCCTTACTCTCACCTCCAAGCACTGATTGGTTGCACCTCAGGTCATTCGGGCAAATGAAGACAAGTAAAGTCTTGGGTTTTTGTGTTGTTTTTATTAAACTAGGATGAATATAGAAACTTTGTGACATAGATAACTTCCATTTGTTTAAAAACAATTAAGTTATGGTGGCATTCAGTGCAAAAGAATTGATGAACTATCCTATTATTGCACCTTCCAAAGCTACTCACTCTGACTGGAAGAGGACTGGATTCACTGGCACGCTAAAACAGCTGCTGCAGTTATCATTTAGTCTCCAGGGTGTGGTTCTGGTGACAGCGTTTTATTACATTAGCTGCCAGCACTGCAGACACTTTCCTTTAAAGCTGCAACTTTGTTCACATTCAGCTGCTTGAAGTCGGTAAAAACGAGACAACCAAATGTGTAAAGTGGGCTGAACGGTAAAAAACTTGTGACTCTTCATGTTGTCATATCTTTACTTTTTTCTTTTTACAGTATGTTGATTATTGCAGGAAAAAATCACCAATCTGGGCTCAAACTTGAATGCTAGTTTTGCTGTTGTCATATTTAATTCTTAAAGAATTTCTTGTGGTGACAGACGATCTTACAGTTCAGCCATCGAGTGAGATTTAGCAGCATGATGTCGTGGTGCTGTGGCTTCAGTGACATGGACTTGGCTCTTTTAGTCCTAGTGACAAATTGCATTGCTGCTCATATGAGCGGTGTGCTTGTGATTTTGTACTGCATTGCAGACAGTTGAGGCGACTGCCGCTAACTCTCTGTGGGAGTGTGAATGTGTACGGTCCCCCTCCCCCCTCACCTGCGTAACAGTAGATGGCACTGTTCCTAAAGACAAAAATGTGAAAAAGAGTAACTGTACTTGAACGCTTTGCTTATCGGAGGAAACGTTTTGCCTATTGAAATTCATCTCAATCTATTCTAAGTGAGGGAAACGGCACTGAAAGTACAGCTCGGTTGTATTTTATGTTAAACACTTAGATGTGCACTCTGTATATTTACTTTATCTGTGTACATTTTTTTATGTTTTAATAAAGTAACACTCTACACTGATGTGGTGTATTCCTCATAAGCCTCTGACAGACTTCAGCACTGGAGGATTAGTTTTTCTGTGCCCCCACCCGTCTGCCAGAACTGATGCACTTCTAGTGAGTTCGGCTGTATTTACTCTTGATTGGTTATCCACGGGGACCTAATCTCCCTAAAGTTAATAATCCATGTCATTCATTGGAATTACATTCCTTCATGTCTAATGGTTGGCCTACGAGCCATTTCAGACAGATAATCAATTTAGTTTCTCACAAAGTTTGCCACTGCGGCATTCAGTGGTGGCATTAGGCTGATTAAAAGAGTTGACAGTGTAGCAATCAGCTGTGCCCAGAGAGAGTTATGAGATTTTTGAATGGCACTGTGTTGAAACTTGCAACTGTTTTTATCATGCAGCCAGGCTGAGAAGCCACAAAGCTGTAAGAATATGTGTTGCAAAGTGTTCAGCATTCTCAGGATTGGTCTTGGAGGCTTTGATTGTGCACAAGCTTAAAATGCATGAAAATTTACACACTCAAGCAAGTGTGTGTGTGTGTGTGTGTGTGTGTGTGTGTGTGTGTGTGTGTGTGTATAGAGTCCAGGCACAGAAATGAGAGAACTGCTGAAAGTACTTTTGCATACATTCAGTAAGCAAATAAAATGTATTTTTAAATGAGCTTTCAAATACAACGTTGCCCAAATTGCTGTACAAAGTGTGTGTACAGTCACAAACATGTAATTACATGCATAAAAATGCATCATTATTTGATGCGATAACAATCAGAAATATTATTTTACACTGGTATTACCGGTGATTGGTAATGGATGATGTAATATACAATCCTCTGCAAAAGTAAAAAGTCAAGTAAAGGTGTAATTTACATAAATATCACTTACTGTACTATACCCTTTATCTTACGGTCAATTCTTGCTGCACAGCAATAAGCACCACGTGTCATACTGCGTATGTGACAGAATTTGAATTTAAAGGGTAAGTCAGCTGTTACACGCAGCTTCTCGGCTTCTCCACAGTTGGTTGGAAATGGCAAAAATTAAATACAATTTATATACAGAAATTTTAATGATATGAAAATGCTAACAGACAAATGCTGAACATGAAAACGAGCAAACCCGAGAGCGCCAGTAGAAAAATCATACGTCACAGGTGCTGCTACCGGAAGATGCTTTTTTTTTTTGCTTAAAAAGATAAAAACGTGAATATCTCTTGTGAAACGCTTTAAAAATAACAGCAAAGAATGTATTTGTTATTTTAGGTCTTTGATTAAATAAAATAAACGAAATCTTCTTTTTGTGTGGCGTTTTTGTTTTATAAATTGTCATTAACGTGTTATTCTAGTTTTTGCTACATTTATTTCGAAGTTCCAAACCGGAAGTTACCGCTGTCGCTGCCACTGGCTTGACGGAGGTTGTCACAGCTGGGTAGTTGGCTCGCTACAAGTTAAGCAACAGGGGCTGTCGGGAGCGAGCAAGTTGCTGCATGGATTTCTCGGAGCTCCGCGGAACTTACGGTTAAGTTTGCACCCAAACGAGTTGTTAGCGCGATTCTGTCTGTGTTCAGTAAGGCTTTCGTGTGTGATACACATCTATCACATGTCGGCTGCTCTATGTGCTGAAACTTATTCTTTGTATGTGGCTGCCTTGCAACGTTGTTCACCGCGTCGAAACTGCAGACAGCGGCTTTAAAATTTGACCCAAGCGTCCCCGAGTCGTACCACGCCGGAGACCGTGATACAGCTGACCTGGAAACGGAGGTAGGTGTGAGGCGGTGTGTGCTCGAGCCTGCGGCTAAAAGGTGTGCGGTTAGCCAGGGTTCAGCAGCGTGGTGCTGTCTGGAAGTTTTTTCCACTCTGCGTCGCAGACCGCCACTTTGCCACCGGGCTCCCTGGACACCGATGCCGTGCCAAGTGCCGTGGTGGCAGTAACTTTACTCTCTCCCCGGCCGACACAACGCTGCGTGTCTACACCAAAACCTTCGCCGTAAGCGTTTGGCGCTGTGTTGACGAGACCCCGCTGCTTTGACACATGGATGGATGGGGGAGGAGGCGTTTGCGGACACCGCCGTGTGGAAAGTTACGAAGTATTCCAGCTGGATGTGGCATTGGCTGGTAACGTTCAAAAGAATGACTCCTGGGCTTTGGTTTTGTTCTCGTTACTCCTTTTTTAATGTCGCGTGTGTGTGCGCGCGCTACAGAGTGAGGTCATGGACCGTAAAGGCACTCTAAAAGCTGCCCTATCATATTAAGACAAGTCTTGTATGGACAAGTGTTCTCAGCCTGAAACAGATGGGATTTTCCACAGTGCGGCCATCAGCTTGTTGATGGTGACTCTCAGGAACTAGACGTGTGTGCTTTGATTTATCAGCTGTTAAGGCTGAAAGCCTCACGAGCTTTCCTCTTTAGTTTCCTGTTTTTCAGCCATCATTGGATTTTGATTCCTCGACTTTTTGTTTTTTTGTTTGAACAATGTTATCACACTTTTACAGCCCGCTAATAGTAATTTCTTTATCTAAGGAATGTAGCACCAGGAAATTAAGCAACGCTTTATACCAAGTAAACTTCTTTGGTGCTGAAAGTTTCCACTCGCATGTTTTTGGGAGGTTGTGTGAGTCTGGTTTCTTGGAGAAAATTCAAGGTTCAGAATCCACATGAGGAGGGCAGAGGATCAGAAGGTTAAAGCGCTCTAACCCATGACCGTGACTCTGCCGTCACACAAAGACCTCTTTCCGCTTCTTGGGCGCGTTAGGTCTGGTAGTCACTCCGCCTTGGACACTGGACTCTTCTCTTTCATCCTGTCACACGTCATTTCTGTTTCTTTGCTTTTAAAACGGCATCAAATTAAACTGCGTCCACGTGTGCGCAGCTTATTGCCACATAAGGGTTGTGAAATAGTAGCGGTAAATTCTTACTGCTGCACTGACATCACCCAGAAGTTTGTCTGCTAACGATCAGTGGCAGGCTGTCGTCACGGTTGACCGGCTGGTCTCAGAGCAGTTATATTCTTAGTACTTGCAACTTTCTTATTTATTTGTTGCCCCCAGGAAAGCTTTGCTCATCTGCTCCACCGTGATAGAAACGCTTCTCCATGCCACGACCAGCTGGCTGTTCTCTAACTGCGCCCTGACAGTCTGATATCCCCCCAAAGCCAAGCGCAAGATAATCGCCCACCGTCGAGGACACCAAGCTACTTAGGCAGACTGAAGGCTTTGCAGTTCTAATCGCTCGTAGGCTGTTTAGCTCCGGCTTGGTGTGCTTTCTGTTCTTCCTGTGTGTACCTGGCTTTTCAGCTCTTGCATATGCTTTCAAAGACGAGTGCTGGATTACGTGGTGGGTGTGATACATATATTTATTTCCTACCTTTTTTCTGATGGTTTGAGTCTGAAAAGCATTTGCTCGAAGGCGTTTTGTTTCCCTTAAGCTCTGTCCTCTTCAAAGCATCGTGTGCTGCCAGCAGTCACAGGTACAGTCTGAAATCGTCCCTCACATCCGAGGAGACGCTCTGGGAAAGCGTTGTTATGTGGATGTGTTTGCTTACAGCGCCTGAAGCTCTGTGTGTTTGTATCCCAAACTGTTTTTCGATCGTTTCCAGTTCTTGCTTTGTCTCAGTTTTGTCCATTATAAACAGGAAAATACAAACCTTTTGATTTTGCAGGAAGTTGGTTGAAACCTTCATCTAAGTTGGGACTAATAGCCTGGGGGGGTTCACGTCACTGAAGCCGCACTGACAGGATCCATGCTGGCGCTCTTATTTGTCTTGTTTTCTTTGTCTCTGCATGAATTTGTGTATTGTGTAGTTGTCTTCACACTCATACCACTTACACCTCGTACATTTACTGCTAAGTCCCTTAAGTACTAATCATTGTAAAAACAGGAGGGGGCAGAGAAGTGGTAATAGCAAAAGAAAGTTGATGGGGAGGGAGGGGGAAGTGTGAGATTTTTCTCCCCCCTCTTTCATTTGGTATGTGTTTCTCTGGAGTACAACAACCACCAATCAAAAGCGAAGCAACACCTGCTCCTAGACTGTGAAAATCGCACAAGTGCTGGAATGCACATCGTTAGGCCCCCGTAACCACTAACAGCAGGGAAAAGGCTGAATATTAAGGAACCTGTCTGATTCCTGCATCTCTCACTGACAGGAAGCAGAGGAGCTCAGAAGTGTTTCCCAGCTCTCTGCAGGCACCGGGGTCAAAGTCCAAACTGCTTCCCTGTAATGGTGCTCCCCAGCGAGCCGGGCCAGAAAGAAAGACCGCATACAGACTACCTTAATGGGCCCGAGTTACAGAAAAGACGGCGACTTTCCCTCCAGCTAGGAATGTCACCTTTGTGACATGGTTATCATTCAGCCCGTTCACTGTGTTTCACATTACTGCCGCTTCCTCTGGGATGTTGCTGGGAACGTTTTTGCAGCACGTTTGTTTTATCGTCCTCTTCTAAGGATCCGAGTCCTCTCGTGACCTCACTCGGGAGTGTAGCCGGATTGACTTGATTTGAGAAGGTGAAGACATATTTAATTCAAGCATCTAGGTTATCGATGCTCTTTTAATATCTTGTCTGATTAAAGGAAGGAGTATTCCCTGTCTTCTCTCCGGGCTGGCATGGAATCGCTCCATGCCGGAGTGTGTGGGTGCACTGGCACTGGTTCAGTTCTCTAGTGGCTTGCTTGGCCAAATGCTTTTCTCTTTAATCCTAATTTGCTGCTCAGTATTTTTGTCATTCAGATTCACTGTGAAATATGCCAACTGTATGGCTTTTTTTTAGTGAATTATGGAAACCTAATTGTGGCTCTCGCTTCGTATATGGCAGGCAAAGCACAATTCTCCTGATGCCTCCCTTTCCTGAGATGTTGTGAAACATTAGATAAAATTTAAGCCCTTTTTTTGTCCTCTCATAATGTCATTATATTGACTGCTGGACAGTTTTTGTGCCTCCTGCAATTTTTCACCACAAACTGCCTGTCATGTCTAAGCTGTTTCTGTTACTCCAGTCCCCTCTCAGGCCTCTGTGTTAATCTGATGGGGCCATCTCATTTCTGGGACACTGGTCCTATTTCCCAGTGGGAGTCTTAGTGAGATTTCCTTTTTGTCTCGGATCCTGTTGATTGATAGGAATGATCATTATGTTAAAGTAATGTTACTCATCCTTTGTCAGCTGAACAGGAAACACAACAACGTAGCGCTAACCACCCTTTTAACCTTTGTGCGTGCATGTTTGTGGACGGAACATTTTCATGTAATATTAATGTAAAAGTCTTGCATTGTGTGTCTGCATGTCAAAACTAGGTTTCATGTTCCTGCTTGCAGATGTGAAATTAAGTCTTGTTAGGAAATGAAGGAATTCTGTGCACTGACTCTCTGGAGTTTTAACTCGAGCCTGTAATGTGACGTTATGAATTTGTGTTGCATGTTGGAAGTTCCAGCTTCGTTCTATCGCGTTGAACTTTACGTCGGCCTGTAGTGGTATCTAATAATAATGTGTGTGGGGTTAGCTGAGGTGCGACACCGTGGGGTGCAGCTGTACAGATGAGTTAAGACCAGTGTGTGCACAGTCGTGATCCCCCTCATTAAACACAAATCGGTGCACTTGGAAGCTTGACGAATATTTTTATTATTTTTTTCCTTTGCTAATCTACTGAATGAGTCATCGCTTGTATTGTCAGAGTCAGGTAGTAATGGGAGTTGGGAGCATGAGTGCACTAATCAGACAAAAGGACTCAGACATGAAAGCCTGCTTCAAATCTTCTGCCATTAAGGTTAAAAAAATCCCTGGTTCCTGTCCGAGGAATCGTAGTACGTCTGCACGACGCTGCTTTAAACGGCTTCATGTTATATCACATGTTGAAATGCACGTTTGTGCTCAGCTGTAGATTCTTTCACCTTCTGCATTTATCATTTAAACTGTTCACTGAGCTGGTGGTTGTTTGTCTGAACACAACTTTCTATAATTATATCACAAAGGTGCCAAGTCTAATAAATAAATCCTGTAGTGATGTAAATGGGCTGGTTCTTATATAGTGCTTTTCTACTCTGTTGAGCACTCAAAGGGCTTTACACAACTTGTACATTCAGCCAAGCACTTTTTTCTACTCTTATTAAAGTGCTTCCTAACTAACATCCACACTCCGATAGATGCAACATGGGGCTAGTATCTGCAGACTGGAGCAGACTGGGATCGAACCACCAACCTTCCTGTTAGTACCTCAGGTGGTAGACCTGCCACCCTGTGTCATGTGAGTCGGAGAGAAACCACGGTTTAATGAAAGGTCTTCACTGAGGAGTCCACGAATGTCTTCACGTGGCAGTACCATTAAGAAAAGGATTCCCCAACTCGTTGGTGCAATTGACCTCGGCCCCAATGAAACTACCTGAACCCCCCAACACACTCGGTCCAGGTGAATGTCACTGATATTGACACCCACCCGGTCTGTTTGCCATTTCTTTCTAACGCCTCCTCTGCCAGCTTAATTTCATTTTCTGACTTGACTTAGTTCTGCCCACGTGGGTCAGGCGTGAGCGAGGCTGCATGGCATTGAAGGCAAAACAGCCTCAGGTCTAGCTCTCATGAAATAGGCGAACAAACGCTTAACAATCACTGTTCATGATTCCCATTAACAAGAATCACAGCTATGACAGTTTATGGCTGCTGAACCGCAGACACAATCTAAATCGGACCCTGGAGCAGGGATAACACAGCCTCCTTAGACATTTTTCCCATGGTGATAAGGGCTTGGCCAGATGTTCGTGATACTTACTCGCACTCTGCAAAGCAGGAGCCCCGGCGAGTGTGTGTGTGTGTGTGTGATGGCGGGTCTATATGGAGCACATCTAGTAAGGCGTTTAGTGTGCCAAATTATGAATGAGCCTGCTGCCTCCTGATAATTTCTGACTTAAACTTCCAGGAAACTCCGTTCCACAGAGACACTGAAAGGCTTCCTACTTGATTTTGTCCATGTTTGAAGTTGGGCCCTGTGAACGGGGAAAACGGCGTATTATAAGACACCACAGTGTTCTCTTTCATGTAGCGAGCTGAAGGGGATGCTATTGAGTGTTCGAGGGAGACCTTTGATATGTGAGATGCTCTGTGCCTTATGAAAAGAGCCAGCTTATGATTTGAGTCAGCGTGCATGTGAGTGCTTTGATGCCTGTTTTCTCGCCACACCAGTGTTTTTGTCAGAAACGTCCACCCTTGTTGATGCACAATGTCCTGTTTGTGAGCTCGTTTCATAACGAGCGTCCCGACTGAACTTTGGAGGGCACGATTAGAACGAAGGAAGGAAAGATTTCGCCTGATTGCATGTTTCTTTTGTTAGCAGGGATATTTTTCTTGTCAAGTCGACGCCGGACATTTCTTTTTCTTTTTTCCTCCCCAGAATATATGAAGTCGCCTCTCGCTCTTTAGTCATCATTTAAGGTTTGGAAAGTAAATAGCGATGCTATAAAAGCCTGCCTTTTGTGTAATTATGTTTTTATGCTGCTCTTTTATGTTTGCACAGAAAAGGCTATGTGATTACAGTTTTACGGCACAGTGCTTCCTGACTACGGCTCCATGTTTATTAAAAATGATTTAAACACTGTGTGCGCACAGGATTAATCGTATGTGGAGAGTGATGGTTTGTCTGTGGGTGCAGAGCTGCAGAGACGAGGGACTTTGCCCTTCTCATCTATCTTTACCATCTGGTTTGTGCAGCATTTGACTGAGGCGTTAATCATTACACCCTGGGGCCACTGCTGCTCCTACAACAGCTGGAAAAGGGAGATGGACCTGTTGGTGTCCATCTGTCCTTTTGTCTGTCAGTCCTCGGTGGACTGCTGCATTAACTGTATCCCCGCAGCTGTAGGTTCATGACCTTGGCGTTCCTCGCAAAACTACCACAAAGTTTTTGAAAAAGCTGGAAGGAGCTTCCTGGTGCTCTGTCTCTCAGCCCACGACTTCCTGCAAGTCCGTCACCGACTCCATCCCAGCATTTAAGTATGTGGACTTTCCCTTTTTTTGTTGACTGTTAAAAAAACAATTGCACACTACAGAAGCAGTTAATGCTTCCTTCCTTCTGCATCCTGTGCTTGCGTGCATCTTTAGCCACTAAAACAAGAAATGCATCTGTAATGGTTCAAAGCAACATATAAGTAAGAGTTATTGTCCAATAGCTGGACTTTAGATACTAGTCATTGTAAAAAGTACAACCTGGAAGACTGCTTCACGTGCTGTACGTGTTCAAGAACAAAAGTAAATGAATGCAAAGATGACACTTTGTTTTTAAGGAAAGATGGTGAAGGGTATAATTTCACTAACACCACTGTTGCTACACTTTTGCACTGGCGTGCTTTAAGTACTCTTTTTGCAGCCTGGTTGAAATTCCTCTCTTGAATTTAGACTCGTGTGAAGCCTCTCCATCCAAACGCTGCTGTGTTTCTGTCCTTTTACAAAACTAAGCCTAACTATGAATGATCTGTCGCTCTCACCAGTACTGTCCCATTCTCTGCTCTAACTTTGTGCCCACAGTAAGGCATGTCCTCAGATGAACTGATAAGTAGCACAATAAATAACAAAGCAATAATCCTCATCCTTGGACGTACTTCCTTCCAAGCTCACAGCACATCCCAGAGCAGTGACCAGCTGCAGACGGTGGATTTAGTTCGACCCTGGGACGAGAGAATCGAGGCAGCTGAATGACATCGAGAGCGGCCGCAGCAGCAGCTTGACCAGACTGCCCTTAAGTAAACAGGGAGAGGGACGGACTGGATCCAGCTGGTTGGCGCCGACTGATTCTGATTGCAAATCGATTTTGATGTAAGAAAAAACGTAATTGCAGAATATGAACTGAACTCTGGATGTGATCTTCCTGCTCGTTTCAGTCGTGCAGTTTGTGGTGGTCTCAGGGTCGTTTTCGATGGTGGATTTATTAAGATGCATTTTTCTATGGATGAATCGTCACTTTATTAAATACAGTGTATAAAGTTCAGATCTGTTTGGATCCATCGCTACTCTGCTGCTTTTCTGTTCTGTCTGTTCACACAGTAAGCAAAGTCTTTACCAGTGCTGTTTTTGGCTGTTACTTATTTAAACTTTTTAATTGTTACACACTTGCTCTGATTTCTTTGAAATTAAATCCATGTTTAAAAGAGCATCATTAAATCTTTCAGTTTTCCTTCTTGCATGAAAATGTGTCTTTTTTTCTTTTTCTTTTTTAACTCGAAAAAACCTGAAAAATAAATTTTTGCCTCTCATGTCATGAAATTCTCCAGCACGGAAACCTTTTTCCTTTGGGTGTCACGTCTCTTCTCAGATGCAGGAACTGACATGAGTAATTGTTCTTTTGCGATATGCGATTGGCCTTTTAATGGTATCCAACATTATAATGTAAATGTTGCCATACGTGGCAGCTGGGACATTCTGTGGAAATGAAACACTGGTGGGAGCTTTGAGAAACTACACAGATCTGGACCAGCTATGCTGTCTTAGCTTTGGCGATGTTAGCCGTCTAGTGTTCTTAGATGGGAGCAATGCTTATCCTGAAGACTCTACACGTTAAAAGCTACCGCGCATTTATGGACGCTCTGTGGTTAAACATCAGCATCGCGTCTTTACTTAAAGGTTAATTTGCTGTGCGACCACACAGTGACTGATCAATCCCTCCCATCCTTCGTGCGATGTATAATGTGGGTGACATTTAGGCTTTGTTGGGTACCTGCTGCTACACGCCAAGAGCGGTGGCCCTCCAGATCTATTTCTGAAACAATGTTTTGGGCGCCGTGTGTCATAGCCCATTATGGCCACTTTGGGTTTGACTGGCACAGGAGGAAGCTGGGTTTGTGGAAAAGGCTACTGTGGAATTAAATCTTTCTCGGTCAGCTCGGAGCGCTCGTGCATTTTTAGCCAAAGCTGCAGATAGATGTAAAAAACTTTTGTTAGCGATTCGAGCAGAACAGCAAAGGGAGGGAAAAAACCGTTAGAGATATGCAAAGTTTGCTTTATCATCTTGTGGAGCGATAAATTCATTTGTTTAAAGAAAAAAGTGTCCGGTATGTTTGGACCTGGGTTGGAAGCCTTTCTCCCTCTCTGTGTTTTGCTACATTTTCTCTGGTGTTTTTCATTCCCGGTTAATTATTACACCACTTGGATGGTGTGCTTTCAGCCCATGCGTGTTTGCACTTTGGGTGGGTAATTGCAGAGTAATGATGGTCTACGTTTAGCAGCTATTTTAAAGAAAGGACACTGTTGGTGTGCATTGTGAGGAGTTCTAAATATATCTGAACCAAGAGGACAAAATATTTTGTTTAAGTCGGGACAGAAGCTGAGTAAGTGAGGCCAGGCCTCTTTCCAAAATGGGATTTTCAGAATTGTCTTAATTCCAGGGAAGCCGGTCCTGTTGCAGAGGGAAGTGCTGCCAGCAGCCATTCTCCTGCACTCTGCTCTATTGATCAGGCTCTGCGCTCCAAAAATGGAGATTCCTTAAAGTCGCTTGGAGTCTAATGACATTACTGTTTTAAAAGCTTTTCTGTGGAGGGCTGGTCTTGGCTTGCAGGCATTTGGTACAGACATGGCAACTGGCCGGGTGGTCGCCTGATCATGTGTTTCCCTGAAAATGTGCACTTTGTGTGTGTTTGTCTACTCAAATAGGCTTTTGCTGAGCTGGTGAAGCAAGAAATATTAACGAAATCCACAGACAAGTAGTCATGCAGGGGTATGAGCTCAGCTAAGACTGGGCTGGTTGAAAGGTGGTAATAAGAGAGGGCGGGAGAGCTGCCCCCTGACCTGATAGGCGGCTGAACATGATACTGGGTCAGGGGGTATAATACTCAACTTTTAGGGAGTGGTTATAGACGGTGATAGAGAAGATCTGGGGGAGTGGCTTCATTGTGGGGCTGTTAGATGATATCAATTCATTCTTTGTTTCCTAAATGCCTCTTTTGCTGTGCGTCTCTGTTAACACTACATCTCAGGTTTTAGTTTTTGTCTGAGAAGCAGTTTGGGGACAAACCCAAGCAGACAAAGACCAGCAGGATTCCTCAAGTGCCTTGGGATTTTCCAAATTCCCACCTTATAGACTGAGACACGGAAAAGTGGAAGGGTGGGAGAGATGCAAAGGAGGTGGGCTAAATAAGAGCGGCGGGAACAGGAGACATGGGAAGAGGCAGGATAAATAAGTCCCACTCTTGCTAGAAGCAGGTGGTTGGAAGCATCAGTACAGATGAGCTTTGTGAGTCACAAGTGTTGATCAGACAAAGCCTGCAAATAGCTTTTAAAATAGGTTAGATGATGGATTTTCAGCAATACACGTCTACAGATGGACCTTTTTAGGTTTTTCTCCTTTCACTGGTGAGTATAATTTTGCCTAATTGCTACTCTTTTATGGCTATGCTATTTTGCTATTACTGCCCTTTTTCATGCATTGTTACCTGGCCTTTCCCGGCCAGGTGGCAGCGAACACGTCTTTGGGGCTTCTAGTGAGTAATATTGGTGCTTTCACCTCTGAATGACAGCTGGATTTGTAGATGCTGTTAATAGCCTGGCTGAATGTGCTGTGTCCATGTTAGTCTGTGAAGTGAAACTGTAGCTACTGTTTGGCTAATGGTAGCTCTGCTGCACTGTAACTGAAGTTATGCTGTTGACTGAAGGTCTCGGTGACCTTTTATGATTTTTGAAGAACATTCTTTTATTAAAATATATATTATGTGCAGCAAAGGGCGCAGAGTTACTTAAATGTCAAACGTTTCAAAAGTGCGTATCCTCTGAAGTTACTTCTGAACAACAGGATCTTTGTAAAATTAAGAAGAAAGAGATTTGACTTGCTACATGAAACTTTGTGGATCTGCAGACGATGCAGCTGAAGTCAGTTTGGTTCCTGTTTGTTTTCACTTTGACTTGTTGGTATGAAGGATGCCGTTGTTCAGCGGGAGGTGTTTTGCACTCAGGAATCTTCTTCTGTCAGTGACGCTGGAACTCAACATATCAAGTTTGTGGGGTGTTTTTTGTTTTGTGTAACCACAGGCAGCCGTGGTGCCATCTATAAATGTCATCCCTCCAACACCTTTTGCACTCATGTAGCCACATGTCATCCCACTCCCACTTCTCTTCTTCACTGTGGGAATTCTCCAGTCACTGGGATTTTCCTGGCTAAGTTCAGACGGAACACGGCAGACCCCATCTGATCTGTGTCATCACACTTCCAGTTCTTTAGCAAACTGTAATCTGGACGTTTTCTGCATGCGGGTTTAATGTTACACAATCATGTATTTTCACAGAAACTGATTCTCACTGATGACCTCTGTGCCAAATCCGAGGACGTCGCTTGTCTTGTTTTTTCAGAGTTAAACTGTCTGTGTTGACATCTTTAGGAAGATAGCTGGCTCTGACTAATGGCGCTACAGCTTGTTCTATAACTGATAACTAGTGATCACTGCTGCAAAGGTTTCCACTCATTTTTAAGCAGATGAGCATTGTGTCTGTAACCTTCTCCATCTTTAACGTTTGCTTTCTTTTGTTGGTTTTTTTTTTGTGGCACGTTTCAAAAAGTGACAAAGCTCTTGTTTTCAGTGGCCATTTTACCACGATATTCAGCAGCTGCCTAATACACAGGTGCATTTCTATTTTATTTTTTCATCCATAATTACAGGCTTTCCATTTTGACTTTTAAATTTACATTTGTCAATTAAAAAAATCTAATATTTGCATGTAGGTTAAAGTGTTCATACATGACATTAAAATTGTAATTAAACTTTAAACCAAGTGGTAAACACTGGGCACTAATGCAGCGATGCAGTGGAAAAGCTGGAATAAAGTGCGGATGTAAAAATCAAGATGAAATCAAGATGTTTGTAAATCTCTTTGTTTACACGATGCATCGCGGTCGAACGGGAAAAACCCAAATCTGCTAATTACCTGTTAATGAAACCTAATTACAGCATGACAACAGTATTAACTGAATGTAAACACGCCTGATCAAGATTAAATGACAACACATTAGCGTTTGGATAGACTCCGGTCTGACTCCAGTCAGAAAAGCTTTTCTGACTGTAATGGCTTTGAGAGGAGACGTTATCAGCCTCAGGAGGCGTCACAGCTGGACGCTCACGCACTTCTTTGTTTGGCTGTTTCTGTGAGCCGCTGAGATAACGGTCACCTCCCCGAAGCATAGCTAGCCTCTGACTGACACACACACACACACACACACACCAAGCGAACATGGCAGGAATGCAGGCTAGGTTAGGCTGCCATGGTCAGAATCAGAAAGGGTTTTATTGCCAAATGTTGAGCGGGTTTACAACATTGGGAAATTGCTGCGGTGCTTCAGTGCAAACATACTGTTATAAATTAAGCTTAAATAGACATGAAAATAAAAATGAGAATAAGAATTAAAAGTGCTAAGTAGATAGATATATACATGATATATACATGAGTGCAGGTGGTGATCAGTGCCAAACATGGAATGATGCAGTGAACACAGCGTAGGGTCATGTGTTAGTGGTGGGAACAGTCATATGGTTATTGTTCATGTGTCCAACAGCAGAGGGGAAGAAACTGTTCTTATGGCGAGAGGTTCTGGTGCGAATGGACCGGAGCCTCCTGCCTGAGGGGAGCAGGTCAAACAGACTGTGTCCAGGGTGAGAAGGGTCAGCTGAGATCCGAGCTAGAGCTGGGCGATAGAACGATAACGATATGTATCGCGATATAACTTTTACTCGATAGAGAAATTAAGCTATCGCGATAGACCTCGCCGCTCTTGTCCTCTTAAAAAAAAAAAAAAAAAAAAAAAAAAAAAAAGGTCAGCCGATCCAAATTCAGTAGCGCAGAGCTGAACCAATCACAGCCGCAGCGTCACGTCACGTGACTTGTTACGTACAGCACAAGTGCCAAGCCGCACGTGTGTTTGTTTGGGAAGCAGCCAGCGGGTAATGGAGGAAATGAGTGTGCCGACTAGAAAAATCAACCGAGCGTGACCGAAGAGAAAACAGATGATGGTTCCAACGCCGGAGAGATTGTCGAACGGAAGAGCCATAGAAGCTCCGTAGTGTGAAGGTATTTCGGCTATTTCAAGTCTGACAAAAAACAGAGTAGCGTGCACTGTAAATTGTGCCGAAAGCAAGTCTGGAAATACAATAAACTGGTGCATGCGTCACACTGTGCGCCACGTTATTGTTTCGGTGAAATGAATTTCTACAATACTGTTAATTCTACTCTCTGCAGTGTTTAAATGCTTACATATACACACAGTTAGTCCCTCCACACATACGACTCGGTTCTGCTTCTGTGCCCCAGCTTTGTTTACTTTTTCCCACCGAAGCTTCTAGACTTCTGATTGGCCAACATTTCTGCACGGTTAGGAATCTAGCGCCACCTGCTGCTTTGGCATGTTCATAGCAGCGTTTTCCTTCATTTCTGCCTTTATGTGTGGACGGGATTATTTTTTAAAACGAAAACCGAAAATCTCCGTTTTCAAAAATACCCGTGTACGTGTGGACGTAGCCTCAGTCTCTGACTGGAAGCGCTAATTCGTCATTCGGCTTTTGTCAGACTAAAGTAACTGTTAAAACTGTTTGAAAAGCTAAGCTATACAACAAGGAGAGATCGAGAATTTCCTTTTAGTTCTCAGTTTATTTGATATTGACAAAAGTTAGTCAGTTTTGTCTGTTCTTCTGTAAAACAAACTAAGATTTATTTTTAGAATTAATATTTTGTTTCTAAGTGGAATTGACAATTTAGTCTGTTTCGTTTGTTCTATTTTGAAACTTAAACGCTTTAGCGGCTGCCTTTTGTGTAGTTTGCAATATTTGCCTTTATCTATCTGAAAAAGTCTCATGTTCCTTAAGTACATCTACCCTGTTGAACTTATTATGGGAAATAAATATTTAAATAAAAACAAGCTGCTGATTATTTCACATTTTACTTGTGAGCAACGGCACATTTAAATCTTACAAATATAGTTATTTGGCTGATATCGTGATAGATATCGTTATCGCCTGAAATGAAAAAAACATATCGTGATATGAAAAAATCTCATATCGCCCAGCTCTAATCCGAGCTGCACGCCGCAGTGTCCTGGAGGTGTACAGGTCCTGCAGAGATGGGAGTCTGCAGCCAATCACCTTCTCAGCAGAGCGCACAACACGCTGCAGTCTCTGTTTGTCCCTGATAGTGGCTCCAGCGTACCACACGGTGATGGAGGAGGTGAGGATGGACTCAATGATTGCAGTGTAGAATTGCATCATCGTCCGTGTTGGCAGGTTGAATTTCTTCAGCTGCCTCAGGAAGTACATCCTCTGCTGGGCTTTCTTGATGACGGAGGTGATGGTGGGCTCCCACTTCAGGTCCTGGGTGATGGTGGTACCCAGGAAGCGGAATGAGTCCACAGAGGTGATGGGGGTGTCAGTCAGGATGATGGGGGGGAGTGGAGCTGTGTGCTTCCTGAAGTCCACAATAATCTCCACTGGTGTGTGATTGAGCAACGTCCCTTTAGTGTGTTTCAGCTGAGTGGCTGTGCTGCCCTTCCATCGAAGCACTTGTTTGTTGTTTTAGTTTGTGTTTGGTGGTTATCCTGGGTGGGGGTACGCTTCAGGGTTTGGTGGGAAACTGTACCCCGCTCTGCTGCCTACCCTTGAGTTTGCGTTTAAAGTTGCCTCGAGCCCGGTACACCACTGAAGACCAGACAGGTAAAGTTTTGTTGTTTTTTTTTTTTTTAGTATTTTAGGCTGGGAGTTGCACATAGTAAACCAGTGGCACCAAACTTCCCATATGGAGAGAAGAAAAAAAAAATAAATATGGATGGATGGATGGATAGATATAGAAAAAAACACCCAGCACGCCCCTGCGGGCGGTTTATCCTTCAAGCTCGGGTCCTCTACCAGAGGCCTGGGAGCTTGAGGGTCCTGCGCAGTATCTTAGCTGTTCCCAGGACTGCGCTCTTCTGGACAGAGATCTCCGATGTTATTCCCGGGATCTGCTGGAGCCACTCGCCTAGCTTGGGAGTCACCGCACCTAGTGCTCCGATTACCACGGGGACCACCGTTACCTTCACCCTCCACATCCTCTCGAGCTCTTCTCTGAGCCCTTGGTATTTCTCCAGCTTCTCGTGTTCCTTCTTCCTGATATTGCTGTCATTCGGAACCGCTACATCGATCACTACGGCCATCTTCTTCTGTTTGTCTACCACCACTATGTCCGGTTGGTTAGCCACCACCATTTTTTCCGTCTGTATCTGGAAGTCCCACAGGATCTTAGCTCGGTCATTCTCCACCACCCTTGGGGGTATCTCCCATTTTGACCTCGGGACTTCCAGGTTATACTCGGCACAGATGTTCCTGTACACTATGCCGGCCACTTGGTTATGGCGTTCCATGTATGCCTTGCCTGCTAGCATCTTGCACCCTGCTGTTATGTGCTGGATTGTCTCTGGGGCATCTTTACACAGCCTGCACCTGGGGTCTTGCCTGGTGTGATAGGGGCAAGGGGGCCTGTCCTTCCATGATGGTTCCTCGTCTCCCTCCTCTTTCTTGGGTTTCTGCTGCCTGAGGTATTCACTGAGCACTCGGTCAGTTGGGGCCATCGAGATAGATAGAGATATAGAGATAGATAGATAGAGAGAGAGATCTATATAGATATAGATCGAGAGATATCTATAGATATATAATTTTATAAAGTTTGTATCTGTCTTGTGTGAAACTTGTATGAAAAGCATATAAGGGTGAAAACAGATATAAGATCCCTTGAAAAATTATATAATGAAACTTGTATGTTTTGGATACTTACTAAAAAAATATATGAAAGTGGCCACTTTCATGAGTAAATCATGTATGTTTTTACTATTTCTTTTCCATATGGGTTGGCAAGAGGTTTGAGACCATTCATTAATTATGGTCTGTAGCTGAGGCAGGTAGGTCGTTTTTAAGTTGGCATAGTGTGTACACTGTGCGCATCTAATGTCAGTGTTGATGGATGCTAATGACATCCTCATGAGGTGAGTGTTTTATGCTGTGACCTTTAGTGTTGTGGGGAATATGGCTACTTTTGTTGGATCACTTGTGAGTGTTGTTGGCCAGGTGATGGCAATAACACTGAGGGGTGCTGAGCCACCCTTGACGTGGTCGTCGTGTGGCCATAGCTCTCCATTTGTGGGTGGTCACTAGTATGTTTTTTTTTTTTACTGAACCTTGTGGATTAAAGTAAGTTGTTGTGGTATAGGGCCACTCGTATGTGACCATTTGTGTGGTGGAGAGAACAGATCACTTGGTTGTGATTATTTGTTGCTACTTTTGGTTTTGTGTTGTAGCAGGTCAGGTCATCATTTTGGGTTTGACTGTTGTGTGGCAACTTCAAATCCTCATGCAGGGGCATCCATGCTTAAAGATGCCAACTATAATGTGAACACTGTGCTTCTGTTAGCTTTTACTTTTATTTCAGGTTTGTGGGTCAAGGACCTGAAGGCTTCAGAGGGGCTTGTAATAAATTTAGGGGTCCTAGAGGAACCCTTTTGAGGGAGGAGGTGTTACGTCTCTGCAGCCCCTAATCTCCTCAATGTTTTCAGCTGGTGCTAATTGGCCACACCTAGTCAGGTGTGGATAAAAGCATACCTGATGCAAGCTCCCAGGGAGCTCACTTGTCTTTGCCTTGGTGACAGCAGCCATTTTAGCCAACCTGGTTTTCCATTCTAAGATAAAACCCATACTCTGATATTCGTCTCATTTTTTTATGTTGCGGCTTTGAGCCGCGTCGTAACAGTGTGTTTGTGAGACCTCACTCTAGCTGTGTGAATCATCTTTGGCCTCGGTGTGGTGAGCACTGGTGCTCTCCTCCACTCTTTCCATGGTTGGATCTTACTGGTGTGAAGATGCGTTCCTGTGCTGGGAGGGAACGAATCCTAAAAAGAATTCATAGTGACGACATATTTTGTTCCTAGCAGAAGAAATTAGTCTCTTATTAAAATAAGTCTTGAAGGAAAACCTACAGCGTCGTTCTCTCACGAGCTATGAACCGTCTGCTTGTCATCCTTTCAGTCTAGACTCTTCTGAGTCATTGTCCTAATTATGTGGAGATTTGAACGGAAAGAATTTTATTTTTACCCTCTAGAAATGAGACTCGGTTGGCTTTCCAGCTGAAATATAAGATGCATGTCCCGTACTCACATTTTCTCACCAAACCAGCATTTTAAAATAACGGTGATTGACTGTAATTTTTACTCAGGCTGCACAAAACTGGGGGGGTTATTTGCACCAAAGCTTTGCACTTGTTCCTTTTTTAAAATTTTAAAATTGCATAAAAAGAAGAGGTTGGTCACAGGATTTGCAGTGAAATGAGGGTCAGAGTTGGGAACAGGCTGAAAATCCAAATCAAACGCAAAGAAGTTGGAGAATGATGCCGGTGGATTAGCATAGCTAATCTGGATGACAACACCCGGTAATGCTCGTTGAAGAAGGGATGAAAGGAGGTTGTTGTAATCGCATAGAGTATCTAATATCTCTGATGTCTTGGAATAATTGTTTACACGAGATATGAGCTGGGCGATGTGGACTAACAAATCATATTTTGGCATTTTAAGGCTCGACGATTCATTTCAGCCGGTTACGTAAAGTGGTCTCAAACTTCAGTTCTAAGACTTTTAGGCCTCTTTGGTGAATTCAGACGTTTTCCCTGGTTTATAAATACAGTGAGTTGTACTGTGTGCTGTAAATTGTACATTTTGAAAGCGTTTGCACAGCTGTGCTGTAGCTTCACGTCCGACCTGATCGGGTATAGCTGCTGATGTTGTGGTTGTATGTGCAATATTTGTTAGGTCATACATATTAAAATATGACATGCTTTTTTTTTTTTTTTTTACTTAGACCTAGCTAATACTGGGTTGGCCCTCCTTTGCCTCTTAATTCTTCACAGTACAGAAGAGTATCCTGTTGTTCACAGCTGGACTGTCGTTTAACAAATGCAGCTGCGTGGCATCACTAAATTTGCAGCCAGCTAAGAATAAACTTGCTTGAGAATAAACTTGATTCCACTGCTGTCGAGTTCTTATTTTCTGAGGTGCGACTGCAGGAGGAAGACTGGGCTGAATGGAAAATGTCACTGACGCATCTGTTGCTACACAGCAAACGGCTCACAGACTGCACATAGTCTGGAGCAAGTGCCGAGTGTGGGCTCGCTGTCAAACTGTTGGATTGCAGCTTAAAATTCGAATGAACTGACTGTGGTATGTTCATTAATTTATAGGTTTACAATATCATTTACTGCAGATGCTTGAGCCTGAGGTGGTACGGACATGTGATTCGAAGCGATGAGAACTCTGTAGCAAAAACGGCTATGAGGATCGACCCAGAAGGACGCCGGCCTCGAGGCAGACTGAAGAAACGGTGGATGGACAAAATCAAGGAAGACATTAAGACCGTCAACGCATCGCCTGAGGACGCCTCGGACAGAACCAAATGTAGAACCAAACCTTTGCCGAAGAGCAGACCCTGCACCAGCGGGAACAACGCCAGGATGAAGAAGAGTCTCATTTACCCCCTGGAGACAAATTAATAATGTATGCTTATGCACATGCTGAGGGAAGATGCAGACGTGGACGGTTGGAGAGGACTGAATGAGCGGTCGCTCCCTCATACTCACCTGTGACGCATGTGCAGCTGGTTCGTAGTAACATAAAGCTCATACATGCACGTCACCAAATCCATAAATGGCACGCAGATGTCCGCACGACCCTTGCACTCACTGTGTGGCCACGAACTTTACGTGTCTCTGACCCTAGCGGACCTGTGAAAGGCTTTGGTTTCGCGTGCTGAGTGTTGAAGTCACGCAAATCAGGAAGCCAAAGCAGCTCAAATGCCAGTTAATGTGCAAAGCAGCAAAACCATCTGAACTGACGTGTAAAGAAGAGATTGAAGCATTTGTTTAGTAAAAGTATGTTGGTTTTTTTACTTGATCTCATCTTGGTGCACGTTTTGAATTCCTAAACGGGGATGGTAATCCAATAATTTGGGTCTAATTTGGCCTCTTGATACTTGTTTCTGTAGAGATCCCATGTCTGATGGGAGCCCACCTCGAGGACCTTCCAGGTGTAACCTGTTTGTTTCCTTTTCACCTGCTACTTTTCTACAGTGCTCCTCTCTAAGCAGCTTCCAGGACCAAGTAAAGGTCCAGCTTAACTTTGTCTTGTTTTACAGAGAGAGCCATAGAAAAAGGTTTGCTGGCCAAACAAGCGGTCTGCATAAAGACTGGTCTTGCTTGTCTCTCAGTGCAGACGATTGGGTCCATTAATGTCCAGGAACCGGAGAGGCAGAGCGGCTATAGTGCTGCAGCCATTCAGCGTGAGCCAAGCAGCCAACCAGAGCCTCCTGCTGTTTCTGCAGCCACGGCCTCCGCTGTGTTTTTGGCTGTGATGTCATCTCAAAACAATTCCTTCCGCTCTTCTCTTACAAACCTTGATATCTGCTGCGAGACCCTCCGCTCGTACCCAAACATGCTTCCTGTATCTTACCGTCTATAAGAATCCTGCATCAAAACATTTAGTCTGGAGTTAATACCTCCCTCTATTAAATTACTCTCCCTGGCACAATGTATACAAAGGCTGTTTTGTATTCTAAGAATACCACTCGGAGTCATTAGGGCTGATTTTTGTGAGTTGGGAGGGGGCGAGGCTGAATAGGAATTGGTAATGGAGCAAAAGGAGAGCTGACAACAGTAAACCAGCCTCCATCTCCTCGCCGTCACCTGTCTGGCTCCGGTTGTGTTATTTGTCAGGTGAGCAGCAGGAAAGTCATTTGTCTAACAGCCTAAGCGTGCCTTTGTGTCTCCGAGGCTACGTGAAGATGAAGGTCATGACTGCAATGCATTGTAGAGTCAGGTGTCATTAAGTAAGCAGTGGAGTGTGTGTGTGTCTCCTTTGTCCCCTCTCCCTAACATGCAGACTTGAGAGCTTGAAAGCTCCGTTCTGCTTTAAAACGGCACCACAAACGCTTTGTTAGCTGTAGAGCTACAATTTACAATAAACTGACCCTATTTTTTATATTTGACTTTAACCTCCTAAGACCTGAACTCTTCCACAGCAGCATTTTTAATTTCTCTTTGATATTTGGGCAGATTGGGACCTAACGAATGTAAAAAAGAATTACCAGATATATATATATATATATATATATATATATATATATATATATATATATATATATATATATATATATATATATTTTTTTTTACCTTATTTTTGTTTCTAAGAAAAATGAGAGCCACATATGAGGATATTCGTTTAAAATTTCGATAGAACAGTAGCAGCATAATGTCCTCGTAAGTGGATATCAGGCCCTTATAGAGCAAAATTAAGTATTTTGGTCTAAATAACACAAAATGGGATGTCCACATAGGTGGACGCAGGTCCTAGGAGGTTAAGGAGCATGAATGAATGTCACTCTGCACTGCTGTCTTGCAGTCCTTCTTTAGTTCGACACAGTTTCATTTCCAAAACACTGTAATCTGACGCGCATTTGGGAAAATCAGATTTCTGTACTCTTGCCACTTTTTCAGTCTAACAGAGTCAGATGGGGCTGCGGTGGAAGGCGTTCACACCGAGAACCATAAAGATGTCAGAAGGTTCCTCTTAGAATGCAGGTCAAAGATAAAGCTGACCTCAGAGGAAGGATGAGGAAGAAATCCTCTCTCACACACACACACACACACACACAGAGAATGTTGGTAGGGGGTTGTAGTGGCCAGACAGGCCCAGGGGCAAAGGCTGATCCCCTGATGAGTGTCTTTCAGTGCGTCCAGGCTGGGTGGGAATAAGATCTGACGGGTGTGAAATGGACCTCTCTCTCCCTGTGACCCGGGCGCCTGATCGGCCCGGCCTGCTAACACTGTTGCATTGTCCTTCAGATTCTCAGAGAGCCTCTATATCAAAAGTGTCATAATGACAAAGATGGGAATGTATGAATGCCTGAGGAAGTCTTGCAGTGGTGTTGATAGCATTCAGTTAATGTCCCTGATTTGTAATGATGTGAAAGGCATCAGAGATTTTAAATGGACCTCTTAGCTAACACCTTATACTATTCAAAAGCCACTGGTGGGGAAAATGGCTTGGCCACTATTTTATGTCTTTATCAGCTGTTTCAAATCAAAATCAAATCACTTTTATTGTCACATCACATGTGCAGGCACACTGGCACAGCACATGCGAGTGAAATTCTTGTGTGCGAGCTTCACAAGCAACAGAGATGTGCAAACACAACAACACAAACGAGCAAAATACAAGAATGGCCAACCTGAAACTAATAAATATATGTACGATATATAATAGTGTATGCTGTATGTTTTGTTGTTTGTTTGTTTTTTTTAAAGAGGTTTTTTGGTTTTTTTTCCCACCCAGCAAAGTGGAAAGTCCTTGAAATACCGACTGAACCCATCTGTGCTTAACCGAGTCTCGTCTGAGATGATCACATCCATTTTGTTTGCTGGGAGTGAACAGATGGGCAGCATTGGCAGATAAATGTCACACTAAATGCAAATATAGCGCCTTGTTTTTGTGGTTGTGGCTGTTCTGACCATTCGTGCTCTGCCCCTCTGCTTTAACAGAACACACCGTCTCATTGGTGGATGATGACGACAGTGTTTCTCTTGGTTGTGTTTTTGTTTATTTTCTGCTCCAGGAAGCAGTGCGATCTGCACATGGATGTTCATGGATGGCAGTTTTCTATTTAGAGGACTTTCATCAATCTGCCTCTTCTGCTGTTTCCAGATATTTCAGTTTATGTAAGATTCTGCTTTTGGTTTTCAGACTCAGTTCAAAACACTGAGAGACTGGTCGCCTTATCGGCATGTTCGGGTGAATGATTGGAGCACTTTCAGGTATATGGAGTGAATACATGCTGTTTGATTGGGAAAGTGAGAGTTTCACGAGGCTGTTATGATTTGACTAGAATTAAACAACTTTTAAAAACATGTTGGAGAACGTATGCTTCAATGTGTGTTTGGGTCGTCTGTCAACGTGATCAATAAGGATACAGTTGTTGTTCTTTTGAACCTAAAAGCACCAACTTGACCAAACTGTCGATGACGGTGTTGTCAGTCTGCCTCTATCTGGCATCACATTGGATCCTGTAGTAGTGTCTGGCATGCTGAGCCCATATACCGGGGTTGGGGAACTCCAGGCCTCGATGGCCAGTGTCCTCCAGGTTTTAGACCCGTCCTTGATCCAACACAGCTGATTCAAATGGGTAAATTAGCTCCTTGACATGTCTTCAAGTTCTCCAGAGGCCTGGTAATGAACTAAACATCTGATTCAGGTGTGTTGACCCAGAGTGAGATCTAAAACCTGCAGGACACCGGCCCTCGAGGCCTGGAGTTGGACACCCCTGCCATATACAGTCAGAGCATTATCATTCCCAACGCGTAACATACTGATGATTTGCCCCGCCCCTGGGCGTCACATGCTAATGCGAAAGGTGCTATTCCAAGTCCTTATGAAACGCTCTGGGTTGTCAGTTGAATCCAACAGAAAGCCGCTCGTGGCGCTAAGGCACGCTCAAGCAGAGACTCCAGCTGTCCATTCGCGTAAGCTTAACGCTACTACATCGTGTTTTCCAAAGTGATTCAGGATCAGGACGTGAACAGATTTAACATACATGACGATTTGTTAGGTTGATTTTCATGTCACATGTAAAACACATGTATAGGTTCATTCTGACCCGTCTCACGCCTCAGAACGCGTAACGTGCCGACAATTTGTCTCAGTCGTCGTTATGTTAGGTGATGGGATGACGTGTTGTATACGTTACAGGTGACTCGACTGATCATCTTGCCTGATCCTTTCTGCCCAGCAAAGATCTTTTATTGCTCATTGAGTTCAACAATAATCTGCAGAATATGTGACTAAAGCTCCAATCAGAGCTCAATAATGCAATAATGACAGTGTAGGCTCCGGGAGGTGTGGGTGCTAATACTGGTGCTCCTGTCAAGTGTCGTGGTGAGGGATAGTAAGAAAAGAGAAATTCAACTTTTCCGAAAGCTAATGGTTAATTTTTTTCTACATCTCTGGCATATTTTAAAACGAGGCGGAAAAAAGCGAGCAAGGAAAACAGCAGAGAGTAATTTGCATAGCAAATGGTTTGCCACGTTGCTCCAGCTGACTCATCTGCTTTCCCTGTTGTTGTTCGTGCTGCCCTGAAGCTGTTGGTGAAGAGCTCAGAGAATCCATCATTGCTTTTTGACTTTTGCTGCCATTTCCGTGTCTTTGGAACATATAATGCAACCTGTTTGAGGTTGTGTTCTGTTACAAGGATGCTGATAATCCCCTGTGTAACCTGAAGCCACTGACATCTGTGGCTTTACAGGTGTCATCCTGTGAATAATCGGTTTTGCTCAGGTTTTATTTCAGCTTTCAAACTGGTAATTTCTGCACGATGGTCATGATGTGACTGTGCACTGAAAGCTTTTCTTTTGCTCTTCAGATCCAGAATGCTGAGAAGAGGATGAATCCTCCAGGTCATCTGAGACATCAAAGTGTCTTTGCTGCTGTCCCTTTGCGACAGTCCTCAGGTCCGACCGGGGCACCATCTGCTTCCCCTCATCCCCCCCTTTGTCCCTATCCAGATCCTTCCCCCCTTCCCTGCCCCCAGTAGTGACCATCCCAGAGGGAAGGAAAGGCGACCCAGCCTCTGTAAATATGCCTGGATGGAGGTCTCATTGGCGTCTTGTTCTCCTGAACTCCCTGACCTGTGGCCTGGAGATCTGTGTGGCAGCTGGGATCACATACGTTCCTCCACTGCTGCTGGAGGCTGGAGTAGAAGAGCGGTACATGACCATGGTGCTAGGTAAGCTAATTACTAGGCCTTTTCGGCACCTCGCGGTGTGGGTGTTTGCATGCACTTAAGCCTCACTCTCGTACACGTATTCATGCTCTCTCGTCGTTTCATCTCTTTCTGTTAAACATGAAAGGCAAAGGTGGGACCGCCCACCCTGCAGGTTTCAGCTGCGTGTCCTGTCTATCTCCTCGATGGCTGGTTCAATGACGATATGTATTTTAAATAATAGTTTCATGGTATAATTGATACGTTAGACACGAGAGCTGGGAACCAGAGTGACTAATAATGAGCATTTCCTGTTTCCGAGTGTCTTTGACAAAAAAACCCAAACAAACACAAAAACCAGACCAGTATAAAACATTGGTTTTTGCCTTGAGCTAGGCCTGGCTGGTTGGCAAGGACCGAATAGGAGACTGTGCTCGAGTCCAGCGGTCCAACCGTTTTAGCGCCATGGACCGGCCTTTAAGGTGCAGCGGAAAAATAATAAAAAATAAAATTATACGACCAAAACAAAAACTGTGGTATTTTGTAAATATAATAATAAAGGCGAATTCACTGTGTAATTGTGTAACTTTATTAGCGGCGATAAAAACCGTGAAAACCATAACTTTCACAGCCCGGTACCAAACGACTCACGAACCTGTACCGGTCCGTGGCCCGGGGGTTGGGGACCGCTGGTCTAGTCCACTAACTCTGAATGACACATTATCTCCAATAATAATATGATATATAGTATATAATTTATATAATAGTACCTGGGTGTTTCGGCCCAGATATACTGTAAGGAAACACTGATCAGTGATTCTGTGACACTTTATACGTTGCAAACTAATAAACATAATTTTTGTGCATCTGCAGGAAGATCAAAAGGACAAAAAGCAGGGTTTCTGTGAATTTCGTAGGTTTTGCTGTAGTGTAAAGCTATCGGCATTAATTTTTGCAGAAGCACTGTATATAAGATCCAGTGGCAGCTAAATTTGTGTGTCACAGTGGGGGGTGTAGCATGGGAGTGCGAGTACGCGTCGGGGCAGCCATCTTCCATTTAGGTCATAAAAACATAATTGAGGTCTTTATGGAGGTAAGTGGTCAACTCACCTGTTTTGTCAGTGTGGCAATCAGGCAGCAGGGAGGAGAACTGTGGGAGGAAGAGCCACGTCCTCCAGACCGTCAGACACACAGAGCTGCTTCATTCAGTGTTTGGAGCCACTGTAATGTGAACATATTAACCCAACTTTGTTGCTTACATGAAAATACAGTAACGAGTTACAAGTAATGCGTTACTGTAATCCAATTACTTTTTTCAAGTAACGAGTAAAGTAAGGGATTACTATTGCAAAAAAGGTAATTAGATTACTGTTACTTTCCCGTAAGCACACTGCGTTACTAAAACCGTGATTTTTTTTTTTTTTTTTTTTTTTTTTTTTTTTTTTGCGAGAATGTCTCACGACAGTGACGTAAGCGAGTGCGACGTTCGTGACAACAGCTGTGTGCAGATCAACAATGGATCATATATGGAGTGCAGAGAGAGTATGAGCGTGCAGCGTTTAAAGCGTGGAAGTACTGGCCTTACTTTGAGTTTGATTCTGTAAAAAGTGACAAAAACATTAGTGTCCGTTGTGCGCGGGAAGAAAACAAGCACCGAGTGCGCTACCAGGGGAATGAGAAACTCCCAGATTCTTCCACTGACCGCTGCGGCACACCTGCACCACGGCAAACATCCACCTGCCCCACTCCTGCTAAACAGGTGAAAATAGAACAACAGGGCTGCTGACTTTATTTATTTTCTGCTGTGTTTTACTTGCATCTATTTGAAAGACTGAGTGTAAACACAAAAACCATTTTATTTTATGAGCTGGAATGTGCAGAAAATAGGTTTAAATGTTAAACTAATTTCTTCCAGTCAGAGAATGGTGCAGATAATTTAATCTTTGCTTGATGCATAAAGTTAAAAGATTACAACTAATAAATCAAGTTTTAAAAAAAGGCTTGATGATCTTATTGCCTATAACCGATACCGTTTCTGGTGTGAGGCGTGATGGCGACGGCTCAGTAGTGCAGAGTGGTAGACAAAAGGCCATTTCTCCAAACCCGCAGTTTCTTCAGCTCACACTCATTTCGAAATCAAACTAATAAACAGTGATGACATGCTTGTGTTTCCCCTTTGATGATGATGACGGTAATGGATGTAACCGCTCTTCACACAAACGCGTTCTTTCCAAAAGGGTGCAGAGGTGTTTCAGCTGTGTTGGGTGAATGTCAAGATGCTATTATTAAATTATAATGAGGCAAATTACATTTAATGTGGATCTATTATTAACGATAATTTGATTTGAAGCATTCTCTTATTCTTGGAACACGAGCTAAAAGTTCACCTTGATTGGCAGCCGGTTGGTAATCAGTCCCTGAGATCGTTAGCACTACCCTTTGAGGAGTTCTTCAAATGAATACATTTATTCACAGGTCTGAGGCTGCGTCCACACCAGCACGGATAGATTTGACAACTGTGTTTATGTCTGAAAACGCTCCACACTAGCATTTTCAGTCGTTTTCAGAGTTGTGCGTCCACATTGAAAAGGCCGAAAACGCTGACGTTCCAGTCCTGCGCATGCGTGAAATGCAAGAAGATTCGACCTGCCTCATTTCTGTCTGCTGCTTATTTACTTTCCGGCTCTTTGAAACGTCGCGGCAGAATGTTGAGGAAAAGCACCGAGTTTGTTAAATGGACTCACAATGAGGTGGAGTTGTTGCTGCGAGTAACACAAAAGTACAAAGTTGCAAAAGCGAGTGAGAATTAAAGAATTTGAAGAAAAGCTCTCTGGAGCGCGTGCAGACTGATACTAACTCAAACAAAACAACTGCTGTATAATGCCCTCCGCTATCTTTGTTTAATTAGTCACATGACTGCATCACATGACTAACATGCGTCATCGTTTTCGATAGTCTCTGTTTTCGCTGTCCACACTGCAACCGTTTTCAAATGTATACGTTTTCAAAATGCTGCGTTTTCCTTGAGCGAAAACGCCGTCTCAGCGTGGACAGGAGGCCAAAACGGAGAGAAAACGATGTGTTTTCAAATGCAAACGCATTAGTGTGGACGTAGCCTGAATCGTTGGAAGCTTCAGCCAAAGGTGGTGAAGCTGAAATGGACCAAATCCCCTGCGTTACTACATCCCAAAGGATACTCTATTGGATTGGCATCTGATGGCTGTGGAGGCCATTGGAGTGCAGTGAACTCGTTGTCGTGTTTAAGAAACCAGTTTGAGATGTCTGAGCTTTGCGGGATGCTGCTTCATCCTGCTGGAAGCCATCAGAGGATGTAGTCGGTGTAGACAGGGTCACCAGCAATACTCAGACCATTACACCAACGGCACTGTTGATACAAGGCTCCATGTATCTGTGCTTTAATGTTGTTGACGCCAAATTCAGGCAGAAGTCAATACAACATTTTCCCCAATCTTCTGTTGTCCAGTTTTGGTGATTTGAACTTCAGCGGGTTGCCTGCATACCATGTTGACCATCTGTATATGCCTAAATACTATGAGTTGCTGCCATGGCATTGGCTATTTGGATATTTGCATTAATGAGCCGGTTCGGTGACTGCGCTTACAGGGAAGGCCCACTTTAGTTGAAATTGTTCGACATGTGGACTACGAACTAAAAACGAGTTCATGACCTTTAGTCTGCAACAGCGTTTCGGTGGGTCGTACGTGACAAAGTAACATCCCCACTGAGGAAAAAGAGACGATCACTGTTATTCACTTTACCTGTCTGATTGGACTGTTAGCATTTGTACTGTGTGCTAATATGAATAATTGCTTTATCCTGTAAGTGCAAATGGCATTCCCGTGGTCCTCACTGCAGGCGTCTGTTTGAGACGTTGCCTTGTGACTGTACTGATGATAGATATAATTCCACCGTAACAAAAGGCTCAGAGTGCACAACAGAAATGGCCATTCAGCTGTATAAAACAATATCCCCTCCTACTCTTGCACTTCTCTAACAGCTGCTTGTGATATGAAGAAAAATGATTTCACTGTAGCGTTGCTCTCAAACACGCTGCACTGTAAGCCAATCTGGAAATGGCTTTCAACCTAATTCCTATATGCTTGTATTATAATGGAGTGCTGGGATGTTATTTGAATGAAGATGGATATCGTGTCTTGGGAGGCTTATAGCTAATTTCCCCAAGCAGCAGTGTCAAGTTCTCCGATGGCTGCTGTCTGCTGTATCTAATAGCCATTTGTGGTTGCTTCATCCAACAGTAATTACTTTCTTTCTCTAGTTTCTCTTACTGGGGCAGAGAGCGTTCTGCTTTTTAGCATTTAATCGTAAGTACGTTTAGTTGAGCACATGTGACGCTTTTTTATTCATTGTATTGGCTATTTTTCATAGCACACATGCGTGTTTCTAAACTGGAGTTTGCATTGTGTTTAGGAGAGGTAAGAGTGAGTGGGGAATGTTTGATGCAGTGACACTTCCAGCTGTAGATGATAAGGATTGTTTTGAGGGGCCTCCACAGCTGCAGAGGGAGAAATGTGATCGAGGGTAGACTCGCTGGCAGCAGCGTATTTGTTCTACCTGTCTCCATTTCCCAGTTTAAGTGGCTCCTTTCAGTTCATGCTTTTAAGAATTCTCTTCATGTTTCACTTTCTTGTCAAACTGCAGAAAGAGTGCAAATTGATCTTGCTTGTGTGTCCATGTTGGGTGGCTGTAGCTCAGGTGGCAGAGCAGGTCAGCCCCTAATCAGAAGGTCGGTGGTTCGATCCCAGGCTGCATCCTGGCTGCATGCCAAATATCCTTGGGCAAGATACTAACCCCGTGTTTGCCTACTGGTGGTGGTCAGAGGGCCCGGTGGCGCCTGTGTCCGGCAGCCTCGCCTCTGTCAGTGCGCCCTAGGGCAGCTGTGGCTACAATGTAGCTGCCATCACCAGTGTGTGAATGTGTGTGTGAATGGGTGAATGTAGTGTAAAGCGCTTTGGGGTCCTATGGACTAGAAAAGCGCTATACAAATGCAGGCCATTTACTACTTTTTGAACGTTAGTCTCTTTGGAGACAAAGGTGCCACCGTTGGTAAGAAACTCACAGGGCGACTTCAGAGCCATTAGAGTCAGGCGAACTTGGGAAAAGTGTTCCCACGTTTGGGGCTCTGTCGTTTAACATCCACTTTCCAAGTCTGAGGCTCCTTTCTGAGAGCCTGTCTGCATTTCTCAGTGGGCGATGGCCTTTACGTTGGGGATGGGCTTAATGGGGACCAAGTCAACACCGATAATCAGACTTGAAACGAGCGTAAACTTAGACGCTATTTGCAACCACCCTCCAGGTGCAGGGCACAGATCCACCAGAGCTCAGACTTTCTGCAGAAACTGGAACTTGCGGTTAAGCTGGATCAGTTTGGAGGAACGAGAGCGATGACCTGTTTCTTTGGTGGTAGAATTGATCTTTTCGGGTCTTTCTGACCTTAAGTTTCTTCCCCATATTTGCTGCTTTACTTTTACGCCGGACTCTAACACACACGTGTCACGTTAGAGGTGCTGCAGAATAGCGTTCATGATTAACAGGCTTCTGTGTATTTTTATTTTTCGTGCGTTCTGTAAACACTTAAATGAAGGACAGCGTGGCCACTGGGCACGCACGAATTCCTTTTGATGAGAAATGATGTAAGAGTACTTCACGGGGCACCTTCTTAAATGTCAAAATCTAGCCCTGAGATCTCATCACATTAGATCTTGTGTGGACCAGCGTCTCATGGTGTGTTCTAATTAGCCAGACCCAGCCACGTGTGAAGGATGACTGCTACCTTCAGGCAGCGAGCCATCTGTAGGAACCGTCACCTCAGCAGTCATTAATGATGGCAGAGACGCATGCAGTTCACCCCTGAGGTTGATAACAAAGAATCTAAGGCAACCAGTAAAAATCTGGCTCCATTCGACCAGTTCTAGTATCTTTTAACCATACTGGTGTTTGTGGCAAAGACATGTTTGAGTTGATAGGGATTGGTTTTGATTTTTCCGCCACATCGACATCTGTGAATACATGTTTTCCCCAACATTGTCTGTGTTTCTTTATGCTTTGTCTTTGCATCTTATGGTTTGTTAGTATGATCTCTGACTTCTGTGTTTGCCTGGTTGTACCTGCAGGCATCGGGCCAGTGCTTGGCCTGTTGTTCATCCCCCTGATCGGCTCAGCCAGTGACCAGTGCAACAGCAGTTACGGCAGGAGGCGGCCTTTCATCTGGCTGTTGTCGATGGGAGTCCTTCTGGCGCTTTTCATTATTCCCCACGCTGACGTCCTGGCAGCCCGCGTTGCATGGGGTGGCCGCACGCTCCAGGTGTGTGAAATGTTTGTTTGAATTTGAGTTTTTCAGACAAAGGGTAAATTCTTCCCGAGAGTTTATTCGTTTGAAGACTGTGTCCTCCATATAACCTTGCGTTTCCTCCGTGTTCCAGGTGGGCTTCCTGATCCTTGGTGTTGGGCTCCTTGACTTCTGTGGACAAGTTTGCTTCACACCGCTGGAGGCTCTTCTGTCAGATTTGTATCGGGATGAGGAGGACTGCAGCCAAGCCTTTGCCATGTTCTCCTTCATGGTGAGCTTGGGAGGCTGTGTGGGTTATTTGCTACCTGCGCTGGACTGGAGTCACGGCCTCCTCTCTGTTTACTTGGGAGGCCAAGCAGAGTGCCTCTTTTCCCTCCTCATCCTCATCTTCATCTCCAGTGTGCTAATCACCATGAAGGTGTCCGAGGAACCCTCTTGTGCCAACAGCGGCGCGGGAGAGTCGGGATCTCTACTGGAGCCGGGGACCGGTGTGATGGAGGCCGGCCGGTGTGGCGTGCCACGCTCGTGCTGCTACCTGCTGAAGTGCAAGCTGAGGCTCCTCAAGTCTGGACCCCTGATGTGCTTACTGAGGACATGCTGGTCCATGACGCCGGCCATTTACAGGAGCTACTGCCACGTTCCACGGGTGATGAGGCAGCTGTGCGTGGCTCAGCTCTGCAGCTGGATGGCTGTCATGTCTTTTATGCTTTTCTACACAGACTTTGTGGGTGAAGGCCTTTATGAGGGCGTGCCCAGTGCATTACCAGGGAGTGTGTCCAAACAAAGATATGATGAAGGTCAGATTCCTCTTTTTACATTACGTGCATATGATGTAAGATTTATGTCTTGCATCTTTATAAATGTGTTTGTAGCTCTAGACAGTATGGCATTGCCAAAAAAAAGTCTTAAATGCACAAATAGCTGATTACCGGTGCTCGTTGTGCTAATCGGATGCAGGACGTGTCCTCCTCTTTTTGTCATCGTGGCACACAGCTGACCTGGAATCCCGTGTATCTGTTATCATGCATCCGTTTCTGGTCTGTCTCAGGGTATCTGATATAGACAGAAACGATGGCTGAGACTAACACACCGATACAACACTGCAGATAGGATTGTGAGCGTTTTGTGAAGTTTTACCTTTTTTTTTTTTTTTTTTTTTTTTTTTTTTTAAAAGCATGTCAAGTAAATCCACTCCAAAATTTCAGGTATTGTGCTCCACTCCTGCTTAGGGCTGTGCGATATGCCGAAATATATCGGATGACAATATAAAAAAATGTATTGTTTCATAATACAGTCTCGCTTTTATTTCTTGCTGTCGTAAAACGCCATTTACTGCAATATTTCTTCATTGTTTTAGATGACTGTTAGCAACAGTCACTGCGGCACCACAGAAAGACCAGCCAAACACATCGACAAGCTCGTTTCTAAACGAGGGGCTGCGCTGTGCAGAAAACTGCAAATTACGCAGCAAAAGGGTCCCCACCACAGAAAGCTGCTGAGCTGTTTGATTGGACCCGAGTGACCAATCATGCCAGGCAGAGGCAGGACTTGGTGCCAACCAACTTTAGTTATTTTTATTTATCAAACATTTAATTTACAAATGAAATTTGAATTAATTTTAGTTTACTTAATTTGACAGTTAAGCCATGTAACATTTTTTCTGTTATAGCCTGCTATTAAAACTGTCACCATCATCACCCACAAATATATTATTTACTTTAAGATCATATAACCATACAAGCCCACGCGTGTTCTGACGTCTGGGTTTGTGCTTTTTAATGTGCAAACGTTTTCCTAAAGTGCAGCTGTGCCCAGAAAATGTTATTACCTAAAACAAAATGCAGCAAAGCAGTAATGGAATACATTTTCATTACCTCCTCTCACTACAGCAGGGATAAAGATTTCACTACTCAGTTTTTCTAGTCAGTCAGTCAGCCACCACATGAGACAGCCACTGGGGGGCGTGATGATCAGTCTCCATGAGGAAGTGGCATCAAAGCAGAGATGATATCTGAAGGATTCAAATGCCACTTCATTGCCAAACACTCATTTCTACCATCAAGTACCTCACCTCTCTGCCCAACATCTTTCAACAGAGGAATAACACTGGCCTCCCTCTTTGTAGGAGGACCGCATCTCTGCAGGATGAATGGCTCGATGAATGCTGTGGAGAACAGCCTGGATCTCTGAATGCTCTTGTGCATTTCTCCATTACCTTAGTACCTTGTTAGGGGCTAAATTCTTGGTGAAGTCACTCAACTCTCTGCAAATGGGGGGTACATTTTCTGTACCACCCAACCAGGCATATGAAGCCTTTCAGCTCACCCTTCCTCTCAGTGGAACAGGAAAGGACTGGATAGCATCCATTTTCCCAGCTTGTAGCTTGACCCTGCCTAACTAACAACAAAGCTCAGGTACTCTATGGGTACCTGTGCAGCGGCGAGGGCTGATGCCCAACCCAAGAGGCTTTATGTTGTAGGATTTATTTACTCTTCCCAGTCCCAACTGTACACCACCACATCATCCAGATATTCTACTGAAAATTCGGACATATCGCTCAGCAATTCAGTCACTGAAATGTGGCTGGCGCCCCCTGGAGGCCAATGATATAACTAAACGGGTACATACCCTCGAAGGCTGTGAGTTCTCTTACCTCTGGTGCTGAGGCCAGCTGCCGATATCCTTTAGTTCAGAGTGCTGATGTGTTTAGGTCCAGGATGTTTTTCCTAACAGATCATCGATTCCAGGCGTGAAGCACGGATCAAAGTCAGACATGGAATTTAAATATCTGAATTCAATACAAAATCTCTGCATCTTTCTTTGGCACCAGATCAATAGAGCTGCACCACTCACTACTGGAAACGTCAACTTTCTGCAGCACTGGTACCAATCACTCTGGAATCCTGTAGCTTCTCTCCTGAACGGAGCGTCTTCCAGCTGACTTGTATTTATATCTGGACAAGAGCCGTAAACGCTGGGGTCCCACCAAAGAAATCTGGGTGTAAGAATGGTTTGCTGCTGGGGACGGGACAAATGAGATGGGTCAACTGAAACTGCCTCTTCTTGGCTCCATGGGGAGATTTCTTAGTTACCTCCTCGTCATTTACTTCACAAACCAACAACTGACGGTGTACAGACTTCTGACAGTCCTGGAATGTAATTTGGTGGATTCATCCAGCCAGAAAAATGTATACCCTGCGTTTGACCTCCACCCCGCCCCCCCTGTTTACCTACTTGGTTGAGTAAAGTAGGTCAAAGCGGCCATTATCTATTTAAAATAACTTGAAAGTACATGTTCCCATACTTTTTGGCAGATTCCCAATAAATATCAAATAAATATTTAAGAGTTCTCGCACAAGTTTTTGCTTCTAAATATGTGTTTTCTTAAAGTACAACATTTTATCTGAAGCACAAATATGCTCAGAAAAATGACCATTATGACCTTAAAGAAAATATAATTTACTCTAAACCAGTAAGAAATCACCTGTTCACTACAGGTAGCTAAACCTGTCTAGCTGTCCTTCCGACACCGCTACCATATATACTATAAATGTATCCTTAAATCTGGGGATCCCCCCCCCTTTACCTTTTGCCCTCTCTCATTTGACATTTTTATCCATCCATCCACATTCTTTTCATACTCCTCTTTGTCCGCCTCTTTCATTCTTTACTTTGTTTACTTTCTAATTTTCTTCTGTTCCTAGTCCCGGTGCTTGCTGGACCATGAGGAATGTCACACTCAAAAAGCATTAATGTCAAGGAATCGGCACACAAAGAGCGTGTTCATTCAAGTCAACTAGACGGCCAAAGCACACATATCTGAGGTCTGAGTTTCATTTGTTTAATCCGAAATGCAGCGACTGTTATTACGCCACATCCTTCTGTCTGCAGATGTTCCTCCGGATGACGGTGATCTGTGTTGATTACAGTTGCATGGCCCCCTTTTTTTCTTAAGAGTAACCACTGTGCATTATCTGTAACATCTGTACCACAGAAAGTTGTCTTTGCACAGTACAGCTGAATCAGCTGTACTGTGCAAAGACAACTTTGCACAGGTCGCATCAGAGCATCAGGCCGTATAGTGTGAGACCTGCATCGTGACCTATGAACTTCTAACCCCTGCGATTTAATTGTACAGTTTGAGCAGGAGCTGAATAACGTGACTGAAAAAAATCACAGTGTTTGCCCAGCTTAATGCAGACTGTTTAAACTAAACAAGCTGCTGTTTCACATAATAAACCCTGTCAGCCGCAGTATTGCCTTCTGTTTTAACAGTTAAAGCAGTAGAGACGAGCTGTTTGCATGTGCGTGGAACTCTAGCGTCATTAACCAGGTTAGCTGTTAGCTTACAGCTCACGCTAGCTAACCAGCGAGCAGTTAAAAAGACAGCCGAAGCTGCACAAAACACCCACAAACTTATCTCACTACAACGTAGCGCCGAAAACATGACTCGCAGCTCGACACAGCTACTGTAACATAAGACTGACATCCAGCTAACCACAGCTAAAAGATATTTAGAGAAAACTTACTCAGGTTACACGAGCTGAGTTGTTTCACGCTGAAAAGTTGTTGTTTTGTTCTCACTGAAGACACCGACGCTGAAGACAGAGCTGTTCTTTTGTGCTGCTTTTAAGAGAAACATCCTTTGTATGTGAGGCCAAGGCTGTTCATCCTCTTCAGCTCTAGCGTAGACGACTGGCTCTGCCATGTTTTCATGTTTCTTCTTTACGTGTGTCGCTACTTTGAAACGCTTGGGCCGCTCTGCCCGCCACAGTTTCAAACTGGTCATGTGACTGCATGGCCACATCTGATTGGTAAAAAGTTACCGGAAACTCCACTGGCAGCATGTTATCTAATGTGTTAAACGAATTACTTTTTCAAAAAGTAACGAGTCGAATTTTGCAAATGTAGCGGAGTAAAAGTACCGTTTCTTCTTCACAAATGTATTTAAGTAAAAGTAAAAAGTATTGTGCAAAAAAGGTACTTTAAAAGTACATTTTTTTTTCAAAAACTTACTCAAGTAAATGTAACAGAGTAAATGTAACTCGTTACTACCCACCTCTGCAGCTGATTCAGTAGCATTCTGGCTCCCTCCCTTATCTGTCAGGGCTACAGTTTAGTGCTCATTACATGTGGTAGTGTTTGAAAATGGAGCTCATTAACTTTGCTTTCCAGGAGTAATATCATAAACATACTCTTCCATGTTAAGTTAGCTGCTGCTTGCTATGCTACTGAACTTGACCCTGACTGTTTACCAAGAGCACCTGGAGGTCAGAACCACAGCTGGGAGAAATAAATAAATAAAGACATTTAACCCTTTAAAGCCGGTTGGAGCCGGTGTTCTGCACGCTCCATTTTGCGTAACTATTTTTAAATCCCGGTAGCACTGCAACCATGTGAGCTAGCGCAATAAAATTGTTTGCATATGAAACCGGAGGAGTTGTACTTGCATCTTATGCCATTAGCTTGTCCTAAGTCACAGTTTCCTTCCACATGTAGCTTTGCAAAAACTGCATAAAAAGCACTTGCAGCAACAAAAACATAATATTCCAGAAACACGCTTTGCCGATCCGATCAGCTGTTTGTAACACTTCCTACACTTCCGCCAGGACATGGCGAACCATCGCATGTCCGCCATGTCCTGGCCAAAACCGGAAGTGTAGTTTTTTACCATCAGGGCCTCATGAGCCTATACTGGTGTTTTTTTTAGAAGAAGAAAGTGTGTACATTATTGTACTTTATTGAGCCCCGTGGGGAAATTGCTCTCTGCATTTAACCCATTCACTCAGTGAAGCAGTGGGCAGCCATTGGGCGCCCGGGGAGCAGTGTGTAGGGACGGTACCTTGCTCAGGGGTACCTCAGGGTAGCTGTTAAGGGGAATCGAACCCCCGACCTTCCGATCATGGGGCAACCACTCTACCTACTGAGCTATCCCTGCCCCAAAAGTTATGTTTGACTTTATGACTTTCTGTGTCGTTTCTGGGATGCTGAGGACTCATATTGCACTGCTGGAAATAGTTTATTTTGATGCACATGCTGTTTTTTTGCAAATTTGCACTATAATATTTATTTTCGTTTTTCCTGCAGTATATAGAAATTGGTGTATTTCAAAAATAAAACTATGAAGACACTCAAAATAAATTTCTTGTGGTGGGAAACTATTTTGTGCAACTTTTTTTGTATTTACAGTTTTGAGGGATAAGCCTCTTAAATTTCTCTAACTACAAATATATGTTAAAAAAAACAAAAACGATTTTTAAATTTTTTTGCAGTTTATTGCACTTTTTTTTCGCAATTTATGTAATTACTATGCACTTAATGCAGACATATTATTAAAATCTGGGCTATAATGGTTGTATTGATGTACATCAACTTGAAATGCTCCCAAAAATGGCTCCACAGCATGTAAAAATATAATATAAGCTCTGGCGGACTTGGTTCTATGGTAGGTCTTAAAGGGTTAAGCATGAGAAACTTGGAAGGACAAACTGGGAACATAAAAAGCAAGTCCTTTTTAAAATAAAGTCTTACCACTGACTGTTTTTGCCCTTCTTTCCTTTTTCTGGGCAGCAAATCTCATTACTAAACAATTCTGAGAATCTTTATAAAGATGGAAATGTTTTCATTTTAATATTTTGAAAGCGAGAGGATGAAATTAAATGGGCAATGCTATTATTAGAAAATTATATTTACAGTGTTTCTAATCATTATATACTGCTTTTGAAAAACTGTCTACTGTGACCTGTAATATCAAGACTTGTCTCTCTGGTTTTAGATGCATCACATTGTTAAAAATTTCCACTTATTGTTAACATTATTTAAATTCAATTCAGTTTTATTTATACCGCGCCAAATCACAACAACAGTCGCCTCATCGGAAGGTAAGGTAATCGGAAGGTTGCCGGTTCGAGCCCCGGCTTGGACAGTCTCGGTCGTTGTGTCCTTGGGCAAGACACTTCACCCGTTGCCTACTGGTGGTGGTCAGAGGGCCCGGTGGCGCCAGTGTCCGGCAGCCTCGCCTCTGTCAGTGCGCCCCAGGGTGGCTGTGGCTACAATGTAGCTGCCATCACCAGTGTGTGAATGTGTGTGTGAATGGGTGGATGACTGGATCTTAATGCGGCAAATCTCCGTTAGCGAGTTAGCACGAATTGTCCCCGCCGTGTGGCTGCACGGCGTTGATGCGTTAGCGCGGTTAGGTCGTTAATGCATTAGTGCCATGCAGCCCCATGCACGGGGCAATCCGCGCTAACTTGCTAACAGAGATTTGCCTTCCTTTCATACGCCGATGACTCCCAGATTTATTTCCCACTTAAAAAGATAAATGGCTTCTCAGTAGACCCGCTGCTCAGATGCCTTGATGATATAAGGGCCTGGATGGCTTTGAACTTTTTACATTTTAATGAACAGAAAACAGAAGTGATGGTTTTTGGTGGCGCTTCTGAGGCCACTATTATAGATCTTGGTTCACTAGCACAGTATGTTAAACCAGTCATCACTAATCTGGGAGTTAAAATAGAGGCAAATCTTAAACTTGAAAGCCAGGTCAGAGCTGTTGTAAGATCTAGCTTTTTTCATTTGAGGGAATTAGCCAAAATAAAGCCTATCTTATCAAAACAGCATTTTCAGACAGTAATCCATGCCTTTGTTACTTCTAGGCTGGATTATTGTAACGCACTTTATTTTGGGGTTAGTGATGCGTCCATTAGGCGCCTGCAGGTTGTGCAAAATGCTGCAGCACGTCTTTTAACTGGAACAAAAAAGTTTGAGCACATTACCCCAATTTTAATTTCACTCCACTGCATATTTTAGGATTGTTTTTAAAATTCTCTTATTTGCTTTTAAATCTCTTAATGGCCTGGCCCCCCCTACCTCTCGGAGCTACTACAACCATATACACCTCCCCGTTCCCTTAGGTCTGCCAATCAGCAGCTCCTTAAGGTACCAAAAACTAAGTATAAATCTAAAGGTGATCGTGCTTTTGCTGTAGTTGCTCCAAAGTTGTGGAATGATCTACCCTTGCATGTTAGGCAGGCCTTTTCTCTCTCTGAATTTAAAAGTCTTCTTAAAACATATTTATTCGCTGAAGCCTTTGGCATTGATTAGAGGGGTTGACTCAATTTGTTTTGACATGTTTCAATTTATTTTAGTTTTTTAGTTATTTCTTTTATCTTATCTCATTTTAATTTTCTTTACTTATGCTTTTAGCATGTACAGCACTTTGTGAACTCTGGTTTTATGTTAAAATGCTTTATAAATAAAGGTGGTATGGTATATCAAACATCCTTGAAAGAGTAGTTGTCAAACAGCTAACAGATCATCTGCAGAGGAATGGTTTATTTGAAGAGTTTCAGTCAGGTTTCAGAGCTCATCACAGCACAGAAACAGCTTTAGTGAAGGTTACAAATGATCTTCTTATGGCCTCTGACAGTGGACTCATCTCTGTGCTTGTCCTGCTAGACCTCAGTGCAGCGTTCGATACTGTCGACCATAATATCCTATTAGAGCGATTAGAACATGCTGTAGGTATTACAGGTACTGCACTGCAGTGGTTTGTATCATATCTATCTAATAGACTCCAGTTTGTGCATGTAAATGGAGAGTCCTCTTCACCCACTAAGGTCAATTATGGAGTTCCACAGGGTTCAGTGCTAGGACCAATTCTGTTTACATTATACATGCTTCCCTTAGGCAGCATCATTAGAAGACATAGCATACATTTACACTGCTATGCTGATGACACCCAGCTCTATCTGTCCATGAAGCCAGATAACACACACCAATGAGTTAAACTGCAGGAATGTCTTAAAGACATAAAGACCTGGATGGCCGCTAACTTTCTGCTTCTTCATTCAGATCAAACTGAGGTTATTGTACTCGGCCCTGAAAATCTTAGAAATATGGTATCTAAGCAGATTCTTACTCTGGATGGCATTACCTTGGCCTCCAGTAATGCTGTGAGGAACCTTGGAGTCATTTTTGACCAGGACATGTCCTTCAACACACATATTAAACAAATATGTAAGACTGCTTTCTTCCATTTGTGCAACATCTCTAAAATTAGAAATATCCTGTCTCAGAGTGACGCTGAAAAACTAGTTCATGCATTTATTACTTCCAGGCTGGACGACTGTAATTCATTATTATCAGGAAGTCCTAAAAACTCCCTGAAAAGCCTTCAGCTGATCCAAAATGCTGCAGCAAGAGTCCTGACAGGGACTAGAAAGAGAGAGCAGATTTCTCCTGTTTTGGCTTCCTGTTAAATCCAGAATTCAAAATCCTGCTCCTCACATACAAGGTCTTAAATAATCAGGCCCCATCTTATCTTAATGACCTTGTAGTTAGAGCAGGGCGATATGGCCAAAAATATTTATCACCATATACATTTGAAAATTTGTGATAACGATATAACTGACGATATAATTAACACGAGACAAAATACTTTACGACTCCACAACTTTATTAGTGCAAAAAAAAACCCATCAATGTATTTTCACTTAAACAAGCAGCTGTTTTTTATGTGCATTAATGTTATATAAAAATGTAACAGTGCAAATTCCTCGCTGACAGTTTAACCAAAAGGCATTTCCAGTGGAAACTGGCCGACACATCCTCAGCATAACCGTGTATAATATCCACAACACTTAAAAAGAGGTAGCTCAGCAAAGTCGCACTGAAACATTTGACAGATTTTCGAGCGCCGTGCACATAAAATCGTTTCGAGGTCAGTAAACACAACCAGAGTTCATACATGAGGCACACGGGATTATAAGGGGCTCTGTCGACTTTCAGAAAAATCAAAGGATTGATTTTAAGTGCGCCGTATTTTCCAAACAACACAGTAATAACGACGGCCCGCTAGCATGCGCTACCAAAAATAGTGCTTTGTTGTGTATCTGACGGACGAAAGCCAAACCAGTTCCACACCAGTGAAGCTGCAGCATTTTTACAAACCAGTTCTGGTTCATCTGTTTCATTCAACGATCCGCTCTCGCGCTTCTCATTCTGCGTCACCGCCATGTGCGTATGAAAACAAAGGCACTGCACATTTTACCCATATTTTATCACAATATTTCATTTTCTTATCGTTGCCCAACATTATACCGGTATTACCATGAACGGTATGATATGGCCCAGCCCTACTTGTAGTAATAATAATAATAATAATAATAATAATAATGGATTGGATTTATATAGCGCTTTACAATACCACTATTCATTCACTCTCACATTCATACACTGGTGGAGGCAGCTACAGTTGTAGCCACAGCTGCCCTGGGGCAGACTGACAGAAGCGAGGCTGCCATATCGCGCCATCGGCCCCTCTGGCCAACACCAGTAGGACCATATCACCCTATTAGAGCACTTCGCTCTCGCTCTGCAGGCCTACTTGTTGTTCCTAGAGTATTTAAAAGTAGAATGGGAGGCAGAGCCTTCAGTTTTCAGGCCCCTCTTCTGTGGAACCAGCTTCCAGTTTGGATTCAGGAGACAGACACTATCTCTACTTTCAAGATTAGGCTTCAAACTTTCCTTTTTGCTAAAGCATATAGTTAGGGCTGGACCAGGTGACCCTGAATCCTCCCTTAGTTATGCTGCAATAGACGTAGGCTGCCGGGGATTCCCATGATGCATTGAGTTTTTCCTTTCCAGTCACCTTCCTCACTCACTATGTGTTAACAGACCTCTCTGCATTGAATCATACCTGTTATTAACCTCTGGCTCTCTTCCACAGCATGTCTTTATCCTGTCTTCCTTCTCTCACCCCAACCAATCACAGCAGATGGCCCCGCCCCTCCCCGAGCCTGGTTCTTTCGAAGGTTTCTTCCTGTTAAAAGGGAGTTTTTCCTTCCCACTGTCGCCAAAGTGCTTGCTCATTCGGGGTCATATGATTGTTGGGTTTTTCTCTGTATCTATTATTGTACGATCTACTGTACAATATAAAGTGCCTTGAGGCGACTGTTGTTGTGATTTTGTGCTGTATAAATAAAATTGAATTGTTATGGCGTTAACGTCATTTTAACGAGATTAACACTGACAGCACTACTATTAACACATAGTGAGTGAAGAAGAAACACCCAGAACCCCCCAGCAGCTTGCACCTATTGCAGCATAACTAAGGAAGGATTCAGGAACTTTGACAATAGTGAGTAAGATTTGCTGTTGGTCAGCCTGTGACACCCCCTCCAAACAGCCCATGCCTTGGGTCAGCCTGTGTGTGTCTCTTTTCAGCATTATTCTAAACTTGATGCTGTGTAACGATTAGTCAGACCAAACTAGGTGTCCGTGCTGCAGAGTTCAGCAAACGTCACTCCAAGGCACTTTTTTTCACTAGAATGCTTTCTAGAAGGAGTCAGTGCAGAATATTCGACTGCAGCTGATGACATAAATCCATCTTTTATCGTCCTTCACTCGTTTTGCTCGTTCTTATACTTTCTCGACGCTGTTGTTTCTTTCAGGAATCCGTATGGGCAGCATGGGCCTGTTCCTGCAGTGTGCTACCTCAACCTTTTTCTCTCTGGTTATGAGTCGTTTGGTTCGGCATTTGGGATCCCGGTGGGTTTACCTGAGCAGCATGGTGAGCTTCACAGTCTCCGCTTTGGTCATCTGCCTGTCCAAAAGCGTCGTCTTGGTCACTGTAATGGCAGCTCTCACTGGCTATGCATACGCGACACTGCAGACCCTCCCTTACACACTCACCTGCCATTACCACAAGGAGATAGAGGTAAGTATAGAAGTAAGAACTGGATATTCAAAGACATGTTTTAGATGATTACAGTCAATGATTCCTTTCTCATTTCAGGTCTACATGCCAAAAAGAATAACCAAAAGCAGACATAAAAACGGTGTAACAGCCATGCGGGACTCTGTGTATTTGACTCCTGTGGAAGAGGAGGGTGGACTGAACCACCAAACGGGGCCTCCTTACAGGCACGCCTTGTTCAGCCAGGACAGTTACGAGTACTACCCCGGCCCGCAAAGCCAAAACGGTTCGTCTCACAGCGCCAACGCTCCCGAGCAGGACGAAGCCGAGTCGGGCTTTGAGAAACGCGGTGTGGGCTTGGACTTTGCCATCTTAGACAGCACCTTTCTCCTCTCTCAGGTTTTCCCCACCCTCTTCATGGGCATGATTGTTCAGTTTGCTCAGTCCGTCACTGCCTATATCGCTTGCTCTGCCATCTTTGGAGCTGTCGCCATCTACCTGGCCAGTCAGATTGTCTTTGACCAAAAGGACCTCAGAAACTGAGTGATGGGATCGCCAATAATCAACCCTTCAGGTTCCACGAGTGGTACTCGCTGCACTACTGTTCCCAGAAAGCCTTTTGCTAGTAACATTTTTTTGCTTTCAGCGACACTCTGCATTAAGGTATATCTGTTAGCGTGTGGCGTGTGAAACTGGCTTACCGAAGATAAAGTCAGGAGCCGTTTGCCGTGTTATAGCAGGAATTATCTGCTACCAGAAGAGTCACCACCTGCTCAGGTCCGATGAGGTACAGTGTGTACTGAAACCTATTGAATTCAACAGACGTGTCTCTTTAAAACTGTCACGGCATAATTTCTGTCCACCTTTTTCCTCAGGTACCTTCAAACAGATTTACTGTACAACCCGTCAACCTCGAATACACCAACTAACTTTTCTGAATCGTATTTTTTAATTATCTTAAGCTACGGTTTTACACAGTGCAGTCGGTTTTTGTCTTTGCTCACTCGTCTTCACTGTCACTAAGGCATTTTCCATAATGGTCATCTTACATAATGACATTTAAAATTAAATTAGGTGAGCGTGGGGAGTCGTCAATCTAATGCAAGATGGCAGAACAGACAAATTGGTTTCTTCAGAAATATGCTACTTTATTCATTAATTTGAGAGCCTCCAGAGATGGTCTTGCCAACTCTGTATGATCTCTTATTAGACCGTCCCTTCCTGCTAAATGTCATCATCTTTCTACTTTATAATCGACCTTTTTTCTGTCAAATGTGCTTTCGTCATTACACTTGTCTAGTCTCCACCATAAGTAAACTAACTCCATACGTGGGTGGGGTACATATGGGGATGTGGTAGTTCTGTTGGGCCATCAGTATCCATTTCTCCTCCTGGGATTGGTCACGTCCAGGAGGACGATGGCATGTGGGAGTCACCGAAAGGTGAAAATGTGACTCATTTTCTTCAGTCACAGCATCTCATCCTTATTTAACACCTATGGGAAATTTTGTACCAGTGGTAGACGGCAATCGCGTGCACCGTCAGGGTGTTTCATTCCTGCTGTATATTTCCAAAGATTTGGAGCGGCAATGCCAAGGCCTGTTCTGGCCCAAAGCCTTATTAGGAGACCTTTTTTTCTTTCAGCAGTCAGTGAGCTATACTCTGAGTCTCCTCTTATCCCTCCCTTCCTCGTCTAGTGCCATCTTTTAGTGCTGTTTACTGCGAATATTTGCATACATTTTTACTGTATAATCCCTATGGGAATTTGTTATGCAACGTGCTGAAGTGAAGTTTCTGACTGTGATGATTTAGCAATTAGGCTGTTCAGCTGAATGGGAATATCGCATCAAATGTCCTTTGTGTAGATAATCAAGAGAGGTAATCTAGACTAGTGGACTGCTTATCCTGTCGAGTAATAATAACACACTTTCCCCGTTGCCTAAGCCCCGTTTAAGTTTTTTTTTTTTTTTTTTTTTAAATGACAATCTAGGACATCCAGATGGGCTTGTTATATAATCCCAGACGTGAACGGTAAACACGCAGAGTGATGTCTTATGGATGCCCACGTCATAGCAACCGTTCTGGAAAACATCTCCCAAAAAGTTATGCAGTGCATGTCAACATTTGGTTACTGAAAATCATGCAAGCAAGGGCGATGGAGGCCGTGCGTGTTTGTATGTATGCATAACATGGAGGACAGCTTGCAAGAAGTCATGAGTAAGTGTGAGAGTAATAGTTGGTATGACTCAAATGCAGTTTTTTGTTTCTTCTCTTGCTGCACCGACAGCAAGAGGAAAGAGTAGCCTGAATAATGCTTTACATCACGGAGCATCATCTTGGCCAAATGATGAAGAATCCATGTTTGTGTCAGTTCTTGCTGAGAATTTGTGTGGAGTCCTTCTTTTCTGATCCTACACAAACTGTTCGGTTGGTACAACAGAAGGATCCTATTTCCTGCATGGAAGACCAGAGAATTTGTCATGTTGACATTACTGCCAAGCAATCGACTTATCCTCCATGTCTAGCATTAACTGAAAGGTTGTTTTACAAGTGCCTGTACATTTTCCAAACATGTTTTGTACATATGTATTTATTTATTATGCTTCTATTACAATATAGCATGTATTAAAACTATTGGACTTTTTTTTTCGGCATCTGTCACAGGTGCAGGGGTGAAGGCTCTTTCTGTGAAAATAAATTATTTGTATAGATGTGTTATAGAAGCATTCATAAAGCTGTAATTTATTTTAATATTACCCATTTCACCCCCTCTGTTGGCTTTGGGGACACTGCAGAGCTCGTTGCTGAGGTCTGTTAAGCCCTTTACACAAGCGACATGGTTTGAGTTTCTTTTTCTGTTTTCATGGTTCATTTAAGAAATCGTGTCCTTTGTCAGCAGTGATTCGTCGGGGTCATACGTCTCATCAGTGGTCAATAAACAGTTTCCGTTAACTGCAGTTGTCTGTAACTGGATGAGTGGAGATGTTCTCCTTGTATTAAAACAAAGTGACTTAGTGATTTAAGGCCAGAAGTTGTTTTTGATTTTCTGTTTTATCACATGACTTCAGCTACTTATTTCAGAGTTTATATCATTTTCACTGTACACCTGTCAGGCTGTGTATAAATGTGCAGTTACTAAATAGATTTTATACAAAATAAAAGATCTGCGTTTTCAATGAGGTGGTGTCTTTGGTCCTTCATGCGACAGTGTTTAAAAATCAAACATTACATGACAGAGGTCAGAAGCGTTTCTTTAATTAAATCTGAAACAAGTTCTGGATCATTTATTTAAATGAGCCGTTTACAGCGTCCACAATTCTGCCAAAGCCGAAGCTTAAAGACATGAGCGCTACAAATGAACTTGGAAATGGTGCCATCCTTTGGAAATCTTGGGGAACTGATGTGTGCGAGAGAGCTGTTGGTGCGCAGCTGCGTTGGGCTCACTGACGCATGGACATACTGTTGGTGGCATTATCCATTACATGGAAAAGACGACAGGCTTTCATGTTACACGGAATGGCACGCCGACAATGTGCGCCGTTTCGTGACGGGCCTCTCCAGTGCTCCTCGTAGTTCTCACGAATGCGCCGTGAGAAATGCACGGCTTAGGGTATACGTGGAAAAACCTGACATGATTAAAATGACACTTTGGGCCTCCGTTACCCGGTCGTGCTGTTGAGTTCAGAGGCGCTCAGTGTCTTGTTCAAGGTCAGGGGGGCGGATGCTAGCCTGCACTGAAGGCTTGAACCTTGATCTTTGCCGTTGATTGGTGCGAGCTCCCCGCTGGCTCTCTGGCCCAGCTGACATTTCAGTTTAGGCTTAAAAAAGCCTAGATTTGCTGGGGAAAAGTCTTAAACGTGGCAGGAAAGAAGAGCGACCAGCACAAGAGCCCTGTCATTGCTCTCCGGTGACAAGTGGGCCTGTTTTTACACCTTCCTTCTAAATAAGGAAGCGATCGGGTAGACATATGACCACCGACCCAATTTGGGAGCAGCCCGAGTGCCCGTCGCGTCCCATACCGCGGAACGCCAATAAGCTTTCTTCTCTTCCAGTTAGGCAGAAACAGCAGCTATCCCCCTCACATCTCCACAGACCTGCTGTTTTTTCTGCCTTTGCAATAACCCTGCGGGTGAAGTCAGCATGATGTCATCTAGGGATGCGATAGTCTTGGCGAGGTTGAAGGGTTTTTGGTGAGCGCAATATTCTGAACTCTTACCGAGAGAGAGAGGCTGTCAGAAAAGGGAGAGAGAGAGTGAGTGTGTGTGTGTGAGAGAGAGGGGCGCGGGGGAGCTGCAAAACATGGTAATCACCACCACTACCACCAACATCACCATCACCATCACCTCCAGCTCTGCCGCGCACTCTCCCGTCTCCTCTCCTCGTCTGCACCGGGGCTTGCGTTTCATGCCCAAAGCACTGATCTGTGCTCCAAAAATAACCCTCAGTCAGCATGCCGAAGGAAGCAAAACAAGAAGAGCGGTATTTTTAGGGTCATTAATTTTGACCACGTGGCCCGAAGGTAAACCGGATGGCCGTTGCGCAAAGGCTCCTCGTCAGTATGTCCTGCGAGGCCGGCACGCCGCACTGGACGCTGACCGCAGTGGTTCTCCTGGGCTTTCTGCTGGGGATCGTGTCAGCGTACCCTTTACCGAGCAGCAGGACAAATGCAACTTTACTGGAGAAACGATGGGAGACCCTCTTCTCGCGCTCTGTGCTCGGGATCTCCGGAGAGAAACCGGAGCTGAATTGGGAGAGTGACTATCTGCTGGGCATCAAAAGAGTGCGGAGGCTCTACTGCAACGTGGGCATCGGGTTTCACCTTCAGATCCTCCCCGACGGCAGGATAAACGGTGTACATAATGAAAACCAGTACAGTGAGTTATATCTCCACCAATGTAATGCAATAGACATAAAAGAGAGACGGTCAATAAGCATGGATCTGCGATGAGCAGGCTAGTCTATCCCCTCTATTCATTTGCATGATCGCGTCTCATCCGAGTCGGGGAGAGAACTGAATTTCTTCCACGGCAAAGACAAATCTGTTAAAGCACGTATCCATCAGTACTGAAAACCCCTCTTCCTCCCCCTCCTCCTCCAGCTCAACCATGTCACGAATGTATGGACGCTTTTAGACACAACTTATTTTTACGCAGCCCTCTGAGGGCGGTCCGGGAGACCAATAGCCGTGCACGCCGTGCAATTAGGACAGCTATTATTGCGATAACCACAATGCGCTAAATTAATGCGCCTGGATGCAAATGGAAGATGGGGTGAAAGATGCAGAACAAAGGCTCGGCATGCTGCGCAGCAACCTGCAAGGTTACACCCATAGACGCAGAGAAAGCACAATGCTACAGTGGCAAAACGCACGCACTTAGCCAGGATGCTCCTTTGGTATGTACCTCACTGCTCACTCTAACGTAACGCATCTTTGTCATGTATCAGGTCTAATAGAGATCTCGACGGTGGAGAGAGGAGTGGTGAGCCTATATGGAGTGAAGAGTGAGCTGTTTGTCGCAATGAACAGCCGTGGGAGGTTATACGGAACGGTAGGTATGCACAGTATTTCGTTTATTGTTCAGCACTGTTGGTTAATTGGATCCTGAAATCAGGACGCACTTGGAGCTCGATCCGCCTTTTTTCTGTTTGCCTGTCATAAATTGGAAAGAGACTCTTGCCTTATGTGGCTGCAGGGGAGCTGCACGCTACGGCCTGCGAAACCTATATTTCAGTTTCATCAGGAATTTCTAAAGCTATATTTAAAGCAAGTGTGCGAGGCCTGTTGGCCGATGGGTAAATAATGATGAGGTTAACAGATGAGGGATTTAGATCACAGGGCTGTACCGTGTGTGTGTGTGTGTGTGTGTGTGTGTGTGTGTGTGGGTCAGAGAGAAAGAGAGCAAGAGGAGGAGGGAAACCCCCCTGGTGACAAGAAACCTGTCAGCACAGTTGAAAATCGATTTTAATGGCAAGTGGCGCAGCACACACATGTTGAGAGGCACATGGGCAGCACCTTCCACAGGCCTCCATAATCCTGCCCTTCAAACATGTTCACTTTATTTCTCTTTATTTCTCTTGTTAAACATTTAATTCTACAAAAGACAATCTGTTCTTAAGAGTTTCCTGGCAGTTATTACTCATGACTTTGTTTGCTTGTTCTCCTCAACAGCCTTTGTGGTCTTTTGAAAATATGGATTCAGGATCCAATAAAACAAAATGACTCAGTGTTTTAAAGGCGCTGAAGATGCCTTGAGGTAGAGCAGGTTTTCTCTCAACATGGCAAGCAAGGTGACACATGGAAACCTCTGAGTTTCATCAGGGTTTTTATTGATAGCTGTCAGCTCAAGTCTTGTATTTGATATATTTTATATCCTCTGATTCTCTGAGGTTGAGCATTTTATTGCCTGAGGACCTCATCAGATGCTTTATAATTCTTCCTTTTAGTGTTTTGCAACTCCATCATCTCCTCCATTGCTTGACTTGGATAACTGGAGTACTCTGGGTCTTAATCAGAGTTTCAAGCTTGTGCATCTTATTATTGCCCAATGACCTCACATTCCCAATGTGATGGTAGCTAGAGCACAGTTTACATTCCTTTTATTTAGTTCGTCACTGAACTCCTCATCTGCTCTGTGTTTATTTATAAACAAAAGTGGGGCATAGAAACGACTCTTGGTCGATGCTGTTATCAGATTCTCCCACATGCCATCCTTTTAATGACCTTATCAGACAGGAAACACGTGCTTGTTTGAGCTGACGTGATCGGTTTGCTTTTAAGCACATTGATGACAGTTATTAGCTCCGAGTGGTGCGGGAAGGAACATTATGTTTAGTGGAGCCCTGCTGACACATGAATGTGATTGTGGAAAACATATTTGACAGACAGAATGTGAATCACTTATCTGGTCATGAGTGATGAAGCATTAGCTTGAGAGCATGGTGATGATCTGATAAGAGACTGAATTAGGCCACATGGTCTCTGATGGCGAGTGTGACTGTTGCACACTGTGCAAGTCATGCATAGCCAGCTCAGCACAGCAGAGAAGGGTCAGATATTTCACAGTGTCAGATATTCAAAGACGAGCAGTTTTGTCTCCAAAATTGTTCTTATTTTATTTATTTGAGAATATTTGCTGGAGGTTTTAGGTTTGAAATATTGCATCTCAGAAAGCAATACTTGCAAGATTTGGAGTTAGATCAGATTGATAGCAGAAAGTAGGAGCAAGGCCTAGTATGGGTAATAATAAAAACCTGAAACCTTCAATGACTTATTGAGTTTTCAAGTTACCGGCTGACATTAAAAAAGCTCCGCTGGGTGGTTCCACAGAGCTGCAGTGGCTTTTCATTTAGTCAGGACAGCATTTTGGAGTAAAACACGTTTAATTCTTTATAGTTACTAAACACAGTCAGGTGGAAGCAGCCCCTCCCTGAGCCTAGTTGTGCCGGAGGTTTCTTCCTGTTAAAAGGGAGTTTTTCCTTCCCACTGTCGCCAAAGTGCTGCTCATAGGGGGTCATTGTTCATTGTTGTAGGGCCTACCTTACAGTATAAAGCGCCTTGAGGCGACTGTTGTTGTGATTTGGAGCTGTATAAATAAAATTGAATTGGATTTGACATAACTGTTTAAAGTAAATCCAAAAATCATTTTTTGAGTGCACAGCATTGCAGCGAAGTAACACAAACAACTGAAAAAATGATTCTTTAAAACCCACAACAGTGAGATTTCACTGTTTTTATTACTGTTCATTGCTCACAGTCTTATTTAAGCTTCAAACTTGTGTCTCTGTTTGCATTTGTGTCGAGCAGCTCGTTGTAAAGCATGTCCTGTCTCTTTGTCGCCTCCAGACAGTCTTCCACGACGAATGCAAGTTCAAGGAGAGCTTGCTCGCGAACAATTACAACGCCTACGAGTCTCTGGTTTACAGAGGATCCTACATCGCACTCAGCAAGCATGGCCGCGTGAAGAGGGGCAACAAGGCCACAACTGCCATGACTGTAACGCACTTCCTACCCCGAATATGACGAGCAAAAAGTGGCAATAACAAACGTATTTGCACATGTGGATTATCTCCCAGGTAACATAAATACCGTATACTACATACAAACACAAAAAAGACAAAAATGGACTATAAAATAAAGAAACACAGTTATATCTGATAGTATTTATTCAAACTTTATATGTATATTTGGGTAGTTTACTTTGTATTAGAAATGATCAAAAATGCCATTCTTTGCTGCTTTTGTGATTTTCATCCTTTTATGATATGAAGGGCACGGAGAGGCGTCGTTTGTCCCCTCTGGTTTTATGGGTGCTTGCTGGAATTGGTTGAGTTTTTGTCCTGTCGGTGGATGACAGCTCATCTTTTTCAAATGGATTTGTTATTACCTCAAAGCACCGTGTCCCAAGGATGTAGAAAATGTGTGCATGAAATTTTTACACAGAAGAATGCCTGTTTACTTCTAAGGTTTTTTTTGTTTGTTTTTGTTGTTGTCGTCGTCATCTATCAAGGACTATAGACATTTCCCACCCGTTGCATTTGCGTGTCTCTGTCACGGTCAGGGCAACTAGAGCACTTGAAAAAATAACGGTTGTTTTCTTCTTGCTTTGTCATGAGGTGGCGGTGCCTTGAATTCCTTCTTGCGGCCCCCCCTTACCCTTGCATGCGAGAAATGTGGTGCTCAAGTCAGAAATAGGAATGATACGCAAGTCATCACTCCCTCAGACACCACTGGGGGGGCTTTAGCCCAATTCCTAGAGGGCCAGAAGTTTTTTCACTTTATTTTCTTTCCATAATTAGATCAATTTAGTAAGCGAGACTCTACGCTGCACAGGACCCAGTGGAGCCTCTTGTTAAAAAGGAAAGCTGGATTTGGAGTCGCCATCACCTCCAAGGGAGCTTTGACAATCCCGGGGTTCGTTTGAACAGTTTTTGTAGCCGGATCATCAGTCCAAACTGAAAATGTGAATGTTTATGCATTGGCTTTCATCATGTATGCGGATTTGCCTGTTTTCTTCCTTTACATGGCGGAGGGACAGAATATCATAGACCTAACACTATGACGCAAAATACCCTCCATCTCTGCCTACTGTACATTTCCCCCGGTTCAAGTCGGTGCCGTCTGTTGCATCAGGCCTCTTACTCTACACTGCAAAGTTTATGTGACGATGAAGTTGGTTAAAGCAGCATGCTGAGTAAAATTACAGAGCAGGCACGGTCTGCTGCTTTAACTCGAAATAAATCGAGTGAAAAGCGACATTTACTCTCAGTTCAAGATCCTGGGATTTGCAAACGATCCTTACGGTGTCTCCGTTTTTGATATTTAGATAAAGCGGATCGTTTATGACAGAGTTTTTATGCATTCTTCAGATTGGTCACTGAGTCTCACAGGAGAGCGCCGAATATGAGCTGAACCAAAGGGTTACGTTAGTGATGTTCATTCAGGCTTTGCATATACAGCATATCATACTTGAATTTAACAACCTCTCATGCTCCTCTTTCTAATACTGTAATTTTCCATAGTAGAAACGAGAGGGCACAAGAAGCAAACAAAGCAAACGATAGCTAAGATGGACAGAGGAATCACTGAGTGTTTAAGTTGACGAACATGTGGATAATATCGGGTGAAATACCTGCGTGGCAGACTCGTGGGTCTCCTGTTAGTTAATCTTAGACTGGACGGTCATCGCAGGGACCTGAGAATCCTGTGCATCTGAGCCATTTTTGCGCAAAGGTCAGAGGCGTGGGCGATTTGCCCTCTGTGTTATTCGTGTAGCTGCGTTTCAGCCACGTCATTTTTGCTTTCTAAAGTTTAAAACCTGTTAGGCCATTTTCCTGATGAAAACAACGACAGTTCTCTTGTAATGTGCAATGAAAGTACTAATGATTTTCGCAACTTCTCAAGTATTTTAAATGCTGGAAGGAGGTGCTATCAAGCTGGCTTTGACCTTCATTATGCTACGAGTATAAGGCCAGCTCGGTGAAATATGATTAAAAGGAAGTAGCGAGGCACTTGTAGATATGTTATCATATTTTACCTCATGCCCTTTTAAACACTGACAGAATGTCTGTGAGCAATGGTTTATGCGCCCTTTAAGCTCCAGCTTCTGTCTAGTAGCAGAGACGAATGTGTGCGTAAGCACGTATGCATGTGTCCGACTGAGCACACTCCTGTCCTGTTCTGTTTCAGCCAGAACGACTGTAGCGATGATCAATTTACCTTAAGTCGGGAATGACGAGGCATTGTCCAGCCGTGCAAACTGACGCACGGTAGTAACGGAGAGGACAAAGATGAGAGCGACTGGAAGCAAAGCCAGTGAGTTGAGGGATGCGTGCAGCAGAAAAGCGCTGACTGTACAACAGCTATGTAGCAAAAGGCCTCGTGAAAAAGAATCAAACGCTTCCAGGAGAGGGGATGCTTATTTCTGAATACTGTGATCCAAGAGAGCAACTTGAAATGCCCAGGATGTCATGTGTGTATCTGAATACACCACTTATAAGTGTCTGTGGGGGATTTTGCCTTGAGCATCTTATTTGTCATTATGAGCGATCAGCCATCGAAGCAATGATCACATGTAGCTTTTTCTCTTGGCTGACCACATGAGGAAAAGGTCAGAGAGCTATTTTTGCTAATTTATCCAAAATATATAAAAGGTGCGTTTTTAATGGAGCGCAGAAGCAGTTAGCTGACGCGAAAGAATAAAAGCACGTGGTTTTGATGACGAGTAGTTTCTGTACGGCCCTGAGAGACACTGTCAGCACTGCAGGAACAGGAACGCCACAGCAGTTCCTCCAACATGATGCTTTCTGTTGAAATCGATATTGTGCACACACCAACTAAGCTTGGTTTTTACTTTCTAAGACTAAGGAAACATTTACTGTCGCAATTGTACGACTTTTGCATGTTGCTGTTCAGAGGCATAAAAGGTTGTATGATACCGCAGTAACGGAGAAAAGGTCCTTAACCTTTACTTCCTCAAGTCCTCATTATGCATGTAGTGTTCTGAACGGACTAGGTTTGTCTTACCCCTTTGATTAAGGATCCGGATCCAGGTCTGGGTTTTGCCATTGCGCTCATTATATATCTGTTCAGCTGGTTTCAAAACGTGTCGGTTCGTAGGGAACCGGAGGCCTGCGGGCGGCTCTGGGATCAGACTCCCGGTGTGCCACCGGCAGCCTTTGTGTTTCTCTCTCACTTTTCTATTCCTGCACTGAAAGGAGAGTACTTCCTCCGAGTCCACCCCCTCTTTTTTAACATATACCTCACCTTCTGCCTTAGTTCCGATTATTGAAATGATTGTAAATTAGTTTGAAACAACAGACTTCTCCAATCATTTGTTTCTGAAAAATATGATGATGAGTAAGTAAAATAATATATTGCAAATGGTTTTCCTTTTATTTTTGTACGTATGTGCTGTGCACAGCAGTCAACTGTATTCCTGAGACGATAATAAAATACGTTTTTGTAAAATCTGTTGCGAATCTTTTATTTTATTGTGTCTAAGTTACTTCACACGCGCATGACAGGAATGACGGCAAAGACCAGAGAAAATCCGAGTACCAGCGCAAATGTTGAACCTGCAGCCAAAGTCTTTTTCATGAGTCAGTATGTAGCGCCCCCTCCTGGTGAAGAGGAAGGCACACTATGTATGTTTTTGGTTTTTTGCAGGTGTGGAAGCGTAGTTGCAAAGAAAATGGGTCAAGAATACAGCAGCCCTTTATGTTGATCTCATTTAAATTTTAATCTGAAAAAATATCATTTTTCTCCAATTACAATATAAGCAAAAACAAACACTAGCATCAGTTTGAATAGTGTGTGATTTCATTAAAGGCCATACAGTAACATGAATCTTCATTTTCCTCATGAATATGTGACATACTGCTAGTTTATATAGCTTCTTCTATAAATATATGCCATATAATCGCAGATCATCTGCACAATTTTCAATAAACATTACATTAGTATTCAAATGTAATCTTCCTTTGATGTTTGAGTTTGAAAGGTTTTTTTTCCATTTTAAATAGACATGAATAAGAATGAGGCCAGGCTTTCCAGGAATAATTACAGGGCGGGAACTCTTGTAAAAGATAACGAGAGCAGCGGAAGTGTGTGCAGTTTAATAATAAGCACAGGATAAATCATTTAGCCTGATACTGTGACGCAACAGAGGGCCAGTCATTAAGAAACGACCAATTTTAGACGAATCTAATTGATCTTTATATAACGCTTTCATAAATGTTACATTTCTAACAACACGTGAGGTCAAGTAACAAGAAATATGAGCAAAAATTGTGAAAACCCGTCATTAATGTCAAAGAATGACCGTCAGTCATTTCTTCTTCTGCACTTTCTTATCTCTAGACTTTAAGCTCTGTGCTAGATTTTGTTAGTTAAACTTGAACACATGAGAAATTTTACTTCCACGTAGGGGAGAAAACTGTTTTTTAACCATGTGTGATGCATCGTGTTTCCATACAGCTTACTTCAATTGCATCTAGGCAACCCTTAACTGCTGCAGCCAAGCTTGGAGTCATTTTGGTAAATGAGTTAGCCAGTTTATTGACCCTCTGTTTAAATAGACCCGTTGGACTTTCTCCTCCTCCAGTAGCGGACCACATACCATCCTGAACATTCGTGCTTTTAGAAGGCCTTTAATTGCCATCGATCATGCAACTGGCTTCCTTCTTAGTCATCCTGATTGCTGGACATGTGTCTGTACCAGTGGATTGTAGGCCAAGGCTCCAGGATTCAGAACAACTAGCTCAACATCAGCAGGGTCGATTGAACGCGGCAACAAATGCAGATCCATCTGCCGGTATGGGACGCTTCTACTCTGTGCTGAATGGATCAATGAGACACAGCATTTACAGCGGCTTTCTGGGTAAGTCTGCATATAAACACACAACTGGAACCGCTTATACAGACAATCCTCTGCAATAATAAAGGAAAATGTTAAGTATGACCGACTTTGCTTACTTGATTTTGAAGAGGGTAAATATCAGCTTTGGATCTGAAAGGAAGTTCAGGAAAATCAGAGAAAAACTGAACCAAACAAAACAAAAAAGAAAGTTTGAGATTAATTCTGTACATTTATAAACTTCAAAATATATTTTCAAATTTAAAAGCAGAATATTGTTAATCAAATAATTTTTCTTGTTACATTTGTTAATAGAAAATGTGCTTTTTTTTCAGTCACTTTGCCTGTGAGAACAGCTTCCAGCAACTTTGTGTCAATATTTGATTTGAGAAGAAAACATTTCATCTGCATGGACTTTAAGGGAAAGCTGTACATATCTGTGAGTATTGTTTTAGATGTTCTTAGTTTGAATGAAGTCACAAAGTGCCAAAAACAGACCATAAACATTTTCTTTCTACCAAACAGAGGCAAAGGGACAGAGAAGACTGTCTCTTCCAGGACATTTGGTTAGATTTAGTAAGCCACCATCATGTGTTTTACTCTACAAGCGGGAGAAGGCTGCTCAGACTACAAGGAGGTCATCTGCGAGTGGCACATGGCGAGCCGCCTGAACACTACTTAGCCCCGCTGAAGAGGCTCTTGAATCCCTCGGTTAAAAGACAGAGAAGGAGCGAAGAGGTGAACCCCTCTGATCCTTTACGAACAGAAGCAAATCCCTCACGTTCTGGAAAAGATCTCAGAGATGCAGATCACGTTCGGCCTGAACAGGCTCAGACAGGCGCTGTGTCTAAAGAGACCATCGCCTCCTGCGACGACCCCCTGTCTGTCTTACAGCCCAACGCGCCTGGAAGCCCTGTGAAGACTAACATTGCAGACCAAGCCTAAGTCGCGCAGCATCACTCATCCATAGAAGATATTTCCCGGGATAAATCTGGCTGACCATTAAGAGCCATAGAAACCTTAGTCCCTTATTTCTAGACCTGGTTGAAAAGGTCTGAAAAGACCTGTTGATTAGAGGCCAAACTGACATCTAAACTCTGCACAGTCGTCGAGGCTGAAGTCGGTTCCAAAGCAAAAGTTTATTGGACACAGATAACAGCCGTCGCTTCAGTGATGCACATGCAGGTGTCTGTTTTTGTTTGTTGGGATGTGAAATGGTTGGACAGTAAAACAGTGTCTGCTTCAGGTCCACAACTAGAATTAGTGGATTGTCTTTTTCAAAATATTAAAACACATCTATGCTATTTATATATGCATATATCTACACGTAAGCAGGTTATGTCTCGGTGTCTGATGCATGGTGTGTGAGCTTCTCACAGGGTGGGCAGCATGTCAGTGCTGCCTGACAGTAACAGTGAGCGGCTTTGAATCTGCTGGTCGTCTGAGGAGTTTGCACCGTCCCAAAAAAGGAAGATCACGTTTCTAATGAACTCAAACGGTGCCTTTGCACTTGTAAAGTCATGCTTTGCTGGGTGGGGAGATACTGACCTTCCTGGAGTTTTTATGGAGCTAACCCTTTTGTATGTACTCATAAACCAAGTTACATCACAGGGGCTCGTGCAGGTCTCCTGTTTGAAGATAATGGTCTGGGAACACTCGACATAAGTTTGGTCCAGTTTGCTGCTGTCCTTTAACCTCTTTGGTGAGGAGAATTTGAACCTCTGGGTCAGATATGTCAATATTTGTTCAAATAATTGTTTAAATCATCCAACAACTCTTGAAGTGTTGCTGAAAAACAGCAACAAGAACAACAAAAAGACGAATGATGCTGTTGTGACTGGGAAAAAATATCTCCTGTATGCAGCTTCCATAAAAATGTCAAAAATGTATCAGGTGCTGGACACCAACAGTCACAGCAATACAAACGTATTTATTTATTGAGCTGTTTTAATGACGTCCTTGCTCGCCTACTGTTTTATTATTTATATATATTGGTTGGTGTATCATTTCTGATGTTAATAAAATAAATTGTAAGTATCTGGAACATCTTTTGCTTCTTGTTTTAAGCAGAAGATGAGTCATTTTCAAACGCACGGCTGAGACATTTCTCATGTGCATTATTGTCAGATTACGTCCTCCTCCTCTAAGATGCCTGTCAAACGAAAATAAACGGGATCTGCAAACGTGGAAGTCCCAGTTAGCTGAAAGCATTTGAGTGATTTAAGATTAAAAGACTCTTTTAAAATCTTACTGACAATAAGTGTCACACAGTTCTCATGAAGGCAGCAAAACCGAACAAAAACAACTAAAATGACCTAAATAATGAAGCCCACTTACAGGAATGAAAATTAAAGGTACGCAACATGAAAAGATGAATAAATAACAACCAGCTGAGTTTATTGAAACGACTTTATCAGGAAAGAACCATCACAGGTGCAAACGTACATTTTTACATCAGTAAAGCATTTCAGTAGTCGCACACGCCACAGACTCCTTTAGCTAAGAAACAGCAGCTTTTACTCTAAATAAATGTGTGGACTGAAAAACAGCCACACAGAGTCCGTTCACGCGTTCCACAGTTTAATGGGCTCGTAACATTCGTCCGTCCTTGTTGACTCAAGTGTTAATTCACAACAATGGGAAAGGAACTGATTTCCAAAGAGTAAACACTACTCCGAGTTCTTGTGCAGATTTCTGGACCCCTACAGGAGAAATTCAGAAACGAGGCCTCGCTAAACCACAGAGTCGCCCACGTATGTAGCAACGAACAGCCAGACAATAACAACGCGATGACGAAATTTCCTGCAACACAAACGATCCGAGGCTTTAATTACTGTTTAAACGAACCCTAAGAAAAGGACGTAACAGGTCACGATCTGCGTTTCACGTGGTCCCCTCTGTGGATAAAAACACAGCGGATCCCTGATAATATGAACTCGTCGTCTTGTTTCCTCACGGTTATTATAAACCGACAAAGGCCCGTGTTCGGACTCAGAGAGAACACGTGTGCTTGATCAGAACCCAGAGGTAAGCGGCAGTGCAATTCCTCCACAAAGTAGCGCACCACCACGCACATGTAAGCCCCATGGGTGACCACCAAAGCATGGACGGGGATATCCTTGACCCCATCGTCGGCCTTCCCCTCAGTAGGAGTCGTCTGTGACGGAGCAGGTAACGACGAGTCGTCCTGCCCTCTCTCGCTGAAGTGTTCGGCCCCAATTTGCTGAAGCATTTTCTCCAGAAACTCTTTGAACCGCATCTTCACCTGAGCAGAGCAAAAATCTGTTATGAAAAGTTCTCCTGCTTCTATTGTTGTACATACTTTAGAATGAGACCCAGGCTTCCTACGGCGCTGAGGGATAAAGGTTAAAGGTCGTTTTATTCATAGTCACGTCCTTTGGTATAAAAACTGCACATCTTTCTGATGCAACAACCTGCAACTTGTTTAAAAAAGGGAGGGAGCAGGCCTTTTGCAGAGGATTTGAGTGCTCTGTGCTTGTGTCAAATCTATATTTGAAGATCAGCGTCACCATCACGATGTGCTGGTCACGTCCTGGATTTGACCAGAGTTCATGTCCAAGCTAGAACATAATGGACGAAGTCTGACGAGGTATCTTGGAAATAGAACATCCTTCCCTCCAACAACCCCTCCTCCTCCTCACATCCTGTCCTCTCTCTCACACACACACACACACACACACACACACACACACACACACACACACACACACACACACACACACACACACACACACACACACACACACACACTCAGTTCAGACATTCAGTCATGCAAAGAAGACAATGATATGCTAATCATAACTTTATAGAGCTAGGAGGTGAATGCTTCCTGCCACCTAGTGGAAGTATGTGTACATTACACCAAGATACCTGGTATCAATCCAGAGTGTGCGGAAAGATTTAATTTTAGTGTAATATGTGCAAAAGATCCCACTTTAGAAAAAAAAAGCTTAAGTGGGATCTTTTGCATCAGAAACATATTTGAAGGAATATATAAAGGAACTGGGCAGCACGGCGGTGAGCTGGTTAGCACTGCAGCCTCAGTTCTGTGTCTCTCTCTGTCTTTGCTCAGACCGGTGACCTGTCCAGAGAATAGGCTCCAGCCCTGAACTGGATGAGCGTTAGAGGATGGATTGAAGATGAAGAAGAGAGCAAACAGAGATACGAGGAAACTCAGGAAAGAAATAATCTACAGACAATTCTGCGATGGAATCAAAATGTTGTAGTTCGTGACCTGTGAGTACTTCGAACTCGAGACTTCATTTTAATCTTAACTAAACAACTGTAAAACTTTATGGCTATATCGTGCTGGAACCAAGTACTCAAATGCACCTTTGTGACTGATCTTTATACACGATGTGTTACCAGGAACCACATTAACACACAAACATGAAGTAAATAAATAAATAAAACCAGAGGCCTGTGCTAAGAAGCAAGATTTCATATTATATGGGCAACGTCAGGGCTAACCCTGGGTTTTCTGTATGTCCACGCTAACCTATGCTAACCTGCTCCAAAGCAGGTCCGGTTGACCAGCTGACCAATCGATTCTCTATTTGCATCACTGTGAGGGTCTAAAGTTTTTCAGCAGCATCTAATATCTTTGCATTTCCCTGTTGAGCAGTACGAAATATACATTCTTAGATAGAGCTTATTTTTTCCTGTTGGCTGCAAACAGTTTTACAACTAAAGCATGAACACATGATCCCATCTATTTGTATCCCACTTGCTGTCCTTATATCAAATGTGCGTTTCAAACCAAGGCTGCAGCTGAAAGGATGAAACATTTATTTAATCAAACAGTTGATTATAATCCATCATATTTTCCCATGTTTTGACGACTAACTCAGCACTATTAATACTAAAGTGCTCTTCCACTCACGCTGCTGTGCTGTGTTTAACTTCTTCATGTTTTTGCTATTATATAATTCTCTTTGTAAAATCAGCTGATCAACTGCTGGTATTCTTATGCATAGCTGTGATTGGTCAGATGCTGCCAACACCACATCTTTCATGTGAATGCGGGTGGGAAACCCTCGGTAACTAAACGAGTTGACAGCCAGCTTTATGTGACCGCTTATCCTTACTGCCGATGATAGCGTGTATCCAGATAAAAGAAAGATACCCTGGGTATGTTGAGCCGCTCTATGGTTCAGGGGTCGGGTTCAAAAGATTACAGATGTTATTAATGTCACATAAATAACAGAAAACCAGATAATCAGCAGGGATGCAAGGACCTGACATCAATAGGGTGACTTTTATGGCCCGTGTTTATCACCAGTGCCACATCTGTTTTTGAGATGAAGAGTGGAAAAACAATAGAACTGTGAGTGTTTTTCATCTTTTTGTTTTTAGCATTTTGTTGTTTCCCAAGAATAAAAAGAAAGTAAATAATTCAGTCTTGGCAATAGGCCTGAATATTATTTATTTTTTATATTATTTTCATTACCAGTGATCCAGAATTTTACCAAGACTCTCTCCTTTTACAATAAGACAACCTCAGCCTCACCTGCTCCTGCGTCTCTCCTCCCGGAGGTGTGAAGCCTGGAAACGTCTGACCAGCCGCCTCGGCCATGTCTTTGACGTCCTGTAACCGCCTCCCTTCAGCTATCCCAAAGCTCTGAAAGATCAACTTATTCATTGGCACGTAAACATCTGATCAATAAGTTTTCTTGTAAGTTTTGAGGTCACTCGCCTTTTCTATAAGCAGAGGGTCACACACCATTTCTAGAGCGGAACAGCTGCTGTTGTGCTTCATTATTGTTTCGGTGGTCTGGATGGAAAAACAAAAACAAAATGTAATCTGATTACAGAGAGGAGGAGGGTGGCTTTTATAAGTCTGCCACGAGTACTCAGTCAGAATTACATAAGTGCTCAGTGTTCAAAGGTCCGACTGCATTTATCTTCTAACTGAGCCTTCATTTAGATCTCATCTCCACACCTGTGAACTTTTATGACACACAGAAACAAATCCACAGACTCACAAGATAAAATAAATCAATCAAACTGGATCTTTTGAAAGGCCAGACGCTTTTTTTACACTGCTGTTGTATAAGGTTCATAGTTTACCTGTTTTGCCCGCAGCATGTTGCTAACAAACACGTTGGTGAACTTGACATGGGCGAGGTATCGCCCTGCAGCTTCTGCCTGCTGCAGCCCAGCCTCAGACAAAGGTGCGTCTATAGCCTGGCCTGGGTGGAAGGAAAAGGGGAAATTAGAATAAAGCAGCTCCCTTATTCTATTTTTTTTTTTTTACCCAAAACAAGTAATTTTATTCTAATGAAACAAATATTTAGAATCATTCTTTACCTTGCAGCAGACCATCTTTGTTGTACTGAGTTTCCCCACTGTAGGAAATAAATGACAGGAGATAACACTGACAGAGTTTGGTGCTCAACAGGCACTCGTTTGATTTCACATCTGTTACCACATGAATGCAAATCTTTTATTACGTGTTGCTCACAGCCATGACGTTCTGTATGCCCAAAGCTGTACTTATACTTTTAATGGCGACTGGCTACTAACACGTCTTTTTGATGATTCAGTTATTTTGAATCACTTAATCAAAATGGCCAAAATAAATGCATAAATCAACAAATGTCAGGATAAAAAGAAATTCACAAGTTCTCAGTTACAGATTGAACCCCAGTGACACGCAAACTGCAAATAAATTACAAAGACAACAAACATTTGGAGTCTGCACTGCTAATTTTGATTTTATTTTCATGGTATCTTCGGACAATATGTGGTGTGTGTAAGTGGTTTTACCTTTGACCCACAAAAATCCGTTTTTTGTTTTTGTACATGAATGAACCTTTATTGTTCCGCGTTTATTCTGCCCCCTGGTGGCCATCGTGAAACGTCGCACAGACTAAACAAACGGTACAAACCCGCTGGGAGAGTCACAGTCTTATCATATATTCTTATCATATATTCCTCGTTTCAGCTTAGAAGCCGCTCTCCGTGAACTCCGGTTAAGACCACGATAGAAATAAACAGTCCGTCACTGCTACACGTTTTAAAACCCCTCCAAACACGACAGACTGAAGTCTGTCAAAGTACAAGTCGCGCTCCTCGGAACCCTGTGGTGCTGAACTTCATATATTATCGTCGGATGAACTTACTGTCGAACAAGGGTCAGCCCAAATGTTAGCGTTTTCATGCTGCGGAAGGCAGAGACCGGGTAAAGACGCATTACTCATTGCACGAGTCTCACACGGTGACGGAACATGGGAACACTGGTTTATGGTGTCAGGGGGAAATTACAGCTGCCCACAGAAGCGCATCACCCCCACAGATATATTTAGCCCGACACCATCCACTGCACGCTTGTAGGGTACAGATCTTATTATGAAGATGAACTCTGGAAAGGTGTCGACACACCTGTGATCAGTCACTGACTACGACATCCAGGGGAGATTATTTGAGCAGCTACTGAGATTGGGAGTTTTTCTTAAAGAGAGTCCAGGTTACAAAAGATTTAGACGTGCACATATGATGCATTATACTTGCATTATACTACTACACAGGTAGCTTATAGTACAAAAGTTGTTTAATCGAAATATATTTCAAGTACCTAAAGTAAAGCTAAAATTACATAATAGTAAATAATAAGAAACAAACAAACAGGATGTTTATCTGTTTGTAGGATATCAGTTATTTCTGGGGCCACATGCAAATCGGTCATATTTTCATGTACACGTGGAAGTTGTCAGATTCTGCACTTTTCTGTGTCAACAGAAAAAAAAGGCTGAATTGTAAACAAATTGGTGACTTTGAGTTTGTGTCAAAGCCTCAAGCTTCTGAAAAGCTGCAAACTTGTTTAACTCAAAATGTGCTGACTTCAAACAGTCGGAGTAGGAGCTGTAAATCTTTAATGCGTAACATCATCAGTAAGGAAGATCGCATATTAGTGTAAAAGCACCTAATGCAACTGTCAGTGACAGGAGGAGCGGTACATTTGCAAAAAATCATCATGGACCGGACCAGGCACGTGCAGAGGGTGGGGGGCGGAAGGGGCTTGAGCACGTGCCCCTTTCCTGATGGGTGCCCCAGGTGCCCTTTTTCCTGTCTGTGCCCCTCAACAATAATATTTAACAATTAATCACAGTTTTGCTAAATAAAAGGGTCTAGCTTGCATCAGTCACATGACTATCATTAACCAATCCTCGCACTTGACGGCAGAGCGCGCTGGTTACGAGCCGGGAATGAGCTCGAAAGAGCACGCGCATTTTTTGCCGTTTGAGCGACCTCAAACCTTTCAGGAAGGCTTATATTTCACTAAATATAAATAATATAAATGATAAATTATTAGATTGTGAATAATCTAATATGCATATCCACATAATTATGGATTATTATAATTATGATTAAAAACACACACACACACACACACACACACACACACACACACACACACACACACACACACACACACACACACACGTGTTTTTAAAGAAAATGCATTAAGAAACAGATTATATTACATTTATATTTCAAATATGATAAAATGCTGATTTTACAGCAGCAACATTGTATCTCATTTAATAAACTTTCTGCCTGCACAGAGTGGATAGTCAAACAAACTGAATCGCCATAAATACATTATTTTATATTTATTACTTAATTGTTTTATACTCGTTACTTTATTATTGTAGCACTAGGAATAAACAATAAGGGAAGGATTCTGGATCAGCACTATGATTCAAACTTGTGGCCATAGTATGTACAGAATCATTGAGAAGGTATAAAATGTCACTGTATGTGTGTGTTTTATGTGTATAGATTTCTTTGAATTATTACTCATGATATAATATTGTCCAGACAGGCTCTGTAGGACACGAGGAGGAAACAGTGACAGAAGGCGCTGTGTGAGGCAGCGGATCCGTCAGCAGCTGGATTACAAAGAGCACAGGTCACAATGACACCTGCACCAGTTGTTGCATTGCATTCAAGTATAAAAACAATAATAAACACAATGTTTTCGTTCTCTAACATTTTTCTATCATTACTTTATTATGGATTAGGTGGAGGAGTTTTTAAGTGTGGATAACTCAATAGATTAATTCAGTAGCAGTTTGTGCCTCGTTCTCAGATGGACAGGAAGTGGAGAGTGACAGATGAGACGAGGAGATGGAAGAGAGGCAAAGAGTGAGTCGCAGGCAGAGCGAGTTTACGTCTCACAGTTTTGTTGTCTTATGGTTCCAAGTGCTGTCACCATTCTTTACATTTTATTATTATCTCATAACTTGTTTAATCGGCTACCATCTCTCCTGTGGACTCTTTAATGTCTACCTTCTCAGATCAACATGGCCCTGCCCTCCAGCAGCAGCAACTCCTCAACAGCAACATTGTATCCATCAGTAAAACTGTCACAAGGCGGGATGGACTCATGTGCAGACAAGGGAAGCTAAATGCAGTTCCTTTTATTAACACACAACACCAGGTGCAACTATATACAGGTGAGAGCGAGGGGGGAATCCAGAGGGGCACAGGGGAGGTCCGGAAACAGGGGCTCTTCACACAGTTCCAAAAACACAACACACCAGCAACTCAGCTCGCCCAGGCCTCCAAGGGAAAGAGAATCCAAGGTTACTCAGTAGTCCAGCAATGAGATGTTTCCAGCTACTGCCTTAAGTAGTGGACGCTGGTGAAGTGATGAGCCACGGGTGCGAGGGCCAGGGGCGGGAGCCCGCAATGAGCTCTGCCCAGGCGACACACAGCGAGAGGGAAAGGAAAACAAGAAACATAGCCAACCTGGGTCAGCCGGGCAGACACGGGGGCCATGACAAAAACATACATTTGCTTTGCATTGACCCCACCTGATGACAGTGATATAGTTTGATGCGTTTCCATATTAGATTCTTCATGAACGTGTTGTTGCTCTTCAGCCTGGTTCTAGGTGCCCCTTTTTAACTTTGAGCACCTGCCCCTTTAAACATCTCTGCACGGCCCTGGATTGGACTAAGGATATTATCCAAGGCAAAGGATGGTCAGAGTTTCTGTTTGAGAAAAACATGTTTTTAGCATAAATATTGACCTTGCATATTACCAGCCATTATGCCTGTTGTCATAATTTTAGGAAGACAGAGTGAACTTAAATCCCACGTATGCAGTTATATGATGCTAACAATGTCCAAAATGTTTTTTGATAACTTAATTTTATAAAAAAAAGGAAAATTGTATTATAGTAGGACAATGTATATCGAAAATCCTATAATTATTTTATACTAATAATGTTATGCCTACATTTAAAATAAAGACCAACTGGGAACGTGATTTTTTTTGGCGTAGATGTTAAAAACAACTGGAAGGAATTTATTGTAATAAAATTTCTTGCATATATGCATTTACAATTTTCACGTAACATGCTCCTGATTACAAATGTTACAAATATGTAAATATTGACCTTTGTAAAGCTGCGTGTCAGTTTCTTTTACATTTCTGTTTTTAAGCGTGAGTTGACAGATTTTTTAAAAAACGGTAATGTGTCGATGTAAGGACTTCACTTATTGTGTCAGTTTTTTTACACTATCGCTGTATTGCCGTCAACAAACCTGTGACCCTGACATTGACACATTTGTGTGTGAAAAACACCACAGTGTGTAAGGTTTATGCCACAGCTGCCCTAAATTAACAATATTGATAAACACCAAAACTGTTCTTTAAGTTTCTGTTAAGTAATCAAACTTTCCTTTTTGCTAAAGCATATAGTTAGGGCTGGACCAGGTGACCCTGAATCCTCCCTTAGTTATGCTGCAATAGACGTAGGCTGCCGGGGATTCCCATGATGCACTGGGTGTTTCTTCTTCACTCACTATGTGTTAATAGACCTCTCTGCATTGAATCATATCTGTTATTAATCTCTGTCTCTCTTCCACAGCATGTCTTTATCCTGTCTTCCTTCTCTCTCCCCAACCAATCACAGCAGATGGCCCCGCCCCTCCCTGAGCCTGGTTCTGCTGGAGGTTTCTTCCTGTTGAAAGGGAGTTTTTCCTTCCCACTGTCGCCAAAGTGCTGCTCATAGGGGGTCATATGATTGTTGGGTTTTCTCTGTATGTATTATTGTAGGATCTACTGTACAATATAAAGCACTGTGAGGCGACTGTTGTTGTGATTGGATGTCAGATTGTTATTTGCCTGATAAATAACAATATAATATTTAGATTTTGAACAAGTTTTTAACAGATTTCTAAAATACACATTTTCTTGCTTTAATGAAAGGTTGTCTAATACATTTGCTGAGCACTGTAGCTGCTCAGCAGAACTTCACTTGGCAGCAAGGTGATTTGTGACACACTACATGAGAACTAAGTGCAAAAAGTCCAATGACTGTTCTAAACAAAGAGCTGCTTTCTCTGAATATCTAAAAGGGGAACTGTATAGTTATGGTAATAATTAAAAATAAGACTTTTAGAAATCTTGGAGGATAAGTAGTAAAGATACTGGCTTGAGTTTGAGACTTATGTGGACTGCACCGACTCTTAGAACATATAAATATAAAACATGTGGAAAAGCATATCGCCACACGTGCCTTTATAGTAAGCCCACTGACCAGAGAAGTGATTACTATGATCTTGTTACTGTGCGCCTCTTCTGGGAAACTCCTGACATTCATATAGATTGCCCTCCCCTTTTCCCTAATTACTCCGACATTCTCCAACAGCAGCTGCTGGCTGAGCAGGACACACACGGCTCACAACGCATCACATTTGTAGGTCTTCATGTTACTTTACTCTTTACTGCTGGCTACACTGTATCCCAGTCTTATATTGCACTTTAGTCTTGCATGGCTTTCAATGCATTATTTTTGTTTTTTTAAAATCACCAGTTATGTAAATTGTATTTCCTTTTACCTGCCTCTTTATTAGCAGACGCTGGTACTGGTTCCAAGGCCCCGCCTCTGCCATCTCTCCCTGAAGGGACACTGCATCCAAGTTCAAGCATCCATGAGATGCACGACACCTCACATTTTGCAGCCCTACAGGATTCAGACGCTCCACTGCGGAGACACCGTACACGGTACTGCATCCAACACATGAGCTGTGGTTCTTTTAATCTGCAGCAGATCCAAAGGAGGAGTAGGACCAGAACCCGTTTTGGTTTTGTGACTATGCATGCATGACTGGATCAACAGGTTCATACACATTTGCAGAAACTGCTTGAAATTCTGGTGGGATGAGTGCATATTGTCCCAGGTTCATCATCATCATCACTGATGCAGTTAAAGTCGCTGCTGACTGACAAACTAATGTCCTGATCAGGAGACAGACACACAGCTGAAAAGGAACACAGGCCTGGGAAATAGTGAGCTGATGTGGTGTCACACCCTTTAAAGCAGACGTTTATTGAACAGAGGTTGTGCAACAGACATTTGAGGTACATGATATGAGTTATAGAGGAGGGGGAGCGGGCGATTTGAAGGGAAATCTGCACCATTGAAACTTCCAGAAAATGTATGACTGGATGCCACAGGTCAGCTCGAGCCATTATTCTGCGGGAGTTCCAGTGGTGCACACACAATATCTTTAGACCAAAACACACGTTTCTCACATACAGAATCGATATTTAATGACATTCATAGTGATTGTGGTTATATAAAGCAAGAACTGTACTTTGGCCATCATAGGAATGCTGTTTTTGCCCCTCGCTTGCACACAGTCAGATGTAGCACCAACACGGACAGTAGTGAACATGCTCGAACTATCTGCGGTACAAAATCCTCAAAGAAGCTGTTGCAACGTCACGGCGCTCCCCCTCCAAAAGAGTCCAAGTGGAAGCCTTGCATATTTCCGGTTTCCCCATCTCACCGAGCGAGTCGTTTTCCAACTAAAACAGCAACAGAACACGTCGTTCTTTTCTTTCCCCTCCGTTTCAGGCTCCCTAACTGCAGAGGTATAGCTGGTGAATTTTGCGTTTTTTTTAAATCCAGTAATCTTGAGGTATCGGAAATACCACTGATGGGCAGAATGTGACTGAAGAAGGAGAGCAAAAATAGATAAAGGGGAAAACGAGACATGCTATCTAAGCAAACGGTCAAACTGTACAATGAACATTTCCAGTCGAATACTCGTTTCATGTTCTTCTATCACCATCTACTTCGGTTTCTGAATGTATCTCTTAAGCAGTAAAATAATTATATTATAATACAAATGTTTATAAAATAGCAGCACACTCAAGTGACACATCACAACTAAGTAATGTTATTTTTTTGTATAAATGAAACAAATTCATAGCTTTTAGCAGCGCAAAAAATACAATAAAATATTGACACTTTTTTTTTTTGTCGATGTCTTCAGTCCTCCTCTGTCCTCTCTTCACTTTGGAATACAGTATCTCTAAGTCTTAGAAAAACCCTTTGTGGGTCTGGTCGCCCCGTAAAATATTATCAAACACAAATTGACAAAGGTGGTCTCAAAATAGAACATATGCAACAACATATTGCAGGAGGAATCACAAGTTTGGGAGAGAGCTTACGTCAGGAAAACAGGCAAAATAAAGGGGTCATACCAAATATTCAGATGGGGGACGATTTGGCAAACGGGTCATGAAATCGCTCAGTTTTACTGAAAATCATCCGATCCCCACATTCACACTCAGCAAAGTTACACATGGTCATGGAAAAACAATAAAAAGAAGTCAAAGACACCTTGCTGTGACAAAGCCACGTGACCAAACAAAACAAAATCAGCCGTCTCGCTTTGTTCTGCTGTCTGCCTGGCAGATGAATCCCCTTGCTAATGATTCGAAGCAGCAAAGCTCACCGGGGAAATGTGTTCACTGACAGACAACTGGCCTGGACGGGCGCTACGGAAGCCAGCACCATAAACAGAAACAAACATAAAGGAAAGAAAACAACAACAAAACAACAACTGACCAACCACTGCGACACAAATTCTTTTTTAAACACAGGCGTTGCTTTATCTTAACATTGCAAACCTCATGGCCCTTTAAAGAACATGTGCAAACCTGGATGTTCAGACCACCCTTGCTGGTAGCGCCCTGCCTCCCTGGCTGTGATGCAGATAAATAGAAAGAAAAATTCAAGTAAAAACAAAATCATTTCTTGACATTGTAAAAGAAAATCGACTCGAGCCCACAGATCAGAAAGCTGTGTGAATTCATGCTCTTATTTGTTCAGGATCAACTTGCAATTTGCGTGACTGGGAATGTTGTTTCTTTGTTTCTTTGTTTGGAATGTGCTTATGCGGAAAGTCGCGGGAAGCCTTTTTTCAATTTGACTCCTCCTTTAAAGGCAAATGACTGATGTTGGGAAACCAGCCCTTCAAAGTAAACCAAAGAAAAGGCTAATGAGGAAAAAAAATGAAACATCTGTTCACCTCCAATCACCGTCCATTTCATTTTAATCATCTCCTGGGGAGCATGTTTGCAAAGTGCTTTGCCATTAAAATCATACAGGGGTGTTGAAAACAACCCTATGCGGTACTCCAGATGAGCTTTGACAGTTATTGTCATCCTCTACCCCTCCCCCAACCCCCCCGCCCCAAAAGATTCCCCAACGCGTGACCTGGCAGCGTACGGTCTTACTTCCTCGTGTCATTTCCACGTAAACGGAAAACCAGGAACATCTTTGTGTGTCGTTGTAGGCATCCGTTACTGACGCAGCCACGGATACCAATTTTATTGTTCGTCATCTTCCAGCCACTGGCTGTACAAAGCCCACGTCTCCCACACAGCAGCAAACTTCTGCACCACTAAAAACTAAAACCGTCTCTGTCCCGCCACCCGGTGCTGTGCCTCTCCCTCAGCCTGCGCTCGTCTCGCTCTGCGCTCACCGACACAGAAGAACGAAACTTTCCTCAAGACTCTCCTGCTCTCACATGTGCCACGCATGCTGTGCACGTTCCATCCAGACACAAGAAACGCCTCATCGCAAAGCGCGACGAACGTGCGATATTTTGTTATCGGAACGGCAGTAATGAACAAACGGCTCGCATAACCTCCGAGAAAGATAACGGCCTCTGTCGTCTCACTCGTGGTCCACGCACACAGGTTTATTGTTGGAGAACAACGAATCACGACACACTGTTAATGCACGACGGCAGCGACGTAGCGTAGATGCCCAGTTCTACGGATGGAGAAAGTATATGTAGCCTCGGCTCGCTCCGCTGTCTTTAAATACACAACTGTAAGCCTGCGACTTTATTCAAGTGCCTTTCGCTGTAGAATCACTGTTAACATAGACACGCACACACTCAGACACGCACACACAAAAACACGCTTGCATCCACAAACTGACACGCACAAGCAGCCAGACAAAAGGAGCTTATTGATCTCTACTATTAATTTCAAAAGACGTCAAATGATAATAATAATAATAACAATTACTAATACTACTGATAATTATCATCATCCCGGGTCTTCCCTGATAATGCGATCCACCCACTTTCGGCAAATAGTCTCACGGCTTCCTCAGTCGCACACTCAGCACACAACAGTCGAGGAGCTCGTTCAGCGGCTCAAACGTAACGGTGACAGTACTCGTAACGCAACGATAGAGAAGCCCCAGGGTGATCCCGCAATTTCCAAATAGTTTCCGTCTCAGCCTCATTATCAATCTATAGTTAGAATATAACTTAAAAGATCATACTATACAATCAGGCAGAATGCAAATATGATTGGCTTCCCTTCTGGATATCCAAGGCATCACAGAGCTTCATCTCGGATCAAATTTGATGCATTTATGCTATAACGTCATCGAAAATCTATTCTGCGAGCAGGTGTTTTCGACTTGTAGAACAGAAAATCTACACACAAAAAAAACTAGCAAGCATTGCTGTCTTTTGTTTTTAACATTTTTACATTTTGTTCTTTTTTTTCTGCTTTTAAGAAAATTGAGTTTTTTTTTGTTGGTTTCTATTTTTGTTTTTGTAAATCCTGTGCAATGATGCCCTCTGGTGGTTCACAAGTTGACATCGCGGACGTCTGTCGGGGTGGAGGACTGATCCAGCTCGTCCAGGCCTTTCCCACTCGGGCCTCTCTGAGTTTGCTGCTGTTGCTGTTGCTGCTGCCGTCCTTCGCGTAGGCTGCTCACCAACACGCGCTCGATTTGCTCCTGGCACTCTTTTAGAACATCCTGCAATGCAAAAGACAATCGAGAGGTTACATCAATCTTTTTAAATCTGCAGTCAAGGAAGTGCGTTTTTCCTGCTTCTTCATCAACTCAGAGTTCCAGTTTGGTACGATCGGGCACATTCAAAGCGAGACTTTATCATGAAACTAAAGAGCAAACCAATTCTGTTACTTACAATTTAAACTTAGAAGTTAAACCTTTGAATTTTCTATCAAGCATGTAACACAAATGTTATGCCCTATAATATCAATCTGCTGTTCAGAAAGTGCTTCGGCCACGATGACGGCGTCTCGCTGTGATTTTAAATGACAGCTGACTTTCGAGTTGCTGCTTCCAAAAGACCACAGACATGGGCCAGACCCAAGCATTACATCAGCCCACCGGGGTTGTGCAGCGAATACCATCACTATCGTCCTCATGTAGCCTACGCACATGCACCGGCATGCACACGCACACTCGCATGCATACCTCTGCCCTCCCCCATCCAGCCACCCACCACCTCTGCTGTTCCCCAAAACACACAAAACCCAAACAGGAGTCGTCTTGACAACGGCGGCTGAAAACACAGGTAGTATTAAAGCTATGTTAATTACATCCACCTCCTGTGGGAACACAAAGGTGGTGCTTTTTTAACGAGAGCCAGTCTGTGTGCCCGCCTGCCTGCAGGGGATCCATCTGAGACCCAGCCGCATCGACTTACACCATCAAAGGCCACCAAGGAAAACTGAGAATCCACCTGGGAGACAAACTCCTCAACAGCACCAAGGCCTCTTATCCTTCCCCGGGAGACAGTGCTACAGTGCAGCGCAGTAAGACGGGGGTAGGAAGGGGGGGTTGGTGTAAAAGAGTGCTGAATGGGCTGTTAGCGTCAGAGAAAGGTCAAACTGTTTTAAGGAGGGTCATTAAATACCTAAAGTACCTCAAAGGATCTTTAGTCCCAGGAGCTCAAACTAATTATCAGATTTAAAATGATGACATATGAAATCAAAAAAATCTGTGTTGCTGCAAAACAACAACAGTGAAGCATAAGGTGCAGGTGACCAACCATTAATAACGCACATGAAGAAGATGCCAAGTGTACTTTGCAGAGCTGATTGACTGAGAAACTGGCCTGAGAACAAAATGCTGTCCCTAACAGAGAGCTAACACTGCCCTCTGGTGGTAAAACACTTCAAAAACAACTGAAGCCGTGCTGCTTCCTTTTAGCTCTGTGCACGCACATGCATGCATGACCTGCGCCTTATAGCACGAGACGTCAGTGGGAATCATGACTGAAAAGACGGGTGAAAATGTACCGCTTGTGGAGCGCTGAGACATTCTTTAGAAATTTACAGCTAATTTAAACCTGATGGCCTCAGTCCAGCCCGTTACAGCCTCTGGTGCAGCGGAGCCTCCATGAAATAGGAACCGGGCCCTCACTCATGTCAGAGTTGCTCTCAGGGAGCTGTGGCTAAAGGTCACAATGTCAAAGGTCAAACAGCACGACACATAACAGAAGGAAGAGGATTTATATACTATGTGAAAAAAGAAGCCATTACAAGGCCACTACCAAAATACTAAGTGAGAGCTCCCCTGACGTCTTAATTCTAACAGTTTTTGACTGATCTGGGCTGCACGCCTCTGGGCAAACACTTTCCTCAGCATTGGCTTTGACATGGAGGAAACCCCACCAGAGTCTGTCCCTTAATCTTCTCCAGAGGGTGGCCACTAATGTGGGGGTGTGTTCATGCACACATGCAAAGTCTTCCCACCAACATGTGCCTCATTGGTCATAAAATATCAATTCCTGTGAGAAAATGGACTCAAACGCCGAACATGTAAAGGAACTGCCTGTGTCCTACCGCAAGAATGCACGCCTTCATTTCTTAAAAGACATTCCCCCCCCCGTCTGCGCTGCTCTTTAGAGCGGCAGTTCGGATCCCTCGCCAAGCCCCGTGGGCTTTGAGAACCTTTAATGACTTCAGTGTGCGACTACTGGAAACACCGATGCTGTTTCCACAGAAGCTGTAGGTACTCGGACAATGAAGGGGCCAACAGCGCTGAATAAATTCACCACGGGACACAGCGTTGCACTTAAGCATCTTGCTTTGCAGCCTCAAACCGGAAAACACATGACCACCTCTGATCCTTTCTTGTAGTCATAGTCCTCCCTCTGCCCACCCCAAACATGCATCATACTGCAACAGCCTGTCAGTCTGACAAATCGTGGCATGCACTGTATCCCTGGGCGGCCTTTGTGACACTGGCAGCGGGAGGAAGTCGTGCAGACAGACAAAACCAAAAGGAAGAAATGTGTGAAGCGTGGAATGTGTTTTAACTGCTGACTGTACCACACAAGACAGTGTTGGCTACTCTGGGAGGATTTGGTGGTCAGACAGCTGAAACACACACACAGGCACTACGAATCTCAGGGAATCTGAAAACAAAATATCCCGGGGCTGACGCTGGAAATAAGAAGTCACCACATGACTTGAATTTCCACAAGTTACAATAGAAATGTGACCTTTCCCTTTCTTTAGCCCGCATGCCTGAAACACCACAAGTGATGCCACAGGCTGTGCTAATAGATATAATCCGTCGTAATAAATGCATCTTTTATTACAAGCATTTTGTCCCCAGGAAATAACTGTGATTAAAAAAAAAAGAGGAAGAAAAACAAAGGGAGCAATGGGAAAATGTGTTTCCGGTGTCTTAGCATGTGACCCCGGCTGAAAAAGATGAATGAAAGACTGAGAGAAAACAAATCTGGGAAGCGGTGCTCTTAAACCCTCTCCTGCCGCCGTTTCCTGTTTTAATCAATGAAGAGTAAACCGAACTCTTACATTTCTGCTCATCTCACACACAAACACACACACAGCCCGTCTGCTCGCCCCACAAGGCCACACCAGGTGTTTGCGAGGCAACACGCATTCCTGCAATGGCCCAAAGATGGTGACTTGGCCCTATCGCATTTCCACTGGAAAACCGCAGCTTCTGGATACCACACATGCCAGCGGGGTACCAGGGGGTGGCGTCGGCCACGGCGCTGTTGGCAGCAGCAGCTGCAGCGGTTGGCGAAACTCGGCCTTCATATTTCGCCTGGCTCTTTGGCCGAGCGGCTACGAGTCGCTGCTCGCCGAGCCGCTGTGCCAAAATCACACGGGGTATGTTACGCGTACTCTTTTAGACTCGTACCACCTCGCTGGTGTCTGAAGTCTAAATGAAGGTAGGGTCGCTGCTAAAATGACACAGCATTTCCTCTTTCACCAAAGCCTGCACGCTGAGACTGACAAAGGGCGTAAATAGGACTGACGCCACTTATTAATACTGACAGGTAATTCTGGGCAGTGAGATTTTTTGCTGGTGTTGCACGTGGTGCACGAGCCTGATGCGAGGATCTCAGGAAAATCTTTTAATACCCTAAGCTTTGCTTGGCAGTTCATACTAAAGCCCTATATGTTGAATTAGGACGGGCGCCTTGTGCTTTTTCTCCCGTGTTTACCGCGAGCCGTGGCTTGTCTGAATCCAGGAATGTAAGGAGTTGATTGCTGAGACACAGCGCCACTTAATTCCCCGGAGTCTAAGACCTAGCAGCCTAAAACACACCGAGGCCCTGTGCTGCTGAGGCCAACTATTTGTTTTTCCTCAGCTGCTGAGCGAGACTTCACACAGCTCGCACCAGAGGGAGCCATGCTCTCCAGCAGCGCTGCATTATGGACCATAGGAGGAGACAAGAGAGGCCCGATTGTCGCGAGGGAGGCATAACACCCCCTCGGTGTCCTTTTCACACTTCAACAGCTTTCTTCCACCTCCTCCTCCCCCTCTGCCTCCTTTTCAGGCAGAATTTAACATGCCACGGCCGATGCTCGGGATCTGTGTCGTGCCCCCTGTGCACTCTGCACACAGTTTAGAGTAAGTCTGCCATTACCAACCAAAAGACGTTTTCATCACGTTAGGTATTAGCAGCACTCCTGGCAAGGTGGTGGTTGTGGACCTGTGCTCGACAGCTTACCCTCCGGGGACTAAAGAAGAAGAACTTCACAGGTTACGCTTCTGCCCAGCTACTCGTCTTAGCAGCGAACTACAGACAGACAAAATCCTCTCTGGTGTATGATGAAAGCCAGGAATCTCAGAGCTAGCAGGGGCCCTGCCTGTGTTTGGACGTAGCTTATCCTCTGGTGCAACATTCACTGTACCAGGCAGCCGCACAACAGCTTCACCGGCCTTCCTGTCAGTTACAGAGCGATTTAGAGGAGCCTTTACACGAGGCAGCTGCTGGACTGACAAATATCGATCATTTCTTTAAATGTAGACATTTTAGCTCAGTCTCGTGCTCATTTTTATTAAAATTGGCAGTAAATCTCCCCTAAAATATGCCTGTGTGAAGCCAAAACTCAGTGACATTTCAACTTTTGTCTGTTGCGCACACAGCCTCAACAAACATGTGGCATTTCTTAACTTGCCATGTGCTTTCCAACAGAGTAGCATGTTTGGTCGGGCAAAAAAACAACCCAGTTACTTGAGAAAAGCAAAACCTGTTTGTTTCAGTGGTAATAAGATAACTTAAATGTGTCACTTCACTAGAAATGTCTACTAAAGACTTCCAAAAGTAAGCTTCCAGTGCAGGAAACAGCTGATTAAGCACTGAATCATAGTTACTGTAACACTTGTACTCTGATAACCAGATAACATGTAACCGATGTCTGCAGAGTCACTAATATTTAGTCATACTGATTAAAATATTACTCAGCAACAAATCCCCTACATTCCAGATGTAAGTATTACCTCTTAGCGCTGGAACACGCTGCATATTTAAATCGATCGAGCTACAGTGATAGGTAAACTTACCACTTCTGTGTTTGTAATCTTTGCCAGCAGGTCCGTCAGACTGTCACCCCACTGCGACTGGTCGGCTGAATCGAGCTGCAGGCCGCAGATCGCTGCCCCCACACTTCCTGTAGCGATCATGGATGGAGGGTACATGGCGAATCTGAAATCTGTTAGAGGAATAAAAACGTTTGAGTTAAATGTGAGTTTGTTAGTCTGAAGCACGAGCGTATGAAGTCAGGAAGCACAATCGTTGGTCAGGTGGGTGCATGTATTTACCACTGGTTTCTTTACTGCACGTTTCAGTTCGCAGGGTACAGATACGGTATGATTTAGTAATCTAGCAGTCAGCTAATAAATACTCCTTCTATTGCACCGGCTATGAACGCTGGGCTCGCTAATGACCAGGGGCCTGGATAATGAGGGTTCACTGGGCTTGTAAAGGAGCTGAAAAGCAACCACCCTCACCCCGATGCAGTCCCCCTTTCCCCAGCCCGGCCCCTTTTCTTCCATCTCCTGAGTAAATCGTGTGCTCGCTGAAAAAAGCCCCATAGCGCTTGGAAAAGAAGGAATAAAGAGGCTCAGTGCCTTTGCCAATGCACACTGCTGTAGGTCCTTTTTCCACGTGTGGTCACAGGCGTGCGTCTCAAAGACCAATAACCTTGTTAGCTCCCCTCGCTGTCATTCATAATGCAAATGAGACAGCTTGTGAACGGGCCAGAAGCCCGAAAAGGCAACTGGCATACAGTGAGACAGACAGACAGGGAGAGGTTTTCTCTTCATGCACGCACACACACACACACACACACACACACACACACACGCACACACGCACACACACACACACACACACGCACGCACACACACACACACACACGCACACACACACACGCACACACACCCTTCTGCATTCTCTCTTTATGTCTTGCTCAACTTCTACCTTCCTTCCTTCTTGGGTAACACATGGCCCGCTTGGACGGCCGGTGAATGGCACACATGCCGCCGTCTTTGTTGCTACAACAGGCAGCGGTTTGCATTGGCGGCCCTCCTATCTTTTAGCATATTAATGGAGTGGCGGGCCTATGAGAGGGAAGGCAGAAGAGTGTGACTCCATTGTCCAGAGTCATCACCTCATTTCACCCAAATGAGGGACGCGGCATCCATCCTCTCGCCACCGATTCCAATTCAGCTAGACAGGCTGCACAAAGACCCTGGCTGGACTTGAGGACAGGGGCTTGACAGGGGGGGGAGGAAGACGAAGAGGGCAGCGATGGACGGTGCGGTGACGAGGCAAGCGGGAGAAAAGAGGGGAAGGTCGCAGGCGTGGTGGGAGGAGGGGGAGCTAGACGACTCTGCTGCACATCGCTCTCGAGTCTGCGTCCAGACCCTTGTGAAGTTTTGGAAGAAGAAAAGACTTGCCCTCCAGTGACCCTCACCTCCTGCCTCCCATCCAACCCCCCACCCCCAATCCCTCCCTGCAAGTATTTCTCTGTTCCTGGGCCACCTCTGGGTTAGAGGAGTGAGCAATGGGGGCATAGAAACAGCCTGCACATTAACATATTGCTATATTCAATTGCAAAGCAAACCGCGTGCGATGGCTCTGAAGGAGATTTTTCTTCCTTCTTCTTTTTTTTATTTGGAATCAAAGAGGTAGGCCCTTTGATAGCTGCAGAGGCAGCCTCTCACTGCCTTTTTAACATGCACAGCCAGGCGCTTTCTCATCTTGTGGGCTCAGTGTTGACAAATAAATGAACTTATTATACACCCCTGTGTTAGCCGCTGGGCCTCTGCCAAGGGGGCGATTTATTAAAGGCTACCTCGAGCCAAGAGGAAAGAGCGCACAAAGCCCCCCGGCATTACATCACTGCTGTAAGAGCACAACTTTCTATAGAGGGCTGAGACGACAAAGGCATACAAGGATTTACTGTAAGTGTGCAGCGAGCGCAGAGCGACAGGCGAGGCAACAGACACCTCAGCGACACAGGCGAGAAACAATGCGCCGATGCCTGCGTGCTTTCAGATGCAGACACACACTGACCCCCCCCCCACACACGCACGGCACAGATGTTGGTTTGTGGGAGAGCTGAGTGGCAGGCAGTGGGCAGCAAGCTGATTTTTCGCACTCAAGACAAGACAGGTCTGTAGCAGAACAAGGACGTGCGCGTGCAGCCGATGCGGGCTGACACTCGGGCCTGGTGGCTGCTGCATGTGGGGGGAAGAATGGCTGTATTTTAGGAGGCCCTCATTGATATTCATGTTGAGGATAAACAGTGTATGTAGCTGAGTGGGGACGCCTGCGATGGAAAGCTCCCTGTGAGCAGCGGCTGGCTGGCCCGGCCTGCACGCCTCTCAGCCCCTTCAATGGCCCTTTCTCCTCCCTGTGCCCCCTCGTCTCCATTCCTCCCTGTTCCTACCCCATGAAACTTCATCCTCGGGCCACCGGTCGCACATTCTCCTGCCCTACATGGCCCGCTCCATCTGGGTGGCTGCAACGCACACCACGCACATTAAAATTGTAAATTAATTAAAGTTGGAAAGTTGAACAACAGCCAAAGAAAAAGACGGATTTACCCTGACCTCTCTTTCCACAGCGATAAATCAGCTTCTTGTATTCTATACATGTAGCGCTTATTGAACGTGTTTATTAAGGGAGCGCCGTTACGAGGACGCGGGGTTTGGTTGACTGATTAAGGTTAAAAGCAAACATCTCTTTAGGACTGGCATGACAGTATGTTTCACCACTAACGCAACACAGACCGTCAGCCAACACGACCTTCTCAGAAGACAATCCACCTACCGCGGCTGGCCGAGGCCCACACGCCGGCTTTTTTCCACAAATGCCAAACTAACAAACAACAACTTGATATTTCTGTCATTTCCATTGCTTCCTGTCTGGCTGTCACTCTGGAAACAAACTAAAAAACCCAAACCTGTGAGAGTTGCACGCTCTTGCTCAGAATTGTGTGTTAATTGTAAGCTGCCCTTTTAGCCTCTCGCTATCACATCCTGTGTCACAGCTGCAGTCTTGAGTAACATCAGTGTTGAGATGGTCGAGTTGAGTGTTGAGGAGCGTACAGATTTGGAGAGCGATTTTTCTCCCGAACACAGTTACAGTTTAGATTAAATCGACTAAGCTTCATTCAAAAATCTCGGGCTATTCGTCCCTTTCAGATGACATCGTGTGGACTATTGTAATTCAGTGTCTGTACCCAATATACTGTCATGCTGCTCCATCGTTACCTCACCAATCACCACGAATTCCCTGCTCATTGTTAAAGAACGAATAAACAATCTGTAAACACGATGTCGGCTGTGCCTGACAGACAAACTGAGGCACAGCCGGCACCATGCACCGCTCTCCTCTCACAGAAGCATCGCGTCGGCGCCGACAGGCCACAAAGTGACGCTCAGCCACAGGTCAGACGTTTAGCTGACCTCAGTGGCCGCTCACATCAGCTTCTATGCATCTACTCGGCAACTGTCATAACATGACACGCCATTTAAGTCGCATTAGCGTGCCAACAGGTGTAGCACATCTGCAAGCTGCTTTGTAACCCACCCCCTTTGCCTGCTGTGTCTTCATCAGTCTCATCTGATGTGATCAAGGTGAGCGATTCTTGTTTTTCCGTCCGAATAGCAAAAACAATCTTCCGTTTAGTGTATCGCTCCTGCAACAACCTCAAAGTGCTGTCGCAGTAGTTTTGATTAGATCCTACAGTTATATTTCCCTGTTCACGTCCTGCTTTTGAAATAAAGAACTAAATCCCAATGACAGCATTTAAAGGCCGTATCAAGTAGCCTTTAAAGAGGAAGACAAAAATGAGGGGACGGTGTGCTGAGAAAAATGTTGAGTCAAACTATCTGGAACCAAAGCATTTACTTTAGTACAAATATTAGTCTTTGTGGTTAACATGACGTCCGAGAAAAACACGGAAGATTTTGATTTCTAAACCTTTTTGCTGGGATAATTGTAGCAGCCGAAGCAAAATGTCTGCGATCTCCGGTGTGACTCAACCAGCCGCAGGATTTATACTGTGGTGCTGATTAAACAGCGAGGTGAAGAGGAGAACTCAGGACGTGCCACTCGATGATTCACCCTGTGTGTCACGTTACTGGGCACATACTGTCAGGAAGCCTTTTCCTGCTTCATCTGTTGACAATGCAGGTGGACCGGACATGATTCCTCACATCAGCGGAGCGTGCAGGGAAAGGATAATTCGCTGGAGAAGGTGGCTAATTTGTTCGGGTTCTGACTCATCAAACACGGAGGGGATTTTATGTAAACAAACACCAGCAAAGCTCTTTTCATTGAACACATCTGAGATGAATCATCCATCTTTACAATGCTGAGCCCAGGCTGGAGGGGATTCTCCGTGCCACGGCCCCTTGGAGTCGAAGCTACAAGGAGCATTCCTGCCTCTGGACTAGAGAGACTTAACAGGCGAAACAAAAGAAAGAGGGCTTGTGAATCAAGCTGCGACATTTGAGCTGTCGCCGATTTAAAGACGCAGCTCATAGAACCCAGAAAAGGCCAAAGAGGCCGAAAGCTGCCGGTTTCCAGAAAGCTAAATTGAAACATTCCCAACATGGAGGTTGGGAATAAAATAAACGGAATAATACCAAAGTTACACTGCAGTTGAAAGTAAGCACGGCTCCAGTTCCCTCGTGTTTGTCAGCTAGTGAATCATTAGTTGTCCTGATAAACTAACCAGTTAATCATCAAGTCCCTTCATACGTAGTTGAAAGACACTTCCACATACCAGCAATAAGTGATCAAATACTATTCGGAGACAAAAGAACGAGCGCTCATTACTTGGATCCCAACTTGTAGCGAAATCTGCATTGTGTCGAGTCTCTCTTGGACAGCGCTGCTGGCCCGGATCCAGAGATTTCTTTTGATCAGCTTCTGTGACCATTGTCACCATTCCATGCATACCATTACAGAAAAAATGCACCCTGCCAATATGGCAAGAAGATGGGGCTCAATGACCGCAGCAGACAGGTTGGGCTGCATCTGTCTGCCCCACGCACCCCGTCCATTCTCCCACTTTAACTCGGGTGAATAAGAATAGAAGAGGAAGCTCAGAGTGCTCGGTGTCTGTGTCTAGGAACGGAGGTTCATAATCTCCCTTAATGAGCTTGTTTCTGGGCTATTATCCGGCAGCCTGCCTGAGGGAAACGCTGGCGTTTCCTATCAAGTGGCCCTGCAGCGCTGACCCTCACACGGCTCTGCATATGAAATGTAAGGGCCAAGCCTTTTGTCTCCTTTCTCCCAGTCTCTAGCTGAGCCCCTGAGCCATTTGCATAGTCCTGAATGGACCAGCCAATGTTATTAATTAATACAGAGCCAGCCTGCGCCACCTGACAAAATCCCACCGAGTGGCCCGAACGGAACTGTTTCATCAAAAGAGAGGAGCCATTAGGAACGAGAGGCCTTATTCTCCTCTCGAGAACAGAGAGCCGTGGTTTTACGCGTGGTTTCTTTTCCCGTAAAGGGACAGCGGCGGTGGGACCGAGGCCACAGGTGACCCCGCTGTCGACCGGCTCGTAAACCTAAATCCTCCCGAGAGAGAAATCCTCCTGCGCCTTTACCTTCTCAACTCTGCTCAGAGGACGTCTTCGAGGAGGATTCTCACCAGATAACCCGAAGATTTACAGCTGGCAATGTTTCACAAACGGGTCTCGTATTCCCAGAGATCCTCCGATGCACCAAACCGTTGACTCACTCGTGCTGAATCTTTCCTCATTTTGCCCTCACTTCGTGCTTGCCTGGATACGGAGCGTGTACACAAATAAACGGCCGATGACGGTCCAGAGCGATCTCCACAGCGAGGCTCTCCTAGAGTACAGTGTCAGGAGGACGATTCTCGTAAATTTATTTCCACTGCCTCATTGAAGCAATTATGGACAAAGTGCGCGCCGAGTCTTTCGCAACGTTGCTTGGGGAATAGGTCCGATCCCTGACACGCTGTCATTCCAAACATTAATCCTCTGGCAAAAATACGGGGTGAGACAGGAAAAAAGTGAGATATGAGAAAACTGAGGGAACCGGACTGAGGACACAGGGGAAGTATTAAAAAATGAAGCGTCATCTCAGACTCTGCTGTCTGTATTGAATCCATTGCACAATCGGTGCAGGAGATCGCCTCATGCTGCGATTGTCACGTATCTATTCATCTAACTGTGTACACTCCTCCCAATGTTGTCAGCAGAAGGAGGTGTTTCCCATGTGTGTGTGTGGGGGGTGTTAGTTAGCATTCCTATTTGTGACCTGCAGAGAAAATGAAGCAGCTGCTGGTCGCTGACCAGTTTGTGGGGGGCAAAGAGCATTATTAAGGATGACTTGTGCGGTTATCCAAAGTAAACGTTCGCACAAAGTCCTCGAGCGTGCCCAGAAGCAGTGGAAGAAGGTGCTCGTGGCCCCGCCTGCTTTGTAGCTCTGATCGTGGTGACCTGAGGGAAATCTGCCCTATTGCAAACGCCATCATGTCCTCCAGCAGCGGGGCGTGGAGGCGTGTGAAGTTAAGAGAGAGAACGTAGGAAATTTGAAAACATGACATGCCTCAGATTTGGCAGCACAAAAACAATACCCTCCTCTGGCTCTGACTCCCCTCACCCCTCTTGCATCTTTCCCACTTTGACCTCACTCTCCCTTCATATCATGTTGAGGCTCTCGTTCCTTCCATCCCTCCCTGCATGTTTGATCTTACGGGAACCATTCAGCTCAAGTGTAAAAAGACAATGGTCTGCCTGCCTCCACCCTTGTCCGTTTGTCTTTTCGACCCCCTCAATCAGGCTTTGAAGCGTTACTTCAGAGGCTGCTGGGAGAAGACAGACGATGGATGTCAGACCTGAGAGGCTGACACTTTTACGACTAATGCTTTTCTTAGGAAGAATATTTTCTCACTGAAGGTAAGGCTAGCTGTGACTGGCCCATAACAGATCTCCAAAGAAGACTTGGACACGGCCCTGAAAGAAGAAACGGCAAAGACAACACTACAAAGTATGCTAGCGTAAGCCATTAGTGCTTGGTTTGATTTGGCACAGACGACAGAAAAAAGATCGAGGAAAAGATACGGTCATCTTTGGACTCAATTCGTCCAGACTGGCTCAGCGATTCATTGCAGGGAATCGAATCGAACGTTTCCTACCTGTGGCGCAGAGGGCGATGAAGGTCTGGACGTGTTTCCGAATAAGTGCCAGCTTATCCTCGGGCAGCGGCAGCCTTCTCACGATGTGCTCGATGAAATCGTTCGGTGTTACTGCTGCCAGGTTCCACTTCAACTTCCCCAGGACCACCAGTTCCCATTCCTAGAGAGAGCGAGCAGAAAAGGGATGGCGGAAAAACAACTTCAGCTGCAGCTCTGCACTTTTATTGTTTAGCCAGGTGCGCTTGAGCCAAAAGTGTGTTAATGTGACATACACGGCGAGCATCTGGAGGTTAAGTGTTATTGTTATTAGTCTCTGCTCGGCTGGGCCTGGGACAGAGAATCACCAGCAGTGCCACCAACCCAGGTGACCCGGCATCACTGTCTCCCTCCCTGTTGGTGTCTGGCATGTGGGGACTTTCCTAAAGAGGCCCATCAGAGGCTCTGCTGTGTGAGCGCAGAGTGAACACGGATAAGCAGCCTATGTCTGCTGAGCACAGTCAGCATTAAGTATGTCATCTCTTATCTCAATATATCAATCAGAATCCTATTTATACACTGCAGCACTTAGTTACTATATTTTTCCACATGAAGTGTCTTGAGGAAAGACTGAAACTCCGTTTGATTAATCAGCATCTGAGTCTTTCATTTAGATCTCACAGCAGGATGTGCTGACACGTGCTCATCCATCTGCACGTCTGTAACACGGGGTGAGGATACTAGGTGTGGCGTTCTCTTTTCTGAGACTGCATTGTTACTTTCACTTCCTAGAGGAGGAGGTGATTAACGAAAGAGCTGGTGACTAATTTGGGAAAAAATGTCAGCGGTTTGGTTCCGCACTGCAGCCTTGTGACTGGGAGGATGGATGTTCTTCATTTTCCCTTTAAGAAGGAGAGACCACATGGACTCGGTCATGAGACAATTCAATATGGCCGCCCCTACTAGCAGCATGCATTGTCCCAATCAAAGTGACCTTTGTCAGTCATGTCATGCTTTGCTATCTTGCTGATGTTTGAGAGACTGAGAAACAGGACATGTTCCTGATGAAATCTGGAGTTTCATAAAGTGAAAGCCGTCTTCTTCTGGCTACAGCAACGTTTTTGTCTGATCATTAGCAGCCTCCTGCTATTAAAAGGCGTTTTCCATCCATGACAGTACGCAACACCAAAGCCTATAGCAATAGCTGCGACAAACCTTGCAACACATGCTTTATGCTGACAAGGGTGGCAATCTGGTATCACCCACTTCCTTCTGCTTACTGCCTTCCTCTGGTCACACCTTCTTCGTAAAATTGTGGTTCTCTTTACAAGAAGTTCTTACTAAAGATGAGGACAAAAAAACGATCACATGCCCCGAGCAGCTGATCTGTTTCCTGTATCTGCGTGTCAGCCAAAATACTGCCTTATACAGAAACACAGAAAGGAGGCCTCAGCAAACCAGTTCAAGGACTGAGGGCTTCGTCTGCAGTCTGAACATGAAGGTATCAGAGACGGTTTTTTGTCAAGTGCAGCACTGCATGCAGATGATACGAGTTTCCAGCCACAGCAGCGCATTTTGCTTTTCTTTTCAAAATAAGCTGTTTGAAACTGGAACTTTAACACGCTGGCTCGGAGTCGGAACCTTCATTAAACAAATGAAATTGTCATTCCAGAAAATTACGGGAAAGCAACAAATCAACAGCAGCTCGTCTGGGGCTTGAATGTGCTGCAGCGGCAGTCTGCTCAGTGGGTAGAGCCACCAGTCAGGCAGCGAGGCAGGCCTGCAACCATCAGCCCCGTCTGAATCATAATATGTGGCCTCTTTCACAACATGGGTGGGATTGGCTGTTGTTTACTGAGGAATGTTTATGTAGCGCCACAGAGCAGGAGGGAAAATACTTATCTGATGTGAAACTGACTTAATTAATTGGTTTGCCAGCACAACAGAGCTTATATTCATTAAACAGGACACAGAATGGTGACTTTTTCTGTACTGTGGGTTTCATGTGCAGTTAGAATCAGAAACAGTGACTCGTGACCTCACGTCAGCAATGTGTGCATCCACAGTTATTTTTGGACACCAGCTAAACTGTAAAAGGCAAACTTGAATTTCTCCGTCTCTCCCTCTCTAGCTCACAGGAACAGAGAACTTTGGCTCCAGTTCAATATGACCTCGCTGATCTGTGAAAAATATCTACCAGCAGATGGCGATGGAGACCACCGCACAGGCTGGAAGGTTACTGTAAAGCCTTGAGGGTCTTATACAGTAAAGAGAGCCCTTGTAGAACAATCCTGCGCTGAGCTCCTTCCTGCGTCTTTCATGTCTAAAGCCTGGACAACCGATTCAGTGAAATGGGGACAGTGTCGAGTATACCTCACATTTGAAACCTTTAAAGAAGGAAATACTCGAGAACAAATCCCGGCTTCCAAACCTGCTCTGATGAAGAAGAAGTTATGTAATATGTTTAACCAGCTGATGGTGACAATGTGAGTCTGCAGATGTGTTACTGCAAACTGCGTGAAACACGTAGAACTGTCGCTTACCAGCAGCTCTTGTGGTCTGATGGAGTTATCTGTGTAGATGCACAGCTTCTCTGCAGTTAATGGACGAGTCTCTTTCAATTTGGATGCAAGAAACATGCACACTGCTCCCAGCAGCTGCAGGTTACACTTTTTGGTGGGTACCACTGCTAGAAATCTGTCTAAGTAGTTCATGGCCAAGGGAAAAACTTCTTCCTCGCACTTCTGCTCCTCACAAACCTATAAGGAGACAGCACACAAGGCGACAACGTTGACGACACGTGACTTCTTTTTCAGCGCTTGAAACGTATAGAAAACTTTTGTGAAATAACGAAACAAAAGAGTGATCACATAAGAGCACATTTAAAATCAATGACACACATAGTTGGGGCTCAGCCAAGAATTTGCGCCCAGCCCAGATCTGTTGCGACATCACAAAATAATTCGAAAGAAATTATTTCACAAAGACTGAAATAACTTTAAGACACATACTCTCAATAGACTCGCATTCCTGCAGTTCATTCACTAAGAAATGAATTCAAGTCACAATCAGCCGAGCCAAAAAAACACCAGGAAAGCGCAGCACACGGAAACACACTTTTTTTAAAACAGTCGTCATATTTTCATAAAATATTTAAAAATAGAAATAAATTATCTGGAGCGACTTTCTTCACACCATAATGTTCAGCAGACTCTTCCACATCATATCCGACAATTCCTATCCGTATCCATGCGCGATAAATATCAAGAAAATGTCAAAATAAGAGGCAAGTCGCAAGCGGCTGGTGTGGCGTGCCTCACCGCCGAGCCGATATAATTATTTCAAAAATTAATTAAAAATCTCCAGTGCGTCAGATTCTGACAATATTTACATGAAAATAAAGAGGAAAGACTGCAGATTGTTTAGAGAAGGCTGTTGACCGGAAATATTTGACGGATCGTCAACAAATGAACAGAAATCTTCGGCAAGTCACTGGAGACCAAAAGAAGCGATACGGCCCTCGCCCTTCCCGACATTTAAATAGATATCTAAAGTGATCGCAACGCTTTTTGTGATCGAGTCTGTATTTGGTCGACACCTAAGACCCTCTTCTGTCATTACCGACGGTTTTTACGCGCTGTTACTTTGCTTTTGACACTGTAAATCCTCTTAAAAGCACTCCTATAAAAACCAACATGGCGATACAGCGCAAGTCAGCATTGAATTGGGGGAGTGCATACGTGTGCATGAAAAATATTCAGCCTATCTAAAATAATAACATCAAATAATCAACGGGCAACATGTGCAGACACCATGTGAGGCAGATAAAGGAAATCCTCCGGTGCCACAGATGGCACAGCTGCCACTTTCGTAAACGCAGCGATCGGACTTTAAAAATGGAAAGAAATTGCGTTAAACGGCACCGACGAATAATATAAGGAAATAGCAGTCGGAAATATGAGTCTTATGCCATATGTGCTCCTCGGAATATTTCAACCATTGCTCGATAAAGAAATGAAACAAATCGAGAGGCTTTAAAGTCGAGCACGGAAATAATATGTCTTGTCAGCACTCGGTGTTTCGCTATACCTCCAACATCCAAGTGGCCACCATTCTCCTCATGAACGGCTGAATATCTTTCTGGACGCCTTTGAAATAAGAATATTGGGGTAAAAACCTCTCCTCTATAGTCAACAAGCGCTGCAGGACTCTGTCATCGCACAGCAGATTCGGATCGGGACGAGCTCGTATGATGGTGTCCATTTCGAGGCAGAGCAGCTCCATGGTGCTGGTGTTTTCACTGAAGTTAAAAAGTAGGATTTCGCTTTCGGAGACGTCAAAGGCGTGTTGCAGAGCGAAAATGCAAAAAGATGGCAGGAAAAGTATTTTAGAGGCATAAAAAGCGAGACTGCAGGGGCTCCGTAAGAGTAGTCCTGCCTCTCCTTGTTGAGAACTTTTTCCTCTCTCCCCACAGCTCGCCTCTACTTTCGCTGCCTAAGATCAGGCGCATTTAGCCTGCCCTGCGTCCGCCACTGACGCAACTGCATTACTTCTGTATAGACACAACAAGCTGCATTCCAGTCTCTCTTTCTACTGCCCTGCTGTGAAAGACAACTTTCACCAAACTTGATGCATTTTAGATGCAGATGCACAGCAGTGTAGGGGCAAGCACAGAATAACACCATCCAACTATGGCCACGTTATTTTACTAACTGGGGTTCAAATAAGGCAATTAGAGTTATTCCTGTGGCTGCGTTAAAGCGTTTAGCCTACTGACAGTGCATTCAGGTACAGTCCTTGCGTGCATTTTTATTGGGGGGCTTCTTGTTGATGCTGGTGCCTGATGAACTTATGATGATCGTTACAAAATCAGGATATAGAATTGTTACAATATGTTCATTGTTGCTTTATTATTGCACATATTTTCAGCATCAAAAGGCTCCCAGAAGTCAGCTTTAGTTGATAAAGTGCTTCAAGAGCCCTCTTGTGAAAATAATTTGTATATTAGCTCAGATTACGGAGCCAATGAGAGAACTAATTTATTGATGTCTGCCACTTTTTTCATTGCATTGCAATGGACTCGGTGAACCTTGGTGCAGATGTGATGCATGTAGATACTGTAGGCAAGCAGCCATAAATACAAGTTAGCACTTAAAGATGCACGCGCACGCACACGCGCGCGCGTCCGCATAGACGTCAAACCCGCCAGCGCACATAGACGGACACACATCATCTTATACTTTTTTTAATAGCCGCCACAAAGCTGCTTGTGGTTTATGAGATAACTTTCTAGGAAATTTCTAGCAGCATTGACTTTTTTTTCTTTTGCATAATCTTCTGTTAAAGATAACACAAAGATGAGACGCGCTGGATTTGCACAACACAAATAATATCAACAGAAAGAAAATCACTATATATATATATATATATATATATATATATATATATTTACACACACACACACACACACACACACACACACACACACACACACACACACACACACACTTATATACTTTTAATTAGACTTCTGTCATCATTTACATGGAAAAACAAGCAGGTGGAAACGAGAATGTAAGTCGTTGAGCAGATAATTAAAAAAATGACTGCCAAATGATTTAGCCTCACATACAGTCACAAAGAGAATCTGCATGGGTAAATATGTTAATCCCCGTCCCATTCTTAGTCAACTTCAAAGAGCGAGCCGTGAAAGAAACGAGACATCGCTGCATCAGGGGAAGACTGGGGACTGTAAAGTCCTCAGAGCTTTAGAGCTGTTAATTTCCATCTGAAGCTTGCTGGCTCTATAGCAGTGCTTGTGAGAAAAGTGGTGGAAATGTCTCTTTAAAGTTTTTTTTCCAGTCTAAGTTGCTTCCTCCTCCTATTTGCATAGCCAATAGCTCCTCAGCCCTCGAATGAGGCTGTACGATTGTTACTGGGCAGATTTCATTGGCGTCTGCAGTGTTTAGTGCCCCCTAAAAACTGTCACGTTTTTTTAAACAACTGCCTGAAATGAAAGAAGTCAGCGCACAGGGACATCACCACAAATCATTCTCACTTGAGAAAAAAATCATAAACACCAAATTTAAAGGCGTTTGATCCTGACTGATAGATATTCTCAATTGAAAAACGCGAATATCTGCACTTTATGATGGGTCATACTTAAAATGGACAGTTTTAAGTTACATCAAGGCAGAAAAACCTTCACAAATATGTTCTTGACTTGATCAAAAAGGATCCTTGTCACAGGATAAGAAGAGACAAAGTTGCATTATTTCTTATCAAACACGCCAGTTTTAAATAAGAACGAGCAACAAGAATATGGCCAAACAGGTACTCCAGTCCTATCAGCTGCGCTCAGCACACCACGCGCAATTACGCAGTCTGATTGTTCTTTGTTACAGGTGAGGCATTAATTCAAATCAGCGGTTAGATCTGTTGAATATCACACACCCACACAAACATTCTTCAATCCCTAAAAAACCACTCTCTGAAAAAAGTGGGGGGAAAAATCCCACCCACACACGAAGGCTGAAAAGAAGTCGATTCAATCGTGTTAAAGTGTTTTCAGATCACACAATAACCAAAAAAGACTCATAATGACTCAAACATGTATCTACTTCAGTGGAAAAGCATTTCACACCCTTCACTCCATCATTTACGCGGTTGAAGTACCAACATATTACTCTGTTAACACAACAGATGAGTTTCTATTTTTTTCTATTGCCGAAAAGTGACACCAACTGCTCCTCTGAGTGAGTTCAGAAGAAGCAGCAAAAGCAGGAGCGTGTTTTTTCTCTCTCCCCGGAAGCATTCAATTATCACACCAGAATAAAACGGGAACCCGCCCTGCAACTTCGAAACGTTAAGGAGTGGCGACAGTAGGCAGGCAAAAGCACCCCGGGAGGGGGGCGATCAATAAGTAGCGATGTTTTAAAAGTTTGTTGAAAATTATGCGCTGCACACTGCAGGAAATATCTGTCGGAGCAAAAATCTTTTGTGCTGCCTCAAACTTTGAAATGTCATGTTTGGCTCAGTTAAGTTAAATAAAACATCCCGAGGATACGGGACAAGTCCGGTGGTTTGCGTTTTATCAACATTATTATTTTCGCGAAGCGAGCGGCGGGGAACTACCCATTTATCTTGTCTATGAAATTTACCGAAATAAAATAACAGAAAACAACAAATTTTCAGGAGCCACCGGGTCATTTATCCTTTGTTTTCATAAAAAAAAATAAAAATAAAAATCCCCATTTAATTCATCACTAAAAGAAACGTGGTCACTCTTTGTAACGAGGATCGGCCAGTGAGTCATCACCGCGCATTTCACACTTTAAATCACCATCACAACAAGCAGAGAAGAGCAGCCAACAACCGATAATGACAGCGCCCCGAAGTTCCTTTTATCTGCTTCTTTTACCGACATCAAGATGGGAATCTGATGCTCAGAAAAATGTCCCACAAGACAAGAAAAGTGTCGGAGGGGAATTTGACAAGTTCCTACTGAGTTATGAAATGACAGCAGCTGAGATCTGACAGTTTGGGAGTAAAACACAACGAGTGAGAAATTAAACAGCTCTCCCTTTGAGATGAGGCACACTGTGCTTTCTACTAACCTGCCAGTCATCGCAGGTGTTATATTGTGTAAACAGTCTAAAGCAGATATAACAAAACTTTGATATATTTTATTACCAATATTTATTTAGAAATAACAGATATTTATAGGCAGCTTTTATTCAAAGAAATGCTAATATATATGGTTTAAAACAACAGAAAATACCTTAAACAGCTGTTTAAAAAAAAAAAAAATTATTTGTCCAATTAGACTACATCCCCATGAACCCCAAACTAAAATCACCAAGAAAAAAACAACCTGTGAATCTTTTGCCCAGACAAATGAGCTCTCTGGAGGTGTGTGAGAAGACAAAATAAAATAAAACACCCCAAACACACATGTACATCAACAGGTCAGTAATGGCTACACAGGAGACCTTCTGTAAAAGTCAAATGAAATAACATTTAAAAATGACTAGAATGAGACAATAATCGGACATGATGTAACTCTAAATCATCATGTTTGTGTAAAAACTTTAAAGAAACAGGAATCCTGCATATGTGATGGAACAAAGACATTTTGTTAAATTCCATCTTCGTCTATTTAGTTTGACATGTATTAATTAGCTGTATACCTGTATTTAAACTGTTAATATATAGATTATATATATTTCTTTTTTTTTTACAAACATAATTGATCCAGAAAATGTTTATTAGTCTATTTTTTAAATAATGTATTAACACTCTTAATATATTAGATTATTTTTTGATTGCTTAAAATCTGGTAGCTTTTCTAAAATTAGATGACAGATTTAATTATTTGAAAGACAACAACACAAATAAAATGAAACATTTCATTATTATAATTTTCAAATGCTAATTTTTGAATTTTCTGGATATCAAATCAGTTTGGTTTCCTTTTTATTTAAATGTTATGAAGTGATAGGATACATTTCCACTGAAATAAAAAAGAAGAAGAGACAGAGGGATGTTTAGAAAGATGGAAATCAGGAAAAGAGAAACTAATTTGGCATAACAAATTGATTAGATTTTTATTATAAAATTTATTATCTTACACAAAGACATAACAAAGGTGTTCAATCTGTAATAATAAAAGAAACAGTCAGTAGGTGAAATGGCAGCATTAGTCCTGACTTGAGTATTCAGCATCCTTATCTCTCTCTGCTTGAGACAAAACCTTTTGGATTTATCCGTTAATTACAAATAAATACGTTGAATTGAATTGACAGAGGATGCAAAGAACCAAGGAGTCCTCTCTGACAGCAGCATCACGAGCCAATCACAACCTTAAACACTGCCAAGCACATGAGTTACGTAACAATAATCTTGACACAAAAACATGCATGAAAAGGGTTTTTCTTACATGCTTTCAGTTTGAAACTTGACAACCACTGTGTCACAGCAACGAATCACATTTGAATTCTGATGAAAACATCACTTCATGTCATTTGTTTATCGCACCCATATTTCCCCATTTTGGCAGTATTTTTTTGTGGTTGAATAACTGCAGATGTGTGAGCCAGAACAACAATACGGACAGAAGCTGCTCATCCATGATAAAAAAAAAGCACCACGTTGCATGCAAAGCTTTGTGGAAAACTATCATCCAACCGACTAGTCGCAGAAATCACAAACTGTTTATTGGCTGAAATGAAACATGCTGATACAATATCAAAAAATGCCAGCTTTCTGCTAAATCTCGCTGACCCATCAGGTCGTTAAAAAACACAACAAAGCACAAACATCAGTTACTGCTACCAGCTTCAGATTAAAATGTCAGAAACTAATATAAACCTAAATGATTTTGCATTCATGAAAAATGCCTAAAAAGGTTGTTTAGAAGCGCACAAATGTCATAGAACGTCTGAAAAAATCGACTTGTATACACAAAACCTTAAATTTCAGCAGATCTTAAATCAGATGATCAGAAATCGGAGGTGAAGATCTGCTCAGCCTCCATCAGTCAGGATGAGCAGCATCAGCATCACGAAGGAAAACTCTTTTTTTTTTAATCTGCTGGGGGCATTTCCCCCCATTTAGAAACAATATAAGATGCATTTCCAGCAGCTGTCACTGTTGAAGTTTGTCCACAACGTCTCCTCTGACCACCTGTGGGATTTTATTACTCCACAATGTTACAGTGACGCAGGTTTGGCATTGAGCGCTTGTCCCGCACTTCCCTCATCTCTTTGAAACACTGCCTTATTAATAACTGTTTAAAAAAACGGGAATTGTGTTCTGACATCTTTCGGCTGCGCTCATGTATAATGACAGGGAGAAGTGAAAGCCCTTCCTACTGGAAAAGGAACATCGAAAGAAACTCGAGGTAGATCCCAAAGGAAGATGTTTCGTTCCCTTTTCCAAATGAAGGGCTGTTACATATGTAGATATTACAAACTACCATGTGAACACAGTTTGTGTGACTCCATTAGCTCCTGATTATTTTACCTAATGATGGTTTGCTATTCACAACTCTTACAGAACAGCAGCGGCAGGCAGTGCAAAACTTTGTGAACAGTTAGAACATGTTCAGGACTTGCTACAGTGTATCTGTGCAGACATCACATACAGCTACAATAATAATCTAGATTAGGAACTCATAACATCAGCTGTTCTAAATTTAATATGACCGAGAGAGACAGGCAACTATGTCACACATCAGATAACGAGCTAATAAAAGTGGATATAAGCACCAAAATTTGTGTGTTTGTCCCTCTGGTGTCATTAATTAAAACAAACCTCATTAACCACTTGAATTATAAAAATGACTACCTTTTTTTAAAGATGGCCATCATTTCCAGAATTTTTTTCTACTCCTAATTTCTATATTTTTATATTAGGGGAAAAAAAATTTGGTTCTTGGTCTCGAGGAAAATTCAAGACAATCACAAAGACTTGTTTGCTTCTACTTTTGTTATGGACCTGTGACTCAAACAGTTTGTTTTAGACATTAAACATTCATCAAGCAGCAATTAAGTGCTTTGTAATTCAATTCAGATTCAAAATTTAATGCATGGTAAATGGCCTGTATTCGTATAGCGCTTTACTAGTCCCTAAGGACCCCAAAGTGCTTTACACATTTACCTTGGGTAAAGCTTAAACTGTTTTTTACCAGTTATCTTCAGATAACTTTTCCAGCACAGAATCAGCATCAACTGAGCGAAAACAGTCGATACTGAACCCAAAGCTGAGTTTTACAGCTTTGACTTCAACAACATCTGTTAATTGTCTGTGTAAATTCATAAATAATCCAGATGGCCCCGCCCCTCCCTGAGCCTGGTTCTGCTGGAGGTTTCTTCCTGTTAAAAGGGAGTTTTTCCTTCCCACTGTCACCAAAGTGCTGCTCATATGATTGTTGGGTTTTTCTCTGTATGTATTATTGCAGGGTCTACCTTACAGTATAAAGCACCTTGAGGCGACTGTTGTTGTGATTTGGCGCTGTATAAATAAAACTGAATTGAATCAGCCATTCAGTCAAGTGATTTACCGGAACATAAATGGAATCTCATTTGCTCATAGGGGGTCATATGATTGTTGGGTTTTTCTCTGTATCTATGAAGCGCCTTGAGGTGACTTATGTTGTGATTTGGCGCTATATAAATAAAATTGAATTGAATTGAATTGAATGGAATCCTATTTTTCCTATCCGGTCTTTAAGTCTGACGTCATTAGCCATTTCCAGGTCCCAAAGTCAAACGAACACTGCAGCATCACTGAGAGTTACAAACTGTCTAAATTCTTTCATCTTTAATAAAATGATCAGTGTGGCTGCTCTACCAGGTTTAACATCCAGGCATCCAGCAAAACAAAATTTATGAAGTTTAACAGAGTTAGAAGTTAGCAGGAAGTTAGCTCGCTAGTTTCCACCTAAAGATGATATAGCATGTTCTGACTAGAGATGGACCGATCTGATATTACGTATCGGTATCGGTCCGATACTGACCTAAATTACTGGATCGGATATCGGAGAAAAATAAAAAATGTAATCCGATCCATTAAATATCACGAAAGCACCTCACAAAACTTGCAACACGCCGTAACTCACCTCAGAACGTTAGCACGTCGGAGCAGTATGCATCACGTGATAGAGCGGCTGTGGCATGCGGGACCTGTCGGTGGTCTGGATAGCATTTGGAGCTTCGCTAGCAACCCGGCATTTCATCTCCGACAAAGTTATCCCCGAGAGAAGTAAAGCAAGTGTGTAAGTCCATCTCTGAATGTTTGTAAAGCATTCCTGCGTTTAGCTTAACAAACGATACCTGGAGCGACTGCCTCTGTCTCTCTCTTCTTGCTGCGACTTCAATCATGAAACTGCTTAATGATCAGCTGATCGGCTTTTCTGTCGTGAGTCCGTCTCTCTGGTTTGTTTTTGGCCCACTTTGCACCAGAAAGAGGAAACCAGCGGCTGAACAACAGCAGCACGTTTAAGCTTGATCAGCTGTTGTTAGAATTTATTTATTATTACTTTCTACTCCAGGATCTTTTTCTACGTAGCTGACGCTGGTAACTGTGCAGGGGCGGATCTAGCAAAGTTTAGCCAGGGGGGCCGATAGGGCATTAACAGGGAAAAGGGGGCACAAAGACATACTTTTCTTTCTTATTCTCATTTAAAATGTCGAGCTTTTAATAAATAATTATCTGACACCCAAAGTTTTAATTTGATGTAAAATGAATAGAAGTCAATTACTGTACATAGTGACTATTAAGTCTAATATATACCCTAGTAAGCTATAGTACTTTTTCCTTTGGGAAGGTACCATCTGTGCAGTCTGCAATTTTGTTGAAGAAAGATGTTGAATCTATTTAATATTTCTTGAAAAATAATTGATTTCTGTGCATTTTTTTTCCACACTGCATCAAATTAAGGTTGATTACGTTGATTAAGCATCATGAGGTGGAGCGTGAGGGGTGGTTCCCTATTTTTTATTTATTTATTTTTGTTGTTGCTGGGAGTTGGAACCCTATTAGTTAGGTTGCTTAATATTTACGCTAAGTGCTCTTTAAAATACCAGAATAGGGAGGATGGTGTAGGTTTATTAGATTGATCAGTATTGCTGAACTATGAAATATATATTTTTTTGCATATAGGTATAACAGAATAGCTTTAGTGTAGTTGTTGTTTTAAACTTGAGTATGAACTTATACAAAATGCAGCAAGATATTTAAAAAAAAAACAGTTTTGTTGATTAAAAAACACTATATCGGATTCATATCGGTATCGGCAGATATCCAAATTTATGATATCGGTATCGGACATAAAAAAGTGGTATCGTGCCATCTCTAGTTCTGACTGGGAGATTTCTGAAGCATTCAAACGTACAGCTCTGCTATCACTTCCAACATAAATGAAGACAGAAAACTAAACAGCAGTGATGTTTGTAGGGTTACTGAAGTTTGGCTACCTGGTATATAATGATGCACTACGTGACTGCTAGCGACACAGCTATGTTAGCATAGCATAAACACAGTGAAGCTGGAGGATGAACACTTTTTTCCACTCGATAAAAGTTAACGTGAGGGATTCTGGTGGTCAGGGACAAATGCAATCGCATGGCAGGATGCTGTAAACGGACCAAACTTCAGCAGGAGAACAACTGAGATAATCCATCCACAGTACGAGGTTAGTCATTCATATACTGCTGCATGGGCTGGGCTGCAGTTACATCGTAAGGGTTTAAACACTGAGCTTTAAAATGAATAGCAGCAATAAAAAGTGAGAGGCTGACAGTGATCATTGACTGTTTTTAGGAGCTTGTTCAGATTAAATAGAACAAGATACAAAGCATGTTAAAAACACAACAGCCTTAATAAACGCAGAACAGTTTGGACCTGGAAGCAGGGTTCATACGTCATCACTTAAAGACCGGATTCTTACCAAGCACTCAAAGCACTTTTTATAAACTGGACTTGCACTACATGCAAGGAAAATTGCACACCTTGCTGAATGCATCAGGGACGGTTTGGAGCTTAGCATGTTGTCCAACATGCAGACTGGAGGAACCAGCATCACCAGCTAACCGAACAGCTGACAACTTGCTCTAAATATTGGCTCCTGTAAGCCACCTTTAACGATCAACCCAAGAGTGAACGACGGATAAACAGCGAGGAAACAAAGTGCTCCCTCTGCTACGACACCACGATGTCCTTTTAAGTAAATCTTTTTAATTGTTTTGAATTAAAAATACACAAAAAAGCGAGTAGATGGCCATTGTGAAAAGGGCAGCCATCTTTAAAAGGGCAGCCATCTTTAAAAGGGCAGCCATCTTGAATTTTCAAACAGAGTAACCCTGAAGAGTGTATTATCAGCTTTAGTATTTGTATCCACTCGTGAATAATTTCCCTGTTACGCTGTCTGTTGCACTAATAAGTATAAGAATTATATTATTATTATTATTATTATTATTATTACACTGTAACACCAATAACGGTCATTTTTAAGATGATTTCACCACCAGCAGCTCCTTCAGGTGAAACATATCCTTTTAGTTTGAGTAACACAATGTCAAAGTGTTTCTTGGGCACTTGAAAGGATAACATGAAAAAGAAAATCATTTTGAAATCTCTCTCCACCCAAAGGCTTACATCACAGCTACGGCTGCATAGTGAGTGCAGACAGCAGGAATGATCATTACTTTAAACAAGGCACATGTTGGAAAGATGACATCCACTTCAGGTGTACACACTGACCAAGGGAAATGTTCTCTTCTCTTCTTACTACAACCTTGCTCGTCTCATCAGGCACCGAACTGTATTCGTATGGCACCTGTGCCACAGGCTAATGTACTTTCTGGATGCCGTTTTTAAAATAGAGCAGGTACAGAAGGTAATAATGTGAAAAAGATCATCTTTGTCTGTCCTGCCAAAGCAGCGACACAAAACAGTCAGGTGAGACGCTCGGGTGAAAGACTCGGGTGAGAGACCCGGGTGAGAGACTCGGGTGAGAGGCTCGGGTGAGAGGCTCGGGTGAAAGACTCGGGTGAGAGGCTCGAGTGAAAGACTCGGGTGAGAGACCCGGGTGAGAGACTCGGGTGAGAGACCCGGGTGAAAGACTCGGGTGAGAGACTCGGGTGAAAGACACGGGTGAGAGACCCGGGTGAGAGACTCGGGTGAGAGACTCGGGTGAGAGACCCGAGTGAAAGGCCCGGGTGAGAGACTCGGGTGAGAGGCTCGGGTGAGAGACCCGAGTGAAAGACCCGGGTGAGAGACCCGGGTGAGAGACTCGGGTGAGAGACTCGGGTGAAAGACTCGGGTGAGAGACTCGGGTGAGAGACCCGAGTGAAAGACCCGGGTGAGAGACTCGGGTGAGAGACTCGGGTGAGAGACCCGGGTGAGAGACCCGAGTGAAAGACCCGGGTGAGAGACTCGGGTGAGAGACTCGGGTGAGAGACCCGAGTGAAAGACTCGGGTGAGAGACTCGGGTGAGAGACCCGGGTGAGAGACTCGGGTGAGAGACCCGGGTGAGAGACCCGGGTGAGAGACTCGGGTGAATACAGTGACATTTCCCCTTTGAAAAAGATTGCTTATCTCTTCATAGACAATCAGCCATGCAGGACAGCTGAAAATACAAAGCCAAAGCACCATTAATAACTAAACACCGTCTTACTTTTAAACCCATCACAGGTATGAGTGACAGCTTGCCATGAGACTGAAACGCTTCTCTATAGAATCTGTGACATGGAAGGTGTGTCACCGAAACAATAAGGTCTGGCAGATTTGGGCAGACCTTCAGTTTACACAAGACATGAAGCGTCTGGTATTCATTTATCTTTCTTCCACTCCTCCACCCCAGCGCTCCATCCCTGCTTCCATCCCTCCCCCCTTCACATGCTTGACCCGTCTTTTGAACCCCACCAACAACCTCAAATACTGTCATCAAGCCTGGGGAAAAATAAGCCAGCTACAGAGGTAGGTCTTGAGCTCCAGCTCCTAAATAATGTGAATATTTCATGACTTTCTCGTCTGTTTCTCTGCGTAACAGCAACACTGAATTCTTATGCACTCAGGCTGCCTCAGCTGCTGCCGCTCTCTTCCCCTCCAGCTCCTCCAGGATTTTCCCATGTTCGTATCACTAGCCCTTGACTTTGTCACTCATTCAACAGCTGCTTGCTGATACTGCATCACTGTTCCAGCCTATCGCTCCCCCCTTTTCACTATGCCCAGCAACAACAAAGGCATTGCTAATCCAGCCTTGATACAAACAGAATGCAAGGACTTTCTGCCCAAAAATGTTTTAAAATTGTGTCTGTTGGTGCTTCGGGAGGATCAACATCCTGTGGACTTCCAGTTGAGATCACAACAAGCTTAGACTAAAACACACAGGACTAGAGGTCAAAGAGATTTCACAGCTCGTCAGCAAAGCCCGAATGCGTTTGAATATTAGAAAATACACAAATGCACAACAAACAGACAGAGCGAGTCAATAAGTATCACCCAGTAAGTAGTTAACCTATGATTCACACACTGCTCCCAATACAAAGAAAATCTGCCTCTTTACGCCGAGTCTGTCAAACAGATGGCACAGCTCGTAAACATGAAAAAACATAACTACACCGTTACAAAAATAACCCAAGCCATTAAAAATAAACCCAAAACACAAATATGTTGAACACCTGAGCGTACGCAGCCCTCACATGCGTCTAGTACTGCTTTCTGTTGCCCTTGTTTCTATATCTCTCCTGCAGATGGTAACAGATGGCACAGGAGCACAAGATTGCTCCAACAATTAGAGGGTTTCCCTCCTTTTTCGGCTCCATCAGGTGCTCGTCTGTCTGCTGCCACTAACAACAACACTAAGTGCTCTGCTTTGGGATGAAGCGCTTCATGCAGAAATCACACGTGTGAGAGAGAAGCTGCAGGAAGCAGAAACATCTGATGAGAAATGCACGAAAATAGGAAAGCAGACACGACACACACCCACGCTCACAGAGTATCTGATCTTCTTAGTGATCAGTGATAGAGACGAATGAAGGGGGCGCACGTGAATGTGCACTGCACTCCCCACCACCACGCTGGATCGGCCTGCAATAATCTGATCCTTTTGGGAAACTGAGGTGTCGGACTTTAATTTATAGGCCGTATCTGTGGAGCCTTTCCCTCGGCTCTGCTGGTGGCGTCAGCCTCTGAGCCGCTGTGTATGTTTAACGGCTACATGTGTCGCTCCCTATCTCGCTCTCTGAGTGGCACAAAGGTAAAGGGAAGCTTAACAGCCTGGGAAAAAGTTGAAGAGTGTGAAATTACCTTGATCCAAAGATTCCTGCTGCATACCAGCCCAATGAACCCATAACAGAGCAGGCACTCAGTCAGAGAGCCCTGCCTGCAGGCAACAGCTGAGACATTACAGAAGGAAAGAGAGCAAAGGCGTGGGGTTGGGGGTATCAGGAGGTGAAAGAAAGATAAATGGGAGCAGGAAGGAGACCCACTAGGAATAATCCCTCGTCCACAATAAGTGGCAGAGGTCAGAGTATCTATACTGTACGTCTAATGTGGGACAACTGGTACGTGGGGTGCTGCTGACTCCCAGTTTTGAGGAGATCTCAGAGGAAAACGACTAAACTTGCCTGCATAACAGTGACTGTAAAATTCAACGCAGGACATTAATGAAGGGCAGAGTGAAGAAGCGCAAATTGAGGCTGCAGTCGCTTTAAATTAACGTAATACTCACTCGCCTTTTTTAATCTGAAACTATTCAAGAAGCAAAAACAGCAAACAAACACGGGCTCTGTGATTTTGGATAAAACACAACACAGTTTACGAGATGCCTGCTGACCTACTTTGGCCAAAATGTGACGGTGAATCATCGACAATAAATAGAAGCTTTGAAAAGGTTTCACATAACAGCTCGAGGACCGATGCGCTAATATCATTTTTATAGAATTTCAAGGATGGCAGCAATCTGTCGGTGATTATATTTGAAATGTGAACGGCTAACAAGCCTTTAACATCAGTGAAAGCCAAAACAGCATGTGTCGTTGTCACGGGGGCGTATGTTTGGTCTGCTGGTACGGTGAAAGGAGCTCCACGTGAACGCCAGGACCCGAGGCTTCAGCCGGTCAATTGTGTCGTATCCAGATGATCGGTGTTTTTCACTCCACCCGTCGGTGGCTGTAGTATTGTGGCTGTTGGAAATCACATGCCAGGGGGGTGTGAGCAACTTGAGCAGCAGATACAAGCATGACTGGAAATTTTCCATTTGATGTCCTTGTGGCCTCTGTTTCAACACGCCGTTTGTATTTGTGGGACAGTAAATCTGACCGATCACTGTGAGTGAAATTATTCAAGACAAACGTGCAACAGGGAAAACAAAATGAGTTCAAACAATACACACTGACCACCGCTCGTTTCTTTAAAATGTTTCTATATTCATACGTATTATTCAACTGTGTGGATCTGCTCTCGTGTTCGATCGGCCACAACCCTGAACTGGATGTGCAGTTCAAGAAAATGAGGTAATTATACTGTGCAACAGATCAGCCACAGGAAAACGACACACACTCCAAACACACATCACCTTCAAAATATTTCTCGGGAACAGCGGTGTGTTCATTAAAGTATATAATACATTATTAAATGATTTACTCCTTTTTTCACAATGTGTAAGAATATCTCTCAGTCCTCATGGACACTTCATTGGGTACACCTGCTCAGTGGTTTGTTAATGCAGCGCCATGCGTTTGGGCATGCAGGCGTGGAGTGTTGCACAAACTGCTGGTCGACTGGGATTTTCCCACAGACCCACAGTGTTTGAAAAGATATCCAGTTAGTGACAGTTCTCTGGGCAAAAATGTCTTACTGATGTCAGAGGGAATCAAACAACGATCAGAGTACTTCAAGCTGCCGCTCGCTGCAGCCGAGGTATGCAGAAGAGCATCCTGGAACGTTCAATCTTAGCAGATAGCTTTGCTTTGGTGCGTTCGCCCTTCAGTTCTGGACCGTTGGGGAGTATAGGGAGTCATTTCCTGATTCATCAAGCGGTTCCTGAGGAGTTTTGGAGGTGTGGAGGTTACCCTGTCCCACTGAGGGAGGCTCCAGTCAACAGGCGGTGCCACTGCCATGATGGCATACGTGGTCTAGCATAATCTTTTGGAAGGTGGTGCCAGGTGGAGACGATAATTGGTGTATATCCAGTGCAATTTAGAAGATATGCAAGCGTTAGATTTAAAAACAAACACTAGTACTACGAGTACTAGATCTAATATACTAGTATGTAAAAATTAAAGACTGGGAAAACTGTTCAGTAGCTATCAAGGCTATCCAAGTCGCTACAGTAAAACATCTGTGAGAATGCTGGGGACTTTTTCTTCAGCCACTGTTACTGAGGAAATTCCGTCCCCACAAATGCCAAACTATTTTTGATCTGGAAGAGAAATGAATATCAGTCGATGGCGTAGCACTGACAGCTGGAGGAGGCGACCCGTTTCAGGGAAAAAACAACCAGTTCCTGTGTTTGTTGGTTGCACCTGTTTGTTGTGTGCCAGCTTGTGATGAGTTTACTCTTATCAGACTATCTGCAGCGCCTCTGCAGGCGTGCTCTCTCGGGGTTTTGCAGATGTGACGATCTCTTATACCCAATTAGAATAAGGCGCAACAAATGTCTGCTGAAGGTATTGATTCTGAAAGTGCCGGATATGAGCAAAGCTGCACTTTGAGCCACATCTAGAGCACTGTAACCTGACTGCTCACGGGGAGTGTGTCATCAGGTTAGTCAGGTGCAACTCTTGTGCTGCAGAATGATCAATTATTGTGTGAGTTCTGTTCAGAACGATCCTTGATGGCAGTTTAGTTTTACACCTCTTCTCTTCTTTGAATCCGGAACAACCTTGACCTTCACGCTTGGTTTACGAATGAAAGGAGCACTTCAGGAGACTGGTTGGGTGAGCTGGAGCTTCCAAGGAAACGCTTCAGTTTTGCAAAACTCCCAAAGTGAAATCATCCATCTCCAAAACCAAAACTAGACAAACGTGCTCATACTAATGTTGCCTTTGTATTCTTGCAAGGTTGTTGAACTCATTTTTTCTCCCTCATCAACAAAAAGAAGAAATCTTTCCAGCGTTTCGCCTCTGGTTAGTGAGATGAAACACTGGAAGAGTCTGGACATCCCCAAACCTCATTCTTCTCCTTAGAGAACCTACACAGTAGCCTACACAAGTAGACAACGGCGTGACATTTATACTCGCTCTATATGGTGTGCTTTGTGCCATTAAAGCCATTAAATATTGAATCATAGCTGCAGTAAGTGAAACTGAAACACAGGAACAAGAGAAACCCTCAAAGCTCACTGAGTCTATACATGGCCCATGTCTCACTCTTTAACATCCTGCGAGCCAGATACAGTTCATTCAGTTCAACTTTATTTATGCAGCACACAGCACAACAACAGCCGGCTTAAGTCACTTTGTGTTATAAATGGTAAAGACCATAAGATAATGCAGGTGAGCCTAGTAAGACTGTGATTTGCTGAGGTCGCTGTGCCGGTTACAAACAGACTTTATAGTCTGTGTTAAAGCAACATGTTGTTACATTTCTGGAAAAGTGAACGCCACGCTCTGTCACAGTTTATGACGTGGGGCTAGTTCAGCTCCGCCCACAAAAAAGGCCTACACTGCTATAACAAACTGAACTGAAGAGACAAACCAGTGTGTCAGTAACCTCTGCTACTAACTCACTACTTCTTTATTTATTTTGTCTGTTTTTCTTTTCCTCTGCTTTCTCTGGAACTGGAAATAAAGATAATCGCATATGTTTTTCTTACAAAACTGCAATCTCTACGTCAGACCGCTGTAACTTGTAGTTTTCCTCTGTTCTCAGTTTCCTTTCATGGACTTCTACCTTATGCCACATTTGTCTGCACCTCTCTGGCACACACACATTAAGCCCCCGCTTAAATAAAAAGTGCTCCGAGGGTGTTTTAGCGTGCAGAAATATCGCGCTAGAAAAGACGCATCCGACGTGACCGGTGGCAGCTTAAACTATTAATTTAAGCTCCAGTTTAGCTGCAAAATTACGCCACTCGTCCACTGAGTTTTTATCCTTGAGGTTGTTTTTCTGTTAACCAGCTGCGAGCAACTTTTACTTTACCAGCTCACATGTTTTTGCCCCGTAAATATTTTTACTTTTTCCCGGCTGGTACATACATCGCTGATTGAAACATCGAAAGTATCAGTTGACACAACATCAACGTGGAGGCCTAATGCCAGAATGTTTATGGTAAAGGCCCGGCAAAGGTCCTGCTGCAGCATGATGGGGAGAGGCAGACAAAGAGAGCTGAACAAAAGACTGGAGGCTCAGCCCTCAAGCCAGCACAGCTGCTAGCAAATCAGCTAAGCTAAGGTGGAAGTGGGAAAACAAAACAGGATGCAGTACTTATAGACATCACCTAAAGATGACATAATCTCAAAATGCAAGAGCACAGCATGCTGTCAGTCATATAAATGAATAAGTAAAGAGGCCATAGCATATTCTGATTGGCTAGACTATGAAAACAGTCTGCGCTGACAACAAACATCAAGTTTCTACTTTGTGCTTTCCTGTGAACGGCTCATCTGTGGTGCACTGATACTCTTTTACATTCGTCCCTGCAAATAAGCGGGCAGGGCAGGAGGCGACGGCGAGGCCGTTCACCGAGATCAAGACTTGGCTTTTGGACTTTGGAGTTATTAAATATATGAAAATGAGTCAGCAGCGTATGATGTTTTACAGCATCAGGGACCACAAGTTCTAACTTGTAACTGATGCAGTGAATGTTGGTCAGGTTAGGGTTGGTCTTTCACATAGTAGTGAGGCTGCACCATGAGCTGCAAAGCCAACAAACCACAAGCATAACATTTCTTCAGAAACACCCATATAGGCTTTGTACCTGCTCGTCCCCAATGGTAGCCCCAGTACGCTGGGGCTCGCGTTCACAGGAAATAACGACCAGACTACATGACCAGAATATGTTTGAACTTTAGTACTAATATCTTCCATTTTCTTTTTCTTTGACATGACTTTTTATGTCTGTTTCTCTCTCCCTCTACTCTTGAAACATCACCCAATTAGCAATTTGCATTATAGGAAGTGATTGATGAAGTAAACCCCTCTCAAGTCACAGCTGTCTCCACGTCTGGTAGAAACACCTCAATCTCTGATGTAGCTGTAGAACTTCAACTGTGATGTTTCCTAAACCAAATCAGGTTATTTCTGTGTTAAAACACAACCAAACTACGACCGCGGCAAACTGTTCGTTTTGAAAAATGGTGTCATCTTGCAAAGAGGTGGTGGTCCGGCGTTGTTGTTGTAGAGCTACTCACAGAGACCTAAATCAGCATCGTTGAAGAAAGCGTGCGATATCACTCCGACGCGTGCGTTGCCCCACGTGATCGTGCTGACAACCGAACCCCAGCACATCCATTCATCGTCATTGATTCAGTCCCAGATTAATTGTTATTTACTAGGAAATTAGTAGACTGGAGAAGACAACCAAACTAAAGTAATTCCACGATGATTGATACTTGTTTTCAGTCTTGGAGACTGCAGAAATACTGTGAACTGCGATCAGTCGCCATCAGGATCAAAATGGGGAACTCATTCATATTCCATTACCTCTGGAATGTCTCAGCAGCCGTACATCACAAGCTGGCATTCACCTTTCAATCACCCCCCTCCCTTCAGCCCCTCACCCCTGTAATCATGTTAGCTCATACATAATCGCATTTCAATTACTGACAGGAGTGTGACCCTTGCCTCCCAACATGCCTAATCTAATACATGTGTTTCCTAAAAGACAGAGAGATGCTTGTTTAGTGAAAGGAAGAGGAAAAAAAACATGCAATGTCAAAGCTACAAAAAGAGATGCCAGTGTTTTCTTCTGCTGTCACAATGCAAATGCAGCATCTATTTTCAGCGAGACATATACTGTATTTTATGGTGACGTGAACTCTCGGGTCACTGGGCACGGATTGAAGACGAGAGGAAAAGAGCGAAGGCAGTTAAGGACGGACATTACAGAGGTGCAACAAAGGCAAGAAAGTGTGTGAGTGTGCGTGACTCTGCCAGCCTCACAATTTGCCTCTGAGTGTGTCTGGAGTCCTCTGAACTCCAGGACTTTCTGCAATCCCAACGTTCGGAGGAGGGGAGAGAAAACACCAAAGATACCTTGGGTCATAAATCTCCCCCTCCCCCTCCCCGGCTGTCCCGCTGGGTAAGGTAATGCTTTCCTGAATAACTTTTTTAAAATCTCTTCTTCTTCTCTTTCTCTTTGCCCGCTCTTTCATTCTGTAATTCCCACTCTGTCACTTTGTGTCTGTGTGCTTAGCGGCCTTGTGTCATTATTATGGGCCAATTTGTGTCAATGCTAACATCCCATTCATCATGGGGGGAATGGTTTCCGCCAGGGCTCGGGGGGCTCACATACCTAACCGCTCACATTTTCACCATGGTGGTATCCGCTCTGCTATGGGGTCAAAGGTCAGAGTTCCAGACCTCCTGAGTGATCACTGACTTCACTGGCTTCTCTGCTCACCCCCTCCCTGCCCGCTCCACCAACCCTTCGCATGAATTGCTCTTTGTAGCCCCACCATCTCTTTTATGGTTCTTCCTCGACCCATTTTGGCTCCAGGTGAAGAAACTTTCATGATGAATGCAGCGTTTCCACCCTTGTTGTCACTTCTGTTGTCGTTTTAAATCCGATCAGATCATTCTCGGTGGTGGTTTTTCTGACCAGAGAATAAAGAGCCTAATTTCAAGTTTCAAAAGTACAAACTTGCCTCATTGGCTCAGGTTTCTGTAGAGAGTTTCACCTCATGCTCCATTCATCAGGTTTCCGTTCCCAAGACTTGCCCCTCCCCTTCAGTCCCCTGCAACCTAAACCTAGTATCACATCAGCGGCTGGCAGGCCTGACTCTTGCTAAAACACCAGCATGCGGGTCGATGGTTTATTTCTTATGAATGAAAGACCCAAACGAAAGCGCATTCCTGCCTCGGCTCTGAAAGGAAACAGCTGGGTGTTTGGTGAGCTCATGTCAGGCGTCTGTGTTTGACATACACAGGAGAGTTAAGCAATATACGACGGAGGGTAAAGCGAAGATGAAACATATGGTTAAGAAGAATATCAACAAGGGGCCCAGAGGCTGATGTGCTGTGGAGATCCTGCAGCACTAGCAGAGGTTGCACCTCCTCTGAACACGAGGCCAGAACAAAGGGGATCAGAACGCAGAGGCAATATCTGCTGCACCAATTAACAGAATATTATCTTGTTTAGAGGAAGGCAAAAGACCGTTGGCATGTCTGCTATACACTCGTGATTACACAACACACATTCTCTTGATCTTTTGGAATAATATCAAGAGTAAGACTTTTCTTGCTATAGCTGGAAAATCAGCAGTTGAGCTGAAAGGATTCCTGTTGCTGTGAACCTTTCGCTGCTTGTTTAGATATGGTATTTGCCGTCTCTGTGCAGTAAGAGTTTGGCTCCGGTGTGTCGCAGGCTGCCAAAAGAAGGCATGTGGGGCGTGCGAGTCCGTCCACATTTCTCTCTCTCTGCCAGCTTCTAATTATGCCCAATTACACCTTTAACACAAGTGGACCGCTGTGGACATTTCTCAGGGTGTGAGGTCAAGCATTTCCTGTGTCTGTGAATGACCCAATGTCAGGGGAATTGTCCTGCAGGGGCCTCCCTTTTCCCCTCCCTCCATCATTCATTCTCTCTGTTTTTTTTCCCCCCTCCTCCACTAAGCGCCGATCACAGACCTCCACCGTTCACCAATGAGTTAGATAGTTGGGGCTTAACCTCTGTGACTTCCTAGAGCGCTCGCTCTCAAACACAAACAACCAGGAGAAGGCATGCACGCTCTCTCTCACATACGCAAGCAGCCACCCTCGTTCATGCATGCATGGGAATTGAACCTGCACATAAAACTCAGATGCTTGTGCGTTATGAAGCTTGACGTAAAGCTGTAAACACACCGCATTTTTGAACAGTATCCTGCATCTGGCCTGACACCCATCTCTCTCCAGTAATACAGGTTTTTCTCTTCCCAACGGACCAGTTCATTCGTTTTGTCTCCCACTGTCAACAAAAACACCTCGTGGTGGCCTCGAGGTTAATTACAGATACAATCTAATCCCATCTAATCTAATTATCAGAGCACGCTTGTGTGCTTCAACACGTATGAGGCACGGCTACTTCATAAGAAACAGCAACCCACTCGCATTGGTAGTGTACTAACAGGTTGGGTTCCCACACCCACTAGGAAAACAAATACTCCATAATCACCGCCTATCAAAACACGCAAAGTTGCAGGGTGAACCGAAGATGGCGCATTCCATGAGAAATCCATAGCGAGCAAGTACATGTTCACTCCTCCGCGCTGACATTTCAGAGACACAAGGGAGAGATTAGAGGAACATATGGGAGGGCCACAAACCCGGATGAAAGATGGCTGAGGGAGATGGGGGTTAGGCCCCCTATTTTTATAGGATGAATAGGTGGTTGAAGTGGCAACGCAAAGAATGAATGAATGAACTGACTGAAGGTAAACCTGAAAGTCTTTCAAGTGTGCAGACTGCTGGAGCTCGGTAGATGATTTATTTAACATAAAAGATACAGAAGTTGGTCCACTGCTTCCACGTTGCGCAAGTTCATGTATGAAGTGACAGTTTTGCAAAATCTAATTTAATGCTTTGTGACATTTTTGAGCACAATGTCTAAGCTGTCTCCACCTAGAGAGAGATATGAGACTGAGAACTATTTTAGTGAATGAAAAAGCTGGCAAGTGGATGGATGTTTTAAACATGTTTCAAACAAACATCCACTAAAACGTGCCCACACACTGCAATCCTGCGAGTCAACGTGCAGTGACTACAGTGACCTGGCATTTCAGCATGCCAAAGAGACAGAAGTGGAAACAAATATGAGAAAAAACTTTTTTTTCTTAAATGCTGAGTCGAGGAATTTGGTTATTATTGTAAGGAGGGGAAAAATGAAAGAGGTCATTCATGACAAAGAGCCAAGATATGAGGAAACCACACTTGTGTCTAAAACAGGGAAGCCCGAGCCAAGTCTTAGTCTCAGCTGTTGTTCCAAACCACACATTTATCACACAGGCACTTCCCCAGAAAGAAAAGACCCTCACAAACAGTCATGGCAGGGTACAGACTCGCTGAAGTGACTAGATGAGCTTGAATACCACAGAGTAGCAGGTCTGTGGGATGAAAGAGCACATTGTCTTGGTCTTTGTCGGTCCATGTGACTATAAGTGCTGTCCCCATGTTAAGGTAGAGGGAGACAATCTACCTGGCTAACATTGTGTGTACTGGATCCATACTATGGTCCATGTGAAGACCAGCAAAGCTGAACTGGGTTAAATATGGCCCAAAGCTAATAAACATACTGTGTTCTCCTGCTTCACATTCTTCACTTGGAAAAAATGAACAGGCTAGTGAAGGTGGAAGAAGTGGGTGAGTGGAGTCTAACCTCCACTCACTAAAGAGCATTGTATTTAGCATTTCGACAGGCTAACGATTATAGGAAAGCTTTTCCAGGTTTTGACCATCTGTCACTTTTATGAGCAGTGTGGTAGGAAATTGGGTCTTTGGGTTGTTTGGCCCTGGGAATAATGAGCCACTGAAAATGATTGTTATAGATGACCTCTCATATGGAGCCAATCGAGACGCAGTTCCAGAGGCCGCCTAACAATCAGGGATAAATCAGTTTGTTGTTATGGGTCAGGGTGCTGCAGGAGGTAGGCCTGGGAACAAGGTAACAGCGCTGGCTACGAGGTATTTCTGACCGGAGGAAAGCCAGGTCTCGTCTAAAACGTTTTAACAGTATAGCCTTGGAAGAAGTGCTGAACAGCAGCAACGTAAAAAGAAAAGGCACATCTTTATAGCATCTTCAATTAAGGAAGGAGCTTCAATGCTAACGCAGGTAAGAACAACGTGAACACACAATACGGGAAAAAGGAAGCGGGAGTGCCAAATGGAAGGAGGTAATGATACAGGATGAGAGGGGGATGAGTAAGGGAAGAGCGAGGTGTGTATTCCAAAAATCCTATCAGTCGTAACGCCAAGCTCTCTACGGATGCCCTTCAGACAAAACACTGATAAGATTGATGTGAGAGACATTCCTCAGCTGAATGTGTGTGCGCCGATGAGGGCGCGGTGTGTGGTCAACACTGTTTACGCTACTGATACTAAAAGTCACCGGGAAATGTCCCACGGAAAAGTAACACAGACGACTAAAAGCCTAAACGCGTTTACCCCAGAAGGTCGTGTAAACACAGCTTTTCACTGCGATTCTTGGGGAACTGCAGTTTTTATTAGCAAACAAACGGATGACAAATTCACATTGAGTAATTACAGTAATTTTTAGGTTATGATGCTGATGGGTTTGGGGGTTTGGGGCAGGGGTGCCTTGAAGCCTGGTGCCTATGGGGGACCCACATAGCAAGCTGTTTGATGGGACACTCGATATCAGTATCAAGTGTTTAGTTTCAGATCACAGGCAACCTTCACATTAAACCACAACGACTTGTTTTCTATTCCTACACGTTTGTAAAACATCATATCAGAGATATCAGTTGATTTGGAGGATTTTTGGTTATTTGAAACCACTTTTAGCAAAGCTTGGCTGAGGAGCTAATGCAACCCAAAGCCAATGTACTTAAGAACCTTTGCTGATGAGTAACTTGAAAAGTACGACAAGTATTGGACTTGAATTATTTACCGTATTTCCCGGACTACAGAGCGCACCTGAATATTAGCCGGACAAGCTAAAATCAGGGGAAAATCCTGTTTTGTACATACATTAGCCGCACCTGACCAAAAGCCGCAGGTGTTTCAATGTTGACTTATCATATGTAAGAGAATATGCACAAAGGGAATTGTCAGGAAAGAGATGGCTGTTTGGAGACATCACTTTTATTAATATTGTGAAAAACAAGTTATGGGTACATATTTGCACATGTAGTACATAACAGTAGCCTACAGCACACCAGAACAATAGATTCGGACTACCTTTTAGGCTCAGGTGCAGCGACACGGCTTTAACAAGAAGAAAAGTCAGTCATTCACCATCTTTCTCTTCTTCCTGCGCACTAAAACCACCAAAGTCCTCTCCTCCAGTGTCGGATACGAACAGGCTCAGGATGGCTTCGTCATCCACTCTCCGCTTCTCTCCTTCGTTGTCACTTACAAAACCAAAGAAATCCTCATTGTCAGTGTCGGAGTCAAACACCCTCAGAAGGGCCGTGGCGGTGTCCTCCTCTCCATCATGCAGCAGTCCAGCCCTTCGAAATCCGTTGGTGATCGTGGATGTTTTCACACTTTTCCACGCTGTCAGAATCCACCGGTGGAGTTGAGCATAACTTGCTTTTCGCAAGTTTATCGCCGCTCGTCATCCACGCCTCCCGCTGAACGAGTAGCGCTACTTTGAAGTTTGTTTTTCGTGCTACTTGTACGGCACTATGTTGCCTGGCGGATGGACATGTGACCAACATACCACTCTTGAACCCCGATACTGTGTGTCTGATCACATGCCCTTCCGCCAGGCAACGTAGTGCCGTACAACAGCGGAACAAACAAAAATCGTCTTACGATATGACAAAAATCATGGACAATCCATAGAAAAGCCGCACCTGACTAAAAGCCGCAGGGTTCAAAGCTGGTGCAAAAAGTAGCGGCTTATAGCCCGACAATTATGGTAAATATATTGTTCAGCAAATACCCCTCTGTGAGGTTAAGGAAGGATTTGCTAGAAACCCTTTGAAGGGGACAAACATAACCAAGTGCAGATGAAGTCATCTTTGAGGATTCACAGATACACAAAAAATGTTGTTTGTAAAGAATCATAGCACGCATATATTACTTTTCAACACAATTTCTTCCCGTGTACAATAAAAACAAAAAATGGTCAGGACTAATCAAACTGCAACAAAAGTGAGTACACCTGCAATTAAAGACACACGAGTTAGAAAACGTGACTGTTCGATGCACCAGAACTTTCTCACTTTTGTATTTATGAGGGGTCTGAATCTACACGTATGCACCACAGCTGCAGACGAAAAACTAATTCCAGAGCAACTGAAAAAATTTGATTGTGAAATTTCACAAAGACGAAAATAGACACAGGAAGATTGGTGAGTAGAAATCAACCATCAGAAGCCATCAACAGGTGTGCTATGTACTGTACTTCCACTAATCAGAGCCACAGTGGGCATCCTCCCACAGTGACACCATGGACGAGGTCCTGCTGACTCAAGCTGTACAGATAGATGGGAACGCTTCAGCGGAAATTCAAGTTTTTGTAAAAACCAAGATGTCAACCTCCAGAGATGTCGACAAAGAGCAAATAACAACAAAACGTATCAAAGACCCCCCAAAAATGATTAAATGAAAAACTTTGGTAGTCTTGACCGTAGAGCACAGACCGTGCTGTGGTTTGTGGCACATTAAAGACAATGATAAAAGGCAGGTGACTCAGAGATCAGTGAGATGACAAAGAATTCCTGTGAAAATACACAAATACCATCTGACAGCAGCTTGGCAGAAGAGACGTATTCTAACATGATAATAATCCAGAGCATAATGCCAAAACCATTCAAGAATTTCTACAGAAGAAAAACCGAAAACTCCCACCTGACCCAACACGTCACCGGGCTCGTATACAGCAACCTTAGTCAGTGTAAGGGTTTGACCACGTGGAGAACAAGGTCATTTAGTCCCATTATTGTCCTCCCAAGAACCCCCATGTCTTTATTGACCGTGAAGCTCCTCCCATTGTGTTTTCATTTCTTTAACATGTGCATTGGACGACAGCCTGTGTCGGCCTCAGGGAACTAATAAGCAGGTAAAGAAAATGAAAGAGAAACGGCAAATTATCAGGAAGAGGTTTGATGTTTGCTAAACAAACAACAAATCGTTTCCAACGTGCCAGTTCAGCCGCCGGGTTCTCGTTTCGCCGTGCAGTTTGAGTTATGAGGTGCCACGGTCACTTGCTGCATGCAGACAGCTGTCCTGACAAACTGTGACAATGGAGAGAGCATGGAGTGAGGGTTTCAGAACATGCTGCAAGGAGATGGGGCCTCGCTGGCAACGATGAGAGGTTCAGTAATAACATGTGAAGATTCTGCTTTATGTCTAATAATGTCTCAGGCAGGGCAGTTTAGCACATGAACTCCAATCGAGCAATAATATTATTATGTGGAGACCTTAATGACGTGTTGCTAATGTCAGATAAACTAAACCTCACGTGCAGGTTAACAGGACTGGCTCCTGAGCTTAGTTATACTACAGTATATGAAACCCTGGCCGTCTGAATATGTCTGTGTGTTTGGCTGTAACTTGTACCCAGGCAGACACTCATTACATATTTAAGAATATGAAAAACACAAGAAAGATCAAGAAGGTTAAAAGTCCAGATTTTCATTTAAACACAACACAGTCAAGCTTACAGCTTTCCTAGCGCAGTTTAACGGTCCAGATTTTACAAACCACCGTCTTGAGTCAGGTTTCTGGAAAACGCCCATTCTTGTTTAGACTTATGATCACTGCTGCTCTGATGAGCCCATATTGCTGTGGAGAGCACAGCGTAGCTAATGCTTGACCAGCATGCTGCAGTTCCACATGTAGCGATGTCGCATACAAACAGTAACAGATGCACAATCTGTCGTTAAGCTTGATCAGAGGTGTTCACTTTGTTTGAACATCTATGTAGCATGCATCTACATGTGCCAAACAAAAGACGTATACAGAAAAGAGGATGAAAGGCTAAACGTGCTCCTGCACGCTCAACAATACTCATCTCTTACAGGACAAGTGAATTCTTTCCAGTAGTGTCACGGCTGCACGGTGCCACTGCTATTTTATATTTGCCTCCTTCATTTTTAAACAATCCTTTGACTCTCTGGCTTTGATAAACTTTTGAAGGCGGCAGAAGATTACACGATTGGATTCTGAGTACTACCGACCAATCAACGATGGGGGGCGTGCGAGTCTGTGCAGTGAAGATGCTCGCGATGGTTTTTCAGAATAACACAAAAGATTTGGGTTGGACACCTCTCTTGTGAGCAGCTGTCCAAAAAACATGCAGGGGACTTTTTCAAATGCATCCGTTGACGGACCGGGCGAACAGTCAGCACAGTGCTCATAAACATATCTTTTTATGATTGATTTAATTGACATAAACTAATAAAACGTATTTCTTTCGCTGGAAACTTTCTTCATGTGTAACAGGATTACATTCAACTTTTTATTTTCAGTGGGCAGCAATATGGAAAAGGCAAGAAAGGAAAATGCGGGGTTTGCAAACAGACTGTGTTGCGTCCTCGTCTGTGCTGCGTGCACCTCTCACCAGATGTGTAACACCATGCAAATACTCCACACTCCTAAAAAAGTACTGATTTTGGGCTTAACGTGAGTTTAGAAGCACTTTCTCACAGACAAAACTCCACGGCATAATTCACTGCACCACATCTTATTTTCCGTGTGTTGTTGTCCTTCTAATTTTACACTTGATAGTGATACCAAGAACAAGACTATGTGGGGAATGCCCAAATTTTTCACGACATTCAGCATTTTTGGATTTCCTCTTAAAAGTACTGCTGGCAAACGTGACCACTGAATTTGCGTTGAGCTTGTCTGTCATGTATGTAGCATTTGAACTTTGCTAAAGCCCCTACAGTTGTTGTAAGCATCTGAGATTTTGCTTTGTCAGCGAAATTCTTGTAATTCCGGACTGAGTCCATGACATTGGGATGAGGGCTCTGTGAAGGCCGCTGCAAAACTCCTTGACCTTCTTTTCTCTGCAGAGAGGACTTTATGCCTCTCGCTGTATGTGTGGCTCAGTGCCACGCTGCAGAACTAATTCAGTGTTGATGACTCTGATGATTTTACATGATGGAAATAATGATGTTCTCAAAAAGTTGCAAAGTACTGTCTAATCTTTTTTATTAAATTTGCTGCTCTCCCACATAATACAAGGCCTTTTTCCTCAATAGCACAGAAAGTGAAGACGTGAGACACAGACACACTGATAAACAGAGCGGCAGAAAGTATACAGGCAGAGCCAAAGAGTAAGAGAAAGTAAGAGGAGAAGTGGAGAACGGGAGAGCACTTTGCACAAAGGAGAAGGCCGGATTAAGTCATGAGTGGCAAGCGACATAGGTTGGATTTTTAAAGAATGAGATCACATCCCTTTCCCTAAACAGAAGAGGAACTCATCCTTGGTTGGACAGGACAGCCAAGCTGAGTCCCGCCACTGTCTGTCGGTCTCTCTGTATATCTGTGTGCAACAAACGGGACATCCATTACTGAGCTGAGACAGTGGCATGCAGCCCTGGTCCCGCACACAGGAGGCTCCACACATGTCAGCAAGCTGCACACTGTGGCACACAACCAGGGAGTGTGTTTGGGTGATTCTGCGTGGGAAGTATTGTGCGTGCTTGAGTGGGGCTTTTTCTTAGAGTAAGCATGCATTACATGAATTTTGATGTGTACATACACGCTGATGTGACAACTAGTCATGTTGATAAAAGCAAGCATATATATATATATATATATATATATATATTTACATGTTTTTTTTTTCATTACGTGAAAATTAAGAACATCTCTTAATAAGGTAGCTTTAAGAACTCCTCAAACACAGTGCAGGTCTCCAGTATGTTTCTGTAGGCACTACAAGCTAGTAACACACCAACTGCCATAAATTCTGACTCATTCATAGATGACTCATTTGTGAAAAACTTCCAACTTAACTGTATGCCATAGTAAGGGTTCAAGTCACTGCTAAAATGCCAATGATTCTATTAGGCATGCAGTCTCTAGGTAGACTGGTTTGTGGGTAAGTGGACTTTTAACCAAAGATCTGACTCAACAGTCACATTTACTTCACATTAATATGGAGTCTGCAACAAACTGGGCAACATCCTGTCAAAGAAAGACTTGGTAGCTGAGGCTTTGAGGATGAATATAACAGGCATTTGCCAATATGTAGCGACACAGACCAAGCTGTGATGCTAGAGGATGCCATCGCCCACGTCCTGCACACCACCCTCAGCCACACGGACAAGAAACAGGGCAACACAATAGTGCCCTGCAGACTGTTCACTAAGCATGGGTGTTGAACTTCCTCGGTGGCAGTACTCAGGTGGTGAGGGTGGGTAGATGCGTCTCTAACAGCATCACCATCAACACAGGAGCACCACAGGGGTGTGTCCTCTCGCCACTGCTCTACTGCCTCTCAGACTGCGTGGCCACTCATGGCTCCAATAGGTCTGTGAAGGTTCTCAGTCATCCAGGTCATCGTAGTCAAAGGAGCTTGCAAAGAAAAGCGTCTGGACTTCTTTAAGTTGCTTGAAGACGTTTCACCTCTCATCCGAGAAGCTTCTTCAGTTCTAAGGTCAAATGGTGGAGAGTCCCAGATATAAACCTAGTGGGAGTAACCCCCCACAGAGGGACAAAGGACCCCCTGATGATCCTCTAATCGCCTGAGCCAAGGTGGGAAACTGGGTGTGGGTCCCAATCAGCCAGAGTTTCGGGTGTGTTCATTGTGAAACCTGGCCCCACCTTATCATGTGATTTCCTGAGGTCAGATGGCCCAGGATGTGAGTGGGCGTTAAGGCGTCTGGGAAGGGATCTCAAAACTGGATTATAGATGGCAGAGAGTTGGTGTCGTAAACCCCGCCTCTGTTCAAAGATGGTCGCTCACAGTGGACATAGATGCTTCTTTCACTCCTCTTTCAAACCATCTGTCCTCTCTGTCCAAAATGTGAACATTGGCATCCTCGAAAGAGTGACCTTTGACCTTTAGATGCAGATGGACTGCTGAGTCTTGTCCTGTGGAGGTGGCTCTTCTGTGTTGTGCCATGCGCTTGTGAAGTGGCTGTTTGGTCTCTCCAATGTAGAGGTCTGGGCATTCCTCGCTGCACTGTACAGCATACACCACATTGTTAAGTCTGTGTTTTGTCTTTGTGATGAACCAGTTTGTGTCTGAGCGTGTTGCTGGGTCTGAAATACACTGGGATGTCATGCTTGGAGAAAACTCTCCTGAGTTTCTCTGATACACCGGCTACATAGGGGATGACAATGTTGTTGTGTCTGTCCTTCTTATCCTCCCTCGCTGGTGTCTGGTCTTCTTTTCTGTGCCTCTTTGCTGACTTTAAGAACGCCCATTTAGGATAGCCGCACGTTTTGAGTGCTTCCTTTACATGTGTGTGTTCCTTCTTTTTCCTTCAGGCTTAGAGGGAACATGTTCTGCCCGGTGGTGTAGGGTCCTGATTACTCCAAGTTTGTGTTCCAAAGGGTGATGGGAGTCAAAGAGGAGGTACTGGTCCGTGTGTGTGGGCTTCCGGTAAACTTCGATGTTGAGGTTGCCGTTCTCTTTAATGTGCACAGCGCAGTCCAGGAAAGGCAAACAGTTGTCCTTTGTGTCTTCCCTGGTGAACTTGATGTTTTTATCCACAGCGTTAATGTGCGCAGTGAAGGATTCCACTTCTTGTGTCTTGATTTTGACCCAGGTGTCGTCCACATATCTGTACCAAGCTTCTCGGATGAGAGGTGAAACGTCTTCAAGCAACTTAAAGAAGTCCAGACGCTTTTCTTTGCAAGCTCCTTTGACCATGGCTCCAATAGTTTGCTGACGACACAGTGGTGTTGGGCGCCATCTTCAACAACGATGAGGCGGCCTACATGGATGAAGTGAAGAATCTGGCATCGTGGTGCCATGATAACCACCTCCAGCTGAACGTCGGCAAGACCAAGGAGCTGGTGGTGGACTTCAGGAGTAAGCACGGAGAGCTTCTATCCTCCGTGTGTTGAATCAGGAGCTACGTATCAGGTCACATTTCACTGCGTGTTGTACTTGTATAACTACGCACGTGACAAATAAAGAATCTTCAATCTTGAATCCTTTTCATCAAAATGAAGAATGGTATCATGACAGGCAAAATTGAGGAATTTATTGGCCAGACACGAGCCTTTTTAGAGCCATTTTTGGAAACTATATCAATAGTGGCAGGTGCAGTATTTCAAAATAAAAGCTTTAAAACAAAATCACTGTGTAGATTGCAACTACAAACAGTACAGGTCATTTAAAGTCTACATTTATTAGAACGACATATGTTAAAACTGACTAAATGTATATTCATAATATGCACATTTTGGACCCTACTATAGCTTGTTTCCTGGGGGAATTTTAATCCAAAGGATGCAGATTTACTTTTGTTACTGAAAAAGATGCAAACACTGACGCACTGGGACACAGCAGGAACGCAGGTCTAATCTCCATCTCTATCACACATGTTCGATACCTATCCATTTCAAGACTATGAACAAGCTTATTCCACAAAAGTGCAGCACACTGCCTCTATGCTGCTGTTATTTCCCACAGTGCCGACTGGCTGCTATAAAGAGATACTTTGGAGCAGGTTTAGCTTTCTCCCACACACTATCCCTCACTTCTTTCACCCTTCAGTCCACTACCCAGACCAGTCATAACTATGCACAGACATCAGGGACCAGTAGTAAACTCTGGCCTCTGTGCACAGATGGAGACGTTCTCAGTCTAAACGCTATAAAGAAAAGGAGAGTGGAGAGGACGAGTAAAGGGATGAGACGGGGGTCAAATCCAACAGAGAAATCAAAACATTTGTAGTTTATTATGGGAATTTTACTTCTTTCCTTCTCTGTGTACCCTCTTTCCAGCCTCCCTCCACCCCTCCATCACCCCTCTCCAGACTGGGCTTTCACTTTGGGGGGCCCTCAGCTTCCCTCCCGGCTGATCAGGGAGCTTTCAAGGTACCCTGATGGATGCTAATGCTGGACTCTTTCAGATCGTTTTACAGCCGGAGCCTTTGATCTGCCAGCAGGCCTCTCTCCATGGGCTGCCTGTCCTGAGAAAATGTAAATCCCCGCCTTACAGACACCTGTGAAAAAAATACAGCAGAAAGGGGTGGGGGAGGGGGGAGGCAGAAAAAGAAGTTACTCTAAAGAAAAGGGGGAAGAAAAGATACAGTATTGTGACATTTGGAAAAAGGGGGCATAGTTTAGATTGCAGCAGAGTAACAAAGAATGAGATGGAAATTGTGAGGAAATAAGAGTGAGCAGCAAAAAGGGGACAGAACTGCAGAGAAAAGAGTAGAGAAACCGAAACATGGCGAGCAACAAAGAAGGGAAAGAGGAATGGGGAACACAAAACAGAGGGACAGAGGGGACATGGATGGATGTAACTGAAAGAAAGGCTACAACAGCAAAAAAGAAGGAAAGTTAATCTAAAGGTCCCAGCGTGCACGACAGGGAGAGAGAAAGCCAGATAAAAACAGCGGACTCAAAGTCCGTAAATGCGGAGACAGATGGACAACATGACTTTGGGAGAAATAAAGAGAAAGACAGAAAGCGAGCTGAGCCCAGACAGACATATGAGGCACGCTGTGCAGTTCAAGGGGCGGATGTGTCTATACAGTTGAAAATTTAGGAAGGAAGAACTGAAAAAGAAAGTATGTTGAAGGGGACTCCGGTCAACAGACACCGGTGACAGCAGTGAAAGAGGCCTCCCTCATCAGCAGCAGCAGCGGCAGGGCTCTGAATAGCAGGGCTGCTGCTAGACAGCTGGGTGCAGCTGATCTTTGGAAAGACTGTGGAAGAGCGCTTGTCTTCCTCCAGCCAGCTGCTGTGTGCAGAGGCCCTCAGTGACAGCACAAGGCTCAGAATTGATTACCAGGGCTGGCAGTTCAATGGGGTGGATGGATGGAGTGCAGAGGGGTCGACTTCTCCGAGGTGGCGTGCACTGTACAGCAGCAGCAGAGCGCAGCTGCTACTTACTGTAACCTTTTCCAAGAAACAAACAAACCAAAAGAAAAATGATTATTATTGTTCTGACGCTGTCTTCTCTAAGCTTCGTCTTCCCTGCGAGACAGGCGTTTCTAGCAAGTGTGTCACAGACGAGTCTTGGTAAACAATAAGGTACAGAGGCGCCGTAAACCACACGGACACGAGCTCGTCTCGTATAGCTTTCTGTGTGAGGCTCTAGCCCTGCGTCTTGTACTGAACACTGACTTATGTGAGACTTTCATTGTCTTATTACATTCAGGGGTCGAGATGGGAATGGGAGGTTAAATATACCCCCGCCGGCGTGGCTATAGTTCTGTAGTTCGTACGGTGACCCGCACACCTCGCTGACTCGAGTCAGTCTTCCTGCTGAGCTATCAAAACAGGAACGATGTCATTCCTCTTGCAGTTCTTGGGCATAAAACCAAACCCGAGGTCCACAGTAGCAGCGGCATCCTTCTGTCTGCGTGTCTGATCAGGGCACATCCGGCCATCCTGACTTCCCTGCGACGCCACCAGGCCTGTGTGTCATAATAAAGGAAGGAAGGAAGGCCCTGCGGTCCACGAGAGGGAGGGCTTTTTGAGAAAAGGAGGGAGGAAGTCTGAAAGGGTGTCTTAGCTGGAGTCGATCCACTCCATTGGAGCCCCTCACTATAGAAGGGTTGTTTGGACAGGGACAAGGCCGAGCACAAGTGTGTGTGTGTGCACCAAGATCATCACAGAGAGGGAAAGTGTTTTGTTGTATTTATTGATGGCTCAATTCAAAACATTCAGCACATAATTCTAGCTGAGCCACAGGCCTGCTGGGGACAGAAGATGGGTGTATATGTGTGTGTGTGACTCAGTCTTTCTGACACTGAGTGAGACCACAACGGAAGTGAACTGAGTCATCATTTTGACATCATTTAAGAGCACACAAAACCTCGAGTGCTGTTCATTTTTGTGCGAGAGAAGCTGCGTGAAAACAGCAGTTCTTCTACGTGTCGCTGGTGCAGCCAAGAGCATCACCTTAGCTGGAGATTTTGCTTAGTAACTCATTTCTGCAGCCACATTTACGAGACGACACAAGCCATTTCTGCAAAAGGAAAATCTAAGTGTCAAAGCGGTGGCAGAAAATTTGCAGTTGCCAGTGAAGTGCTAAAAACTGCCAGCAACAGATCTCGTCTGCTTTTGGCTTTGTTGCTGGCGAGCAGGGGAGAAGTAAGTCCATACTGGAGAACGCTTTGGAAAAGTCTTTTCCTGGTGTGAGCAGCGGGTGGCTGGGATCAATACTGCCATGCACAGAAACACACAACCGAGCACACTGCTTACCAACTGCTACAGGTGTTGTGTCCACTAGGATGGCGTAATCGGTTAGATTCCTGGAAGGAAGGGCGAGTTAAGAGCTAAATGTGGAGCAGTAATCAAGGAATGCCTGGCAGCTGCACTTGAAAAATATATACACTTGGGTTTCACCTAACAGACAAGTGCAGTAATAAAGTCTGTTACTTTATAAAATAAATAATTGAGCGGTCACTTGTTGCACGCTTGTTTCAAGCTACAGGAGAAATATTTGGCGTGTCGAGTTCGTGTGCAGCACATCTGACAGCACTCCTGCTCCATGTTTAAAAAAGCTCCTTCAGCACAGTCTGCCAGTTACAGTTAAACTTCAACCATAAATCAACACATCACTTCCTGTATTGAGTCATTATTGTTTTGTTGATTTATAATTTCAATCCTTTCTTCGGTGCATTCAGCTGATAAGACTCACAGTCGGGGCTTGAAAAGGCACACCCTCGCCTGCTCTTGTCCAGCTACTAAAAATAAGCGGTGAAGCAATGTGAAAACACTGCTCTATTTACATTCTGTTAACTTACAGCCTCTACACTGACTGTAGTGCTGAATCGGGGCTTAATGACTGAGGGGAAATTTCACTGCTTTTTCCTGGACAAAGGACACGGCGAATAACTGCAGATCCTGCAGAGAGAAAGAGGGTGAAGTGAGCTAAGAAGAACATGGCTGGAACGTGCTCTTGAAAGCATGTTTGATGTAAAAGAGGAAGAAACGGGAAAAGAGTAGGGCTGAATAGAAGAGTCCCCACAGGGCCGAGTGTGTAGATACCGTCACATCTCATTCCTTCCTAATAGCCAGAGGGAGGCGGGGACAGAGATAAGAGAGACTGCAGGCAGACTGTGGATACAAATCTCTCTAGCAGATTTATGAATGATTGGGATCAGGCGGGCACGTGGTGTGTGATGTGTACGCCCTGCTCAGACCATGCGAGCCATCACGCATCTCCTCTGATGACACTGCAGAGATAGGCGGCGAGAACACAGCAAAAGTCAAGATCACCGGTTCCATGTTCACAGAGTCCCATAAAACATCTAAAGGAAGGGGCGTGGCCAGCGCAGAAGTACTTTCATTTTACCTACCGATCAGCAGGGGGCGACTCCCCGTGGTTGCACAAATAATCCGAACTGTTTGGAAGTTCATAAGAAAAACTTCTCAAAAGAAAAACTTCTCAAAAAAAATCTGACGAGTTTGTGATTTCAGTTGCTGGTTTCAAGCTTCATTTAAAACTGTCTGAGCACTGTGTGGTTACCCTGTGAGTGTCGGGTCGTTGAACAGTCGACTAACAGTCAGTGTGTGCTATCACCCTGGCTGTGTCCATTATTTAAATACAGTCTATGCTGCTTTAGCAAAATATTGTCAGTCTGATTTATTATGAAAAATATCGATGATAATCTGATTACGTCAAACGAAAAAAAATACACTCCCTTTGAAGTGTTTCTAATATTACTGCCAACTTCATAGCTTATTGTCTTTATGCGGGAAAAACACAATAACCTGCACCGGAGCATAAAATCTGGGGATCTTTAGCAGTGAAAAGCCAAAGAATGTCTTTTAGCCATTATGGAGCTTATCTGCCTGAAGAATAAAGACAGCGGCAGCATTGTGCGAGTTCCACACTGTAAGAATATCTCCAACAATCTTGTTTTAAGCTGGAAACAATTTAGAAAGTCTTGGATGAGTAAAATAATCACATTACACAGTCTTGATTGAGGCATTTAGGGACTGATGGAGAGCAAAATGGTTTGATTCGGGTAACTGGTCACAAAACGTATTTCATGTATTTCATATTAGTGTAATGTGACAGCGGTCGTGTCATCTACAGCAAAGGTCGCCCAAAGCCAAGCACCTGATAATGAAAGAGGACTATTTTGCTACTGCTCACCCACCCCTCACCTCCCAAACCTCTAGTGAGGAAAAAGAAGTAAAAGGAGCTTGTTTGCATCTTATCTGCAGGAAATAGCATTAGCCAAAATTGTACTCTTGGGTTGGGGCTTGAAAGAGATAGCATGGCTGTGGCCATCATTAGCCTTGTCCCCCGACGTGTGGCCTGCCTCTGATCCAGAGCCAGGGCTGGGCGGGAAGGCAGAAGGTGGGCAGGAGAGGGTCGGCAGTCCTGGGTGGGCTCCGCCGCTTTGGCTTCGCTAATGGGCTGGCAAACATCAGCCCGGTATGTCGGTATGCAGGCCACCAATGTCTGTGCTGACGTCAGGGGGTTTACAAAAAACTGGCAGAGAAACAAGTAGCAGGTACCCAGCCCACCTACCCACCGACGCCCACGCCTCACCATCCCACCTCTGACTGAAGAGAACCAGCATTCAAAGCAGCGAGGCGCTTCTGCTCAGTCTGGACGACTCGCTGGGATTTCTGTGTCCATCTTTGCATGTTTTCTTCTTCTCACAGGGGGCAAAACGGTCTTTCTCAGCTCTCACATCCCACAATGCCCTGCACTGCTACCAATGAGAACTAAAACTTTTCCCAGCATTTTCCACAACGGCAGCTATTTTTCCCATGCTCTCCTTTCACAGAACCCATTTGGGGCATTGAGGCTATCAGACTGAGAGCTGAAAAAAAAGTTATCCATTCAATGGGCACAAAACACTTCACAGTATAACCACACTGTTTATAATTACATTCATTGTTCCATTAGTGTAAAAAACTGCTGTTAAACAACTGTCTCCCAGTTGACTGTACAAAGTGAAGCATTACATGATTCACGTCCTTTCAGAAACAAAGAGATGATTGCAAAGCAACATTTATAGCCTCTTTTGTGCCAGCGAGTCAGGGTTACAGGCTTGGCTGTCCTTGAGCCGAACCTACAGCCTGCTCAATAGCAGAGGCATCTCAACCTTTGCTCCCAGTCCTTTACAACATAACTATCCAGCAGCAACACAACCCAAGGCAGCAAGCACCATCGTGACCAGGACAGAGCTGAAGCAGCAGCTATCAGACACACTGCCTACTGATGGGACACTAGTGTCTTCTGTTGTACTGCAAAGACACTGTGATGTACAGTACAAAAACAGGAAGTGGAGGAAATGTATATTTTATAAGGGCTCTCTGATACTATAACAAGAGGTTCTCACAACAATAAGACGAAAGGCTGTGACACCACGACGCAGACCACTGGCCGGCTTATCAGAGGGCTGCTATTAATACCAGTGAGACTTTGTCCCCACGTCCCCTGGGGGAGAAAGATGGAGGAAGTCATCGATTCTTCCCACCATAATCTCTGGGAAGGAGAGACCTTGCCTTTTCCCTTTTGGGTGACAAGGGTTATTATTCTAAAATTTTGAAAGGGCCCACACAAGAGCTATTTCTGTGGCATTGGAGAGGCAGTTTGATCCACAGCAGCACCGACAGTCACCATTAAAGCCTCCACTTCCCAAAAATGTGGCCTGATCTCCGGGGATCATTTTATCTATTGAAAGCGCTGTTGATCTCTCCAAACACAAATTGTGTGTTGATATTATACCAACAGGAAATTGGCAACAAATCATTTGTTTAAACGCCTGAACCTAACTTTGTGTTTACTGGACAAGGTCCTCTAGTGGCAAAGGCAGGATGCCAACATTCACTAAGTTAGCAATGCTCTCTTAAAAGATTTCTTTCTCAAACCTTATGAAGATCTGGACACATATAAAAGCAAAAGTTCTCTTCTTCATTTTGCATCAGATAAAACAAAAGATTCTGCGATATTTCTCAGCGATTACGTTGAGCAAATCTGTGGTATTAATCCTGTTAACTCCTTTGTAGATGTAAGAATAGGTACGATTTTCTTTACTTCCTATCTCTTTGTTCTACTCCTTTCCACAACACTACGCATTAAAGTGAATTTAATCTACTTATCAGACTCTTGTTCACCTGCTATAATATAAATGCGTCTCAAATGTCCAGTAAAACCTTCTTAATAAGCAGATGGGGGAAACTTGATCTCAAAACTAAGTGAAAGTGTGAGATATGAAATTATCATTGTAAGAGCAGCTTTATCAGAGTCAAATCATGGCTACACTTCAGGTTTCAAAGGGCGAGTGACGTCGATGACACACTAAAATGCTTGTTGTAAAGTGTGACAGCTGCCTCACCACCACACAAAGCATCTATAATGTATTTCAAGATGTTTGTCTTTCTTTCTTTGTGGAGATTAGAAATAAGCGATGCACGAGCAAATCCACATCAGGACTGTTGAAATATGTTTTGCACTCAGTTAGTATTGTATGTGTGGATGTTTTTAAACCAGAAAACTGTGCTGCAGTTGTTTTTGTAGTTTGCTCTCGTGTTAGCGTCTATGTTTAACACTATGTAAATTTCATCTGATCGGCGAAGATATGCTCTCGCTTCCTCTTTGCTAATTGTTAGGTCACATTTGTTGAGCTCAGTTTGATGATTATGTTTCTCCCAATACAGAACATCTTTATTGTTTGACTTTTGAAAATCATATAAAGCTCACATTCTCAAAACAGGCCTGTGAATGAGTGTTTCCAGGTCAGTACTTCCAAGACAAAAAGTCACCAGCACATCTAAATCTGAACAAACACACCGAGTCCTGTTCACAGATACAGAATTTCACATAAACAAACAAATAATAAATAAATTAAATAATATCAGCACAATACTATCAGTGCTGGGATAACTTACATTTTTGAGTGAATAAAAAGTAACAACATGCTCCGTAACTCCAAAACCTACACAATGTATCGAATGTGCGACTGTGACGCTGATGCAGCTCGTTTTAGCGCCGCACAGCAAAGATGAAGAATATCTTTATGTGAGCGCTGGAATGTGATAACAGGAGGCTTTCCTCACAAATACAAAAGTCTAAGGCGCTTGGAAAGAAAAGCGTCTGTACTTCTTTAAGTCCAGACGCTTTTCTTTCCAAGCGCCTTAGACTACGATGACCTGGATGACTGAGAACCTTCACAGACACAAATACAAAAGCAATGAGGAAAAAAATCTAAAGTGTTTCAAAATAAATATACAGTTTTTAAAATTTTTTTAAGCATTTCTTATTTTTCATTTGCAATGAGCTTTTTTCCCATTAAATTCAAAATGAGTATAAAATAGATTTATAGATTTATGTATAAACACACCATAAATATTTTTACTTCAATCAATGAAATCTAAATACCTTTTACATATTATATTATTACCTTTTAATGAGAAAGCATCCAAAGAAATATCAGTAGTGTTAAAAGCAGCTGTACATAAGGACACATGTGGGATGGTTATGAATATTCTTTTTTATTTGTGACGTTATGAATGGCAATAAGTACAGTCCATGTGAATCTGTCATGATCCTGGGTCTTTTGACCCAGCGTTTTAAGTTTGAGTTTATTTTGTTCATTAGGTTATCTAAGTTCATTTGGTTATTAGACTCCTTGTGTTTTCTTCCCCTGTATTTAGTTTCCCTCACCCATCGTGTTTCATGCTGCGTGTCTTATGTTATCAAGTTTGTATTATCATGTCTGTCTCATGTTTCCTGTTTTATTTTGAAGGAGTCGTGTGTTCTTTGTTCATTGTATTTAGTTTCACTTCCCTTGTCCTGTCATTAGGCTCATGTCAGTCAGCTGTTCCTCCATGTATTCCCACTTCCCCTAATCACCTCCTGTGTATTTAAGTCCTCTGTTTTCAGTGTGTGATGTCAGGTCGTCTGTTGTCCACGCCATGTTTCCCATGCTTCCAAGTTCCTTGTCTAGGTTTTTCTTATTGTTTGTTTAGATTTCCCAGTTTAGGTTTGTGTTAATTTTGCTTCAGGTTGCCTTGCCCTTTGTTTGTACCTTTTTTTTACCAGCCATATTAAACGGCTCGCTTTTTGTTAACATTCAAGTTTTGTTCCTTGGAGTCTGCATTTTGGGTCCTTTTTTCAATTCATACAGTCTGCCCTCGCCAGACTGTGACAGAATCTCTGTCTGTGGTGGGACTAAGGAAATAAACTTGTGCAGAGCAGTGCGCTGACTCCGCCCCTTTTCTTTCCATATAGTTTCAGGTTTGCTCAGCTGTGAGGAGAGCAGGCAGCTGCACAGCGCTAATCCTAACAGAACACAAGTGTTCTGTTTCTGTTGCTGAGCGGCAAACCATGTGTCAAAAGTGTCGAGTCACCTGTTTATATGTTTTGAACAGTAATGTTCTGTCATCTTGGTTTCTAATTAGTTTGTCTTTAGTCGGTGCAGATGACAGAAGCCACAGCTGAGGTTAGCGAGGGCATCTCCACCTGCTGCTTCCTCAGAGAGATGGTACTCGCAGATACCGATTAGCGCATACTCCTTCAATTTAAAAAGAATAAATAAATAAATGTATAAAATAATATTTGTATTATGTATGTTATTATTTATTTATTCAACCAGAAAGTGAAAAAAGGGCTTAAAAAATGGTGAGATGACACGTTACCATGGCAATATAATTTTACAGTACACCTATGAGTACCTCACTGTTGATACAAGAGCATCTCATGTCTATCTTTTTGCTGAAAATACTTTTTTAAATTAGCAAATTAAAAAGCAAATCAGTCATTGTGTGAAAAATGACAGAGGTAGAGAAAGCACCTAAAGCTAACATTTACAGGAATCCAAGCTTATGTGGTTTCGATGGCAGAGAAAGACACAGTAGTATCATATCATTGTGATACTGAAAATGACAGTAACAGGGTCAATAATAGATTCTCTGCTGACCTTTACCTGACTGAAAGCTGCTTCTCTTTCAGGGAATTACACACTCGCAGAGCGTCTTACGATAGACGCAGCTCAGTTAATACCATCGAAATACACCCGACCAACACATTAGTCAATTAGCTAATCAAAAGCGAAGGCAAAGTGCACGACTGCAGTGAGCGTAATCCCTGCTGCAAAGGCACAAATTAAGTTTCACGTCTATAGTGAGAGAGCGTTATGAATAAAAAGTTCCACTCCTCCCTCATATATCACTTTTTCAGAAACATCTCTGACAGAAGAAAACTACAAGCAAGAGCAGCAGAGAAGCTCCAGCAGGAGACCAGCAAGACTGGTTTCAATCAAAACAAAGCTACAAGCCCAGCATTGCTATGATCTATTGTTCACAGAGACGGTGGCATCTGGGGATAGAAGGGCCGTCCGCCGAGACCATCTACGCAGTGAGAAAAAGACCTTTTCTTTTAAAAGCATCTCCAAAACATCAAGGCGCAAACGTGCCGTCGGGCACACGATGACTGTTCATACACAGCCAATGAGTCATTTAAAACTGAATCAGTCAGGCTTAGTTTTGCCTGAGATCGAGCGAGCTGAAACGTAAAAAAGGGCACAGATGAGTAGTTGCTCACAGAAATCAGCAGCTCATTGAAATAAGGTAGTTTCCTCTTACCTGCAGTCATCTCCCGAGGCTTCCCCCTGATATGCACCTCACTGGTAGGATCCCAGTCCTAGAGGATACGATAAGTATGCTCAATGACATGTCAGAGATCTCACATTTGTACAGTGTGCAGGGATTATGCAGATTCTGAACGGTTTGACCAGATTGGAAATTCCTGTTACTAACAGTCATAAAATACACTGACGCACACTTTCCAGCGTCGCGTTTAACAGAGTTATCGTTACAGTTTAACTGACTGTGATTTCTTATGACAAAATCACAGCGCAGCATAAAACCGATGTAAAGCGAGCACTCAGGGCGGGTTAATAGTCACTCTGCTACTCTTTTTTCCAGGCCTTATCACTCATCGCAATGCCTTGGATGAGAAAAGCGGATTATTCCGCAAAGGAGCCAATTGACTTTATGCTAAGTCTCCTTCCTATCAGGTGTAATCTCCTGCTTTGCCCACAGAGATCATTTCAAATTTCCCACGTGTGGGACTAATAAAGGTTATCTTATCTTATCTTATTTTATCTTGTTATTCGACAAGGTTAATAAATAATATTATGTGCGTGATGCAGCGAAGCCCGAGGGCCTTTCACCACGGCGGGTCAGAGAGCTAGCTTCACTTCCGAAAGGTAATGCCCCACTCCTCCCTCCCTCCCGAGGTCCCGGAGGGCTTCATTTAATAGCCAGACGAGGTTGAATTCACCTGGAGGGGAAACCGCAAGGAGTGGGAGAGGATGATAGAAGCCAGTGAAACGCGAAGTTGTCACAACACATATTTTCTTTTTTCAAACAGAATGAACGCACTGGGAAAACAAAGCAGGTGAAAAGGAGCCAGGTTTCAATTAGATCCCTCAATCTTCCCTTATCCAGTCCTGTCTCTGAAACCCGAGCTCCCAGCCGGGCACATCAGTTACTCACTTCCTGTTAAACAAATGTAAGACAACGACAGCAGGAAACTATTCAGCTGAACCCGACTCGACTGCCTCTTTTCTGTAACTCTGATGGCATCTGATATTATTTATTAACCTTGTCGAATAACAAATCGTGCAGCTCTGAGCAGAAGCTTTGAAAGTCTGTCATCATGTCACCGCGCTTTCTCCTCTGTGTTCTTCCCTATAGGTCCATGCCAGTGTGCGCTGAAAACGCTCTGCACCATGTCCTGAAATGACAGCAGCTGCTGGGACAGGCCACACTGAGAGCAACCGAATGCTTCAGTGTGGAAAGGGGAATCTCCCACTCTGAACAATGCTCATTCACTCGTTAGTTCTATTCAAACAGCCCTCGCAGGGCCTCTTTTCTGAAGGAGGAGATAAAAACAGCTGCACTTTATCAGGGTATTAGAAAGTTACTCTTTTGTCCGCGTACCTATTTGTGCATGTGCGTGTCTCACACAATGCTAACAGTTCATCCAGGTGGTTGACAACAAAGATGCAAGTGGTGCAGGTAAAATCCCAGACCTATTCTGATTCTCTAATCTCTCTATTCTGACACACACTTTGATTTGTGAGTCAGACCAAAGCCTGAGTAAACAGCACATTGCGTAGCCACCCAAGTAAAGACCGAGAGCAACTTTCAGCCCACGTTTGTTCAGGGAGGTTCACCTATCTTTTCAACCTCAGGTTAATTGGAGGAACAAACTCAGTTGATTGGCAGACTTCAGTGTCTTCCCCAATCCCCTTTGTGAAACGGTTCATTCGGGACTCCGTTAGGAATTCAGCCTCTCTATTTGCCGTTCACTAGCATGACTAAACAGATGTTTCTGCACAGAGGTGAGGACGCAGAGAAGCATAAATAAGTGAAAACACACAATTACAGTGCTGATAGAGATGATCCAGCTCATCAAAGATTGAATAAACATTAAGAGAACATAAGAGATTACAGAGGAGAAAGGAAAGATAAGAGAAGGAGAGAAAGGAGGCAGTTTGTAAGAGGTGCATTCAGGTAACAGGACAAAACCACAGATTCCTCTCCTGTTTTTCATGTTGAGACAGAAAGGGAAGCTTTGACTCGGTTGGCTGTTTTATGAATTTGATGAAGCATTATATTGTGCTTTATGTAGAAGAAACCTGCTTTATCTACTTTGTTCATCTTTTGACAAGACTGCTTGCAAAAGCACACGGATGGGAGGCACAGTGGTTAGCGCCATCGGCCAAAGTAAGTCTTGGGTTTCGATCCGCCGAACGGCCGAGGCTTTTGCATGTTTACCCGGTGCTCGTGTCGGTTTTCTCTGGGTACAACAACAATAATATTAATTGTTAGAATTTACTCTAATGCAAGTGATGGAATAAATCTTTTTAAATCAACCCATCCATCCATTCCCCTCTGCTTATCCTTATCAGGGAGGCTGGAACCTATCCTAGCAACCATGAGTGGAGAGGCGGGGTCCACCCTGGACAGGTCACAGCCTGATGCAGGGTGAGCACAGAGACACAGAGTCTCTGTGAGGCAACAGTGCTAATCACCGCGTCAACGTGCTGCCCTTTTTAAAATACATAAAACAAAAAATTAAACCGTCCAGAAACTGTTTCAAGCCGGACTGTTACCAAACATTATCGTAACCAAAATTAGCAAAAAACTTTATTATTTGGTCCGGAAATTATTCATAATCATGAACATCAAGCTAATAATGTTATGATTGAGAAAATGTTTTTTCCAGGTTATTATAGTTGTTTTTGTGATAGCTATCACACTCTGAGTGTAAGAACTGCAAGCATGAATTTAGTATACGTCCCTATTATTACACAAGTGTGCAGGATCGACAGAACTGTGCAGACATGTAACATCTTCTTATATATGTGTGCGTCTGAAATAAATCCTCTTTGGCCAGGTCAGTTTATGCACACTTGCATCTTACCTATACTATTGTTCACTTAATTAATCCTGATATAGTCCAGCTATGGGTCCAGTTAAGATTACATTAGGTCCATAGAACTAGGTAGAGAAGAACCTATCTATTCTTCAAGAATCAGCTAAATGCACCCGGTGCACACGTGGACCCCAACCGGTCGCAGCAGATGGCCCCGCCCCTCCCTGAGCCTGGTTCTGCTGGAGGTTTCTTCCTGTTAAAAGAGTTTTTCCTTCCCACTGTCACCAAGTGCTTGCTCATAGGGGCTTGTCTGCTTCTTGGGAATGTCTCCCTGTTATTGTTTGGTTTTCACCTTATAATATTAAAGTGTCTTGAGGCAGCTGTTGTTATATGATGTGACATAAATAAAGTGAATTGAATGGAAGTCATATGTAAAACTGTTGCTCACGCAGGAGGAGATGTTGTGCACAGAGCTAACTGGTTGCAGAGACGCCTCACTCTGCCTAAAATAATCAGGTGGAGGCAGAAAAGTTGTTCCTAAGAAAATCCGCCACAGTCAAAGTTTGGCCTGTGGCAGATTGGCGCCCTGTCAGTCAAAGTTAGTTACACAAACTTAATCTAAGCACCAGGTTTTATTTGAGTGCACAAGATAGAAAACAGTGTTTTCAAAACACGGCTTTATGGGTACTGTGATGAAAACACAGTGTGAGACAGGTGAAATGGATGAGACTCAACAGTAACAATCAACCCCCTCTCCCAGTGTGTACTATAAGGCTTCCTCCTGTATCTCTCCACTATGCAAATGTTTTCCTTTGTTATTGGTACTGCCACACACCAACCGCTGCAACATCAGCCACGGGCAGGTAGAGGTGATGGCACAAACTCAAGGGCATCAGCCAGGAGACCCTGTTCTTTATTTTCCCCCCACATGGTGAGCTGTTTTGTTTTTCAGTTGCTTTTGAACTTCCACTTTCACTGACTGCTTCAGTTTAACGATTAATGACTACCGAGGTAAAATATCACGGTTTGGGTTCCAAAATATGCACCTGCTTGCTGAAAAATGTTGAGCTGTAATACATTATTGAGTGATGACAAAGCACGCCTTGTGCATAAATAAGCCGCATCAGTGGTTTTGACAAAACCGATGCCTCGTGGATCAGAGTGGGATCATCTCATCTGAGGTTTGGGTTACTTAGTTTGTTGCTTTCAGCTGTTCATAGAAGTCTTTCTTCTGCGTTTATAGAAACTTTTAAAAAGTGTTTCACACATTTACACATATGACAGTATTTTTAAGAAATTAACACAACATAAAGATTTGTGATGGATTTGCCAAATGCATTTCTTCAGAGTTCTTAATCTGTTTTATTCATAAAACCCGATGTGTTATTGAACAGGAAATGAGAGCGTCACCAGCCTTCAGTTAATCAAAGGAGAGGGAGAGAGGATTAGAAACACTGGAGTCAATTTCCAATTTTCTATCTTAATGAACGCACCCCAGGAGAAATGACAAACACGTGACTGTGACATGTCCAAATAACCTAAATGACATGAAAGAAGTCATCTCCATTAAAGACCTGCACAGAGAAATGTACACATACTCAAAGATCCTTATAAAAATGCATGTGGGCACACATACATGTATCCCCACACACACATGGATATGACCAACAGTGGTGAACAGCTGCATGCTTGGTCTGGAGTGAGACCAGCCACCTCTTGGCCACAAAGGGCTGCTTGTGCCCTCAGCTTGCTAGAAACATAAAACACAAGAGATAAGACCAGACACTGTTTGCCAGAACCAGCGGACCTCCCCAAACAGGAACTGCAAGTGCAAGTGTTTAATGCACACACACAGACACACACAGAGGACAGCGTACACATGCAAGTACACCGCATGCTCAATCACACTATAAAGATGACTTGCTTATTTGTTAAAGACCACCTCTGCTGACCTACTAGCACACATTGCTAAGATCATCTGATCACCTAACAGTACCAAACAGCATCAAAGCATCAATAAGCCCATTACACGTCCCAAATGTGACAGGTGATTTAAAGTCTTATTTTATTTGCAGCTTCAGGTACCTGCTGAGCCTGTTTGGAATATTTTTGCTGATTGTTAATAACGTTACGCATCCCTGAGGTGGTTTAAGAGATCTTTCATTATCGTTCTCATTTCTTTTATAATGCGATTCTTTTTCTCAGTTCACGATATTTACTAAAAATGAAAGTCAAACTATGAACATATTCCACATTCTTTAGAAAAAAAGAATTCATAATAAATTAGGAAATAAAGCACATCTCTACTCAACACAATAAACACCGTGGTTTAGTTGCTCGGGCGCCGGAATCAAAAATAAAAGAGTGAGCTGGCTTTTTGACTTTGTTAGATATTAGCATACATTAGCATGTGTGTTGTAACTACCAGCCGTGGTTGTGTAATAGTCACACAAGCTCACAGTTCTGTAAAACGGAGTGATAAACAAGCATCGAAATAAACTGTAAGATGATTTTCGCATAAAGTTAATAAAGGTTGTATAATATCAACCATTATATTTTAAAATAGAGCAAAGGAACAAACTCATGCTCTGTAAAAAGTCGTCTGAATATAAAAGATTGCTGTGTCCATTGTGATATCAGCCACTTATTTTTAAGTGTTTTTGCAAGATAACCACACACCAGCTGTCAAACCATTACATAAAAAAATGCTGCTGACTATGGTTACAATTATGTTAAAATGTATCCAGCAGTTGTTTTTCTAAAAGCAGGTTATTACGTCTGCTGTTAAATTAGACATTTTAACCTGACTTTCTTTAAGAAGACACAGGAAAAAAAACTTATATACACACAAAATTGCTAAATGCTCTTATGTTTCAGGCCCTGAGATTGCTGCTTGACTTGGATCTGTTGTGTCTGAAATTGTGGCAACTGTGAAGTCACAGAAACCTACTTTTACGCTCTATAATCTGTTCTATTCTATGCTGCTCGCTTTCTGCTGAGTCATGATTTGTTCAGCCACCACTTGCACACGGACACAGGGCCACACACACCATGACACAGTAGAGTCTGTGTGGCTTGGATCAAGGTCCACTCACATAGGGGGAGGAGGGAAAAACCCCTAAACGTGACTGATGTCTTTGTCCTTATCACAGCCCTTCTTCTTCTTCTCCCCTCTCTCTATCTGTCCATCCATCATTAGGCCCGTCTCCCCCTCTCTGTCACTTCCCCGTCACTGTCCGTCTGTTATCGCCACTACCGTTTACCACTCACGTATTTGTGTGCTGCCTGAATTACTGCTATCTTGTTTCTCTTTCTGTTATGCAAAACGTTTTTCATGTGAAATGTGAGAAAAAAAATGCATCAATTCAACTTGTAGGAGTTCCTTCTAAGTCAGGGGTGGGCAACTCCAGGCCTCGAGGGCCGGTGTCCCTGCAGCTTTTAGATGTGTCCTTGAACCAACACAGCTGATTTAAATGGCTAAATTAGCTCCTGCAGTTCTCCAGAGGCCTGGTAACAAACTAATCATGTGATTCAGGTGTGTTGACCCAAGGTGAGATCTAAAACCTGCAGGACACCGGCCCTTGAGGCCTGGAATTGCCCACCCCTGTTCTAAGTGCATGAATGAGCTTGATGACCTTTTGGCATCTGAAATATTTGTGTCCGTTGCATCAACAGTACAGCGTTATAAAGCCAGATGTCTGAAGAAGATGTGATGGGAGAGATGTGGACGCCAGGTGGTTTCATCAACTGTCCACAGCGACCGGTGGGCATGCTCCTATGGCTCCTCCATAAGCTCCATCAGCCACAGATCTGTTACTCAGGCAACATTATTTAAATCTAAACTATGCAAAGGAAAAAATTCAAACACACACAAAAAAACAAATAAACAAACAAAACCATCCCTTTAAACAAAATGTTTCATTATATGGTTGAGAATGACGCCTGGGGGGATTTTACAGAAAGGTGGAAGCTTTAACATCTGTGTACGCAAATAAGAGCGAGAGAGCGCCACGGCGTCTGAAACACCTGGGGCTCGGTCCCTTTTGGGAACAAGCTCAGTGCTCATTCCACAAAATAAGCCTATCATAGAGAACCTCACTGATATAAAGGGCAGAGTGATATGAATGGTCACACATGCTTGCAGATACAGTCATGCATGCACATAAAAATGACTGTATTTGTTCTCATAATGCAATCTGAAGCTAGTGTCCAACAGAGTCGTTTCATCTATCAGCTCACTTTATCGTCATTCATTTGAAGTCCTTTGAGAATAAAAGCTCTAAGACGTTGCATTGTGATAAAAGTTTCTTTTATCACCAAGCCGTGGTTTTTGAATGACTGAGCCAAACACGCAACAACATTCACAAATATTGAGATATTTTAATCCACTGAATGCACTGACTGAGTGAGAGGGACAGTGTCGCAATGTTGAAATGGCCAGAGGTTTGTTCACACGGTACCTTTAGTTTCAATTTTCAATCATTCATGAATGCGAAGGAAACTTTGGACTCTGTTAACTTTAAAAGCGAAAGTTCAGAGAGACCAAAATGGTCACAACCAGCAAATGGCACAGGGAGTGGTGCATTTATTAATTTAGTTTTAGGCGGCAACGCATAAAGCATTCAGAGACTCCTTAGTATGGAACTGCAGCTTGTTTTTATTCCTTTTCACTTTGGCCTTTAGGTGCTACTTGGTCGGGTTAAGGTCGGTCACTTACATTTAGGAAAAAAATGTCCTTTGGTTTAAAATACGCCACTTCACACGCACGCTTACTAAAAATGATGACAGTCTGTTTGAGGCAGACGGACGTCACGTGAGACGTGTCTCATGTCAGTGAGACACTAGCAAACAAACAAAACACTTTTGATGTTCTAGGAATGAAAACAGGCTGGATAATCAAATGTTAAACATTTAAGGAACTTTAAGAGAATTTTTTTTAACAAATCTGCCTTTCTTTCATTCCAGGCTGGCACAGAATTTGGGTCTAACATGAATTAACAGATCTGGGGTGGGGAACTCCTGGGTCAACACACCTGAATCAAATGATTAGTTCATTACCAGGCCTCTGGAGAACTTTAGCCATTTAAATCTGCTGTATTGGATCAAGGACACATCTAAAACCTGCAGGGCACCAGCCCTCGAGGCCTGGAGTTCCCCACCCCTGCAATAGATGGTGTATTTTCTTTAAATAGCCATAGCCCAAACTATTACTAAAATCAGACCATAAGTAAAAGGCAACAGTGTATCATATCTTTTCTTTGTCTGCGCAAAATATACAGAACTACAAGTATGAAAACACTCCCTGGCTTTCATTTCTTTAGGTACAGCTTGCTGGTAACGGATTAGAACCTATTTTGCCTTCAGGCCTGCTTTAGGTCTTCATGCCATAGGTTTTGATCCATGTTGGCATGGCAGTATCACACAACTGCTGCACATGCAGGTACACACCGGCTCACTCCTTGGCGGCCGCTTATTGGGGCTCGCTCGGGCCACTTTGGAGGTGGGGTGCCCCCGGCCTCTCGGCCTGGGGCTCAGTCACTCAGGCACAGCTGGCTGCCGGCGGAGCTCACGGGCGCGTCACTGCAACTCCCCCTGGCTTCTGCTCCGCGGCTGCTGAATGAGCTCTCATCTGGGACTCTCCTTAGCTCTTACTGGGACAGTGGCGCGGCTGCCCCTCTGTGGGTCTTCCTTGGTCTCTTGTGTTCTGGGTGCCTCTGGATGTCTGGAGTTTTGATCTCCTCCATACCTGCTTCATACCATAGAGGACAGGGCTGTGGCTCCCCACACTCTCTAGCAGATCATTACATGGAGAAACCTTTGGAATGCAAGCATGCTGATCCACACAGGTATGCACACAGGTGTACACATGGGTATTCACAGACGCGGACTAAAGCTTTCTTGGCTGCTGCCTCAAAGCACACTGTGCGCTGTCTATTTTGCGTGCTGCACAATATCGTTTATTATTTAGTAACTATTGATATCTATGACTAGCTAGTTTATTGTGATGGTGCTTTTTTTTTTATTATTATGTTGCTCTTTGTTGTTTGCTGTCTCCCCTGTTTTTTTTGTTTTTCTTTCTCTCCATACAGGTGACCCAGGAGGTTTTTTTTTTTTTTTTTTTTGTCTCTCTTCCCCCCCCTTCTCACCGTCTCTTCTCCCCTTTGGTTTTCTTTCTTCCTCTCCCCCTCTTTCTTTCATTCTTTCCCCCTGTCCTATTAAAAAAAAAAAAAAAAAAGGATGACAAAGGATGAACTAAAGCTCCGCCATCACGTGATGTCACATGCTGCTGTTTCTGATGTCACTTCCAAAAAAAAAAAAAAAAAAAAAAAAAAAAAAAAAAAAAAAAAAGAGTGAATGGTAGGAAAGCATGTCAAAACAAGGTCACAGACTAATGAAGAATGACAGAATTACTTATTTTTAAATATAATTAATTATGTGTAGCTTATATTATTGCTCCAACATACTGTTTCCATAGTTTATGATGAAATAACCCACTGAGAAACTCTGGCACGCAGCACAAACATTCTCCAAGTGTTTCAGTGACTACAGCTAATTCCTGCATCACCGCCTGTGCCTTGAAACACTCCACCACTGTTTTCTATTTGGATTGAGACATTTATCTCTTTTTTCTCTTCATTTAGCCACTTGAAAAAGGTCCTGTGATTGAGCTGAAGACCTCTCTTTCATTCCCAGAGGGATTTGACTAAACTTTAACTGTTGTTGGGCAAAATAACTCCACATGACAAGAGGGGGACTGATTCCCATGTGATTGGTTGATAATTGCCTTGTTTGGAATGATGGAAACATTCTTTGAAATCTGTGTTGCCACCGTTCATGGGCAATTTAACGTACCTGTAAGAGGAAAACTGCTATCACTGATTAACAGAAGCCAATATGTTAGAAGACTAACTTCCTTTGGTGAACCCTGATCCAGAAACACTATACTAACAGCCTGTCTAGAGGTGGGTTACTCTCTCCATTCAAACTGGAAGCTGGTGAGAATGAGAGACACAGTAACTCTGGAACCAAAGTGAAAGTTTGCACAAGTTAACAGTGATAGGGCTGATTTAAAAAGAAAAGATAAAGCACTGCCATTTCATTGCTTTCAGTTCACAGTTTGACTTGGGTTAACTGCCATTGCTGTGACTCATAAATCAAAAGGGTGGGTCCGTTATGATACAGTAAATATGCTCCACAGCTAACTGCTTTTTAAACTCTGTCAAACAGAATTGGGCACAATTAACACAACGTTGATGGCCGCTGATCTGCAGCAAACAGGATGGTTCTTTGAGTATGAGAAGGATGTGAAACAGAAGGTATTGTGAGGTGTGGCAAAGAGCAGCCTGCAGGTTTGGAACAGCTGAGGGCTCTTGCTCTGACTCAGCATGCTGACACGCTGTATTTTTGTTGTATGGTGAGGTGATTCTCCTCAAATCAGTTTTCCTCGACACCGATAAATCATGCTGGTTTCCCGTTCTTAAAAAAAAGGCATTCATTGAAAACTATTTGTTAAACAGAATTGGAGGCGAGAGAAAATAAACAATGAAAAAGTAATAAGATACTATTTTTGGGTGTCACGTGACTCCAAACAGGCTTACACTGCAGCGTACAGCAATAAGAGCCTGTTGATTATTGTGATCTGTTTGAACGAACTATGACTCGTCTTACTTGCCCTGCATACAAATGTGCAAACTCTATATCCTGCCTGCTTCTACAACTCTCAGAAACAGCAGGCTCTAAGTGAGGCTCTTCCTTTTCTGCCTTTCGGCAACTGCAGCCAGCCGGCAACGAGCGCCCTCTATGAATAGCTGCTGAATGCAAAACTGAAACTACAAGCGCAGGCAGCTGGACAGGGACAAGTGCCGCATGACCCCCAGGAGCACTCGTGGCAGAGACAGCGGTGCAGCCCCCCGGAAACAGCTGCTATGCTATCAGTCACCCTCCACACAGTGACACACAGATACTTTTTATGGCTTCAGAATGCATAAAGCGGCATTAAATGATGTGCACGTAACCCTATCCAAACTACAAATTCATGCCTGCTTTTCATTTAAATTATGGATTGTGTTATCTAACACACTTCCTGCACTCACACATTTGTTTAGCCTCTTTGTGTGTGTGTGTGTGTGTGTGTGTGTGTGTGTGTGTGTGTGTGTGTGTGTGTGTGTGTGTGTGTGTGTGTGTGTGTGTGTTGACAGCTGTAAACAAGTTAACCACAACATCAACCAGGCAAGAAAACAACAGCATAAAGCAAAGTCCATGATGTGTTAATACTCATGGTGGATGAGGTTTAGACCAAGTCAAGGTGTTAAAGTGAGAACAACCCAACTCAAAACAGGAAAAGAACCATACACATTTATTTATGCACATTCTGAGATGAAGGAAAACCCTTAAAAATATCTACAGTAATGAAGAACCTGGGCCAAAACAGAAAGCGTACAATTTCCCTCATATGGGAACAGCAAGCAGCGTAACTTGGAAATCACATATTTTCCATATAAAGCATTCTGGTAAACATCCTGTCACTTCAGTTCTAGCTTTGGCTTCTTTCACCTGTTCTTCCAAAATACTGTGCATACTTTCATATCCTGGTTATTGTCTCGTCACACCTTGTGTTTTCACTTTCTGGGCATTTAAGGCCAAAACCTCAATCTTAGAAATTAAAGGGCCTTCTTCTGTTTACATACGCTGAATACTACGAAACAAACGAACAAACCCAAGGTCAAAGGGCACGGCAGCGAGTTTATGTGGAGGCTAATACATTAACAAGGTATGTGGGGAAATTTATAACTGCGTGAAATTGCTCAAAATGAAACCCAATATTCATTCATTCAAAATTGTTTATGCATGATGGACCCTGAGATGTGATAAGGGAATTTATGATAGTTCTTGAGGACTGATAGCAGAGCTCAGTTAGAAAAGGAAACTGAAAAGAGCAATCGACAATTCAAAGGTGTGTTTGGCAGTAACATTTTCAGAGAGACATTTTTACGATCAGCTTGTAACTCCTACTGTAAAACTCCACCTTCACCGATGTTAACAATGACTCATGTTTCGCAGGACAAAAGAAAAAGAAAACATGATTCTGTGTTTAACAATTAAAGCCAGAGTTGATAGAGACCACAGTCATGTAATCTTATCAGATGAGAGGGGGCGGCTGCTGTTGTTTCCGCTGGCACGCCTTCACGTCGGTGTTTGCTTTTATACGACCATTCCACATCATCACGGCAGGGAAAGGTGGAAACTTATCAGTGTGAACAAAGTGCTTAGAGACTCCAGCATGATGCATGAACTCTGCATTCAAAGCATTTAAAACACCGACTAAGCCATCAGTCGTATGAAATTACCTGAAGCTTACTCATCAGGGGACATGGATGCTATGGATAACATGCCTGATCCTGGTGTCTCTTTACTTCAGGACTCCTGGAAATGTAGCGTCTTAAAAAGATCACAGTTAATTTCACAATTTCCAGATTCCCAGAGCCCAGCGTTTACATCCATCTTCACGACCAGCTGTGTTGATTGTACCCACAGCGTGCACAATCTCAGTAAACACCTGCACGTACGTGCATTCACGGGACCACTTAGATAAACCAGTGTAAAAATAATACGTGCGACCAAAGCGCAGCACCACCAGCCAGGATATCGAACCGTTGAGTCTGCACATGCTCAAACATGACAGCGCACGCATTCACAGTTCTCACAGCTTATGTAGAAACTAAGAATCCACACTGACACAAAATGACATTTACATATTTCCTCATGCTTTCAGTTAAATGCTCCTTGTTGTGAAAAAAGTTTAAAGACTCAGCTTAACTCCCGTCACCCCTCCCTCCTGTCTTTCCCTTCCTAAGTCTTTCTTCACCCCGGTGTGGCCTCACAGGGCCACACCTCACTTCCTGGCTACTGATTACAGCGTCAGACTCACAAAAGGCAAAAAACAAGCGGCCGGTGTCTGTACCAGGTACCATCTGGGTCTGGTTACCCAGAAGAGAACGATGATGGTGGGGTGGAATGTGTTCCCTGCTTAAACTAAGGGGGCTACAATAACCCACTACAACGGTCACGCTTTCACACAATGTGAACCTTCTTTATATTCAAGCAATGCCTGGAAGATTTTCATTCTGGCTGTTTGTTTGCACTGCATACTAAGCAAAAATGTCATAAAACACCACCTTCGCTGCTTGATGCATCTGAGAAAAACTTAAGAATAGAAGTAAAAGAAAAATGTGCAAGTTTCTGTGCAGCTCCAGCTACACTACAGGAAATGCTCAGTAAAAAGAATTATGCATAAACATGTGTAAAAAAAGTTTAAAAAAAGTTAAAGTTCAAAGAAGAAAATCAATTAAGAAAGAACAAAGAAAAACTCTTTGCAGTGTTTGAGTCCCATTTCTGTGCGAGACACGATAGAGCCTGTGTATTTCACTCAAACATGCGTACAACTTTATTTACTGACAAGGAGGCGCATGACACATGGAGACTGCTCAGCTAACAGCCGTGGAGGTGTATTCCTAAAGGGTTCACAAAAGTTTGGAAAACAAACAAAAGACAACAAGATACAGAAATAAGAAAAAAATCAATGTGTTGATGCATCTCAATCATCCAGGAAAGAAAATCTCCAGAAGTTTAATCTGTTCATCTGGACGCAGTGTTTTGTGGGAGAAACGTTTCGTCATCATCAGGTGACGTCTTCAGTCTCAGCTGACTGCAGGTTTCAACCTTATAACCGTACATTTGCATAATGACTGAAACCAGCCCACTGAGGAACAATGGGCTGTGAGGTCAGTTCCTTAATCTTAATTATGCAAATTCTCATGACCACTGATCAATAACCATGAGCACCATTCACAGAGAGTTGGGGAATGGCTGCAATCACAGCATTGTAAGATGGTGACAGATGTACCCTTAGGCCCCCTCCTCGATTCAGAGATGGTCTTTCCCTTTTCACGTAAATGGCCACCTTGACTCCGCCCTCAAACCAGCGTTCCTCCCTGTCCAGGATGTTACATCCTCATCATTGAAAGAGTGTCCACTGGCCTGTAGGTGTGAATAGACTGCAGGTGGCTCTTCTGTGTTGTAGCCAGAGGTTGTTTGGTTTCCTCGATGTATAAATCCTGGCAATCCTCCTGCACTTAACAGCGTACACCATGTTACTCTGTTTGTGTCGGGGGACCCGATCCTTGGGGTGGACCAGTTTGTGGCGCAGCGTGTTTTGGGGTTTAAAAGCCACAGAGACCTGATGTTTAGAAAAAATGCGTCTCAGCTGCTCCGATACTCCTGACACGTACGGGATCACTACAGGTTTTCACTTAGGCAGCGGTTGTTCTTCTCTCCTGGATCGGCTGGAGCTTTCTTTAGGAGCCTTCCCAGCTTTGTGGGGATAACCACATTTACTCAGGGCCTTCTTGATGTTCTTCTGCCTCCCTGGCTGCTGTGTCAGTGGGGATGGTGTTCGCTCTGTGTTGTAGCGTCCTGATGACGCCCAGTTTGTGCTCCAGTGGATGATGAGAGTCAAACCTTAAATACAGATCCATATGTGCAGGTTTACGGTACACGTCAGCTTTTAGATGTCCCCCATTACTGATGGAAATCTCACAGGAGAAAGTGTGGAGAAAGAAAAAAATAAAAAATAAAACAAAAGAATGTTGTTTGGAATGTAGATGAAGTATTTTAAATATTCAAAAATATTTCAAATATAGACAAAGTGCTCTTCAGTTTTAGTCTATGTAAGGTTGATCTCACATAGGATGAATTGATGGCGTCTTTGCAAGAAAGTAAAGAGGGAAATCTTGCCCGTGAATACCAGTAATATATTATTAGAAAAAAATAATATTCAGGATAATAAAATCTAAAATAAAAGCAAATATTTTTAAATAATAAAAACAGAAATAAGGAAGGCCCACTGACACTAAACTACACTGGAAAGAAAAAAGTAAATTAATGAAAAATAGAAGTCTAGTCTCCTCTGCAGGCCTTTATCTTCCAGCCATGCTGCTGGGTGACATTGCTGTATTGAGGATGTCCTGGACAGAAATGATAACGCTTTCCTCTCCTCTGAGGTCATTTCCTCTACTTACAATGCATTTGGACCAGCTGGTGAACTAGTTTGTGGATTAGCAGCGGAGGTCAGCGTGCAAAGCATCACTGTTGGAGAGATAGACATCATGCCATAAAGTCACTCCTGTCTAACAGCAAATAGCTGATATGTTTTTAGTTTTGTGGAAAATACAATTTTGTAAATAATTTTAAGTTTTCATACTGTTTTCTGCAGTGTTGGGAAATAATGATAATAATAATAATGGATTGCATTTATAGCGTTTTTCGAGACCCTCAAAGCGCTTCACAATTCCACTATTCATTCACTCTTACATTCATACACTGGTGGAGGCAGCTACAGGTGTAGCCACAGCTGCCCTGGGGCAGACTGACAGAGGCGAGGCTGCCATATCGCGCCATTGGCCCCTCTGGCCAACACCAGTAGGCGGTAGGTGAAGTGTCTCGCCCAAGGACACAACGACCAGGACAGACAGAACAGGGGATCGAACCGGCGACCTTCCGATTACAAGACGAGCCTGTGAAGAACAATCTCTCACCCCAACCAATCACAGCAGATGGCCCCGCCCCTCCCCTGAGCCTGGTTCTGCCGGAGGTTTCTTCCTGTTAAAAGGGAGTTTTTTCTTCCCACTGTCGCCAAAGTGCTGCTCATAGGGGGTCACATGATTGTTGGGTTTTTCTCTGTATCTATTATTGTAGGGTCTACTGTACAATATAAAGCGCCTTGAGGCGACTGTTGCTGTGATTTGGCGCTGTATGAATAAAGCTGAATGGAATTGAACAATGACCACCCACCTCAGTCACGGTGTCACAGCTTCTCTAACATCAAGTTAATCAAAGCACACACGAGCTACTGAAGTGTTAATTTAAAATGACTGACAATGGATAATATTGCAGATAATGTCCATATGCTTTGCTGCTGAAAATCATTATTTTCCATATCCACTAAGCTACAATGCTAACAAGGTATCTACAAATTACACATTGTGTTTATCCAGGACACGACACTGTGTTTGTAGTTAAAGGTGAAACTGAGATATTCTGAAACCTGTCTTATGATTATATAGATAGAAAGCAATGTGAAGTAAATACAGTTTGTTCTGATGTTAGTGAAAAATAAAAATGTTAATATTGCTTTTATTGCTAACACTGTGGATGGAACTGAACCTACCCAGAAGCGAATACGAAACATTCTGCTGTATAAAGTAATGTGGTTACTATTTAGCATCAACTTGGTAATACTACAATATAAATGATAACAAAATACTGTTCTCTCTAATACTCACTGCAAACAGCAACCTCACAAATTCAAATGAGAACGCAGAAGTTTAATCAGAAGAGAGATGCTCGGTTATGTAACGCTGACCTATAAAGAACAAGAGACGCATTTGAAGAAATACTTTTTTTAATATTCATGTTGCAGGAATTTGAACACTAAAGAGTGAGAAAGACAACTAGAAGCCCCGATTCCATAATATCCAGGAAAAATCTCTCAGAGTTTTCTTCTGTCGGGGGAAAAAAGAGAAGTTATAAATGGCTGACTGTAGGGATTTACATACACACTGTAATGCCATTCTGTACTGAATACACGCGATATTGTATATATTACATCACAGAAGGCACTCTGAATGCTTCTTGTTCATGCCTTAACATTGGCGCTCGTGGCTCAAGAGTTGGGTTTTGGGTGTTCATCTTGTAATCGGAAGGTTGCCGGTTCGAGCCACGGCTCAGACAGTCACCTACTGGTGTTGGCCAGAGGGGCCGATGGCGCGATATGGCAGCCTTGCCTCTGTCAGTCTGCCCCAGGGCAGCTGTGGCTACAACTGTAGCTGCCTCCACCAGTGTGTGAATGTGAGAGTGAATGAATAGTGGCATTGTAAAGCGCTTTGAGGGGTCCCGAAAAGCACTATGTAAATGCAATCCATATTTATTATTATTAAACCGATGACTCAATAACACACAACAGTGTTCTGATCTCTCAGGTCATGCTTCTATAGTATTATTATTACTATGGTACAATTTTTGTGATGTAACAACTTGAACCTGTCAAGGAACAAATTTTGAAAGTAAAATTGTTCAGGTATCATGTTCGGTTGTCAACATTACTTATTGGTTATTCATAAAGGCGACAGCATTTAATTACACTGTATTTTATTCGTTTGTCTCAGTCAAGGTCTACAAATGTAAGCGAAAGTGGACAGCATGCTACTGAACAAGAAGTGATTCTGCTTACACTGCTACAAATCTCACAAACATTTAAATGCTAACAATTAAAAAATGTTGTTGTATGCTTGCAGGTGAGGATTAGCCAGAATTTGGAATAACGCTAAAGACAGAAGGACTGCAGAAAACAGACAGAGGTGGGAGTGTCTTGGAGCAAGAGGCCAAACAGCCAAATCGCTTCTCAACAAGTTTGGAGAGCAACTGTGTCTGTTGGCTCTAAAAGCAGAAGCTCAGTCAGGGTGGCTGAAGAGGATTCTTCTTTTGTTCCATCTCTGTCACCTAATCAATTTTCTTTGGCAAGTCCTAAATAAAGTCATATAGTGGTACTAATGTTTTAATATCATGCCATATGTCTGTGGCACAGTTATGGCCCACAGACCTCTTGATCCTCCTTCTGTATCCTGATTCATCAGCAGGCTAAAGAGGCGGCATTTGCTGTGCGGTGGGGCATAAAAAAAGTAAACGAAGACGAGCAAAGGAGGAACTCACAAGAAGGGAGGGGCCTGAGAGAAAGTAAAAAGCATAAAGAACTAACATAAGTAAGAAAACAAATCAGCATCATTAAAAGTTTAGAGATTGAAAATGAAATGAAATGAATTGAGAATGAAAAATAAAGATAAACAGAAGAATAGTAAATTTAGGGAAAAGGAAGAAGCAAAGGAGGAAGATGATAAAGAAGAAGGGATGAAAAGAAAGGGACTGCTGGGCTCAGCAAGTTAGTGATTACTGATTAGCCAGCTCGATCCTGTAGGCAGGCCTGTCTGTCCTTGGCTTGGGAAAACAACATAAAAGGGAGCCGGCGGTTTTGTGCCGGGACTTGAAAGCTTGGTAGCTATCGGGAGACATTAGCCTTATCAATAGCCGGTCACTAGAGCTCGGCTATATGAAGCAACAAGGGCACTGCTTTTCCAGAATGAGATAACCGACACTTACCACAGCCCATGTTTGCATGTGCAAGAGCAATAGGTACTCCCCAACAACGTGACACATAATGTGTGACGGGAACAAAAAGAAATAAAAATAAAACACAGACAATGTAGTGACGCTACTGGACAAAGCGTCGCCTACTGTGGTGGCAACCCGAATCAGTCAGACTGAAAGGCAACGTGTCTGATCCAGTACCCAAATGGCAGGAAAACCCTGGCAAACAAGCAGTGGGCTGTACTGTATGTGCCTGATGCTTATTAAACCACATGATTTATTCGCCTATTGTCCTGTACGAGGCTTGGACTGGATAGGAAGGTTAATAAGTGCAATGGCATCTTTCAATCACTGAATAGAACACCTTGACACTTGCAATGTGTGTTTGACTGGCTCATGGAAGAGTTTTCCATTGGTTCAAGTCCAGTAGTCCAATCTATTGAACATGGGTCAGTGGAAAAAAGATCTTTGAAAGGGATGGAAGGACCGTGGCGAACTGTGATAATGTGTCAAAACATCAAAAGACTTTCTGGGAAGATTCCTGTTTTTCTGCAACATCCATCACCCGCTGGACCAGACAACAAACAAACTGGTGGACAACGAAACCAACACACACGCATACACATACTTTCCCATTACACCAAAGCCTTCCCAGTATATTTGTGCTGATTGATTTTTGTGGGGTAAGGTCATCCTGAACAGCTGCTGCAAGACCTGCAATTCATTTGGAGTTCAAAGAGTGCTTGGGTCGGTCAGTGCCATTACTGTTTGTCCTTTACCTAATGACGTCATTAGGCATCATTTCTTGTCAACAGCATGCATGACAGCAAGTCTTCTGTTTGCTCCAACAGTCAGCTAACAGTGAGAATGTCATTTTCATTCTTACATGTGCAGTTAAATGTTACCACATATGATCATCAAGGTTTCCACTTATCAAAATCTCTTCAAACTGACATCATCATCTACGATACAATTTTACAGAAAACAATGATTTTATTAGAAAGTTACACTTTACTCAGCTGGATAACCAAGACACAAATTAGCGTAGTAGTTATTCAAGTTAAAGAAATTATAAATTACTTGGCTGTAAAGCACCTGTACTCTTATCCTACTTGTGCTTGCTATGTTACATTCTTAATATTTGCAATCTACAAACATCTGGAACAAGGTTCAAAGTTACAAACTGCCCTCCGGCGCCACATTTTTTTCACATTTGCTCTTATCTCCAATTCCCTGCGGCTAACCCTTGTTTTCTTTCGTCTTTGTCCCAGTTCTAACACCACGGCTTGCTTCAGATCTTGTTTTCCGCTCCCTCTCTCTCAGCTGACTGGCTGGCACACCTATCAGAGGACAAAGTCCCCGAGCGAGACAACATATGCATGCGCATCAGAGCTCAAACGCATATGACACGCAAACACAAACACGCGCACTGGGATCCTGACACATTAATACACACATACTGCATCTCCACGTACAGTAAGCACTCGCTTCCAAAGTCGTCCACCGTCATGCCTTCGCACAGTTCACTTGATAAACTCTTGTGTGAGGCTGACGAAGCAGAAGAGGGTACTCAGCAGCCTGAACACTCAAGCAGGTTACATACGACTGCTCAATGTAGCAGTGGACCCACACTATATGACTAAGCCCTTTAAGGAAGGGCTTTATTTTTAATACCATTCATCAATTTTTCTATTTTCTTCCACTTATCCATTTCAGGAGTGGCACAGGGTGTGGGGTGCGTGGGCTGAAGCCTATCCCAGCTGCCATATGGTGAAAGGCAGGGTACAACCTGGACAGGTCGCCGGCCCACTGCAGGGCCAGCACTGCCACACACACACACACACACACACACACACACACACACACACACACACACACACACACACACACACACACACACACACACACACAAATAACAGCTTTGAAATGACTGACCTCACACTTGTCTTCTCATCTAAGTGTATTTCTCAAGAATTGCTTAGAAAGTTGTTTGTCGTTGTTATAAAGGGCAGATCACTGTCAAAAGCATCAGCTGACATCAGATGGTGCCATCTCTGCTCAACAAAAAAGAAAAAGTGCTAATATTACGGCAAAAGCAAACACAGAAGGATGTTTTATACAAAAATAAAGCAGCGATGCTTTAGCTTTGTAACTATGCGGAGTGACAAGTACAAGCCAAGTGTGTTTTTCAATGTCATTTTACATTGATGGCCAACAGAGCTGTGATGGATGACAGAGGGTGCCGGGACATTTTGCAGCCCTGCTTCACCATCAAGGGACTGATGTTGGAAGAAGAACAATGGACTCAACATGTCAGCTACAGTTTAGGGTTAAATCAAGCATATCAGGTTAACAGTGTTAGCATTCTACAAAGGATACTTATCATGTAAATATTGTGGAGACAATAGTTGAAAGATGCTTTTTTATAATGCAGTCAGACCAGAACTACTAATTTCTTTTTATAAACACAGCGCTGTGAAAAATAATTCCCTTCCTGATTTCATATTTTGGCCCTGTGTGAAAAAGTGATTGGCCCCTAAACCTAATAACTGGTTTGGCCACCCTTCGCTTCAACAACTGTAACCAATCGATAGCGATGACCTGCAATAACAATTTTTTCACAGAGCTTTGGAGGAACTTTGGCCCACTCATCTCTGCAGAATTGTTGTAATTCAGCCGTGTTGGAGGGTTTTCGGGAATAGACGACCTTTTAAAGGTCATGCCACAGTATCTCAACAGGATTCAGGCCAGGCCTTTGACCAATGCTTCATTTTGGCCAGACACTCTCCTCAGGATGTTTTGGTAGACAGCAGGTTCCATTTACCACAGCAAGTCTTCCAGGTCCTGAGGCAGTAAAACCGCCACCAGACCATCACAGTACCACCACCACGTTTTACTGTTTAACTTCATGCCAGATGTAACACACACCTTAGAAAAAGTTCACCTTTTGTCTCGCCAGTCCACAGAGTATTTCCCCAAACGTCTTGTGGATCTGTCATGGTCCCGAGTCTGATGACTCAGTGTTTTGTGTTTATTAATATTATCTTATGTTCCTGCAGTGCTTTGGATGCTGTTCTGGGTCTTTAGTGGCCTTTTTGGTGGGTCATTGATGAGGAGCCACTCCTGGGAAGGTTCACCACCGTGCCATGTTTTTGGCATTTGTGCACGGTGGCTCCAACTGTGGTTCGTTGGAAACCCCACAGCTTTAGGAATGACTTTATAACCTTTTATAGACTCGGACATGTCATTTGTTCCTGAATTTCCTCGGATTGCGGCACGATGTCTTGCTTTTCAGGATCTTTTGGTCGACTCCACTTTGTCAGGCAGGTCCTATTTAAGTGATTTCTTAATTGAGAATAAGTGTGGGTGTGGCTAGAGAAAGTGAACTCGGTTTTCCAAAGATGGGATACACCACAGTAACTTATGTTATAGCAGGGGAGTGTAATTTTTCCACACAGGGCATTGTATGATTGGATTTTTCCCCCTTAATAATAAACACATTTATTTCTAAACCGCATTTTGTGTTTACTGTGGTATCTTTGTCTAATATTTTAATTCATTTGATGATCTGAAACATTAAAGTGTGACAAACATACAAAATAATAAATCAGGAAGGGGGCAGACACTTTTTCACACCACTGTATGTTTATTTTGTAGTTGCACCAATATGACCTTACCCCTTGAAATTGCACATTACAGCCCCCAGTTGCAGTCTAAGGGCCCTAAGGGTGCAAACTCATTCTTAGCTCCATTGGAAATTAGGACAAAATGTGTCTAATCAGTCTGACTCAACTTGTTTACCATTTTCTTAAAATGTTAACATTCTCCTTGAAGCATCATTGTAATGTAACAGCTAAATTTAATCTCTGGCAGTCTCATGGCAATGTGTAAAACAGCTTAATATTAAAATAAGTCACATTTTACTGGAGAATCCGAGCCTTTGCACAGATCACGCAGGACTCCATCCCATAAGGAATGAATGGAGAAGTTGTTTAAGTTCAAAGCAGTAGTTTCCATCCCTTAGGAGGAAACCAGAGCGCTCTGTTTGTCATTGATGTCATCGCCAGCAAACCACACTTCAAACTGGTAATAAGGCAGCAGGGTTATTCACTCCAAAACACAGAGGGCCTTATTTGTTCAAGCTGCACACTCCACGTGTGCCTCCATGCTTCTACTGATGCTGTGCGCTAATGGTTCCCACATCAGACTCTTAGTGGGCTTAGTCACATATGATTGCCATGCATCCCGATCTCCATCCACCACACCTCACATCGAATGCATTCGTCAATTAGTGAGTGGCATAGGGTGAGCAAAACATGGCTTCTGAATGAGTCTCACACTGAGGGATGCGAACAGGCTGGCTGAAGAAGTCAAGCTGCATTTACAGAAAAGCATATTAATAGTGATCTGACTTTAATTTAACTTGGAAAGAGGGGGTATGAGTGTATATGCATGCTTATATGCGTGTATAAAGCTGCGGGTTTGCGAGCGGCCTGCGCCAACTAATTTTAAACATTTCAGACCAGATCTCGAGTCAGCCACGTCTGGCCCCATGGATGGGTAGACCAGCGTCGACATCACTGTTTGACAACACGTATGGCAGATTGATTTTCTGGTTCAAGTTGAAGGGAGCAAACAGATGTGAAAGGGAGCTACAAGATTACACACAATGAGGAAGGAAATAAAGAAAAGCACAGCACTGGGAACATGTGCTGCAATCTGCACCGAAATAGATTCTCAGATTTTTAAGGACGGTATAAAGTATTAAAAAAAAAAAAAAAAAAATCTAAGAAACTATGACAATCAAGTGGACCGGTATAGAAATGTGGGTTATCTACTCATGGTGCCCTTCCCTTTGCTCAAGGACACAGTTTGTTGTCTACATCCATGTGGTGTTACATCAGATGTAAGATTACTCACTAATGCAACTGTGGGCACTCTGATGCTCGAGAGGTTTACATACACGATTGTTTTAGTGGGAGCAGGCGTTTAACTTGGATCTTTGTGCTCTTTGTAGAGCTTTACTAATTATCTTTGACTTTAAAAAAACAAGTGCACATCAGCACTGATTCTCACTAAATCCAGTCGTCCAGAAATTAACCTCTGTCTCTCTTCCACAGCATGTCTTCATCCCGTCTTCCTTCTCTCACCCCAACCAATCACAGCAGATGGCCCCGCCCCTCCCTGAGCCTGGTTCTGCTAGAGGTTTCTTCCTGTTAAAAGGGAGTTTTTCCTTCCCACTGTCACCAAAGTGCTGCTCATAGGGGCTCATATGATTATTGGGTTTTTCTCTGTATGTATTGTTGTAGGGTCTACCTTACAGTATAAAGCACCTTGAGGCGACTGCTGCTGTGATTTGGCGCTGTGTAAATAAAAGTGAAGTGAATTGAATGTAATCCTTTGAAGATCTACAGCCATGTACAAAAAACCGAAAAAAACTCTTGCTATCATAAATTTAGGAGATTGTACAAAAAGTATTCGGCCCCCTTGAACTTTCCCACATTTTGTCACATTACAGCCACAAACATTAATCAATTTTATTGGAATTCCAGGTGAAAGACCAACACAAAGTGGTGCACAGGTGAGAAGTGGAACGAAAATCATACATGATTCCAAACATTTTTACAAATCCATAACTGCAAAGTGGGGTGTGCGTAATTATTCAGCCCCCTTTGGTCTGAGTGCAGTCAGTTGCCCATAGACGTTGCCTGATGAGTGCTAATGACTAAACAGAGAGCACCTGTGTGTAATCTAATGTCAGTACAAATACAGCTGCTCTGTGACGGCCTCAGAGGTTGTCTAAGAGAATATTGGGAGCAGCAACACCATGAAGTCCAAAGAACACACCAGACAGGTCAGGGATAAAGTTATTGAGACATTTAAAGCAGGCTTAGGCTACAAAAAGATTTCCCAAACCTTGAACATCCCACGGAGCTCTGTTCAAGCCATCATTCAGAAATGGAAGGAGTATGGCACAACTGTAAACCTACCAAGACAAGGCCGTCCACCTAAACTCAGGCCCAACAAGGAGAGCGCTGATCAGAAATGCAGCCAAGAGGCCCATGGTGACTCTGGACGAGCTGCAGAGATCTACAGCTCAGGTGGGGGAATCTGTCCACAGGACAACTATTAGTCGTGCACTGCACAAAGTTGGCCTTTATGGAAGAGTGGCAAGAAGAAAGCCATTGTTAACAGAAAACCATAAGAAGTCCTGTTTTCAGTTTGCCACAAGCCATGTGGGGGACACAGCAAACATGCGCAAGAAGCTGCTCTGGTCAGATGAGACCAAAATGCAAAACGCTATGTGTGGCAGAAAACTAACACTGCACATCACTCTGAACCATCCCCACTGTCAGATATGGTGGTGGCAGCATCATGCTCTGGGGTGCTTCTCTTCAGCAGGGACAGGGAAGCTGGTCAGAGTTGATGGGGAGATGGATGGAGCCAAATACAGGACAATCTTGGAAGAAAACCTCTTGGAGTCTGCAAAAGACTTGAGACTGGGGCGGAGCTTCACCTTCCAGCAGGACAACGACCCTAAACATAAAGCCAGGGCAACAATGGGATGGTTTAAAACAAAACATATCCATGTGTTAGACTGGCCCAGTCAAAGTCCAGATCTAAATCCAATCGAGAATCTGTGGCAAGATCTGAAAACTGCTGTTCACAAATGCTGTGCATCTAATCTGACTGAGCTGGAGCTGTTTCAAAGAAGAATGGGCAAAGATTTCAGTCTGTAGATGTGCAAAGCTGGTAGAGACAGACCCTAAAAGACTGGCAGCTGGAATTGCAGCAAAAGGTGGTTCTACAAAGTATCGACTCAGGGGGCTGAATAATTACACACACCCCACTTTGCAGTTATTTATTTGTAAAAAAATGTTTGGAATCATGTATGATTTTCGTTCCACTTCTCACGTGTGCACCACTTTGTGTTGGTCTTTCCTGGAATTACAATAAAATTGATTCATGTTTGTGGCTGTAATGTGACAAAATGTGGAAAAGTTCAAGGGGCCGAATACTTTTGCAAGCCACTGTATTTGGTGCGAGTATGCATGCTCTCGCTCACTTGTAGTCATTTCTCTTTCCATCTGTTTTTATTTTGTTCGATTTTTTCTGATGCCATTTCCACAGCAGAGCAGTGGGTCACACTTTCATGTGAGTTTGTGGAATGGCTGATGCAAGCACAGAATTAATAGCATGCAACGATAAAACCATCTCAGACATCTATCAACTGCTTAGCTGCTGAGATATTTGAATAGCATCTTTTCTTTCGAGACACATTTTAGAGCAATTGGCCGTATAAACAGCAACATTACTTTGTTGCATTATTTATTTTATCGACCTTTAAAATCACAACCTGCAAGTATATCTGCTAAATAAAAGAACTTTTCCTCTGTGATTCATAGCGTTTAACACCTATCCATCATCTGATGTCAAACACATGATCAAAACCAACACACAAAACAGTTTGAGTTTCACATCTTTAGGGATCATCCCACACTAGCTGGGAAACTGAATGTGCGTGGGTGAGTGTTTCATATTTCCAGTTTAACTGCTAAACTACCTGTAGGTCTATAGAGTTTTTGTTCCCTCTTGTCTTTGATCTCTGCTTCATTGTGGTGTAGTGATTGACCTCAGTCAACTTGATAAAACATTCCCCACCTACAATTATTCTTGTAACACATATGAAGGACATGCTATTTGCAACAGGATGATGTCAAGAGGCATATAAAAAGCTCGATTTAATCCAAGCATTGTGTTGTACTTCAGCTGGTGGGTTAGAAATTCTGTTGGCTGTGCAGGAATGTACCACAGATGCAAGTACTCAACAGCATAATGTACACAATATCAAACTAAAAGAAACAAACCCATTATACCAACCTGGTTACCGGTTTTGCAGGATGTTAAATAAAAAAAACCCCCCAACAAGCAGTAACAAAGACAAGATGAGAATAAATGAACGAATTCAAGACCTTACATTTTCATAATGTCAGGCAACATATGAAAATTGTTTTCCCCCTCTGTGATGTCAGATTAATACATGACCAAATACCATAACTTCCTGATGTGCTGTTCACTAAAATGTGGGTTGCTGTACCGAAGAGGGCTGCAGATCAAACGCGGTGGCCTGGGGCAGATTTGATCCAATTCCACTTGGTTACAGAGGTCTGCATTTATTCTCAGACATTTTCCATATAGTAAAGTCAGACGTCACCCTTGTGAGGGAGGCCCCTTTTTCAAATTCTCTTAAACCTATCAGCGGATGGAGAAATGAGAGCGGTGATTGTAGATGGTAAGAAGGAGCCTGGGAGCATCTGCCTTCCATTGCCGAGCACAGCTCGTGCGTTCCACTTCACCGCTGGCACCGTCGCTGTTACCGGAGCCCCACAGTCATGATTGAGGTTCTGTCCTTACAGGTTGTGTGTGATGCTGTTTTGGGCTGTGCTTGTTTTTGTTCTCTACTTCAGAGATAAGACATTTGTACATTACCGTTCCCGTTTTGTAACATTTGTCTCTTTGATCATCTTTGGTCCTGTGGATGGATTATCTCAGTTGTTCTCCTGATTGCAGTTTGGTCCGTTTACAGCATCCTGCCATGCGATTACATTTGTCTCTAACCATCAGGAACCTTCACGTTAACTTTTATCGAGTGGAAAAAAGTTAGCGTTCATTCTCCAGCTTCACTGTGTTTATGTTATGCTAACATAGCTGTGTAGCTAGCTACCACGTAGCACATCATTATATAGCAGCTAGCCCAACTTCAGTAACCCTACAAACGTCACTGCTGTTTAGTTTTCTGTCTTCATTTATGTTGGAAGTGACAGCAGAGCTGTACGTTTGAATTTTCTCAGAAATCTCTCAGTCAGAACATGCAATATCATGTTTAGGTAACTAGCGAGCTAACTTCCTGCTAACTTCTAACTCTGTTAAATTGAAGCTTGGAGTAACTTCAGACTTAAAGACCAGATAGCTACCGAACAATCATTATTGTTAGTGACTTGTCACAGTGTTCCTGTCACGATCGTGGGTCTCTGACCCAGCGTTTTCAGTTTGCGTTTTCAGTTCTTAAGTTATTCCTTGACATATGTTGAGTAACATATGTCAAGTCTACATTTGGTTGCCTTAAGGCAACCAAATGTAGACTTAAGGCAACATTTGGTTGCCTTAAGTCTAGTTACGTTTCACTTAGGTGTTCTGTGTTGTGTTCTTGTTCATGTTGTCCAGCTTGTGTTATCATGTCTACGTCATTCCATGGTGTTTCCTGTTTTATTTTGGAAGTCTGCGTGCAGGTTTGCTTTCTTTGTCTCGTTATGTCAGATTAGCCTCAGCTGTTTCCCCTTGTGTTTCCACTTCCCTTGATCGCCTCCTGTGTGTATTTAGTCTGTGTGTTTTCTTTCATTCGTCGGCAGGTCGTCTGTTGTTTCTCGCCATGTTTCCTGTCCAGGTATGTTCAGGGTCATAATAATAATAATAATAATACTAATAATAATAATGGATTGGATTTATATAGCGCTTTTCAAGGCACCCAAAGCGCTTTACAATACCACTATTCATTCACTCTCACATTCATACACTGGTGGAGGCAGCTACAGTTGTAGCCACAGCTGCCCTGGGGCAGACTGACAGAAGCGAGGCTGCCATATCGCGCCATCGGCCCCTCTGGCCAACACCAGTAGGCAAGTAGGGTAAAGTGTCTTGCCCAGGGACACAACGACCAGGACAGAGAGCCCAGGGATCGAACCGGCGACCTTCCGGTTACAGATGCGATTCCCAACCCCCTGAGCCACGGTCGCCCCGTGTCATGTCAGGGTTCTTCATGTTGTTTTTTTAGTTCTCCCAGTTTAGGTTAATGGTTAGTTTTCATCAGTTTGTCTTGCCTTTTGTTTGCACTTTGCACAAAAAAAAAAAAAAAAAAAAAAAAATCTGCCTTATTAAACGGCTCTGCTTTTGTTAAATATCAAGTATTGTTCCACATTCTTTTGTGTCTGCATTTGGCTCTACCATTCACAGTTCATACAGTCTGCTTCCACTTTAAAATTTTGCTGCGGTCATCATAGTAACGGTCTTATCTACTGCTAGATTTTAATGGCCAATCTCAAACAGCAATTATGGCCACAGTACAGTCAATAAAACATGCATAATGATGACAACAGTTTTTCACCGGTTAAATATTTGATGTTTACAGTATGAGTGGGTGTTAACGTCCAGATAAGCTCAACTGTATTGCACCACATACACAATGTGGACAAACAGCTTTCTTCAGCACTTGGAACAAATTCTACACTTAAGATAAGGTGCACAGGTAATCTGGTCCAAATAAGCCATCTGCTGTTCCCATAGCAAACAACAGAGTCTAATAACACGGTGCATCCAATCAGATTGTAGCGGGGTCAGCCGAGATAAAGGCAAAGCAATAAAGTGAAACAATCTGGTGCTTTGACACTACAAGCAAGAAAGCTTGCTATTTCGCTGCTGCGCTAGGGGCAAGAATGTGCTCTTTGAACCAGCTTTATTTAACAGCGGAGCAGCATGCGCACAGCACGCCCCGAGTCTCCGAGCAGGCATAGGGACTGTTTGCTCCTGGCGTGGGCACATCAGACGCAGGGCCACTGGGTCAGGGAGCTGGCATCCTCACCCCTGGCACAAGTCGCTCCCCTTGCGGGCGTAGGGGTTGACACCAGGCTCATGGTGAGCACCAGACAGACAGGGGCCTACCAAACAGCTTGTGACCATAACCAACAGTGGCAGAGAACAATGAATGCAATTATTTACAAGAACACAGTCCAAGTCTCTTTTAGTCTCTCCCCATTACGCCTGTTTACTCTCGCTCTCTTTCGCGGAGGGGCTGCGACCCCGCCGGTGCAGTCGTCAGCAGGACCTTTTCACAGTGCCCAGGGCTACCCGGCTATTCATGCTCTACCGCCATTAGACTGATAATTGTCCAGCTGCAGCCTCTTTCCTACCAACTTCACATTTTGGTAAAAGGTTGAGGGACATCCAAAAAAAGTATATCAACTATAAGACGAATATGGACTTTTTGATACATTGTTGGTAATGTGAAAAGATAATACAGTGCTTTCATGCACCATCAGGGAGGAATTTCTCATGGTCTGACAACATGGCACAGACTGAGAAGTATCGCTTAGCACATGGACAATGGCTGGGAGGAGCGGACATCGTAATATTTTACGTTTTCTTTCCAGGATAAAAGTTAATTACGGCAGCACTCGTTGACCGTAAGAAAGCGAAACCTAGCGATATATCACTATGATGATAAGGTGCCGCTCAATAACCGCAGGTACTTCAATCAGGCTGTGCAATTACTTATCTATTACATAATATAGTAGAATTGCATCACTTGTCAGGTCCGAGTGGAAGCGTACCCTGGCCTGCTGTAATAACTTTATTGTGACTAATACCACAGTGGAAGAATATGGCTTCCTTAACCCCTCGCTGAACAAACAACACATACTCGACGTGGAAGTCGCAGAAGAATAGTCCCAGATACAACAAGTGCACGTACCAGCTGAACGTGTGAACACAACTGCATACGTGTGATCGTTTTGCACACACGGTCACACACTTGCACACATACAGTAGATACACAGAGTTCCAGTTTGCTTTTCCCCCGTGGCTCTTGGCCGGGGGCCTTTAGGAGTCTCCAGATGAAGAGAGCGCGGAGTGTGGCAGAGGGTCCCTCCATAAACAATAAACAACAGTTATCTTGTGTGCAGCCGTCTGTGTCGAGTGCCACACGAAGCCAAGCCCAGCATCTGAGAGGCGTCTGCTCCTCTTTACGCCTTTGGTCTTGTCTCTTTCAATGGTTTATAAAAGTGTGGATGTGTGTGTACACGCCTAAGGGTGTGTGTCTCTGTTCCCAGCACAGGGCTCCTCTGTATTGTATTCTGGGCCTGGCTTGGAGTAAAAAGGCAGAATTAAAAGTAGCGGGGGCAAGAGAAAGGGGGCTGCCAGCACACTGCGGAACTGCAGGGAGCTCCCCCAGATCCCAGCTGCCCAGGACTGGCTGAGAGCTTCAGGCGAGTGCCAGGCTTTCTTGGCCCTCGTGGAGAAGGGCCAGAGAGAGAGGAGGCGGACGTCAGAAAAAAAGCCAAAAATAACATGTGAGCCTATATAAAGAAGGCTCCGGGAGAGAAAAAAACGCTGACATATAAGAAATGCTCAGTTTGTTGGCAGGTAGAAAGCATCAGGGGCATGTTTTGCAGCTCTTTTCATGAAGAATGAAACAGTGTTTTTTCAAATAATAATTGCTTATATAAGGTGTTCATATTTTATGAAGCACTGGAACCAAAGCACTTCCTGAGCAGCTCAATGAGTTGCTCTTCCAGTTCTGGTGGCCTGAAAGTCTCTCCTTCCCCACAGGGGCTGGCAACACAGAGGTTTATCTGGAACTGTTTAATGCATTATTTGTCCAACAATCAAGGAAGTGAGTTTATTTTGTAGATAATTGTAGCTTTTGTTGCATTGATGGCCGAGATAAGCCAGAGTTCCGAACCATTAACTGGTTGTGCTTTTGCTGGCAACAACAACAACTCTGTAAAGTACAATGATGCGTAAGAGCACTGCAAAAAAGGCAGAAGATCCTGAAATGAGCAGAAGAGGCCCCCTACAGCTACGCAACGCCAATCAATCAAGTTTGTTTTTTTCCAGAGCTACAGTTTTCTTACATTTAACTTTCGATACTTATCAGCAAATTGGCTTCCAACCGCCCAACTCTTGATCTGCTCACATCAAATAACACGACTCAATGAAAAATTGGGGCCATTAACAATGCAATATTCAAACCATATGTAAAGCCAATGTCTGATCTGACTCCCACCGCACACTGAATGGAGTTTAACTCTGCACAACTGCATGAAGTGCAACTGGGCCCCGAGAGTTGGGGCTCTGCTGTTAGCAGTAATAATTACAGCTCAGGCTCGAGCCTGTGGAAATCCCCCTGGCTGGTCTAGACACTTTTGCCCTCTGAGCTGACCCAGGAACTGGCTGGGGTGCTAATCATGGCGCTTGGCAGACGGCAGCATTTTTCCATAGGTCCTCAGAGAAAGCCCTTCCTCTGCAGAGGCAGGTAATCACAACAAGAGTACATCCCGCCCAGGCTGCAGGCCAATGAATGTGTGCCTGCTTTGTCCACCCCAGGAGGAGTTGGGACACTATTTCTGTGCTCGTGACAGAAACAAATGACCCCCGTGTCACCCTGCTCGTCAGCCTGACTGCCAGCTAGGGGAGCTAATGTGGGTGGTGTTCGTCATTGTGCCTTCTCGCCCAGGGGCAAGTGAACAGGAAGTGAGCTAAACTACAGCAAGGGAGTTACTATTTACGTCTATGCGCTGTTTACTCTCGGAGACTATATGAGGATGGTGGGAAACTCAGCACTGAGGTGTTGAACATTCAGGAGTGGGCAAGAAGGAAGCAGATTGACTGTATATAAGTTAGCTACTAAATCAAAGTCCTCTAGTTTCTGCAGTGCCCTTGTTCCTCTGAATTCCTGCCCTTCAGATAAACAGCACAGCCTACAGCTAAAGGGGAAAGGTTCTCCTCCCCGTGTCAAGGTCCTGACGTACACCATCGTGCTTTCCACTGCTGGATCTTTTCCTCTGGACACCTGCATTTTATTTGTCATGTCCAGAGGGGCCATTTGAACGCATTTCATCACCACTGCTGACAAGCTCTTCTCTAACACCTTATTACTGCTACAGTAGCATCAGTAAGCGTTAATTTGTTTTCCATTTAATGTGTTCCCACCTACACACATCATTTTTCACATCTTTTGCATTGAGCTTTAAAGCTTTTAACAAGCAGTTACATCTATAACTCCACAGCAGTCAAAGACAAAGTGCTGATGGAGAGGATATGACACTAAATATATTTACATTTAGCATCACGAGTCCAATCATCACTAAAGCACATTTCATACAAGAGAGCAGACGTAGACAAACTGAATAATTTAAGCTTAAAAAACATGATATTGAAGTGTTTAGTCCATGATGTCAGCTCGCCGGAAAACACTCTACTTTCAGAGTTGCTCATAGCACCTGGTTTACAGGTGAACTAGCAAAAAACAAAGTTGACCACATTTCAGAATAACGTTGCTTAATCAGATCAACAATGTGCTTTATCTAATAGTCAGTTACTTCTATTTAGAATCTTTCTTATTCTCAGTATAAGAAAAAAATCAATTGAGAAAAGAATGAAACAGTTACACTAGAATAACGGTTTATTATAGCAAAGTACTTTTATTTACAGGACCTAGTGGAAATGACCTTGATTTTGACCTTTCATATATTTTATGGTATATAAGAATATGTCTGGCTCTGACATTAAACCCTCTGACAGCTGGTTTCATCTTCATGTGTTATTCTACTGCTTTTGTTCTATGTTGAGATGTGAAGCAGACGGACCACCAACACTGTTCTTAATGGTGAACTCTTTAATGTTATAGTCGGTGTCCTAACCTGTCAAAATAAGGCATATTCAGGCTTCACAGGTTATGTGTTCTCTCCAACAGAAGGCAAAGCAAAAGTGCACCAAGCGATCCACAAATCACTGTGTGACGACGTGCCTGCTGTTACCTGTACCGCACAGCTAGAAGATGAGCATCACTGTGTTAAAAGACAGACAGACAACACAATTTAAATGTGTTGCACAACAGAAGGTGAACAAGTCATGTGGAGAGTGCTGCAATTCAGGGCAACACAACAATGCTATTCAACCAAGAACACAAGTAAGAACACAGCACAAATTGCAACATAATGAATGCATGAATGTAGCGGTTGCTAACTTTAATTGTCCAACATTAGCTCAGACGTACATAAAGGTGAGGCTTGTCAGCGTCTGTCTCACAAAGATGGAAACCTCAAATGCAGTCGCCAAAGATTTGTGTCCAAGGAGCTCAATGAGTTTCAGGAAAAAGGTCAATTTACTGGACACATGTTGTCATATGTTATCCCATCATGCGTTGTTTGGTTCAGGTTTTATTAACATCATCCTCAGGTGTGATGGGTGGAGATAGGGCTGGGCGATATGGCTTAAAATCCATATTGCAGTGTAATTCAAAGCATATGCAGCAACGATATATATTGCGATATATTATTTTCATATATATATATATGTATGTGTGTGTGTGTGTCAGAATGACTGAACAGTATAGCATGCCGTTTTAAGAACATATATTGTGCAAAAGGTTTTTTTTATTTTTTAAATTACAAAACTTTTCAAATAATTTTTACGATGTAACAGATCTTTTTCCAAAAACTGTAACACAAAGTTCTTACATTACAAATAAAAATGAAGATAAATGCACAACAATTTTTGAATAAAAAAGTTAAATATCAGTAAAACACTAAATTCTAAGTTGTTTAAAATAAAGTGCAAACTGTGCCTTTGGAAAAGATCAGTCTGCTGGTGTGTAGGGCCTCTTTTTTCTTTCCACTTGACTGACTGGGCGTTTGTGGAGAGTGCAGGGTTTTCCTCATATTCCAAAACGTGCTTCGTCTCTTCACTATTACTGTCGCCCGGCATAATTTGCAGATGATATTTTTCTGCTTAACACCCGACTGCTTAAACCCAAACCAGGTGCATGTGACCGACGTCGCGCCGGTCTTCTTTATGAGCACCTCCTCCTCCCCACGTGTAAGCTCCATGCTTGCAGCCACTGCGATGCTTTTGACCAAAACAGGCGCAGCTTGATGACATCATCAACATGCACTATCGCGGTACAGCAGTATTCGGTCTTTAAGTCTGACCTTATTAGCCATCTCTGGGCCCAAACTCCGCTGCAGGTCCCAAAGTCAAACAAACACCAGCATCACTGAGAGTTAAAAAATGTCTAAATTCTTTCACCTGTAATAAAATGATCAGCGTTGCTGCTTTACCAGGTGTAACAATTAAGTTTAACATCCAGGCATCCATGAAAACACAATTTATGAAATTTAATGGAGTTAGAAGTTAGCAGGAAGTTAGCTCGCTAGCTTCCACCTAAACATGATATAGCATGTTCTGACTGAGAGATTTCTGAGAAAATTCAAACGTACGGCTCTGCTATCACTTCCAACATAAATGAAGACAGTAAACTAAACAGCAGTGACGTTTGTAGGGTTACTGAAGTTGGGCTAGCTGGTATATAATGATGTGCTACGTGATCGCTAGCTACATAGCTATGTTAGCATAATATAAACAAGCTAACTTTTTTTCCACTGATAAAAGTTAACGTGAAGGTTCCTGATGGTTAGAGACAAATGTAATCGCATGGCAGGATGCTGTAAACGGACCAAACAGTAGCCTTAATAAATGCAGAGTAGTTTGGACGTGGAAGCAAAATTTATCACGTCATCACTTAAAGACCGGATAGTCAAAATCTCTACTGTTGGCCAAATTCATATTGTTTCTGAATCTGAAGTTGAATAAAATTACACTATTAAAAAGAAAAATGAGCTATCCCGGTATTACTGCAGCAGGAAGTTACCTTCCGTTACCTTCCCAGCACACGGGCACAGTTAGCCCCAGCACTTCATAAACCGGTGGGGACCTGAGATGTGTACAAGTTTCCAGAACATTACAGTCAGCTGTAAAGTGTTCATATCTGCACATATTGTGTTGGTAACTGATGTTTTTCAAAAAAAAAAAAAAAAAAAAAAAAGCTCCTGCACCGGCTGGGAATCGAAACCAGGCTTCCTGTGTGGCAGGTGAGAAATCCACTGAAACAACCAATGTCTTGAAGAAGGGTATCGTGACACCTGCTCCTGCACCTAAGGTATAACTGGTTTGAGGTTTGAAGACCTATAATTTGATATTTAACGTAAGTGATGCCAAGCAATTTTGTGGCTCAGAAAATGCTACCATGACTATCTAAAATAAGGTCAAGCCATCTAAGGTTCAGCATTCTCCCCTGTAGGCCTCAACTATAGTGTACCCCTTTAAACACACACACACACACACACACACACACACACACACAAAGTCAGTGTAAGTAATAGTATTGCATTACTGTGAGAAGGCAGAGTGTAATAAACTGGATTTTCAGCTGCATCAAAGTCGGCTTAGTTGTCAGAGGGTGACACACTGGTATTGAAGATTTGTTTTTTGGTATCAATGGATGAACTAAAGGCACTCAAAAGCACAAAAATCATGTAAATTAATACACCTGCACTACAGTGTTAGGTGGACTTTCATTCCCGTAGCTGCTTCATTTCTTTAATATTTTACAGAAGGAGTTGTTTGCATGGCATCCCAGAGACTGTTTATTTCACAGTGAGGAGCTGAAATGTTGGTTAATTTGGTTTCCTGTCAACAGTTCCCACAGTCTAAACAGGAGGTCTCAATTTCAGTGGTCACCAAATAGTTCGGCGACATAAATATGGACGACTTAACTACAGATCTTGTGCCAGAATGTTTTTCCTCCACTCCACAACTTTGAGTGATCTGAGTGATAAATGTCTTTAAACAAAAGGCTCCCAATATCCAATATATATAAGGACTAGTTTAACAGGCACATGGGTCAATACATGAGTGGGCAGGGCTGGACTGGGACAAAATAATCAGCCCGGGCATTTTGACCAGTGACCGGCCCTCCGTGGTATTAAAGCCATAAAGCCTTTATAATAAACTTAAACCTCACTATCCTCACGATTCTGCTATTCTAAACAGTACTTAGCAAAAATATAAAACAACCTAATTTATAATTACATATACCTCACTAATAGGATTGCCAACTCCCAGCAAGATGCTTAACTGATAAAACCGATTTTAACTTAATGCACGTATAAAACAAATGCACAGAAATCTATTATTTTTCTCCAGTAATTAAATTCATTCAACATCTTTCTTCAGCAGAATCGCAGCCTGCACAGATGGTACCTTAACAAAGGAAAGAATACTATAACTTACTAGGATATATACTAGACTTAATATTTACTGAATACAATAATGGATTTCTATACATTTTACATCAGATGAAAACTTTGGTTGTAAGATTCAGATAATTATTTATTCAAAGTGAGACATTTTAAATGAGAATAAGAAAGTATTTCTTTGTGCCCCCCTCTCCCTGTTAATGCCCTACATGCCCCCCTGGCAACACTTTGCTAGACCCGCCCCTGCACAGTTACCAGCTGTCAGCTGCTTAGAAAAGGATCCTGGTGTTATTTGTCTCTCAGAAACAGTTCATAACTTCAACTCATCCATGTCACCTAAAGGTAAACCTGTTTCTCCATCACAGCTCTGATGATTCAGTAAGGACATCTCCTGGTTTCATCTTCATGTTTCCCTCTCACCACATATCCAAACCGACATCATGACCAGCAGCTTTACAGCTGTGGCTCCAGCAAACATCAGCTGATACTAGAAATTAATATTAAATAAATTCTAACAACAGCTGATCAAGCTTAAACGTGCTGCTGTTGTTTAGCGCGACATCCGCTGGTTTCCTTTTTCCGGCGCAGAGAGAAAAGCCGATCAGCTGATCATCGATCAGTTTCATGATTGAATTAGCAACTTTCTAGCTGAAGTAGTGCGGGACAAACCGTGTTCCTTTTCACCTCAAGTTTAAAGTCCGACCTCCTCGGCTGTAATTGGTCCAGCCCAGAGTCGATCATGACCAACTGGCCAATCCACCAGCTTTCATTTATACCGTTGAAAAAAAGAAAAGAAATAAAACCCCATCGGCCCATAAAAACGAAAAATCACGAGCGGCCCTCCAGGCAAATGCCCGGTACGCCCAATGGCCAGTCCAGCCCTGTGAATGCGGCACAGAAAGGGATTAGCAAGAATACCAGAGGTGCAAAACACCAGCTGCACCAGTGTACCAGTGAGCCAGGACTGCAGGACTAGGTGCACCGCCTGGATTGATTACAAGAAGGACTATGACTCAATCCTGGAATGCCTAGACCTATACAGGATCAACAGGACCCTAAGAGCCTTCATCAGGAACTCAATGGGGATGTGGCGGACAAAACTAAAGGCCAACTTCAAGCCCATAGCATAAGTCACCATCAAGAGCCTTACTGCCCATCTACATGTGGATGTCTATATTTTGCTAAGGTGAAATCTGACTAGGGATGGGTATCGTTTAGGTTTTATCCGATACCAAACCGATACTTTCGAAATGGTGCCGGTGCTTAAACAATGGAAAAACACAAACTTTGTCCAAAAACCTCTCATGTTTAGCTGTTTCCCTCTTTTTCTTTGGTCATTTTAGCCTTTTTGGCCAGGGTGAAGGGAGTATCTGCCATCAAACAAGAAGACAGCCGCATGTAGCTACGACGGTGTTTGCTAGTTCACCTTACATGCATTAATGTAATAACGTGGTTAGCCTACTCAACGTAAATTACACACGAACAACATTAAGCTACTCACGCAGAGAAGAACGGCTGCTGCTGCATCATCATCCTCATCATTTCTGCTACACTGGCAGGGCTAGGGGCCAGGACTCTCCTCTACCCGCAGTAGATGTGCTCGGTGTGAGGTCTCGCAGCAAGCTATCATACGGTGCATTTCTCGGCTTTTAAAAAAAAACGCTATGCGTCGCCAGGTGTTTCATCGGATTCGAGGTGTTACCTCCTTTGACAGTATCACAGTATCAGCTTAAAGCACTTGATGCTGCTGAGTTTGCATCTTTTGCTGTGAAGTACAGCCAGACTTTTGACTGCTTCGCCTTGGGCATTTTTAATCTGTAGCTCTGCTCTAAAAGATCGTACGTACCTGGACCCGCCTACTGTCCTCGGAAACGTAAAATGATTGGCTAGAATCTAAAGTGTATCACAGCTCAGGAAAATAAAGCACCGAAATGTGCGCTGCTTTTCGGTCTGGTTACTACGGTTTATGTCAGAACTGGTGCTATCATGGCACCGGATACCGGTACCCATCCCTAAATCTGACACCAGAATCTCTTTCACACCTATTTTGACTTAAATACTTAAAGAAAGAAAATGACTTACATTAAAACTTGGACAGCTTCGAGTGGGGTGGAGATCTCATGTGTAATTTCAGCCGAGTATCTGTCACTCAGGGATCCCATAAAGAGCCTGATCCAGGCTTTGGTCTTAATTCTTGCCTTGCTGGCCTTTCTGGTGCTGCTTCTCTCTGGTTTGCGTGACATTATTCTTCTTACCTTCATAGATTTTTGAATTGTGTTTGCGTCTGTGGTAAAAGAAAAAAAATGCAGAGGTCAAATTTAGAATTTTGGTTTAAAAACATATTTTTATTCCTCATACACTGAAATATTATTATTCTTATTTTACATCTGGTCATTCTTGTGTGAGCCTTTTTCTCTTGGTCCTGTTGGGGACTTCTGATGCCCACGGTGATCTGATGCCCCCCCCGACATTATTGGCAATGGCACAATCAAGCTGCCAATTATTATCTACCTCACTGCCCTTGCTAGCAAGCTGACAGAATGGGCAGCATTTGTCTGGCTGGACCTTCCAGTGCCTGCCTGGCTGGCTAGGCTGGATCAGCGAGTGCATCCTGATCCCTGCTTACCAAATATTAGAAAACAATTCTTCCATAATAAAAGTGTCATTTGTAAGGTTAGAAAGTCAGGTAACACTAAACTTAAAATAACATGATTTCATTAAAGAACTAAGCCAGTCAATGAGCAGTTCTCTTATCACAGTCACAGACGGAGATCTACACAGTGTGGCAGATGTGTGTTTGCAGGAAACCCCAGTCTAACTGACAACGTCTGTGGTGTGTCTCATCCTGAGATCTTCTCAAATGTGGTCGTCTCCAACTCTTACTCCACCTCCCCTCTAATTACTGACGGCTGTTTACCCACCAGAATTCCTCTTATTTAACACAGTTTATACTGATTAACATTCAGGAATCAAGTTGCTACTTCCTTTAATGCGCTACAGATGCTTTCAACAGTATCTGACAGTGACGTCGTACATCTTTAAGACTCGACGAAAAGTGGCAGCTGAGTCACCGACCTGTGTCCAAGAGCCAAAAAGACTTCACTGACCACATGCAACCAAAAATGAGACGGCAGCTTAGCGGTAATGCGGTATGGAGGATAGCGGTATGGGAAATATCACAGAGAGAACAATAAAATGTAGAATAATAACAGATAAGGTCTGTGACACAGATGCTAAGACTATTTTAGACAGACACCCTTCTCGTCAGTCTGAAATTGCAGAGCTGAGGAACGTTCTCTTGATGTAAACATCACTGGAACCAGAGGATCAAAGACTCATGACGACTCACGGACATATGTTATAGCCTACAGATGGTACAAACCAATGTTTTGGTGTGGTCGTGACTCTATACAATAATTCATATTTTTAGTGGTTTTCTAACGTCTAATTATGCAAGTTGTTTTCCGTTGTCTGCCATATGACCTCGCGTCGTTAGCTTCGTCCACCAGTGCTTAACAGTTCTGGGCAAACTGTTAAAAACTAAAGAATGGACCTTAAAAGACTCGTCCACTAAAATCCCTTAAACAATTTAAGTTAAAAAATAACATGCTAGCTGCACAGCAAACCTCCAAATGAATCTGTGAAGCATGTTTCGAGCTGCTTCTGGTGGCCTAGCCCTGACCCTTGACCCCTGCTCATCTCAGTGAGATATATATGCAGATAAGTTGTGGAAAGAGAGTCAAAGGAGCCGTATCCAGTAAACGTACAGAATCAGTACGCACATACTGTATCCAATCTGAAGATGAATTCTGGGCAATTTTGCTTACAGGGAAAAGTAAATCAGGATCAAAGTATTCTTTAAAGTTCTCTCTGCTTGAAACAAGCTGTGCACATGTACTTGGCTCTGGAACAACATCAACAACGGCACTGCTTTGCAAGACAAAAGAGAGAGCAGCGATTAGCATGTGCAAGCTACAAAACATTAGAATATCCTCACTTGAATGATTAAACTCTCTCCTCCCCATGGTGCTGATGGGAGGGGAGCTGGGTCCTGTTAGCTGAAAGCAGGTGCTTCAGTGTCAGTCCAAAAGCCGAGCCTACGTTTCTTAGCCATTAGCCACATTTAGCTTTCATTGCATGTCAAACATAAAACTGCTGAGTAAAACTATCTGTGAATTAATGAGGCCCGAGTCAGGGAGCTAAATGTGGATGAACAAGTTGAAGACATCATATTTCTATAATTTTAGAGATACAAAAAATTCACAGGTTTGAAAAATTGTTCACACTGTCTCCTAAAGTGACAGATTTTATTGCAAGCACTGCCGTCTTCAGCTGAAGTAAGATACTACCTACATCGGCGGTCCCCAACCCTGGGCCATGGACCGGTATCAGTCCGTGAGTCATTTGGTACCCGACCGCGAGAGTTGAGGCTCGGGTGTGAAATTTCTGGTTTTCAGGGTTTTTATCGTTAACTCAGTTTCCTGGGGTCTTTTTCCTGTGTTGCAGCTGTGCGTCTTATTTTGAAAGAAATGTTCACGTGTTACCATAGCAACCAGAGAGCATTATGGGGCAGAGAGGAGGATGCTACTCTCAATGTTGTTTACAGACATGCTGGTATAGCCGTGCGTCTTATTAGTGGAGCTAACGTGGCTGTAATGAAGGAATTTAATTTAAGACGGCACTACGAGACAAAACGTCAGGATAAGCTGAAAAACCTAAACGCAGAAACTACAGGAAGTAGAAGAGCTAAAGAAGAATCTGACATTTCAGCAGACGTTTGTCACCAGAGCAAAATCACAAAGTGAAGCTGTTGTGAAAGCAAGTTTTATTGTAACAGAGGAGCCAAATGAGCCCGGTACCGCTCTGAAGAGCTGCAGGATGAAGCTGTGCGACGGCTTGTGTCCAGACAAAACGCAGATTTTGGCAAATGTGAGCCTGAGCAGAAATACGATTGCTGATCGGGTTTGTGAGACGGCCACTGATTTAAGAACACAGTTGTGTGAAAGAAGCAAAAACTTTATTGCATACTCGGCTGTGGATGAAAGTACAGACCTGATGGACACTGCACAGCTGGCCATCTTCGTCCGTGGAGAGGAAATACTGAACATTAAATCGATGCACGGGACAACAACAGGAAAAGATATTTTTTAAAACGTATGTCAAAGTGTAACCGACGTGAAACTGCCCTGGGACAAACTTGTTGGACTTACAACAGATGGAGCGCCGGTGCTGTGCGGTGAAAAAAGCGGACTAGTCCGCAGGATGCGAGTAAAGATGCAGGAGAACTGTACCGGTGAGTTAACAGCACATCACTGCATCACACACCAGGAAAGGATGTGTGGTAAAGTCCTAAAAATGGAGCATGTAATGATCACCGTGACACAGGCCGTAAATTTGATCTGAGCAAAAGTTTAAATCACCGTCAGTTTCAGTCTTTTATGTGGGAAATAGATTCAGAGTTTGCCGACATTCCTTCATACAGAGCTCCGCTGGCTGAGTTGGGGAAAAGTTCTCAACAGAGTTTTTGAGCTCATGTATGATGCCAAGTTAAAGTTTATTTTTTTAAGTTGTCTGTTTTTATTCATATTTATGTTTAAAATACATGTTTTAGTGTGTTCAATAAATGTTTATCTTGTTTGGCCCGAGACCTAAAGTGTGCCTTGAGTTTTGGCCCCCAGTGCGATTGAGTTTGACACCCCTGGTCTATTTGGCCGTCTCCTTCAAAGTCACACTACAGGCAGGTGAACCACTCCGCTCTGCCTCTAGAAAGTTATTCGATAAAAATGACCCTCATCCAGAGACTTCAGCAGGCCCTGCTTTAACACAGCTACATTTCATTACCCTAACACTTCTTTAGTACACTTGATTCATTGATCAGCCAATGAGGTGTCCACCACCATCATATGACACATTCGCACTCTCAGTTGTTCTCATTTTTTGAGATTTATGACAATGACAACAATGACAACACAACATAAACCAGAAAACATGCTGAAAATATGACTACAAAAACATTCTACAGTTCATGAAGATGCAACAACCTTTGATAAACGTCTCCATGTAGAACTTTTAACAGCGGAAACATCAAAGCTTGGATCGGTGCCACGTTCTCCAAGTCCGAGTGACCACTTGTCTCAGCTTGGATGTGATCCTAGAAGTTTTTGACATCGATGTCAAAGAGACAGACAGTCTCATTCAGACAAACTGGTTCCTTCCTGGCTCAGCTCTCTTGTTCTCACAAAATCCAACACATTCATAACCAAACAGTGGTCAACAACACAAGAGGATCAAAGACGTAGAAAGTCTGCGATTCAGAAGGTGTGCCAAAGGGTTTTCCATGATACTCAACACTAAATGACAACAAGTCAGTAATGCTGGGAAATATCATTCACGACTTTAAGCTCTTCCATGATGCAACTCGATATCCTGTACAGATAAAATGCTGCTGTTGCAACAGCAGTGCTAAAGAAAGATCGCACTAAGTCAGCTTACATGCACAACAAAATGTTATTCGTTTATTAGTATTTAATCGTGTTTAACACACTCAGAGCTAAAAATTAAAAACTACAAAAACTTTGACCACAAAGTCACAGAATCGAACATTTGACAAACTCACTTTAGAACCACCCAATATTTGTTTGCTAAACAATTTATAGAATATTGTTCACAATCATCTTTATAACAATAATTTCTGTACGACACACTTCCCCCCCCAAAAAATCTAAATTTTATAAAGACCTTAAAATTAAGACAGAGCAAGAAAAGCACGGACAAGGCTGGACTGGTAATCTGGTATACCGGGTATTTAGCCAGCAGGCCGACGCACTTTTGGGCCAACGGACCGGCCCGAAGGGTCGCTGCTCACCGGCGATTAAAGCAGGACAGCAGCCCATTCGTTCCTTTTCATCCATCACTGGATTGCCCAATCACATCTCTTCATTTCTCTTCAGGTGTCAGTCTGTCATCAGCTAGCCCACAAAGTGCTGCAGCACGGTTACTAACTGATGCACGCAAGTCAGACCACATATCTCCCGTACCAGCATCCTTACACTGGTTGTCAGTTAGTTTTCAATTTGATTTAAGATTTTATTTCTCGTTTTTAGGGCGTCGCACGGGTTAGCACCCTCATACCTTTCTGATCTTTTGAATTGGTACACTCCTTTTTTTTTTTTTTTTTTTTTTTTTTTTGGACCAGAAAGCTCAAATATTTATTCATCACTCCATAAAACCTGTCAACTGATCATTTCAGGCCAGTTCTTGCATAATTTGACATAACTCAGCCTTTTTTCACGGTTTCCCTTAAGGACGTCTTCTTGACAGTCACCTTTCTACTGAGACCATTCTCGATGAGGGTTCAGTGAAGAGAAGAGGGATCAGCTGAAGGTCCAGATGCATCTCAGGTCCCGTTTCAGGTCTTTACTGGATTGTTTTCCTATTTCTTAAGGACCTGCCATTCAGATACTCATCATCTGCTGTAGACAGTTCTTTTTTTTAGGCCTGAAATTTCTTTCATGTTTCACTTGTCAGGTTTCTTTTTTTTTTTTTTTTTTTGAAAATATTTTTATTGAAAAAAGAAAACAGTACTTGCAGTTACCGAAATACAATCAACCTTTCTTAATTTTCCTAAGTAAATTAACATATATATATATATGAAAAAAACAACAAAAAAACAAAACACAACGCCCCCCCCCCCCCCAGTCCCACACAGATCAACACAACCATCAAACATATTAGAGGAATATAACAGTAACAAAAGTAGATTTAAACAGGCAATACCTCTAGACTAGCAAAATAAGAGATAAAGGGTTGCCACTTGTGAAAAAATTTGGCTGTGCAACCTCTCAACGTATATTTAATTTTTTCAAGTTTTAAAAAAAACATGACATCTTTAAGCCACCGGGAAATAGTAGGATACTTAGCAGACTTCCAATGCAACAATATTAGACGTCTCGCTAATAGGGATGTGAAGGCTATAATATCCCTTTGTGTGGAATCAAGTGTAAGTGAGCGAGCAGGAATCCCAAACACAGCAATCAGAGGACAAGGATGAAGAGTTACCCCAAGAACAGTTGACATAATAGCAAAATACCTTGTCCAGAAACCTTGTAGCTCAGGGCACAGAAAAAACATGTGGCTAAGGTGACAAGGAGAACCATGGCATTTATCACATTTATTTTCCACTTCTGGATACAATTCAGAAAGTCTAGACTTAGAGAAATGCACCCTGTGTATGACCTTAAATTGAATAAGTCCAAGACGAGCACAGGAGGTGGAAGATCGTATCCTCGTTATAGCCCGTTCCCAAGACTCCTCATGTATTCGAAATCCCAGTTCTTCTTCCCATGTACGCTTAAGCTTAACATTAGAGTGGTTACTAAAAGACAGAATAGCATCATAGAGTTTCGAAATGGTTCCTCTGTGATGAGGAACAAATGATAACGTAGTTTCCCACTGCTGTTCTGGAGGTAAAGAGGGGAAATTTGGGAAACACTTAGCAACAAAATTTCGAATTTGAAAATAGCGAAACAAATGGGTAACAGGGAGATTGTAACGAGAAGACAAGTTGGGAAAACTATCGAAAACACCATCCACATATAAATGTTTGAACTGTTTTATACCCTTGTCACACCACACTGAAAATGTCGAGTCCAAAAGTGAAGGGGGAAACAAATGGTTTTCGCTTAGAGGACCCGAGGAAGACGGCATTACAAAATTAAAGTGACGTCTAAACTGAAACCAGATTTTGAGTGTGTTAAGAACCACCTGATTATCAGTGTACAGAGAGGGTCTCACGGGTAAAGAGGAATAGAGCAAAGCCGGTAAAGAAGAGCCCTTACATGATGATAGCTCCAATTTACACCACGAGGAACCAGAAGATTTTAGCCAGTAGCAAAGTTTATGGATGTGAGCGGCCCAGTAATAGACTAAAAAATTAGGTAATGCAAGTCCTCCACTAAATCTGCATCGCTGCAGCAAAGTTTTAGAGACCCTAGGTGGCTTCCCTCCCCAAATGAAAGAACCAATAATCTTGTCCAGTGAAACAAAAAAATGTTTCGGCAAAAATAAGGGAATTGACTGAAATAAAAATAAAAATTTTGGTAAGATGTTCATTTTAACAACGTTAATCTTACCGATTAAAGAAAGGGGGAGATTACCCCATCTTTGAATATCAGATGTGACCCTAGATATAAGAGGAGACAAATTTGCTGATTTAAGGCCAGCTAGAGAGCGAGTCACGTTAATCCCTAAGTACTTAAACCCAGACGGACTGAGACGAAAGGGTAGATCGGACTGTTGAAGTTGACGTGCTGCCGTATTAACAGGAAAACACTCACTTTTCCCCAAATTCAATTTATAACCTGAAAACGAACTGAAGTTCTCCAGAATACTTAAAACAGCAGGGATGGAGCATGCGGGGTCAGTCATATATAATAACAAGTCATCCGCATACAATGATACTTTATGTGTAATTCCATTACGGATGATTCCCCTGAATACAGAAGAAGATCGCAATGTAATAGACAGAGGCTCGATGGCAATGGCAAAGAGTAAGGGAGACAAAGGGCAACCTTGACGACAACCACGACCCAGCGCGAAATAATCAGAGTAAACATCATTAGTATGAACACTGGCTTTAGGGGACGAATAAAGAAGCCGAATCCAGGAAATAAATTTATCACCAAAACCAAATTTCTCTAAAACTGCAAACAAGTACTCCCACTCCACCCTATCGAAAGCCTTTTCAGCATCTAAAGAAATCACAAGTTCAGGAAGTTCAGATAGACGCTTTGAGTAAATAACATTAAAGAGTGTACGGGTATTAAAAAACAATTGCCGTCCCTTTATAAAGCCATTCTGCTCTTCAGATATAATTCGAGGAAGCACATCCTCAAGGCGAGATGAAATTACTTTAGCCAATACCTTTGCATCGGCATTAAGCAGAGATAATGGCCTGTAGGAACCACAGGAGGTTGGGTCCTTGTCATTTTTGAGAAGGAGCGCTATGGTTGCTTGTGTGAAAGTAGGTGGTAATGAACCGGTTTCCAAGGATTCGTTAAACACAGACAAAAGCAATGGTGCCAATTTACCAATAAATGTTTTATAGAATTCAATTGGAAACCCATCCGGGCCCGGGGCTTTATTAGACTGCATAGCTGTAATAGCTTTTAATACTTCTTCAACAGATAATGGGGAGTCCAATTGCCCCGCATCATTAGCACCAATAACAGGGTTTGAAAGATTATGAAGAAATGCATTCATTTTAGCTTTATCCGTGGGAAATTCGGACCTGTACAACAAAGAGTAAAATGTTTTAAAGGTAGAATTAATTTCCAAGGGATCTGTAGTAATATTGTCATCAGAGTGTTTAATAATGGGGATCACACGCGAGGAGGCCTGACGTCGTAACTGATGTGCCAACAAGCGACTAGCCTTGTCACCATATTCGTAATATGAGCCACGACTGCGTAGTAATAAGTGCTCAGCCTCTTTGGTTGACATAAGATCAAATTCTGCTTGCAAATCAAGGCGCTGCTTCAGTAATTCTGGAGAAGGGTTCAGTGTATAACTTTGATCAAGGTTACTAATTGCAGCTATAAGTTCTTTAAGCCTGGCATTAATCTTTTTATTAGCACGGACAGAGTAAGAAATAACTTGACCTCTCAGGTAGCATTTAAGAGTCTCCCATAGCAGAGAATATGAGACAGAATCATCCTGATTGAAGGACAAGAACTCCTCAATAGAGCCTGAAATAAATTCACAAAATTCTTTATCCGCCAGAAGGAGAGAGTTAAATCTCCAAAGTGGAGGGCTACGTTTATGGGTAGAAAGATGAACATCCAATAGCAGAGGAGAATGATCAGATATTACAATACCAGAATAGTCGGAAGAATTAACACATGAATTAAGAGTTCTGTCGATGAAAAAATAATCAATCCTGGAATAAGACTGGTGGACCTGAGAGAAGAATGAAAATTTTTTGATTGAAGGGTTGCGAAATCTCCATGGATCAACAAGATCATTCTGTTTCATAAAATCTGAGAATGTTTTAGACATAGATGATTGAGTCAAATTACGAGGACTAGATCGATCCAAAATTGGATCAAAAACACAATTCAGATCACCACCAAGGATAAGCAAATGTGTATTCAGAAAGGGGATGTTACTCAGCAATCTATTAGCGAATTCAGCATCATCAAAATTCGGGGCATATACATTTACCAACAAAACCTTTTTCTGCATTAGGGTACCAGCAACAATGATGTATCTACCGTTCCTATCAGCGACAACATTGGTCAAAGTGAATTGAACTTTCTTATTAATGAGAATGGCCACTCCTCTAGCCTTCGAATTAAAATTTGAGTGAAAGACCTGACCTACCCAAGGGCAATATAACCTATAATGATCCTTAATGCGAAGATGAGTCTCCTGTAAAAATGCTATGTCAGAATTTAGACGTTTCAAGTGAGTAAAAACCTTAGATCTCTTAACAGGGTTACCCATACCTCTGATATTCCAACTAATGAATCTAAGAGGCATACCTGACCCAGCAATGCTGGGGTCTATATTTCCATTAACCATTTACAAAAAGGAAGAGGAAAAAGACCAAACCAAAATGCCAGTGGCCATGAAGAGCCGAAATGGGACAGCCCCCCCCCAACCCAACCCTGAACACAAATACACCCCCAAGTCTCCACAGAACAGAACAAAGGAGACAGCAGTGTACCCCCAAAGTAGCAAAAATGATTCACCGAAGTGACTGGACTAATTGTTGTCTAAATAAAAATAAAAGCGAGAGAGGGAAAAATAACCTCTCACCAACTTCTCTACAGCATAACAGTGTGCGCGTAACAGTAAACATGTTTTTTTTAAAAAGGGAAAAAATAAAAAGGAAACCAACCAACCAAAAAAAGATCTCACAGTACAAAATATGACTTCCTCAGAAGGAGAACTTTCCAACAAATCACCGAAAGTGCATAAAATTTAAAAAAAACAAAAAACAAAAACAACATACATAAATAGATAAACAATTAAAACAAAAACAACCAAACAAAAAAATAAATAAATAAAAATTTAACAGAAACGAAAAACAACTCAGTCCTATGCAAATCAATGCAGCAAGCTTGGAGAAGATTGTGCCGGACTGGTCCGAAGTTCAAGAGTATATTATATGATCCAGTTTCAATAAATAACAATGAAAATAAAAGGAACCAGCACACCAACAGTACAATAACCAGCACAATGGCCTAAGAAAACAATGCACGGGTGGCGTTAAACCTAAGGAGACCGTGAACCCTTAGCAGCATTACAGTATCAAACTGAGGAGCTAACGAGGCTCACCCAGAAATCAAAGTTTTGACATAATCACTGGCCTCCTCTGCCGAAACAAAGTCCTTCTCGACACCCTTATATGTGATGCGGAGTCGCGCTGGATGAAGCAGGCCATACCGAACACCGTCAATGCCACGGAGTTGCTGCCTGACCGTGTTGAATGCAGCACGAGCCCGTGCCACCCTGGCGGTGTAGTCGGGGAAGACTGAGATGGTCCGATCTCCAACTTTAATCTGTCGGCGTTCTCTAGCACGTCGTAAAATGTCGACACAGTCAGTGTGGTAATGAAACCTGCATACAATGGCTCGTGGACGGTCGCCAGGCTTAGGTGCGGGTTGGAGGGTCCTGTGCGAACGATCCAAAAGCGGCTCCTTCCCCAGATCAAATGCTTCTTTTAGCAAGGAAGCTACGGCGGCAGTGGTGCACGTGTCAGGGCCCTCCGGTACTCCCACTATCCTAACATTGTTGCGCCGCGATCTGGACTCCAAATCTTCACACTTACTTTCCAGCTTGGCTACATGAGCTGTGAGACCCTTGATAGTGTTTTTCATCTCAGCTATATCATCAGAGCAGACAGTAAGTGCGTGCTCCATCTCCTTCACCGTACCTTTTAGCTCAGACATGGTAGCGTCATTTGCAGCTTTATCGATCGCCAGCTGCGTCTTCACCGCCTGCAGGTCGAACTTAATGGTAGACAAAGCATCACCCAGAGTATCCTGAAGTTCCTTTTTAAAGATGTCGGTGATATCTTTCCTCAGCGAAGCCAGCAACTCGACCTTGAGAGCCTCAATATCAGGATTAGCTTGACATGTGGGGGGCTTTGCAGGAGACGACGGCTCACTCGAGGGTGTGGTCGCGGTTTGCAAACTAGGCCTCAGTTGTGTCTGAATAGTACTGCGGGTTTTAACATTTTTTGCTGCCATTTTACGCCGGCCCGAGTAAAACTTCTCAACAAGACAATCCACAAACCAAAACAGGACTGAAAATACGGCCAAAACGCGCGAATAAATAACAATTTAATCGAAATCGGCGGGAGCTCCCAGACTCGCGTCCTACTCCATCAAAGCTCAACCGGAAGTCTCGAATTGGTACACTCCTGCAAGATCGCTGAGGTCTGCGGATCAAAGCTGTCCCGAGGTCCAGATTAAAGCCCAGAGGAGACCGGGCCTTTGCTGTGACTGCTCCTAAACTGTGGAACAAACTGCCCCGTCACATCAGGACCTCCCCAACATTAGACCCATCTGAAATGCCACTTTTATTCCTTGGCTTTTAAATCAGAATGAGTTTGTACTACTTCTTCTTATTTTATGCTTCTTTTTAAAAATTTGATCATGTGTGTCTATGTTTTATCTCTTTTGATAATCTTAAAATTACAGCACTTTGGTCACCAGTTGCTGTTTTAAATGTGCTATATAAATAAATCTGACTTTGACTTTAACTGGCCGGGCCCTCTCCTACCTTCGCTGAGCGCTCGCACCGCTTGTAGAAAACGTTAAGTGTGGCAGAAGTGGGGAAAAGGTGGAGCTGAGAAGCGGAGAGAAAAACAATAAAAAGAAACTAAAAATAGATGCAGCAAAATGGGTCAAATTAACCGACACGTTAGCTGCTGGACTGCCGCACCGTTAACAGTAGTACCAACAACAGCCAGCAAACAGGCTTCGCAGGCACAGGAGGTGCTGCTGCTGCTACACCAGCCGTGGAGAGGTGAGGAAAGTCATGACATGACAGTAAGAAAACAGATGGTGGGGCATAATTATCAAAGGAGAGAATCAGAGATTCAGGTAAAATTTGACCATGAGCCACCGCTAATGCTAACAGCTAAAGTGTAGCTATGAACTATCGTCACAGCTGTGCAAAAAGAAAGAACCCAACAGTAACTGTACCAACCTGATTAAGCCCTGTTTCAATATCTATAATCAAACAAAATGAAATATGTACATTTATTTACTTTTGTTATCTGCCTGGTCCAAAAATACTGGGGCCGATTTTCTGTCCCAGTCTAGCGCTGAGCACAGATGTAACTCATAACATTAACAACTCGACCCCATTAAGTGTCCCATTACGCTGGCCTAATGAGTGCCTTGGAACAGGCTCAGCCAAATGGAATGAAGTCATTAATGTTATTAATTACACCTGTGCTTTCTATTTTCCTGTAGACCTCTAACATCAGCCTCTGATCCCGTCGGTATTTTAAAGCATCCCATAACAAATCCGAGGTTTGTTTCAAGATGACAAAGGTTCAGATTTGTTCAGTATCCAAAGAAATCCCTATTAGTTACACATTAACAGCACAGTTTGAGGGTCCGGTACCTCGCAGAAGCTACTTCACTGTGTGTGTGTGTGTGTGTGTGTGTGTGTGTGTGTGTGTGTGTGTGCGCTTTTAATTTTTATTGTGTGTAATACTATTACACACAATACTATACTATTACACATATACTAAAACTATTGATAATAACTATTCTGGTTCTGCAAATACTAAAGTGGCTCCCTCCTAAAATCCAATTGTTACTATGTTGATTTCTTTCTTTCCTGCTCACTCACATGTACATATGTTTTCGTACTCTTGTCTGTCTTTGTCTCAGTTTTTCCTGGACACACACGCTCTATTATCTGTCACTCCAAGTCTTCTTTCTGCCGCTCACTGGCTCCTGGGAACATGTTGAATATTCATAACTGTCCTCTGATGAGCATGCTAAATGGGTGTCAGAATGATTTGGCCACATGACAGAAGTGGATTGTCTTTGATAAGCCCCGACTTGAGCCAGAACAAGGCGGCGAGGAGTAAAAGAGCGACAGGGAGAAAAGAGACATTGACCCCAGAAGTTTTTTTGGGTTTTTTTGGTTCTTTGTTGAACTGATCAGAACTTGGGTGTAGAAATGTTGAAGTAAGGGCTGGGCGGCAACGGAGGGGTCAGTAGGAGGGCGGACCCCTGTGGTGGCCCTGGGGGTGAAAGTCATTGTCACCAGGCTTTAATGGGTCCCAAAATTCCTCAACTGACCAAAACCTGTGAACGACTGAGAAACGAAAGACATTTGTGATTCAAATAAGTCCTGTGGGAGCTTCGCTGTGAGGTCTGGAGTTGGAAAAGGATCTCAGAGGAAACAAACGCGCTCCCATCCCAGCACGGAGAAGCTAACCTGGTATTCTTTTTTGCTACAATTTCACATTTTAATATTTTTACATCACAAAACTGTGGGATTTAGCTCGGTTTACTCTGACTGATGAACAAGAGCAGCGTGCACTTGGGAAATAAACCATTCCACTCGTTTGGCCACATGGCGGGGGTTAACATTCAGAGCACAAGGTTAAAGAAAAGCACAGAAACATTGGATTTAACATTATGAGAATACAGTTTATTTACGTTTTTTGACTAATTAACATTAGACCCTCTCTTTGTAGTAACAAAGTAAAAGTCTCCATTTCCTTGTATATGTAATAAGTACACAGCAAACAGAGATTTCTTGATTCATCCGTTTGGAACAGTAGAACTTCACTCATCCCGTCAGACTACGCAGCACTGGACCACGCTCGGCACAAACACGTATGACTTCACACATATAGGAATTCTGCATTCCATGTAAAGCAGTCTAATCTGAATTTATGGGCTGAGTTGCTATGACGCTCATTTAGTGGGAGCACGGAGGGCTGGGATTACAGGCATAGTTTCCCCTGTCAACCAAACATTTGGCTTCGCACTAAACCTTGATGGCAGAGAAAGACCACCAACCACTTGCAAACTAAAGCCCGTCATAATCTGCTGCAGGTAACCAAAATATATAAAACATCCATTCACGCTTACGCGCAGCACAAAATCACAAACTTCCCTGTTAATCTTCAGTAAATCTGCCCCTGATTTAGCTTTATCTGTCTTTTGTTAGCAGGGCTGGGGTTGTAGAATGACAGGGGGTCACAAGGGTAAGACTTCTTTTCCAACATCTGCTTAAAGAGAGGCGAGCAAGGGTGGGGAGCAATGCAGGACAAGGGGCCTCCCCCTCCTCAGCTCTTGAGCACACCACCCCAACCCCCAACTCTGATATTTTTGGAAGTCTTTTTTCCTTTATTTTTCCTTTTTTCCTCTTTTCCTTTCCTCTAAAACCCAAATAAAGTGTGTGATGGATGAGTGAGCAGGAGCAACACCTCCCCCATCAATCTACAGGCTTTAGGGAGGAGGGGAAGGCTGTCCCTTTGCAGGCCTCCGGAGCACCCAGCAGCATGCCCCCCATGTCTGTCTTGCACACAGACACTGGATACAAACATGCAGGAGCTTTATTACATAGTGGCCATACATACATAGCACCTACGAACACTCGCAGATGCAAATGCAGATGCAGATGCAAGTTCAAAGCCTTTGCACTTTGCACACATACAGTGCAGAAATGCAATGACACATAAAAGCAACATTCTGAAACCTCAAGCCTTATCACAAATACCCATCCATTACAAGTTAACAACCCCTTTAAAGCCCCAGCGACAGCAGATAATGCAAAATCTTCCCAACCGATGCACGAAGGAGAACATTTAATGTAAGGAGAGTGAGCAAGAAAAGAGTGTGGTGAAAGGAGACACCAAATGGTCCTAGTTAGTGGCTGCAGAGCGCAGAGATCTCAACAACAAAGTCTCCCTGAGAGCACCACCAGTGCAATGATGAATTCCAAGAGAATGTCGTCACCAGGAGCCGGGGAAAGGCAGGGAAGTGGTTTAAGAAGAAAAAAGAAAACCTTGGTTTCAGCCCAAGGTTTGTATGTCTGTCTGTGGAGTTGCAATATGCATTAAACGTACTGTATACTGTGTAAATATGCATGCGTGTACATCCAGAGGCTGGTCGGCAGACTTTCAGACGGGTCGATCGTATGTAACAAGATCACCGCTGTGCTCAAACACAGGAACCATTATATCATCATCCTGATAACAATACAAAGAATTTTCATGTAAAAACAAACAAAAACAAGAATGCTGGCACAAAATGTATGTCGCGAATATTTCAATTTTCCAACTCTTTACACACTCGTTATTCGGCTGGTAGGATCAGGAGCTCCAGCATTCTGCCCGAAGACGCGACGCTCGCTCAGACTTTCACTGAGTCAGATCAGACAAAATAAAGCTGCGACGACTTCTCAGATGTACCAGTGAACTGTGCCTTTGTCATCTGTCCACAAATCAGATCAACTACGAGCAAAAGTGAAGAAGAAAGATGAGGCTGCCTGCCTACTGCTGTTGAAGAGGTGGTGGAAGTACAGTGATTAGACAGTGCAATGACACCTGAATGCACAACTACGACTTGCTGATGTCTGTGAAGGTTCTCAGTCATCCAGGTCATCGTAGTTTAAGGAGCTTGGAAAGAAAAGCGTCTGGACTTCTTTAAGTTGCTCGAAGACGTTTCACCTCTGATCCGAGAAGCTTCTTCAGTTCTCGGGTCAAATGGGACATCTGGGACTCTCCACCATTTGCATATGTGGATCTGGAGCTTGAGAGCTCTACCCAATCGTAAACAGATGAGTCACGATGGATATAAATGTGCACACAAACACAGAAGCATGCACACACATGTTCACTTTATATGGTGGTATGTGTGTGCAAGGTTTATTTGCAGCCCCCAAACTTATCACGGGCCAAACCAAAGTCAGCAGACTTCAGGCTGCTTGATGTGGGGACGAAAATCCAGTGTTGTTGTCATTTTTGCTCGTGGGTCGGGCGAGGGCTTCCGGTATTTTCATGCCACAATCGAGTGAGCGGTTTCCCAATCTGTGTTGGGATACAAAACGAACCACCACACGATGAGAAGTTTTAGAAGTGCCAAGACTTTGAGTTTTTCTTTCCCAAACATGTAAATTTGCTGCATTTAATTATCTGCTGAAGTGACAGCATTGTGTCATTCAGACATAAGTCACTGTTTAGTGTTACGGTTTCATTCCAATGTTCCAACAAAAGTAAGCAGGAGAAGGTACGTGCATGATGTTGCATGGACAGAAAACTGGTTGCACTTGCGGAAATGACCACTGTTGGCACACGCAGCACAAAGCGTGTTGTGCACTGCTGCAGTGCGTGATGCCTGCTCCTGCGTTTCAGAATCAGAATCAGAATACTTTATTGATCCCTGGGGGAAATTATTTTTTGTTACAGTGCTCCATTTTAAACCAACATTAAGACAAGACAGACAATACGCTAACTAAGAATAGTACAATATATACATATATATACATACATACATACATAAGTCACTTATAAATAAATATTTGGAAAAGAAACATGTGTAGCTGTAGCAGCAAACAGTGTGTTAAGTGGATGCGTTGTACAGGGAGATGGCCACAGGCAGGAATGATTTCCTGTGTCGTTCAGTGGTGCTTTTCGGTAATCTCAGTCTCTCACTGAACGAGCTCCTGTGACTGACCAACATGTCATGGAGTGGGTGGGAGGTGTTATCCAACATTGTCTTTATCTTGGACAGCATCCGCCTCTCCAACACCACCTTGAGGGAGTCCAGCTCCATCCCCACAACATTGCTGGCCTTACGGATCAGTTTATTAAGTCTGTTGGCATCTGCGACCCTCAGCCTGCTCCCCCAGCATGCAACAGCATAGAGGATCGCACTGGCCACCACAGACTCATAGAAAATCCTCAGCATTTTCTGGCAGATGTTGAAGGACCTCAGTCGCCTCAAAAAATAGAGACGACTCTGGCCCTTCCTGTAAAGTGCTGTGGTGTTTTTAGCCCAGTCCAGTTTATTGTCAATGTGTACTCCAAGGTATTTATAGTCCTCCACAATGTCAACACTGAAGGTGAAGGCTTAGAGAGAGAGCTCTCTCTTTCTGCACTAGGAAAAGTCAAAAGCCATCACTTATGCACGCTGCGACATCAAATATTAAAATCTAGATGTTTTGGCTATTTTGGACAATCTTCACCTTTTAGTGAGATGAGCAAACTGAACAAGAGGTGCAAATTAGTGATGTGCACGTGAACACGTTCATCGCTGCGTTGAGTAGTACATAAAGTTTGCTAGTTCCCGCCTGGTAACTTTTAGAGAAAATGAACATCCTTTTCATTCATACACAAAGCAAACACATTAGATGCTGTCAGAGGAAGCCAAGAATAGCCACAGTAGAACTAAAAATACGAGTTATCACTGGCACACACTGAGTCAGTGAGAGGTAGGAGAGAGATGGAGAGATAGAAGTGGAGAAACAGTGAGAGAGATCGCTTAAGCAACAGCTGTGAACATTTTCCGTTTGAAGTGAAACATTCCTGCGTGCTCGTGGCCCTGCACACTCCAGCGGGCTTCCTCTCAGCTCCATGTGGTATTTGTCCCCAGCTAAGATCCAGGGAGTGGGAGAAAGAGCTGCAAACTTTCCCAAGGATAAGTTTGCCACTCTTGTCCTCTGTCTCAGAACAGCCTTCCTCCTCTCCAGCTCTCCTCCTACACTCCCGACCTCTCTTTACCGCCACCTCACCGTGACCTGCGGCTCATCAGTCGACCATCTTTAGCTGTAACTGCCAAGTTTGAGCCCTTTCTTATCATAAAGTGAAAAAGGTTTCGCCTAAAGCTTAGCGATGTAGAGTCTACTTGGACGTGCCGTGACCGCAGCTGGACGTTCATGAACAGGAGATCTTATTGATTAAACTTTGTCTGCATCTTCTGTTGTGACACAATTTCAAGATCTATAATTCGTGTTAACGTCACTGGTTAAAGGTCATGGTGTCATCGAGATGTTACATGTGATTGATTTGGAATTTTTATACCATTAAATCTCTTTTTTTTTGGCCTGTGAAGTGAAATGTATTTTTATTTTTATTTCTATTATTTTTGTTGTAACTGAAGAAACTGAAGCGTTTTGAAGTGAGATTGTCGTTTTGTTTGGAGGAAAGTTTGCGCTTCAGGGTCACCGCAGTTGTGACTTGGCGTGCGCTGCCTCAAATGGAGGAAACATTTCTTCCCACAAGAAGAACTGGATGTTATAACTTCCTCTAGTTTCTACCATTTGGAATTTTCCAGTTATTTTTGTTGTTGTTACTTTCAAAATAGTTCACTATAAGTGAACATGTAAATTTGAGTGTTGCAGGGAGATCCTTTTTCATCTGGTCACAGCGTTTCATCAACTTTAATTTCACGTTTCTCACAGTAGTATGACTTTGTAGCATAAACTGAAATAGCATTTAAAGATCTTCCTTCTCTCACACTGTCTGAACACCTTGTTCATCCAGTTAGCTAAAGAAGCTCAGCGGAGGTACATTTTTAGTGCTGTTTGTCTGTTTTGCAGAAGTATGCAAATGTACCATGGCCAAAATTTATGAAGCATGCTGGAGAGGTGGAGTGCAAAACCCATTACATTTTTCTGTGATTCCCGACTGCAACACGGGGCACTGGCTGAGTTACTAAATGTTACACAGCCTCGTGCATATTTCCTTCAAGGAACTGTCTGCTGTTGGGTCTCCCTCTGCTGACCCCTCTGCTGACCCCTCTGCTGCATTTTTCAGACCTCTTCACCTCCATGTCTCATGACAACTGTAACTGCTGTATGTGTGTGTCTGTGTGTCGCCCCCGAATTGTGTCTGTGCTTGTGTGTCCTCAGCATCTTGGGTCTCCAGTTGTGAGAGTAACACGACACTTTGGCCCCAGCCCGTTGCCACAGATGGTAAGAGCACAACAGCTAAGCAACAAGAGGGAAGCACGGAGGAAGTGTTGTTATCACCAGCTGGCTCAGCGGCTCAGCCAGAGCAGTCAGTAAGACGAGAGCAGTGACAGGAACGCGTGGGTGAACACTGTATGTAGCCTATATAGAGGCCCCTGAAGTGTAAGAGGACAAGTGTTAGGAGCGTGCACGTGTATACGCACTGTGCTGCTAGACACAGTACATGTATCCACAGCTGCATATATGTGCACATGTTGGTATGAGTATGCACAGCCTTTAATGCTGCTCAGTGCGGTGGCCCATACATGATGTACTTGCAGCCCTATGACCTTCATCTTGTTTGCGCAGCCTTCTGGGACGATGACAAGCTTGTGTGTTTGTTGCTGTGCTGTTTTTATCCCAGCAATTAAAACGGTTACAGCGATTTATTAACCACCGATAAGCTGCCTGCATGGAAGTATCAATTAAAAAAAAGTTTTACTTTGTGGCTTTTTAAGCCGACTGGGTCATCGGTCTTCATTTCATACACTACAGTCATCATTTCTGATTTGGTTGTGTTATTTGGATGCTTTACATTGACGCCTGCTCGAGTCGACGCCTTTCATTGTCTCTGAGGGATTTAGACCTAAAGAAGTAAGGGCTTCTGACAGTTGGGAGGATGCAGCTATGAGACCCCGAGTACCCGTAAAACTAAAACAAGAACACATTTCCTGTAACATACATTGATTCCCCTCCCCATTTTTGTGTGTGTGTGCGGTAAATGTCTTGTGTGGCCTTGTGGTGGTGTTACAGAGTTCACACACTCACTCGTCTGCCTGGGAAACTTCTCTAACACGCTTCATAACCTTATAAAAATTACTTATTGTCGCATATGTTCAAAAGTCTGTTTACAGTTTAGGGGTAGTTGGGACAACGCAAAGATATGGCAACGCATCATTTTCCAAGCACACTTTTTCCAAGCAGGCCCTTCTCTTTCCACATAAATCTTTCCATATTTACATCTCCATTTATAAAAAAAAAAAAAGTCCAAGGCCAACATTCCCTTGCTCTCATCATGTCATCCCACCCTTTCCTAAAAGCAGTTATTGTTAGCATGTGGCATCATTATATTGTTATATCCTAAAAACAAAAAGGGATTGCCCGTTTGAGGGGAGGCGGTTGGGCGGGAGCAAAAACCTGACATCATCTCTGCCTCGTCTCTTTTAATAGTTTTTTGATGTTCAAATTCAGCCGCACCTCTGTCACACTACATCTTTAAGAGACGAGCGCTCCTGTTAAGGAAGGCACTGTTACATAACGGACCCCCCACCTCACACCCCTGCCCCTTCCTGTGCACATGTTTTAGAGTGTGACTGCCATGAGCTCAACGCTGAGCGGGGGGACAGAGGACCCTCTGAATGATCAGAGCTGGTAGGGGGGAAGATAGAGAGCAGGAGCATGCACCCCCACCCCCCAGCCGTTCCCTGTTTGCAGACAATAGGACTGTTCAAAATAGTACCTTGCTTTTTCCAGGCTTCCTGTCTGTGTCCCAGCTTTACAATATTCCTTATCAAAAGGGGAATGCTAAATTAAACTGGGATGAAAAATTGGGGGTGGGGATGGGATATAAGATTGAGATCTTATATCCCATCCCCACCCCCAACACTTGCAGGCGAGGAAAGGATGGTTCAGTGCAGCTTTAAAGACGGCGAGATGCAGTTGACGATAGATGCAGAGGTATCGCACCCTGCAGTCAAGCAAGAGTGTGAACAGGACAGGTTACTGTACCAACACTAGCATCCTGTGCAACTCACGACTGGCTACGATGCACATGCAACACAGAGCGATGGATCTCTACTTAATCCTGCAGCTGGCATGCAAACCTTTTGAGATTAGTCGACTCTGACCAAATTAGACCACAGACAACAGTGCCTCACGTTGCAGGAACAACAATGGACACACATGCTGTCAAAAACAGGCTGTACATACCCACAGAAAACACAAATGAAAGCCTAAAATAGGCTTAGAGAGCGAAAATCCCCTAAAACCTTGTCTTGAGGTGGGTAAACAAAGTAAAAGGAAGTTCTGTAAGAGTCATCATCATATACTACTTGAGAAGCATTTGCATTCTCTGAATATTTGTTGATTGATGGGTTAAAAACAACAAAAAGGTCATTTGGGAGTGCGCGCTTACTTGAGATCTTGTAAAAAGGCTGATGTACAATTTGGGGGAATATCACTGATTAGATGTTTAAAAGCTAAATTGAATTTCACATTTTTGTGAATCAGATTTTCTTTTGTAATGAAAACTATAAGAACGAAAGTGTTCTGTGGACGTCCGGAGAAACAGTAATTTGTTACCATTAGCAGTATAGCTCGCTGGCGTTCCGCCACAGACTTAATTACAGTTGCAGAGAAACATCTGCTCATTGGCCAGTTTGACGGCCTGACATCTGTCACATTCACGCAACGCAACACTAAGAGGCACTGTTCATTACAGTTAAACTCCATCAGCATCGCATCTACAATCAAATCAAATCAAAACAAAACCATGGTCGGGAAACAAAAGTAAAACAAATTTTGCAAACATCATGTAAAAAGAGCTCCAGACCACATGAAGGACAGAGACTAATACGACGTTGCTCGCCAGATTTCTGAGAAAAGCAACCCGTCTTTCTTTCTCTTTCAAGCTCTCTGAGGCTCGCCGTGCTGCTGCAGTATGAAGACAGACCCTATCCTCCCCGAGGGTTCTGCTCGGTGCAAACCCAAGAAAGAGTTTTCTCTGCATTGTGTAGAAGACGTGTTGTGAAAGGTTTTGGCTCTGACTGCCTGGCAGCACAGGGGGTGCCTGTGTGAGGGCCTCATTCATGGCTGTAGAAATATGATGTGGTGAGTAGATGCATATGGGGCTGTACATCTCTCCCCTTTCTTTCTGAAGTGCATTCAAACCACGTCGTCCCACTGAGAGCTTCATTATACTGCCCAGGGGAACGCAAAGTCATCGTGGGTCTGTGGACTCATTGGCTTCTTTCTGTCTTTCTAATACAAATTACAGCAACTTAACAGGAAGGGTACCTCGTTGATCCTAGACGAGCGCCAGGACCGAGTGCCACACGTCCTGTCATCACAGATAAATGTCCCCTGCTGCTAATCTCGACTTTATTTTCTGAATGAAAAGGTCAAACGTATCGATATATTTCCTCAGCTCCATTGTTAGAGATGTGGAAGCATGCTTGCCTGCAGCTAAAATGATAATGAACTTTATATGAGCGTGCACAACAGCTCAGCTCTTTGTGCAACGCGAACAATGCGATTGTACACGTGAGCTTCAGACATCGATAAAACCCCATCTGAAAATGGGGCAATCCACAAAACCAAAATGTTTCAAGAACAAAACACAAGTGCCGATCACCAGTACGTATACTTGTCTCCTATTCAAAACAAGTAGCACATACCAGCGACAGTTGGATAGAATGTGGCCCCATACAATTAACAACAATTGGCTGCAGTCCCTTAAGGATTTTCTCAGACAGAAGTGCTTACAGTATCAATACTGTCCCTCCCTGGCCTGCAGTGCTGTGGTATCATATCTGGCCTCTTTGTGCGTGAGGGGATTTCCAGCCACTGAAACGGTGAGCCGGTTGGGAATGGGCATTTGTTCTCTGGGCGACGTTTCTTTAACTGTGGGAACGGTTCGCTCCGTGTAGGCTTGAATTCACGGTGATAAATGCGTCACGTGCATTGAAGTGACATCAGGCCCTTGTGGTGTCCGTCTGAAATGTCAGATTTATCTTCAAAAGTAGGATTCGGAACTGGATTAAGGCCCCCGGTGTCTGTCTCTGCTTTGACTGATTAAAGGCTATTAGCTCAGTGGCTCGAGCTCGAGTTCGGAGTGATATTATCTTGGAAAAAGCATTTAATAAACACTTTGAGAAATAGTATGAAAGCATTTCATCTATGGCTGTAGAATAAAGTAATTAGTATAGCAATGTTTTGCACACGTCCAGACTGATAAATGCCCTGTTACAGAATAACAACCATAGTTTTTTAATCCACAAATTACTGCAGTTTCCACCCAAAGCTATCTAACCACACGCAGACACACGTACCAAAGAGGAAGCACTAACATCAGCTTTATTAAGAATACGGCAATCGGAGATTCCTCACATTCTCACACGAGAAACAATTTACTACTCGAATCAAAGGACAGCCACCAGTGGACAAGAGACACAAGAAACTGTTTCTCCAATCAGTGTTAGTTAAAAAAACAACATACAAATACATAAAACGTACACATTCTTAATGTTAAAATACGCACCTAAACTAACTTACAGCACAAACTTCAACCTAACAGCCAGCGATACATTTCTAATTTAATGCAATAAAGTAGAAAGAAAAGAGAAAATGGCTACAGCTCTCATCTCCTTCATGTGTTTCGCAGGAAAAAAACTGGAACTGAAGTTGGGCGCTCTCTCTACCAGGAAAGGTAAACGTGATCACAGAAAACAGAAAACTGATTAAACTATATTAATATGGCTCATTTTGTACATTTCTATACAATATAATACAACTTCATACAATTTAAACAATCTTAATATTGTATATTCTGTGCATATTACCACTGTGACTGTTTCAGCCACTTGCAGTACACCCACACATAAGCTACATAAGCACTTGCTTTACTTTATTATTTTCTACGCTCAGATTTAAGTCTATTCTTTATTTTACTTAGGGCTTTATTTACTTGTGTGAAGGGAAGCTGCAAAGTAAGAATCTCACTGCTCTGCGTAACCACTTGTGTTTTGCAGTGTATATGACAATAAACGTCTTGAATCTTGAATTATTAATGTTCCAGTTGGAAATCTGCAAATTCTTTGCGTTCACTTGTATCATGTAGTTATATTACAATAATGAATAATCCAACAATTAAATCAAAGAATTGAATTAAAGGATGCAGGATTAAATCACAAGTGATATAAACTTAAGCCCATAAAAGATTTTACCAGTCAGAGCGTCACATGTAACGGCTGACAAACCTGATTCTCCAAATTACAATAAACTGTTGTCTGACAAAGAGTGTGCATGTGACCACAGATAGTGGTGCTTTTGTACAAGCAGATGCATAAACTTGTGTCTTAGTGACTAAATGACCAGGAAAAAAAGTTCAGTAATGGTCAGTCTGGTCAGTAATGAGCAGACAGAAGGTTAATCAGATCTAATGCAGAAAACCCCAGCTGCACAGAAACCATTCTTCTCTTAACAGACTTGTAGTTGCACAGATAGACAGACAGATGCGGCTTACAAAACAACTCTGGAAGAGGAATGTCAGCCATTTGGCATGTACAGTACAACAGATGAATGGCTTTTGTTGAGCGGTTTCACCGGTCTTAGCTGACAGAGGGCTAAAGTCAGTGCTCCCCAGCCCAGCAGACAGACGGCACAAAGACAGGCCAGTGTAGTTCATCCACAGTTTTTCTCTGGGGGCCTTTTCACAGCTAATCCACCAGGCCCGAGAGGAGCAGCAGGACAGGTCAGTAATGCTGCTCCACCTCTGTGGACGCCCTAGTCTTTGGCAGCATTATTGAGGCAGATAAAGGAGCTAGAGGCTGCCTTCTGTCTCTGAAGTTATTCTTGTCCAACTGATCCTGTTCCCTGACATTGGACTCTTAGAAGCAAGACTGGCAGCTCAGTCTGATAGCCAGGTAAGCCCAGTAGGGCCTGCTGTCACTATACTCTACCCTGGTCGGCCTGTCGCGAGATTAAAAACGCCTCCTTAAATACCTTCATCATCTGCGATACGTAACCGTTTCTTTCTTTGTCTGAGTTCCTCACCCGACTTTAGGATGATGAACATTTATTCATTATTAATGAAACAAACTTGCAATACACGCCTCTGACTTCAAAGGACTCTCAATGTGTTACATTCCATATGGTCCCTACCTCTGCGGTGGCAGTGCTTTCTCACAAAACTTAAACCCTGTTTTCTTTTTTGAATGAGAGAACTCTATTGTTGCTGAAATTGTCCATCCAAACCATAGCAACTTCCCCAAATCGGTATGCTGCAGGAATTTCTGGCTCCGCTGCCAACTCTAGCTACCTGGTAAAGGGGATTAGGGCTGCTTTATCCTTTAGTCAAGAATGCGGAATGGCTGAACTTCTGACCAAGTCAGACAGTCTTGACATTCAAAGCACGGGTTCCAGGGTGATGCCCCCAACCTCTGTCGTCCTTCTCTCAACTTAAAATCCCATCAGGATAATTTAGTGTTGAGAGGACTGAACAAACTACTGATGCTATAACCCAATATGACTAATTGATATTGACGTAGCCCATAAACAGTAGAAATTTCAGTTTGGTCATGTCTACAAAATAAATAAACAAATGAGTGGTTTTAAATACAAATAAGATAAATGCATACAATATTGGGTTGGTTCATTCACTTCTGTGAGCATGGAGCACTAGCTGCAGCCGGTTGAAGCGATAGTGATAGATAAGATAGCCGCTATTAGTCTCAGAGATGGGAAATTCACATTGTTACAGCAGCAAAACAGGAACAAATAAACATATACAGCATAAATAAGATGCAGAAGAAGACTGTGACCAACTTTATAAAAGCAGATGCTTTGGCATTTTGCAGGTTTGAGGAAATACATCACCGATGACCTTAAAGAGCCAACAGTTGCTGCGCATCAATCTAGGAAGGTTTCTAAGGCATTTCCAAACAATCTGAAGTCCATCTTTCTTCAATAAAAAGATAATTCACAAGTGGAAGAACTCAAGACAGTTGCCAATCCTCCCAGGAGTGTCCATAACAAAGCTCAGAGATAGCGCAGAAAACCCAGGAGCTAAGTGTTAAAGTTTATGACAGTGCAAAGACGGAGACTAAACAAGTGTGGTTTGCAAGAAGAAAGCCTCTTCTCTCTTAAAAATAAATCAATAAAAAATGGCAGTATAGCTTCAGTTTGCAAAGCTGGATCTGAGCACAGACTTCTGGAATCACGTCCGTTGGACAGATGGGAATAGCGTGGAGATGTTTGGTCATAACGTTCAGCATATAGCAGGGAGGGAGCAATGATTTCTCTTTGTTCTGAGCACCTCGTAGTCCGAGTTGACCATGAGCTCCTTTGTGTACCAAAGTATTCCAGAGTCAAATGTGAGACCATCTGTCCCACAGCTTGGTCAACTTTGGGTCATGCAACAGGACAATGACCCACCAGCAAATTTACAACACAAAGGATGGGAAAAAAGGTGCTGGAATACACAGTCAAAGTCCACATCTTGTAAACTTTGATGAAGTGAAGCAAATTTAGATATAACAAAGTTAGAACTTCGTGACCCTGCAACCTCTTTCCTCTGTCGCTAAAACATTAAAATCCTCTGTTAAGAGAACAAATTTATATTGAGCTGTCTACATCGTATCATGTGGGATTTAGGGTGCTAATCTGTGACGAAATCTGTGTGATCCTTTACAAAAACCTCCGTCAACAGAAAACTGTTTGCTAACATTTAATATAGGTCTTAAAATATCCGATATGGTTCGTGAATAAAGCAGCTTTTCTCATACTGTATTTATTATAAATATATCGTTTTTCTACTGTCACAGAGGGGAAAATGATTTCTTAAGTAAGCAAAGGCAATCTTACTGTTACCCAAGCATGAAGTTTGCTATGTTGAAAATGAGGAACAGAGAAACTTGCAAAAACCAAGGAATTTAAACTCAGGGTGCACAATAACACGACGTCTCAGTTTAGCATCCGCTGAATTTCCTGCACTGCAGTTCTTGTGCTAAAGGACGGAGAGAGTAGAGACTGGAAACCAGACAGAGGCAAAAAATGTTACACACACCTATAGGTGTGGATGGGAAACTGCCTCAGGCGATGAGGTGTGACCTTTTCCACAATCTCAGCAGTGAAACTGTGTGCTGTGATCATCAACAGCAATGAAGTTTAATAAAGGGAAGCGTCATCAGTTATTGTCTGACATCACCAGAGATGGGCAGTAACGCGTTACTGTAATCTGATTACTTTTGTCAAGTAACGAGTAAAGTAAGGGATTACTATTGCAAAAACAGTAATTAGATTACCGTTACTTTCCCGTAGGAACGCTGCGTTACTGCGTTACTAAAACCGGGATTTTTTTGCGAGAATGTCTCACGACAGTGACGTAAGCGAGTGCGACGTTCGTGACAACAGCTGTGTGCAGATCAACAATGGATCACATATCAAGTGCGGGAGAGAGTATGAGCGTGCAGCGTTTAAAGCAGCGGTCCCCAACCCCCGGGCCTCGGACCGGTACTGGTCCGTGAGTCGTTTGGTACCGGGCCGCGAGAGTTGAGGATCAGGTGTGAAATGTATAGTTTTCAGGGTTTTTATCGGTTTTCAGCGTTATTTTGTTATCGTTTTTATCGTTTACTCGCTTTTCCTGGGTCTTTTCACGTGTGTTATGAATAAATCTTCTTTTTTCGGTACCGGTAATAGTTTTATTTTGTTGTATTTGTTGTAAAATATTGTCGGGCATAAACCGGTCCGTGGCGCAAAAAAGGTTGGGGACCGCTGGTTTAAAGCGTGGAAGTACTGACCTTACTTTAAGCCTGCTTTACAGGTGAAAATAGAGCAAAAGGACCGCTAGTCTTTGATGTTATTTATTTTCTGCTGTGTTTTACTTGCATCTATTTGAAAGACTGAGTGTAAACACACACACACACACAAAAAAGTTAAACAAATTTCTTCCAGTCAGAGAATGTTGCAGATAATTTAATTTTTGCTTGATGCATAAATTTAAAAGAATAAAACTAATAAAACAAGTTTTAAAAAGAGACTTTTCCATTTGATTACATTTTGTATGATGGATTATGTAGAAAAAGTAGAATTGGGCTGAAAGATCTATCGCTTTATCACCTATTCAGGCTGTAAATCATGTTTTTAAAAAGTAACTAAGTAATTAATTACTTTTGAAAATAAGTAATCAGTAAAGTAACGGGATTACTTTTTTGGGGAAGTAATCAGTAATTAGTTACTGATTACTTTTTTCAAGTAACTTGACCAACACTGGACATCAAACTGCATTCATTTCTCCCGTCTGCCTGTTTGTCTTTTAAATCGGTGTATAAATAAGTAACAAGTGAAACAAAATAACCACAATAGGGACACACAGGTGGACAAAAGTGAGCTGTGGCGTGGGAAATGAAAAGACGTCACAAACAGTTTGTCATTAATAATTAGTGAGCATGTGCTATTCCCATCATCTCTGTATGGAAGCCCATTTCCGCCACTAAAAAAAAAAAAAAAAGTATCCATAACTCGAACTTTTGACTTATTTTCTCAAAATTTTGAGTTAATAACTCGAAGTTTCGCATTAGCGCTGCCAATCAGTAATCTACGTAAAGCTGAAGCCCTCAGCTGCAAATGCTACAGCTAAGCTACCAGTATTACGGTCGTGAATGCACAAATTGCTGATTATTTTCAGCGTGGCTTCACAAATGATGAAATCCCTGTGTTATTAGCTGAATCACATGGTGTTACTATCAGCAAACGTACTCTCGAAAGTGCCAATTTGTTGCGATCCGGTTTTGAGTGCACACTCGCCTGCGCCATATCCTTCCGGGTAACAAGAAAATGACGTCATTTACGTAGATTACTGATTGGCAGAGCGAACTCGAAATTTTGAGTTATTAACTCAAAATTTTGAGAAAATAACTTGAAATTTCGAGTTATGGATATGTTTGGGTTTTTTTTGTGGCAGAAATAGGCTTCCATATATCTGTGCATTAACCTGAAGAAAAAAGAAAAAAAAAAAAAAGGTGGGCAGTGTGCAGTAATCAGTCAAACGAGGTTCACCGTGTCCTTCCTTCTCTTCAGGTTCAAACACTGAGATAACAACTTAACAAAGAGAAACTAAAAGTAAAAAGAAGAGGAGAGACACATGTTTTATGCATGTATTTGATTCAGATGCTTTGACAAAATATATAATAAAACTTTTAACATCAGGGGCAGCTGGTGCAGTCCAGGGCCCAGAAGGAAGGAAGGGCACAGTCGACCTCAATATCAAATATCTTCTGAATATCTTCTTCTTTATTACGCTGCATGCAAGTCATTGCTGCATTAAATTAAATTTGGACAGACTGTAGTTCCACTGAATCTTTAAGTCATGGTTCTTGTGAACCACATATATTATGTGAAATATATTACTCATACTTCCTGACCTTGCTCTCTGTCACTTGTGGAAAATGCACGTAAACCTTTTGCCATCATCTATGGAACAAAATGTTTTTTAGCAAGTGTCATACAGAGTAATGCATCAGTGCACTACACGGCTGTGACTCTGAGCAGTGGCGTGAGGACCGAGAGATAAAGTGATACGTCGAAGTTCGAGACGAGGGTTAAACATGAATATCTGAAGACTGTTAAAGATATTAGCCTGAAAATTTGCACCGACTTTGGTAACCATCAAAATGAATCAGAGTCTCTCATTTCGGACAGAAACAGCCAAAGATTTCAGAGTATTAGCAAACTGAAATATTAAAAAAAAATCAAGCAGGCCTACCAAGTTGCATATCTAAGCGTACACTGATAAAAAAAAAAAAAAAAAGTGAATTAGTGACAATTTCTTTTTTTTTTCCTATTGCAACCAATTAAATTTTAGCTAAAACAAAAATATCACAGCAGTCATTACAAGCATACAGTTCTTAGGCAAAGCGCAGATGGTTGAGCACAAAATGATCTGTAAATTTGATGATTTGTGACCTGATGATATCTGAGATCTGGTTCAGTGAGTTAAATGAGTGTGCTTGTTTGGTAAAGCAACTCTAAGGACTGAATTCTTCAGGTACATATCTGTGACTGTCACCAAAAGCCCCCGTTGCCCCCAGCCGTGCACATGTTCTGCAAATACAAATGTTTCTTTTTATGCACACACAGAAATTCTTCATCACTTGTTTTATAGATGCACACAGGCTCTTCTACAACTCTGGAATTATTCCTGACTTAACAGCGCTGGATTTTTCTGACATTAATTTGTGTCTATTTAAGGTTTGGCCAACAACCAAATTCATATAATTATAATGCTGAAATTCATGTTTGAACAGTATCCATCCTTCCATTAACGATGTTGCGTTAGGACAGGTAAAACCATGTCCCCATTTTCCCACTCCTCCCCTTTTCGCCTCTAAGCTATCCTGCAAAAATAGCTATCATTGATCGCATTCCTAAGCCATGACCCTGCGCTGTAGGTGACTCACAATAAATTATGAAAATTAAAAAACAACTGCAAAGTTAGAGCTGAGCAATTAACTGATAATTAACCAAAGCTGCCATTTTATTTGGAACCTCTAACTGACATCATCAACATAATGTTGCTCATTTTGTAGGTTTGTTAACCCTTTAAGACCTACCATAGAACCAAGTCTGCCAGACCTTACTTTATATTTTTACATGCTGTGGAGCCATTTTTGGGAGCATTTCAAGTTGCTATACATCAATACAACCATTATAGCCCAAATTTTAATAATATGTATGCATTAAGTCCATAGTAACCACATAAATTGCAATAAAGTGCAATAAACTACAAAAAATTTGTATATCGTTTTTGTTTTCTTTACATATATTTCTAGTTAGAGAAATTTACGAGGCTTATCCCTCAAAACTGTAAATACAAAAAAGTTGTAAAAAATAGTTTACAACAACAGGAAATTTATTTTAAGTGTCTTCATAGTTTTATTTTTGAGATACACCAATTTTTATACACTGCAGGAAAAACGAAAATAAATATTATAATGCAAATTTGCAAAAAAAACAGCATATGCATCAAAATAAACTATTTAAAGCAGTGCAATATGAGTTCTAAGCATCCCAGAAACTATTCAGAAAAGCATAAAGTCAAACATGACTTTTAAAAGCACCAGTAAAGGCTTATAAGGCCTACAAGTAAAAAACTACATTTCCCGCGAAAATGACATCACTTCCAGTTTCGGGCAGGTCATGGCGGACATGCAATAGTTCGCACTGACGTCTATTCCAATGTTGGAAGTGTTACGAACAGCTGATCGGATCGGCAAACCGTGTTTCTGGAATATTATGTTTGTGTTGCTGCAAGTGCTTTTTATGCAATTTTTGCAAAGCTATATGTGGAAGGAAACCGTGGCCGAGGACAAGCTGATGGCATAAGATGCAAGTACAACTCCTCCGGTTTCATATGCAAAAAAACTTATTGCGCTAGCTTACGTGGTTCCGGTTCTACCGGGATTTAAAAATAGTTACCCAAAACAGAGCGTGCTGCTCTGACCAGCTTTAAAGGGTTAAGATTCTGTAAATGGCCTGTATTTGTATAGCGCTTTACTCGTCCCTATGGACCCCAAAGCACTTTAGACTACATTCAGTCATCCACCCATTCACACACACATTCACACACTGGTGATGGCAGCTACATTGTAGCCACCCTGGGGCGCACTGACAGAGGCGAGGCTGCCGGACACTGGCGCCACCGGGCCCTCTGACCACCACCAGTAGGCAACGGGTGAAGTGTCTTGCCCAAGGACACAACGACCGAGACTGTCTGAGCTGGGGCTCGAACCGGCAACCTTCCGATTACAAGACGAACATCGCCCCATCGATAATAAACCTAGTTTCAGGTCTTATTGCCGAGCCCTACGCAAACTTGCAGCTAACTCGATTAAAAACAAAGATGGTGTCACACCAAAGGCAGAGTATCACATCTGTTACAAGTGGCAAACTCTAACAGTAATAATGGCTACAACATGTAACAGTGAAGTGCCTACAGAAGAGTTGCCCTGCAGGCACTACATTCATTTTACATAAGTTGTATTCATATATAGAGACTCAGAATAAACCCCAATCTGAGGTAAAAGAAGCTCCGTTTGAGTTTAAAGTGTAAACGTAAAATTCTGAGAAACCGTTGTTAGGCCACAGCCCAAACTACGATCAAAGACAAAAACCAAATCTTGTATTTATCTCAAATGAAAACCAAACGGGGCTTTTCCATTTTTAGTCGCTGCTTGTTCAAGTGATACCACATTACACGAATGAACGGTATAAAAAAGAGAAAAGAACCATAGAAAACAAGGTGTGTCTTGGTTTGGCAAGCTAAATGTGTTTTTTCTCTACAGAAGAAAAAGAATAAACAGGAACTTCTCCAATAAATATGTTTATTGCAAAGATAAAAATTAAACAGTGTAGTGAGGGTTTCTATCCATTTTGTTGAAAGATTCACAAGGTAAGTCCCAGTGCTCACACAGCCTCTCCTTTCCTTCATGAGCCAGTATGTCCTTGGTGGAGGATGGGATGCACCTGTGAGGGGGATGCTGCAGCCACAGCTGACTTCTCTCAGAGAGCCAAGTCTATCAAGGACAGCTAGAGCGAGACATACCAAAGAAAGCGCCGCTATCGCACAGAAACTGACAGCTATGAGTGAGAGTGTCAATCTCTGTCCCACATTTAGAACATAATAAACATGCAGACATGCATACGCACACCCATATACACACAGTGTGTATTTACTGGATCAGCATAAAAATTCTTCCACTCTTTTCTTCTTAGTTTGCAGCAATTCCCAAATTCCCCGAAAACCCCGGGGTCAGCCAGAGAAGGGAGGACCGAGGCTCTGAGCCCGACACCTGATGCCCTCCTCCTGGCACCAAGGGCCACTGAAAGATTCCTCAGGCCTGTGAAACCAGCCGGCTGCACACAGGGTTCAAAGATTCATCAAATTCCAGGGCAGCTCTCGGTGGAGAGTTACTTTGCGAACGACCACACAGAGCCAAAACCTAGCAAATATTTGGGAATGGTAATTATAGACTCAGTCAACCTATAGGGGGCAATACATGCTGCTTTGCATATTAATGAAACGCTTATTCACCACATTAGTGACGTCTATTATCTATATAGACACAGAAATCATTATTATTATTATAATGAGAGTTGATGCTGGACTGCTGGACATCCACTACGGCAGATGATGAGGGAACAAAACAATTTGGGAAATGTCCTGTTGGGGTGGAAGCTCCTTGCTATGATGGACGGATGGTATGTCTGTTTATGCATGCATGCGTGTGTGTGTGTGTGTGTGTGTGTGTGTGTGGCCTGTCCAGATGGACTAAGGACCAGTATGGACGGACTGGGGTCACAACAGAAACCAGAGCATCAAAGCTAAGAGGGATGCTTCCAGAAACTTGGCACTTTCAAGTAGCACTTATCCAGGGGTATCGGATAAACTTAACCCTGCTGTCAGAATGGGTGCCTGGAAGGAAATGAGTCGAGGGTCATGACCTTGAAAGCACAAGTCAAACGTCGCCGGCCACGGCACAGAGAGAGTCACAATGTAAGGAGTGCAGCCCCAGCCTTCTCGTGCCAGATGGTCTGAAAACCTGAGTCGACCTCTGATGGAAATCTCTGACGGCTCTGGTTCTGTCTCAGGCCCCTCTGCAACAGCAGCAAACTGATACATATGTAACGTAGCAACTGTCACAAGGCGACCACACAGCACTTTGGACCAATTTCCTTTCATTTGTCTTCCAGTTAAATCCAAAAACTCACGAGTGTTAGCTTTGAAAAAGAGGAAGTAGGAGACTAATTAGTTAATGAAGATGTGAAGCCATATGTTTACTTGACTGGGCTGAATTTGTTCAGCAGCAATCTGATTGGTGCAGCTGTATCATTAAAAGTGAAGCAACATTTGCTTCACAGTGACAAATGTTTCTTTTTTTAAGGTGTCTTCAGTTCTAGTCAGCCAAATACAAGCTAGTGTGAACACCGCCATTAACCACACTGCCAACAACACAAGTAGGTCATTATGATGCATCGCTACTTCTCTCCAGCATCACTATGGTAACAAAAGTAACAAATAATTGATGCAGCACATCTCTCGTTCACACATTTTCTCTCGACTCCTATATCAGGTAATCATCTCATAGTAAGCAACCCTTACTTTTAACTGTACGTGCTGATCCTCGCAGATGTCAGCAACTACAAGTTACTATAGGAATTAAGCTAGCTTTACAGCAGATAGACCGGGTGATTTCCTGACTTTTTGAAGTAGCCAACATAGTGCACATGCTTTTTTTCTACTTCCCCCTGAGGTCCCGTTGCAGTGTCGATAAATAATGTTAATGGCTGTTTTGGCCCCTAAACTGACAAGGTAGGATCCGAGAGTCTCACAGTGTTTGCTTTGTGCCAACACCCACTGAACATCCAGCTGGTTTAAGGTTCAGTCAGCGATGTTGCACGAGCCGTTTGTGCTCAGGCTGCCTGCAGTGGCTACATTAGTTTTTGTTTATTTGAAATTTATATTTCCTCAAGCGTTGCCATCTTTAAAAAGTTGTACCTTTGTATTACTTAACAAACAGAGCAATAATCTGCGAACATATTTACTATTTCTCATCTCTAGATTTTTCCAGCAGGTCTACTGCTTTCAGTAGGGGCGGGGCAGTCACATGCTCTTGAGATATAATAGCTGATGGTCCCAAATGATATTTTTGTTTTGTTACTTTGTCGGAGATTCCCAAATAAACTGATCCGAGCATTGTGGAAACACATTTACAGAAACATGAAACAAAGCACCGCAGGTTTCCGGATTCATATTTTTTTGCTATTGTTCTTGTTTAGTCAGCAACAACCGGAAACATTTTCCCATCATCAGTAGAATGACCACACGATTGATGTGCGGACAAAGACATCCTACATTTTGTGTCCAACAGGAAACTTGAATGCACTATTTCCAAATCATTTCCTCCGCTCAGCTCTGTGTGCTTTCAATATGTAGCAACGTTTCTAATGAAATAGTCTCTTATGAAATAATCTTCACTGATAGCCTTCCTGGCAGTGACTCTTAACTGCCAAGAGTGATGCTAGTGATGGATGTTATCACTGATGCTACATTTGGTATTAAATGCAAACAGCCTAAAATATAAAATCCGCCTGATAGAAAGAAAAAGCTCCAATGTTAGATTGACTGCATAGAAAAAAGAAACTTTCCCGGCGTTTGCTTACTTTTCTCTTTAAAATGTTATTTTTGCTTTGTGAATCAAAAAAAGAAAGAAGCAAATAATGTGAGAGAAATAATAGTTGTCGAGCAGGAAGATAATGCTTGTTTCTATGCATCTATGCTGCAGGGACACTTCAGTACATGAGACAGTCAAACCTCAACATTATCATTATGAAGCAGAATTATGAGTTTATCTAAAACTGCCAATCCAACAAACTTCACTGTCTGTAACACTAAACACATACACTGTGGCAACATAGCTGTCAGAGAAATTATTATTATTTTTTTTCCATTTCAGAGACGCTGCATTTTTTTGTTTTGTTTTGACATTCACAAACTGGTGAAATGTTCCGATTACTGGTGAGGACCAGTGCTGAACTGGGTGCATCAACCTGATCACACAGAGTCAAAATGATGGGTTTCAATTTTCTGACAGCCAAAGCACAGGCAGTGTGATTTAGTGATCAAGGATAAGAGCTTTTACAACACTTAAACCATCTTTAAAAAGCGTAACTGACTGAAGGCTTCTTCACTTGCTCAAAACAAAACTGAGCTTTGACACTGGTATTTAAACCAGCGACCTCTCAAGCTCTCTCACTGACCCTATTAATATTAATGTCAATAAAAGTTGTATATATGCCGCGTCTATACAAAAAAAAAAAGCACAGGAAATAGAAAAACCAAACCAAAACACCAGTCGCCTCACATTCCTAGAAATCCTCCCAAAAATGAATACCAAGAACAGGACGTGCATGCACTCTTCTCTGCGTCACAGTGTTTCCATCCTGCGTTTAGCAGCTTAACAACGGCTGCTTTGTTGATTCTTACACACGCCATGCCCTGACTTTTACGTTACATGGACTGTGGTGACAGTTTGCGTATTACTTGTTACAAATGACACTGTTTTGCATAAATGCTGCATGCTTTCAAAACCAGCAGTAAATTCTGGACAAAACATGACAAGAACCGTCATGGCAACGCAGAAGTAGGACACGATGACATGATTCTGCTGCTGCCATTATTTTACAACTGTACCATATCTAAGAGTGTAAGTAGTACTGTAACCAAAAAAACACTTTAATACATATAATGAGGTTAGCAACTGACCGTGTGGTGTTCTAGTAAAATGTGAAATGTGTGGTTTGAGACAGGGGAACTACGTGCACGTTTCTCTACGACTGCCACAACACTTTATGATAAACAAACATGTAAACATGGAGATTACACAGAAACATACATCACATGCAAATACACACACAAACATGACTCATCTTCACGTCTCCTTAGATTTGCATGAATAGTCACACACACACACACACTTTAATTGCGACTACAGACAAACTATGACAGTCAATGGGAGGTTGCATCAAAGTCAGTTTTTGGTTTGCTGGCAGAGTGGTGACTATCTTTCAAGGGACACTGGTTCAACGGTTGAGCCCCAGATGGTTGCACACCTGTGGGCCTCAAAGAACAGCCAGCCCGTAGGAACCTCCAGAGTTTGTCAGACGTTTTCCAAATTTCCACCTTTTGTGTTGAACATATCGAAAATGCACTTTTCAGTCCTCACAGAACAGCCAAATTTTGGGATTAAAAAAAATGATACAAATGAAAGACTGAAATACCGTTTTTCACTTAGTACTTGTTCAAAATGGAAACACGTACTAACATCATAAAAAACGTCTCGGGACTGATCCTGAAAGCTTAGCACACCTTTCTGTCTCTCCTCTTAGATTTAGGTTCAGACTCTGGTTGGGCTGAAATTTCACAGAGTTCCTGAATAGTCATTCCTATGTTTTGTTACTTGTATGCTTTAAGTCATTTCTGCCACCTCTACTACTACTACTATCACGTTTGCTGTTGCAAAATTCTGTAATTTGTCCATATTTAATTTATTTAAGCCATATCACATGAGAGGGAGTGGATTATATTCAGTGCATGCATGCGATTTAGGATTAGGATTCAGCTTTATTGTCATTACACATGTATAAATACATGGTAACGAAGTACAGTTTGCATCTAATCAGAAGTGCAAAAGCAGTAAGTAGAGAACAAATACACAGAAGTACTGATATATACAGATAAAGGTAGAATAATGGTGGAATAGTTATATTATTATTGTTTTTATTATAAACAATAAAAAAAGCAATTAATTCTTTATATTGGATATTTTACCCTCATGTTAACAAAAAAAAGAACTAAATACACTGTCTTGTTAATTATAAGACAATAAAGATATAATAAAAAAATATCTACAATCTGACTCATATACAGGGATACAGAGAAGGTGCTCAGGTGCTGTGGCTGCAAGACCCAAATCCTTACCCCTCAACCAGTGCTCACAGTTAGTATGAGGTATATGTCTTCATAGACTGATTATTTTTTGAAAATGTGTTTATTTCCACATATATGAACACGGCACTGTGCATTATAGCCAAACACATATGTTGGTATCATCTGTCCAAAGGACATTGTTGCAGAAGTCTTGGGAATTGTCCAGACATAGCTTTGCAAAGCTGAAGCTGAGATCTTGGTGGTGTCTCTTCTCACTGATATTGTGTTAATGCACACCTGAATATTCCAAACCTGCAAACTGCCAAAACCTGTACTTTAACCCTTTAAGACCTACCATAGAACCAAGTCCGCCAGAGCTTATATTATATGTTTACATGCTGTGGAGCCATTTTTGGGAGCATTTCAAGTTGCTATACATCAATACAACCATTATAGCCCAGATTTTAATAATATGTCTGCATTAGGTGCATAGTAACCACATAAATTGCAAAAAAGTGCAATAAACTACAAAAAATTTAAAATCGTTTTTGTTTTTTAACATGTATTTCTAGGTAGAGAAATTTAAGAGGCTTATCCCTCAAAACTGTAAATATAAAAAAGTTGCACAAAATAGTTTCCCACCACAGGAAATTTATTTTAAGTGTCTTCATAGTTTTATTTTTGAAATACACCAATTTTTATTTACTGCAGGAAAAACGAAAATAAATATTATCATGCAAATTTGCAAAAAAAGCAGCATGTGCATCAAAATAAACTATTTCCAGCAGTGCAATATGAGTCCTCAGCATCCCAGAAACCACACAGAAAGTCATAAAGTCAAACATAACTTTTAAAAACACAAGTGTAGGCTCATGAGGCCTTGATGGTAAAAAACTACATTTCCGTAAAAATGACGTCACTTCCGGTTTCGGGCAGGTAATGGCGGACATGCAAAAGTTCGACCTGACGTCTATTCCAACATAGGAAGTGTTAAAAACAGCTGATCGGATCGGCAAAGCCTGTTTCTGGAATATTATGTTTGTGTTGCTGCAAGTGCTTTTTATGCAGTTTTTGCAAAGCTATATGTGGAAGGAAACTGTGACCGAGGACAAGCTGATGGCATAAGATGCAAGTATAACTCCTCCGGTTTGATCGGTTTTAAAGGGTTAATGGAGGTGGTCGCCTTGCCAAGGATCAGTTAATCAAGTGTATTTAATTAACCTGGCTGCTAGTTATTGTCTTAATTCCAAGATAAAGCATTAATGGTATCATTCACACAGCGCTTCTGCATTTTTGATTAATTCACATTAAATAAATATTACAAAGTGTAAAATGTCATATGTTGTTGTTCACCTGAGATGATAGTTTTCTCATTTTAAAACCTGCTATAAGCCAGAAAACCTTTTTACTATGATTGTATGTAGGTCTACAGATTCTCTGCATCAGGTCATTTTAAAATTTACTCTGCCAATAGTGATAATTCCAGTTGCTTTGGTGGCGTGTGGGACTGATTGATCAGGCAGGATGATTAGGACTAAAAGACGTGGGACATTTCAATATTTAATATAATTCAATAAGAAATGAAAATAGTAGCGTCTATTTATTATATAATGCTATGGCCACTCACTGCCATGACATCCTGCACGTCATAGTTCATCTCTTTGCACATCATGGGTCGCGTCTGTAACAGTTTGTTTACTGCCAAAGCTTTGGACCCATCTAGGAACTCTCCCTGGCTTCAGAGGGCTTTTGCACCAGGCCGATGGTGCCATGCAGACAGTATTTTGTTGGCAATCAAATCTGGCAGTCCGCTGTGGTGAAACTGTCTAATGTTGTTTCTTAATGGAATGAATTATTTAATCATCATGCTGCATCAAAGGAGCGAGTGACTGGACTTTGTGTTGCAGAATATTTCACAGCCCTCCCGTCTTTGTCCAAAATCATCAGAATAAATCTGTTTCATATTTCATGAATTTCAAAATGAGCACTAATAGATAATTATATCAAACTAGCACAAAGCCCAGGGTACAGTGATGCTATGGAGTTTGATCCTAGTTGTCCGGATGTATTTTGATGACGGCTTTATTATTACGTATTAAACAATTTAAAAAATAGAAACAAAATCCAGTGTTTAGACTTTTTAGGATTGAGGTAAGCATTAACAGCATTTTTAAAGCCCACGTTGTTGCGCCATCATAGGAAAAAAGTGGATGGTTTTGTGCTCGGGTTGTTTCCTCAATATCGTTGGCTGCTGACCTTCATAACTAAACTTAATTATTTATGGAAATATATTCTTGCAAACTTCAGTTGTTTACACACTTGATCTCCAGAACAAAATAGGAAAAATCAGTTTGGGACATGTGCAAAGTTTTTGTGCATATAAGTAGATAATCTGTGTCAGACGTGCTCTCATTCCGGGAAATATTCCATTTAGCTTTAGCCAGAGTGCTGGAGGAGTAAATGGACTCTATTGGTTATTAGTTACAATAAATATTGTTTTTTTTTATTTGGTTGAGCACCCAAAACACTTCTACTCAAGTCTTATTCCTACAGGTACACCCACATTCATACACACATCCCCAAGTGCAACTCAGGGTTCAGTATCTTACAAACCGGATCTTACAAAGGACAATCACTTGATTCTCACTTGTGCAATCAGACCCATGATATCTGAGTGCAATCACACGTAGCTTGGGTTCCCCAGTTCCTCCAGTCCATGTGTCAAAGTATCCTTGGGCAAGATACTGAACCCTGAGTTGCCCCCAACGCTTCCATCGGAGTGAGTGTGTGTGCGTCCATGTGAAGTCAGATTAAAAGCGCACACTTCAATTCAAAGTAATTTTATTTATACAGTGCCAAATGACAACAACAGTCACCTCACGGCGCTTTATATTGTAAGGTAGACCCTACAATAATAGAAAGAAAACCCCAACAATCATATGACCCCCTATGAGCAAGTGCTTTAGCAACAGTGGGGAGAAAAAACTCATTTTTAACAGGAAGAAACCTCCAACAGAACCGTTTGGGGTGAGTGGATGAAGACAGGACAAACACATGATTCGGAAAAGAGACAGAAATTAATAACAAATAATTAAATTCAGAGAGGTTTATAAACACATAGTGAGTGAAAAAGGTGACTAAAGAAGAAACACCCAGTGCATCATGGGAATCCCCCGGGGAATTTTTAGGACATCCTGATAATAATGAATTACAGTCGTCCGGCCTAGAAGTAATAAATGCACGAACTAGTTTTTCAGCGTCACTCTGAGAAAGGACGGTTCTAATTCTGGAGATATTGTGCAAATTAAAGAAAGCAGTCCTATACAGCTCTAAGCTTTTGTCAGCCTGGCTACAGTGCTGAAGAGAAACCCAGGCTTGTTCTTATTTCCTTCAATCTGTGATGAACAGTAATATGTTCTAGCTTCATGGAGGGCTTTTTTATGCTCTCTTATTTAGAAATTATGATCATCTAAATTAGTGAGAGGCAATTTCCTCTCCAGCTTTATGAGTTATCTGCTTTAAGGTGTGCGTTTGAGAGTTATACCTGGAATTCAAGCACTTCTGATTTGGGATTTTCGTTTTCAGAGGAGCTACAGTATGTAAAGAAGTAAATATATTAACAAGATAATCTGTGGGAAAAAGCGTTGAACTTCGCTGTGACGCTGAAATCCCACTGGTGGACCTGATCACAGCCACAGAAACAGCAATTCGAAACAACAACATTGCAGAAGTGGAAGCAGAGCAACTGCGGACGAAATCACGGCCGGTCTCAACAATGCAAAGCCCCCAGCATCCAACATCAGCATGGAGGAGAGGAAGGCACTCACATCACTCGGTAATGACAACAGCATTATCATCCTTCCGACAGACAAGGGTAGGTGCACGGTTTAACTAAACCAGAAGGACTATCGTAAGAAATTCTTGTCACTGCTCAGTGATGACGATACTTATGAGCCCCTGAAATGAAACCCAGGAAGTGGCTACAGGAAGAGGGTGATAGACTGTCTGAAGCAGTTAGAACAACACAAGGCTATTGACCGGACCTCATACCACAGGCTGTACCCAGGAGAGTCTACACCAAGTCTGTATGGTTTACCGAAGATACATAAACAGGGTGCACCTTTAAGACCGATCGTCTGTATGATCAACTCGGTCACCTATAACATCTCCAAGTTTCTGGCTTCGATCCTCAACCCGCTGGTGGGCAGCTCTGAACACCACATTCAGAACACCCTGGATTTTAGATTAGATTAGATAGATTAGATAGAACTTTATTAATCCCTCGGGTGGGTTCCTCTGGGAAATTCGATTTCCAAAAAAGCACAGCACCGACAGAAGTTACAGAGTTACAGAATATTATATATATATATATATATATATATATATATATATATATATATATATATATATATATATAATACACACACACACACACACACATATATATATATATAAATACAGAGACAATATAAATAAAATATACAAAGGGGATAAATAGAATAAATAGGAATAAAAATAAAAATACAAGTGAATAAAAATAAAAATACAAGTGAATAAAAATAAAAATACAAGTGAATAAAAATAAAAATACAAGTGAGAAGGTGAGAGATGTCATTACGGAGGCAGATGAAACCATAGTCTCGTACGACGTTACATCTCTCTTCACTTGCATCCCAGTCACGGAAGCGTTGGAGTTAGTTCGTAAGAGATTACAGGATGACCCCAACCTCAGCAACAGGACCGCTCTCAGCATTGACCAAGTGTGTTTGAACTGTGTCTTCATTCCACTTACTTCACATACAAGGGTCAGTCCTACAGGCAGAAACATGGGTGTGCCATGGGCTCCCAGTTTCACCCATCGTGGCCAATTTGTACATGGAAGAAGTGGAAAAGAGGGCTTTGCTATCCTACCCTGCAACACCACCAAGCCACTGGTTCAGATATGTGGATGACACCTGGCTGAAAATCAAATCTCAGGATGTACTACATTTCACGGATCACATTAACTCGGTGGACCGACACATCAAATTCACCAGGGAGGATATGAAAAGTGGCAGGTTAGCCTTCTGTGACTGTGAGACAAACTGGGCGTCATCAGGACGCTACAACACAGAGCGAACACCATCCCCACTGACACAGCAGCCAGGGAGGCAGAAGAACATCAAGAAGGCCCTGAGTAAATGTGGTTATCCCCACAAAGCTGGGAAGGCTCCTAAAGAAAGCTCCAGCCGATCCAGGAGAGAAGAACAACCGCTGCCTAAGTGAAAACCTGTAGTGATCCCGTACGTGTCAGGAGTATCGGAGCAGCTGAGACACATTTTTTCTAAACATCAGGTCTCTGTGACTTTTAAACCCCAAAACATGCTGCGGCAAAAACTGGTCCACCCCAAGGATCGGGTCCCCCGACACAAACAGAGTAACATAGTGTACGCTGTTAAGTGCAGGAGGATTGCCAGGATTTATACATCGAGGAAACCAAACAACCTCTGGCTACAACACAGAAGAGCCACCTGCAGTCTATTCACACCTACAGGCCAGTGGACACTCTTTCAATGATGAGGATGTAACATCCTGGACAGGGAGGAACGCTGGTTTGAGGGCGGAGTCAAGGTGGCCATTTACGTGAAAAGGGAAAGACCATCTCTGAATCGAGGAGGGGGCCTAAGGGTACATCTGTCACCATCTTACAATGCTGTGATTGCAGCCATTCCCCAACTCTCTGTGAATGGTGCTCATGGTTATTGATCAGTGGTCATTGATCAGTGGGTTTTGGTCAGTGGTTGTTGATCAGTGGTCATGACAATTTACATATTATTGATTAAGGAACTGACCTCCCAGCCCATTGTTCCTTCAGTGGGCTGGTTTCAGTAATTATACAAATGTCCTGTTTATAAGATTGAAACCTGCAGTCAGCTGAGACTGAAGACGTCACCTGATGATGACGAAACGTTTCTCCCACTGAAAACGTCCAGATGCACAGAATCAACCTTCGTGGATGTGTGCGAGTGTTTAGGTAGCTGCTCTGCTCTGCGTTGGCACACGGCATTAAGGAAGATAACAGTGGATGAATCATATCCTTAAACTTCGTTGCTGTGATGACATCCTTTTCACACTGCTGTGTAATCCATTATTTTAAATTTAAATGTCATCAGAAAATGATCAGACACAAGAGGGTTTTCAGGAAACACTGTAAGATGTTCTGTGCCGTATGTCAGAACAAGATCCAGAGTGCGATTAAAGTGGTGGGTGGGTTCTTCTACATTTTGAAAGAAGCCAGTTGAGTCTAATAGTAGATTAAATGTGTTGCGGCTGTCATTTTCAGTGTCTACATGTATGTTTAAGTCACACACAATACTTATTTTTTCTGAGCTGAGCACTAAATCAGATATAAAGTCTGAAAATTCAGACAAAAAACTCGGGTGGATGATAGATAACAGCAAATAAAACTGTTTTTTGAATTTACCAGCTAGGGCAGACGAGGCTAAGGGTCAGGTTTTACTTTCATTAAAACTGTCTAGGTCTTTGGTTAGCCCATAGTGTTTTTTTGGACAGTCAGCAATTTCAGGAGAACATGCAGCTAAACACGTGACTCCTGTTCTGATTGGCACAGGCATGGGTTTAAAAAAGCACCGTATGAATGCGTGTGATTGGGTGAAAGCAACCCATGAAGTTTGCACATAGGAGATGGCAGGTAAAAGACAGCTTCACATACAGACTGTGGTCTTTCCCAGCTGTCATAGGTTAAAAAGTGGGGTAGACATAAATAAGCAAGTCTCTGGACTGTGGGAGGAAGTTGGGTCAGAGTGAACCCTTTTCCAAAAAGGGGCTCGACTAGCCAGTAGAGGTGGGAATCACCATACATCCCACGATACGATATTATCACAATACTTAACGCACGATACGATATTATTGCAATTTTTAAAAATATTTTGCGATATTCAGATTCTGTACATAAAGGTAAACTTTATCAATATTCATTTTATCTAAAATCAAAGTCTCACACTCAGTCTTTCTCTCATTTCAGTTTTATTGTTGACAAACTGAACGGTTTGTATTACAGTCTAGTCCAACTTAACTGAATGCAACCATCTGGTACAATTATAGCTATTCTGCACTATGCAGTTTATGAAAACTGAAGAATTTGAAAGTAAATTAAAACAAAATATAATTTTACATTAAATAAAAAAGGTTTAAACTTAATTAAAATAAAACATGTCTTAAATTAAAATAAGTAAACTGTCATGTTTATTGCTGCCAAAAACAAGTTAAACACATTTGGACAGTGAAGGAATGTCAGGATTCTTGCTCAGAAAAAGGATCAACATGCTCTGAAGTCAGAGCACAAAAACCTTTTTGTAACAAAATATCGATTTCTGCTGTCCCTGTATCGATACATTATTAGCAAACAAAATATCACGATACTACACAGTATCGATTTTTTCCCCCACCGCTACTAGCCAGTAGGTTCGCTAACCAGTGCACCTTTGAGTCACTCTGACTAATCTAACTAATACCAATTTTAGGGGTATTAGGCCCTTAGCAACAGTGGGAAGGAAAAACTCGCTTTTAACAGGAAGGAAGCTCTGACAGCACCAGCCTCAGGAAAGGGCAGCCATTTGCCGCGACCGATTGGGGGCGATGGGAGGAAGTCGGGACAGGAGTCAGTACCTAAGGTTTAGGATTTGCCACGCCTACGTAATACACGAGCAATTTGTTTAGACGAAGACAGAAATGTATGAATGAGGTTTAAATTGAGGCAAAGAGGATTTATTTATGTTTGAAATTAAATAGAAAAAAAAACTTGAATGTCAAATGTGATTTATTAGTTCACTTCCATACATTTGTGGTGACTAACACGAGGCAGGATATTAAAGTAGCAGAGTTGAAGTAGAATTTATACAAAATTCATTTAATATATGTAAAATAGGCCTTTTTAGACATCCCAGCATACAAAAGAATGGTTGGGCTGCCTCCCAAACTAAACAGCAGAGTATCTGTCAACAATAAGAGCGGTTTATCTTAAAACAACAATTCCATAATATCATATGTGATATATATAGTTTGTTTTCATTTTTCGAGCCCTGGAGTCTTTATGATTATTATTTCAGCCTATATTAAAGCCATGTAATGTGCAGTCTGTATGCAACTATAATCATTATAACATGTGAGCGCCACAACAGAGTCAGTAAAATGAATGCAGCAGTTCCATCTTAAGGTCATTAAAAGGTACTACAACAACAACAAAGCCCATGTTTTACTCTTTGTGCTCCTGCCTGTTAGCAGGCCGTGCTTCCTGCTTCTCTTATAAACAAAAGGATATTCACTACATGAATGTAATGCATCTGCAGGATGGTGGCATGAGCGGCAAAAATACGCATTATCCTCGTAAGAAAGCTCCATCAGAGCGACAATTGAGGGACTTGTACTTGGAGGAATTTGAAAGGTCTGCATGTCATTGACCAGAGGGTTCATTCATGCTGCGCACCCAGTTTGTTTGTTGCAAATGGAGATTTTTTTTCTTTTTGGGAAATTGTGACCAGCACCATTACTTTCAGGCCCATGTGAACTCATGCATAGATGTACAACTACAGGCATGTGCACAAACACACAAGTGCAACCACTCTCAGCATCTAATCAGACTGAGTTTCCCATGAAGTTTTCTGTGGTGCAAAAAGCGAGTTAAAGTGATTGCAGTGGATAAGTGGCCTAAGCAAACAGCATTTCCACTGTGACAAGGGAGTGTAGAGCGCAATTAGTCCGGCCGCATGATCTACAGTTCCATTCCTTTAGATAAACCTTCTTGATTACCCCATAAAACTGAGCTTTTTTTCAATGGCATGTCATTGAGGAGAAATGGGGCCGTGCAAAATGCAAGGCTGGCAAAAGTCCTGGAGGTGAACAAGTTAAAACTCAGCCCCATGGGAACGACGCCAATCATCCATATTATAAGTTGTGACAGAGATAGCTCTGGGAATGAAAGCACAGAAAATATCAAAGTGCAACCAGCAGCAGCACTCTCTTGGCAGGTAAGAAAATGTTGTTTGCCAAGCCCGAAATGAGCACACGCTCTTCTTAGCTGCTTTTAAACATTGGCACTCAGCTATGATATTGAACAGTGGCTTTAGGCAAGTGTTAAAGGAGGTTTAACTAAGAAAACGCTGTCTCGGTTGAGCCAAATTACATTAACACATCACAACTGAAGAAGAGCTACAGAGAAAACATTTTCCTCTTTGCCCACTCGAACTCCATCGACCTGATTTCTGTTAACTTGTTTTCTGACTCTCTCCTGTTCTTGAAGCAGACAGCCGGGCTGCAGTGAAGAAGAGAGACGGGACTCACATTTACTGTAAAGTACAGTTCATCGCAACAGCTGATTGGTTTACAGCTCCTTCACATGGTTAGGATGTCATCGCTGGCAAAGGTGCCAGCTACACACACGCACAGAGTAAAATGCTGTAAAGCATGATCTAACGGGCAGACTCCCACAAATACACTGTGCTGCTGGTATAAACACAGTACGCCACAGTGAGGCTCAGACTGTCTGGAACAGAGTTCAGCCAACAGATACAGGACTGTATGGAACATTAGGATAGTCAACATGGAAAATGAAAATATGATTACACTGTAGTTTAGAGCAGCATTGTGTGATTCTGCAAACTGAGTGAAGTGCATTATGGAGAGCTCACACACTCAAGTGTAGACCCTGGTACCGTACAGTGAGGGGATTTAAGAGGAGGCAGTTAAGGGGTAGAAAGAGGGAGGCGTAACAAGCAAGCACACATAAAGTCTGTCTTATTCTTTTTCCCTGCCCTCCCTCTCTCGGTCTCTCTCTCTCACCATTACAGCAGCATTAGAAGCTGAGCTGCTCAACTGTTCCAAGATGTCAGAACTACAAAGCTCCCTTGAATGAGGGAATGTGGGGCCCAAGGCGGCAGTAAGGGAGCCTGGAACAGCTGGCTCTGTCGTGGGGCCTCCTGTTCCCTCGCTCTGCAGCCGCTAGCGGGGACAAGACAGGGATGTCAGAGTGGGGCGGGGGAGTGAGTGTGTGTGTGTGTGTGTGTGTGTGTGTGTGTGTGTGTGTGTGTGTGTTCATTCCTTTTATATTTTCTGAATAAGACAGATGACACTGTGATCACTGGCCAGGTCACCTTCAACAAAGCTGGAAGTGGCGGGATGGGCAACGAAGAAGGTTGGGTTAGGCCGAGGATTTGTTATCACAAAGGTTCATTTCAGGCTCTGAGATTGCAACGAACAGTGGTTGCAGCATTGCCAAATGACATGCAGGGTGCATTATCAAATAGGAACTAAGCAAGGATGGGAAATAGTGAGAACAAAGTAGGCTTTCAGAACATGACAGTATTGTGCCTTTCACAACACAGACGCACATGCACGCACACATGTGGACAGTACGCTGCATCTCCATCTGCTTTTGCTCTGTGCTTAGGAAGACACGGAAAATTAAAGGGAGAGACCACTTGTGGCTTCTATCCCACCCTTGGTGTCAAAGAGGTGTGACTTAAAAGAAAAAAGAACTTCCTGTTGAAGGTTAGAGCACAGAAATTTAAAAAAACGAAAGAAAAAAAACGTGGTTTCAGGAGGGTCCAAGGAAGGTATCAGGTTCAAATGCTTCGTTCCACAGTAGAGAAAGCCTCGTTCGCTGGGGTTTGCTTTGGGCTGCCACACATGACGCTGGAGATGATCGCACAATGCAGTGAATGGAAAGTGACTTAAGTGGCTACATGTGCAGTCATCGGTATAGAAGACCCACAATTACTAGCTGCAATGGAAATATGACTTTTAATGTAAACCATCATACAGTGAATGTAATCAAACGACATTAAGGCCCATGAAAGGGTTCTGTTATTCATTAAAGACACCATTCAAGAATCTCACTGCGATTGTATTGTTAGTCGTTTTTATTGCTTTGGGGATGTTGTCATCTGCATTAACGAGACACATATGAATCTGCTGAAGCTTTTTCACTGACAAATATTTACATGGGGATGAACAACTACAAACATGCATGCAGGCATGCAACATGGGTATGGTGGACACGTGCACGTTTGGGTTGTGAGCATTCAGGACTGCACGGGCGTTGAAGTGCACAAACACAAATTTGAAAACTAGAATGTGGAACAGCCCCTTTTGAAGGGAAGACTGGGTTTCCATTTGAAAATGCTAACCAGTGAATGAAAACACCTTAAAAAATGTTAGCCTTTGAGCATCCCGGTGAGGCAGCTCGAAGGCTTCGATCACAGCTGCTCTTAAAAGTGGATTTTAATTGTGTACATTTGCACAGTAATTATGCAAAGGTTCACCTCTTCCCTTCAGAGGAGCTTCAACATCTGGAACTGGGCATGACAGAGTCTTTCTTACCACAGCGAGAGGGAAACAAAAGAAGTGAGAGAAAAAACTGAAGTTCAACATTTACTTTTAAAAAAGGAAACCCCACATTTGCCTTTAAGCTGGCAAAGTGCAGGGCTTCCTTTTTATTGAGCAGGCGTGTGGGATATATGCCGGAGGAGAACACAAAAGATGATTTCTGGATTTCCTACTTTTGGCCCAGAATGCAACAGTAAACTTGCCAGACAGCGATTTAAATAGTCATCCCAGTAGCTCCAGCCACACATCAGAGTGCATGTGCAGCATCCAGCAAAAATCCAAGAGTCGTATGCAAGCTTGAGCTTGTTGTTTAGGGCTGCATAATCGATGACCTTTGCATTATCGATCCATAAACTGAAATCTTAAATTGTTAATGCACTACTTGTTTGGTAAACCTGAGAGTCTGTGGTTGCAGTGATAGTGGAGCACAGTGGGAATAAATATGGGACTAACTGTTGGAGGATGGAGCTGTGCAATATTTTAAAATCTGCTCAGATAATCGGTTAAATGCTATCTTAGAAGTGACCTGACTACCTATTCAAACTACCTCCTTAGAGACTCATGGGCATTATGTTTAAAATAAAAACGGACATTGCAAAAGTTTCCAAGGATCAGTGTTTTTTTAAGCTGTATTATGGCTGCAAAAACACAATAAATAAATTATATTGTGCTATAATTTCATGCTACGTGTACACTTAACATAAAAATCACAGACTAAAGTAGATAATATTCATCGGTCCTGTCATTCGTCTGGATGTTACCTTCACACACCCTCGTGAACAACGCTGAACACCTCACACTCCAGCTCAAAGCTCATCCCTGGATGAGTCTTCCAGGTATTCTGTCTACAGAATCCTCTGTAGTATTCATCTAATTAAGATCACAGAAACAACTCTAATTGATATGAAAACACTTCATTCTTTTCTCCACAAAACAACTGCTTGTGACAGCCTGCGCTTTGCAACCTGAACCAGCAGCAATCTATCTCTCATGTATAATGTTAACATTAAGTGAGGCAATAGCACTCATTTCCTCAGTTTATTATTGCACACACTAGTTACACAAAGAAAGCAATCTTACACAATTCACTTCTCCAGGGAGAGCCAAAAAAGAGGAAGCTTCCCCTGTGGGAATGGAAAAGACAAACACAGAGTGACAGGAGTGCTGTGGGCCATTTGGAAAATGTAGGCAAGGCTGCAATAGTAGCTCGCTGTTGTTGGTTAAGTCTGGATTCTTTGATCCATTATTGAAAGATCAATGTAAGAGTTTAAAAAAGGAGGAGACAGAAGACTGAAACGTTTTCACTTCTATGGAAGCCCGTTTCCGCCACAGAAAAGAAATATCCATAACTCAAAATTTCAAGTTATTTTCTTGAAATTTTGACTCATTAACTCAAAATCTTGAGAAAACTCAAAATTTTGAGTTATTTTTATCAAAAATCTTCTACTCAAAATATTTTTATTGAGTAATTGTGGATACAGTTTACAAAAAAAGAAGAGAATAACACAAAAAGTGTTTACATTGAATACAAAACAGAGCTTCTCATGTTAGAACATTGGTAAATAAAAAGAGAGGAAAACAAACAACAAAACAACAAAAAGCCACAACCCAAGAGGGATTATGATATTAACTAACCTTTTATTTTTGTCAAAATTATGGATACTTTTTTTTTTTTTTAAGTGGCAGAAACGGGCTTCCATACATTTCACCTGGCTTGGAGTATCAAGTAGTGATTTAATACTAGTGTTTAATCAATAAGCTGCATTACTCAATTTAGGGGAAGAGACTTTAAATTATTCTTTTATTTGCAAGGAAACTTCAGGCTTTAACTTAAGCACCAATTTTTAAATGTAAAAATAAAATGTACAAAATGAAAAAGACTTGCATCTATAAATTGAGTTTTTCTTTTTTTAAGGTTGTCGGTTCACTTGACAGCAGTTAAATCACTCACTACTCTAAACATACAAAGCAACGTCTTCATGAGTCGCAATCCTAAGCAAATGATTTGTAAGCTGTTTTGAACTAATACTGCACAGACATCTGATATAAATACCAGAGAGACACACTTCTGTTCACACGCCGTATATATGGTGGGACGTAAAGCACGAAATGTACAATAAAAAAAGTTGCATGTAAGGAAGAGGTAAAAATCAGTCGGATTTCAATCAACTCACTTCTCCTGCTTTTAGTTAGACGAGAAAATCAACAATTATCTGCCCTGAGAATAACGTGTCAGAGTTACACATTAATAAAGACATCTGCTATGAGTCTTTCTAAAAATTAAAGATCTAAGACATCTGCCAGTAGATGGATGGGCTGACAAAGAGAAGTGGCACCAAAACCACATTTTAAATTAATTTCCATTTTCCCGTCAAGGCTAACAAATAAAGACAACCTGTCCTGCGTCACTACCAAATGTCGCACGATGATCCCAAATCCCTTCAAGTCAATTATACCTCTCCCCAAGCACTGGCAGAGTATGTAAAGCCAGGACGTTCGGTGGCCTCAGGCTGACTCCAGAGGAAGCCGGCACAAATGACAGTCTAGCTCTGACTACAATGACTCTGACACATTAAAGTGTCTTTGAGGTATTTTCTCAAACGGCATATGACCAACACTAAAGACGGGAACTGAGAAACAGCTCCAGTAAAGAACAATTTCCAAATTGTCCAATTCATTGGAATCATATGCTGTTGTCAACTCTTTTTACTGATGCTGGCAGAAAGAAGGAACCCGAGTTAACAACAAAACAAAGAATTGAAGCTATGAAGCAAAACTGAAAATAGAATAAAGGTGAATGAAGCCTTATCAGTTACCACCTCTGACCAACAAAGGAGGAAAACTGCGTTGTTACAGAGGGATTATAGCAAAAAATAATTTAAGAAGTATGTTCAATGTGTGGATGTGAAGCGTATAGATGTGTGCAGCGTGCTTGGTAGGTGGCATTTCCTTCATGACACCCACACAGACACACACACACACACATGTGCGCTTCCCCTACTTGAGCTGACTTGCATGCCGTGACATCTGGTCAGTGCTGAATACGATGTTCAGGGAAGTAAAGCGACTATATGCTGTGCACAATGGAAGGAAAAACAGAAAGCCATGGAATAAAATGCATTACTAGAATTCCTTGGTTCTCCATCAGCGTTTTCCTCCATCAACAATGGGACAAGAACTTATTCTAGTACAGCTTTGCCCTCTGGTAAGGAGACGTGTAGTGCCAAAACACAAGAACAACCAACACAAGTGAGAATAAATCCAAAGTTCAGGTTTTTCTGGGCATATTCTACTAAAATCCTAATAATCGTTTGCTCTTGAGCTAAATAGAAAGCTGCTGACAGTCAGTTTTGGCGTTGAATGAAACTAAAAAAAACAATGGCACTGGCCGTGTGTGGAAATGAGCTCAACTGCGATTCAATGCAAAATAATCTGCAGTGAATTTATCCTCTCATCCCCCATTACCGCATCCCCCCATGGCTTCATCTGGGAGAGACACTGGTTGAGCGAGGCTGTTGAAGATACCCACCTCCCTCTTCTCCCAGCACTGCCTCAGGAATGCTTTTCTTCTCCTCCCCTTAGCCCCATGTGTAGACGCCCTCTCTGCAGGGTGTGTTTTGCATGTAAAACAGGCTGCAGATGCTGTCCGCAAAAGGGACCGGGAGGGACAAGGGAGACCGGGACACAAGGAGGCCCCACTGCCATGCCACCCGCTTGGCCTCGCCTTGCTTTGCTGCCACCTCCTCCCATAACACCTCTCATTACTTTACCCCTACACCCCCCTCGTTCTTTCCATCCCCGGTTCAACGTGCCACCCCTCCGTCAGCCCCCATCGGCCATCCCTCTGCCACCCTCCTAGCACACGCAGTTGTGCGTCTCCCTGGAAACAAGCTCTAGTTGGTGTATGGAGGCACGCTGAGTTCACACAGACACGCTCACACATACACCGCTCTACTTTAGCGGATAGAAAGACCTGAGACTGCATTCGGACAATGAAAAACAGAAAGAAAGGGGGGAGAAAGAGAGTGATCACCTCTAATAAAATGGTTCTTTACAATCCTGTTATCCATATTCGGCTTGACACGACTACATTCAGGGGAAATAATTAACAAGTGCATGGCGGACATTAATATTGCATTTGACAGGAGACAGGTGGCTGGCTGGGAGCAGATGTTAGGAGGCAGACTGAAGAAAGAGAGAGAAGCAAACTTTTATACTTTAAACATGTCATCCCTGGACTTTCAGATCTTCTGATTTAAATGCGTGTCTGTAGTTGCAAAGCGTTAAGGTAATCTCTTAGTTGCTGTAAACTCATTGTAAACTGATGAAACAGAGTTTTTACTTTATCTTATTAAAACTTTCAGTGCGAGGTTGTGTTGGTTGGACAAACAGGAGCCGTGTGAAAACCACTAATTCCAACAAGCTGTTTTTATTTGACTTGATCTGCAATCGACAGTCACTTTCTAAGCAACATTGTTGCTTAGAAACGGCTCCAGAAGATGAATCAGAAATGTTTGTTACTTTAACGTTCACATTTCTGTGTCAGTAGAGTTCATCAGTTCATCCCTCTCTCTCCACATCCTCAGTCTGCTGCACACAAAGCTCCACAGTGTGGCCAGTTGTAGAGGGTGCAACTGTGATGACATAATGGGGTTTTCCATCCACTCTCAGGATCTGTACAGTGCTGAACAAGGTGTGGTGCAGTGTGAGTGAGAGAGAAGGATAATAACCTTTTACTTTTACAGTACACACAGCTCAGACGGGTGTCCCACAGTCCCCAAAAGCACCTTTGAGTTGATTTCTCACACCGTGTAGATGTTTGACAAACTGCAGTGCAGGTTTTCAAAATGCTTAAACGGTGTTTTGTGTGAAGCCACACCTGACGTACTGCACATGTGCCAAATCTGACAGCAACTTTAGAGAGATTCAAGTCTTTCTGAATGTCCTCTGAGATGCCTTTACACAATAAGGACATAAAAAGGAACCATCCATCCAATACCAACAGTGAAGGGGGGGGCATCCCTATTCAACCAGGACAGTTTCAAAACCAATTAAAACTAATTCCATATGCTGAATATTGACGCTTGGATTTCTCATTATGCCTACTGCGCTTGTCGACAGTTGTTCACTGTACTGTATGTGTGCGTCTCAAAGGGGCTGCAGAAAACATGTGGGTCAGGAGGCAGGGACTCTGGGATTCTTCATGCTTTGCTCCACCATTTGGAACCACTCTCAGCCTATCACTAATTCCTCCTTCTTGGCAGCTCTACAGTTTACCCTCTCTCTCTCTCCCTTTCCTCTTTTCATCAGTGCTGGCAGTAGAACTGTAGTCTACATTCTGCACTAATTAACAACCTTCAGAGAAAGACCACCAAACTGGTGAACTGGCACACTCAAAGCACGCTTACAGTTAGACTCTCTTTTACTCTGTAATCTTTCTTAGTTCTCTATCCTCTAGATTCTATTGTACTGGAGGTTGTGCTGTATGTGCCAATGCAACTAAGCTAAGCTAAAGAGAACCAGTTTGAGAACCAGTTTGGCTCAGTGAGATGAGTAGCTGCTTTGAGACCAGGAAGCCCGGGTTTGAACCCTGCTCATGGTAACATTTCTTTTCTAGGGCAGGGATAGCTCAGTAGGTAGAGTGGTGGCCCATGATCAGAAGGTCGGGGGTTTGATTCCCCTGAACTGCTACCCTGAGGAAGGTACCGTCCCTACACACTGCTCCCCGGGCGCCCAATGGCTGCCCACTGCTTCACAGAGTGAATGGGTTAAATGCAGAGGGGAATTTCCCCAAAGGGATCAGTAAAGTATACAAAAAAAATTAAAAAAAATAAAACTCCACGCAAACATAAGAGACAGCTCGCAATCAAATTTGCACAATATTTCTCTGACTTGTAGTAGTACATCTGTTGAGAGTATTGCGGTGCTTTTGCCTAGTTATGAAGAGACTCGGAAAACTTCAGGCAAACAATATCATCCAAACCAGGTCACATGGTTGGTGGGTTTACTTTGGTAGAATATTAAGAAACTCTTATGAGTTTCCTATAGGTACCAAAATAAGCTAGAAAGAAAGCGATTTAGTGGTAAATCTGACTTTTTAAGCCTTCTCCTCCACTCAGCGTGCACATTATTAGACACCCAGAGAGAAAACGAGACATGATTTATCTACTAAAGACGGTAATTAACTTGTATGTTACAGGTGTGTGATGTTGGAATATGTAAACAACATGAATACATCTCCCGTCATCAGATCAAGGGAGGATCAGGGTAACTCGATTTGCTGAATCAATTCAATTCAATTTTATTTACACAGCGCCAAATCACAACAACAGTCGCCTCAAGGTGCTTTATATTGTAAGGTCGATCCTACAATAATACATACAGAGAAAAACCCAACAATCACATGACCCCCTATGAGCAGCACTTTGGTGACAGTGGGAAGGAAAAACTCCCTTTTAACAGGAAGAAACCTCCGGCAGAACCAGGCTCAGGGAGGGGCGGGGCCATCTGCTGTGATTGGTTGGGGGGAGAGAAGGAAGACAGGATAAAGACATGCTGTGGAAGAGAGACAGAGGTTAATAACAGATATGATTCAATGCAGAGAGGTCTGTTAACACATAGTGAGAAGAAACACCCAGTGCATCATGGGAATCCCCCAGCAGCCCACGTCTATTGCAGCATAACTAAGGGGTCATTCAGGAGGCTCTGCCTCCCATCCTACTTTTAAATACTCTAGGAACAACAAGTAGGCCTGCAGAGCGAGAGCGAAGTGCTCTAATAGGGTGATATGGTACTACAAGGTCATTAAGATAAGATGGGGCCTGATTATTTAAGACCTTGTATGTGAGGAGCAGGATTTTGAATTCTAGATTTAACAGGGAGCCAATGAAGAGTCACTAATATTAATATATTTTCCATGATGCTATTGTCTTTTTTTTTTGCCTTCAAATGAGCAAAGTAATATTTAAGATGGCCAACATGCTCATAAGAGTCTATGCAGTATACTGGAGCGCAGACACACACAGACAGACACAAATCCACACACTGCGTCAAAACCCCGAGCTGCTGGTCAGGAGCATCAATTGAGTCTCTGTTCAGTCCCTTTGCCTTCCTCGTCTACACTGCCTTCTTCCACCGCCGACGTCCACACCGCATAATTTGTCATAGGAAAGCACAACTCTCAAAGGAAACAGGCAGCCTTCAAAGCAAGCTTGACTTAATATGTAGTACAGTGCTGTTATCCAGTACTCAATTGTGTATCTCTCACAAGTTTCTCACCTCTAATTGTAAATTCTTAGAGTTCCTTTAGGAAAGTTGATGAATACGAAGGTGTGGCAGGGAGGCTGCTGACTTCTCAAGTAGTAGATTTGTACGATCGCTAGGAGACTTTGCAAGCAGAGAGTACCTTGCAATTGGAGGAAGTGCATAAATTGGAGTCACAATGCCATAAAAGGCGTGCCACCAAAGACAAAATCAAAGGCAAAGGAAGTGGCTCCAGATAGGGCTGGGCCATATCATACCGTTCACGGTAACACCGGTATAATGTTGGGCAACGACAAGAAAATGAAATATCGCGATAGAATATGGGTAAAATGTGCAGTGCCTTTGTTTTCATACGCACATGGCGGTGACGGAGAATGAGAAGGGCGAAAGCGGATCGTTGAATGAAACGATGAACCAGAACTGGTTTGTAAAAATGCTGCAGCTTCACTGGTGTGGAACTGGTTTAGCTTTCGTCCGTCAGATACACAACAAAGCACTATTTTTGGTAGCGCATGCTAGCGGGCCGTCGTTATTACCGTGTTGTTTGGAAAATACAGCGCACTTAAAATCAATCCTTTGATTTTTCTGAAAGTCGACAGAGCCCCTTATAACCCCGTGTGCCTTATGTATGAACTCTGGTTGTGTTTACTGACCTCGAAACGATTTTATGTGCACGGCGCTCGAAAATCTGTCAAATGTTTCAGTGCGACTTTGCTGAGCTACGAAGCCGCACCGCTTGATGCATTGTGGGAGCATTACGGCTATCGTAGGCGGAGCCTCGCGGAGTGATACATACTGCGCTTAAACATAATATTACCGTATTGTGTGTGTATAACCTCTTTTTAAGTTTTGTGGATATTATACATGGTTATGCTGAGGATATGTCGGCCAGTTTCCACTGGAAATGCCTTTTGGTTAAACTGTCAGCGAGGAATTTGCACTGTTACATTTTTATATAACATTAATGCACATAAAAAACAGCTGCTTGTTTAAGTGAAAATACATTGATGGGTTTTTTGCACTAATAAAGTTGAGGAGTTGTAAAGTGTTTTGTCTCACGTCAATTATATCGTCAGTTATATCGTTATCGCAAATTTTCAAATGTATATTGTGATAAATATTTTTGGCCATAGCGCCCTGCTCTAGCTCCAGACGACCTCAAAGCAACCTTGAGTAAGATACTACATTAGTGTTTTGCTCGAGCTATCGATCCCCCCCAATAATTCTGCATAATGGGGAAAAAAATCTAAAGTTTAGTAGCGCTGCATGAATATAAAGCAGCAGGTTACTGACGAAGAACTGAGCCGACTGCATAACTAAACAAGATGCTTGCATTCCCAGCACAACTGCAAGAAATGACAGAAGCATTCAGGAAAACCAAAAACGCAGACGGAAGATCAGGCGGCATCGAGGGGCCGATGCTTTTAGGCCTCCTCCACAAACTCAGCTGCGGGTCAGAAGCCTGGCAAGAACCCAAACATATAAAGCGAGAGGTGAGGAGTAAAGAATGAAGGAATTCAAAGGAGACAGTTTGCCTTGTTTCCCAAAGAGATGCACTGGCACGCCAGTGATCACAGACAGCCTCCAACGTTAAGTGACTCTGAATAGAAGCGAGGCAACGGCGAGAGAACGGCACAACAAGATCACTGGACCAGAGCGGGGCGAGCGGTGCTGGCAGTACCGCGGCATTGTTGCGGGAGCCGAGGAGGAGGCCGTCGCAGCCCGAGCCGACCGCTAGCCACGTGCTCCTCATCGAGGCCCGCGTGAATTATTACATTTCAGTCTGTTATATTTCATCACGGCTCATTACAGACAGACAATCGAGCTCGAAGAGGAGCGCCGTACTCGGGGTCCGCCCAGATGCCCTCGGAAAGAGAGAGAGAGCGAGAGAGAGTAAGAGAGAAAGAGGGAGAATCCCTGCACTCTCCCCTGAAAAGGATAGAGGAGGATGGACAAAAACACATTGTCTGTGGATTTAAAAAGGAGGCTTATGGCTGCTATGAAAAAGCAATGTGCTTTTAGAAATGGAGGAGAATGAATATGCCTGCTGATGCCCACTCAATGAGATGTACGCTGGTGGAGCCATAGAAAAGAAGTGAGAAATGAAAGGGATGGAATCTGAGGCAAATGACACTTGAGTGTTTGGAAATAACTGACAGCTGCACAATGGGACAGCAAAACAGACTGCAATCTGCTCATAGCTAGATGAAAAGACAGGGAGCTGAAAAGAAGTGTGACCAAATACATACAGAGATACTGTCCATTCACAGCTGAGCGGATAAACAGACAGCCGTGAAAATGGGCGAGAAAGGTGAGGTTTAACTACAATAGATGACCCGAACAATGAGATAGCTCCAAAGGCTCCGTGAAACAATTAGGCAAGTATACGAGCGATACGAGAAGTGCTCGCTTTAGGCCGCGACAGTTTTTATTTACCACATTCAGTCTCAACACGTTTAAGCAGAGACCGAACGCTGAGAGTTTAGGAGAAACTTTTCATGTCGTTAGACCGAAGCGCAGCCGATCACAAACCAGACGACGTATCCCTGCACGAATATGTACAATCACTGTGTCTCTCCTGACGAGGCTTTAATGTGCACATGCAGGCTCGTCTTCTTAATCTGTGTGTGTGTGCAGAGAGAGAGAGAGGGAGAGAGGTATTAAAACACACTCCTCTTGTCACTTGCTGTTCGCTGCATAACACAGACATTTTCCATTCTGTCAGTGCAAGCAGCGAGCACACTGGCTCCTTCTAAACTCAGCCGCCACTTCATTAAATGACTTCAGACTCTTGGCAGAGTCAGTGGGAAAAGTCTATATTAACTGTGTGTGAGATCCACGGGGTGACCAACAAAGGCCATAGTTGTTCCTCTGTGTTGGGTGCTGCTTGGGGAACTTCTGGGGCCTATTAGGGTACCCCCTCCACTACCCCAATGTGTCTACCACATGCTCCTGTTTCTCCTTATCCTCACTCTTGACTTCATACACCATGCATACATGCACAGACACAAGGATGCACAAAGCTTTGCTGACCTCTGCCCAACTTTTCTGTAGTTGGTCCCAGAATTAGTAGAACTAGACACAGCATGAAGGGGACTGCGACTGTTTAGACTGGAGAACGCGGTGAGGCGCAGGCTCTGGTTCCTGCTTTCGCAGCCCAACATGACGACCGGCAGTCTGATGGTACCTAATGGCCGGGTGGTACTGTTGCTCAACCAGGTGAATGTGCTCATAATAATAATAATAATAATAATGGATACTTTATTGATCCCCATGGGGAAATTACTTGTTTTTCTCTGCATTTGACCCATTCACTCAGTGAAGCAGTGGGCAGCCCACTAAGCAGGCGCCCGGGGAGCAGTGTGTAGGGACGGTACCTTGCTCAGGGGTACCTCAGGGTAGCCGTTAAGTGGATTCGAACCGCCGACCTTCCGATCATGGGGCGACCACTTTACCTACTGAGCTATCCCTGCCCGTATCATTTGCCCGGATCATTTGGGAGCAGATGGGCAGAACTGTCAGTGACACCAACAACAGCACTCGAAAACCGCATCTGTTGTAATGCAAAATCTGGCGAAAGACTTTATCTGTAAAAATCCCAAATTTTTAGCATTCAAACAAATGTTTCCCATTAAATCCTTTGTCATAACAGCTTATTCAGCCCAGACTGCGGAGCCTGGGCTGAGCTGACATTGAGCAACAAATGCAGTCGTAACTCTATTAAAGTAACAGCAAACAATCCTTTTCTATAATAATACAGCACAACTGATTGGTAGATTTAGCAGCTCAAGTTTCAAACTCCTGGATGGAATGTAAAGTGTAATATTATCACGGTCTCATTAATGGTTTCACACGTGGAGACGAAGCCACAAACAGCTCAGACGTGAGTGATCAAATCTAGTGCCGATGACACTTAAACCCAGGGCCACAAACTCGCACGCACAGAACGAGATCAGCGTCCAACAAACCACCGACTTCACCGACAAAGGCACAGCAGGCAAACAACCGGCAATTAATCAGCTAGATTGATCTGATACGCCAGTTTGTGTAAATTCTGCCGTGACCTTTAACCAATCTGGTGGATTTATTTGTTCTAATTAAGCAGATTAGGGCCACATGCCTTTGCAAATTAAGTCATTTATCTTCATGTGACAAGTTAGGAGGAAAGACCAACTGCCCCCAAGGAGAAAGGGCAATTTCTTCAATACTGTGAGGTCTGTCAAAAAGGTTCAAATTGGCCCCCCACATAGAAGGACAACACACTGCACAACTGGGTTGTTGTGTTGAGCTCATTTGATATTACAGCATTGCTTTAGATTGTGTTGCCACATTTATAACAATTCCTATGATAGATTTCTTCATACTTGTTGTTACGTGCATGTAAAGACAACTACAGGTCAAACATACAGCAAGTATCTGTTGTAAAAAGCTGCTCCTTTGTCACAAGGGGTCAGTGTTGCATTGTTGACTGCACAGAGCCCGATGCCCTTCCTGATGTCTCCAGCCATTAAACCAGTGACCTTACCCTTGTCATGGGAATGTGTTAACCACTGCACTATACAGGCACATCTGCTGTACTAAACAAAAGAAAAGCTGATGGACACGTTCCCGTGCAACAACGTCAACGGTTTTTTTAGACACCCATTATTCCCCCTCACAGTTTAAAGCTTGGCCAAGAGGTTAAAAATAACCCACAATGTCTAAATCTACAGAGGCCGGAGCCAGGAGGGACCCGAAGGTGGACTGAGCCAAGTAAGAGGCCTCCTCAGCTAGTCCAGCAAAACACTGAAGCCTGGGAACTTCAGCTTGTTTTCCGTACTGTAAGCCCACCTACTGGACCGACCTTGCACGTGCAGCGTCTCGATGAGTGTGCGTCACAGATGTAAGCTGAACACAAAGCGATGCATGCGATCGACACAGCTCTGATTCCATTCAAGTTTCCCCGTGAACGCTCACAATCAGCCTGATCCTACAGTTCATACCAGAGTCCATCCTTGTTGTTGCCAGAATTTCACAAAGCACACCTTTGACTGGGAAGTCTTCATCAAGGGAAGTTTTCTTTAAATTAAAATATACCACAAAAATGTTAATACACACATCCACGCAGCCACTAACCTGTAAATGACTCCCATCACCCTGAGCCATCTAACGCATTACACAAGGAGATTCAGAATGAAGGAATAACACGAGGCAACAATATGGCTCAGTTCTTTTCACTGTGGGGGTTTCACCCTGTGTGGAGATATAAAACACTATATCCTTCCTTCTCCCGAACAAGCAGACCCCCCGCCCCCCTCCACACACACAGAACATTCTCCTCTAATCCACATCCATCCTCTATGCGGAACGTCGTCCAGATTGGTTTCCTTCTAGTATAAACTTCCAACTTGAGGTCAGGCTTTGGGATCACAGGGCCAACAGAAGGTCATGTAGCTCGACTTCTACAGACGGAGCGAGCTCGTTAGTTATTTGTCTGCCCTCAGTTGCACCTTTTCACATCCCTAACATGCTGAATTCTGTTGTTAATGCTATGTTAGCGGGCTGCACTCAACATGATGGGACTTTGGATTCACTTTGGATCTGTGGCAGTCTTGGTCACCTCCTGGATCAATCCTGGATGGATGGATGGGTGGATGGAAGGATGGGTGGATGGCAGACTGGATAATGAAAATTAAAAAAAAAAAAAATCCAGGAAAGTCCAGGAAGTGAGTGATCAATGTCTATTGTGAGGATTAGTTTAACTAGATAAGATCACTACACATTTATTAATATTTATTACACATTTATTATTGTTTACTTATTTTTCTGCATCTTAGACTTTATTGATTCTTCGGTTCTTAATGGCTACTTAGTTTACTCGTTCGGACTGACTGGCTCACACTTCGTGTTTTTCATTTTAAAAGAAATATTCGATTTCTCAGAGTAACTACAACAACTGAGCCAAGCAAGCATAAAGCACTTCTAGGTAGATATTCCAAACAGTACGCAGCCCTAAACGTGATACAAATGGTTTTCTGTGTGTTTTTTGCAGTTTAAAAACAATAAAATCTCAATTTGAATCCTATAACTTAAGCTGACTGATGCTCTGTCATGTAAAACACTGTCTCAGGGAGTGAGTAGAGATTCTTACAGTGTATTTTTAAAGCACATCAGCATGACTATTCTGCCATCTAGAGGTACAATATAAGAATAGCAGCCGTGATTACTTGGAGCACTATGGGGGAACATCTAGCGCTGACAGCCTACGTGTACAGCATGTGGATCTGAACGTTCATAAAATGAACTTCACCTAACGCTGTGGATCAAAACTGAATGGAGAAAATCTTCACTGCATTTTTGTCACTCTGTATTTAACCCATTAAAGCAGAAGACTGGGAGATATTTCACTCTACAATAGGAATCACATTTGAAAATGTTTGCTTGACATTAGTTAAATATACTAACTATGTGGTATTTTAAAGTTAAGTACATGTTAATAAGTGTACAATTAAAGGCAGGTTAATTTTTCCATAAATAAAATAACATTACAAAAAACAAAAACCACGACCAGCAGTGCTGTGTAATTGCTAATAATTCAATACATGAAATAATTGCTCAGTATAAAAATAATTGCAGGTGTTGTTAGCGGCGATTTCACATTCTTGAGAAGTACTTGAGGTTAAATAAGTGCTTGAAATCCAACCTTTAAATAATAATTGATATTTGTAATTTAGAAAGTTGTTGTGCGCATAACGACGCCCTCTGCGTGCAGCCAGACTGCTGTGACGCCAGTTCCTAAACGCACATTACAACTGCACTAAGTAACGGTGTGTCACCTGTATGGAACGCCAGGACTGCCATAATGAATTAATTAAATACACCATTAAATAATTAATTAATTAATTGTGTCAATAATTAATTAAAATTGGAAATAATTAATTACATAAATATTTATGACACGTGTAATTAATTAATTACTGACATATTTAATTAATTAATAACACATTTAAATAATTATTGACAGTTTTAATTAATTATTTAATGATTTATTTATTTAATTCATTTTGGCACTTTTGTCCCCTTCATCTCTCTCCTTGAAATAATTTTATCTGTCAGCCTCACCCATCAAACTAAGTGGGCGGGGTCAAATCTAACATTTGATTGGTTGCCCGCAAAGTAAGTCAAGACAGGTCGATCCTAGATAATCGATTGCTTGTGTGGACTTGGGGCAGCCAGGTATCCCAGAATGAACAGGCAGCAATGGTGGTGGTGTACAGTTTTAGAATACCCCGTTTTTTTGTCACCAACTACACTTTTAATAGTGTTTTAGCTGCGAATGTAGTGGCGTAATCTTCACGTCTGGTCAGGTTGTCAACATAGAACATGTTTGCAAAAGTGCTCAGATGTTTTCAGAGATGTCACTAGCTCTGCTAACAGTCAGCTGACAGAGTGCACCGAGCTCACAGCCCCGGTGTTCCAGCTTAACGGGGGGGGGGGGGTTAAGTTAAACAGTTTGTTTACATATTCCACTCTCCGTGTTCCACATGTTGCATTCGCAGATTCTCATTTTCACCGAACGATCGTCTCTTTCCACCTGGTCTTGTGTCTCTGTGCTTCTGTAACATAAAGAACGAGCTGAGTTGTTTCTCAGGACACCAGCGATCAGCTCAACAGACCCTCAGTTTACCTGCATGCATCCTCCTCCTCACCTGTCAGCTGTTTAACACCTGCTGCTAATTCAAGAAACATGCCCACGTGACCTGGTGATAGTCACAGTTTAACTGGGCAGCCGGTGCTCGATATAACGCAATGTCAGCGCATTTTTCTGCACAAGATAAGTAAATATAGTGTTAACTGGCACATGTGTTAGACTGAACCGTTCGCTTTTCTTTATCTGGTGTGTTTTGGATTTAACAGTGAATTTTGAGATTAAACTGACTTTTAAAATGTTTTTATACAAAGAGGAAAGAGAAGGCGCATTTCCACCGAGAGGAGCAGAGTTTGCAACAGCATGCTCATCATGAAGTCTGCAACCTGGACAGAAATATTATATCATCTGTTTTTTAATAGTTATTCAACTGTATTCTAAGCACCAGCTGTCTGTTAGAAATTTTTAGAGTTTACTTAACTAAAAATAAACAAGGTTAACATACAATTTGTGATTTTTTTTTTTTTTTTGCTTTTTCGGTCATGTTATGTTTACCTGTCAAAGGCTTGTTACAAACTATGAAACACATGGTGCAGACTTCTGGATGTTAGAAGAAAACTAATACTGCTCATGAAGAAGACTAAAGGCAGGAAGGTGTCCTGTAAAACTAAACATGTTAATAGGACCTCCCTGTTTATATCATAGTTTATGATATAGCACGTGTATTTCAGTAATAGCCTGCTGATTTCAGTGTAGTGGTGAACAGTCGCACAGCTCACGTAGGCGTTATCTGTGATACTCCTTAACTATAATTTATCCAAGTTAACTTCAGTTAACCATTCAGACGGTTCTTTTGCAATGAAAAACATAAACACCCATGCTGCCGGGAGGTTTCCTCAGTGCCAGCTGTTAACATTACAGCTGCTTATGCAGTAACCATGGTAACCACGGACTCTGAGCGGCTGGATCGACGGAGGTCAGACAACAATTTTACATGTATGATCTTAAAACAGGACACAGCCACTATACGTGCTGGCCTCATATCAAATGTGAAAGCAGACTGAGTCTATGTTTGACGTTTGTTTATATCTAATCTTCCTCTCAAACATTTAAGCAGCAGCGAGTCTGCAGCTGAGGGAATACAAACTCAAACTGTCCGAACAGGTTTGCTCGTTTCTTGGATTCATTTGGTGATTCATTAAATGTATAACTGTTATCCTAATCTGCTGCTGAGTCTCTTACACTGATGAAAATGCAGAAAACACAGATCACACCTGTTCAACCAATCACTTTCATTCCACTTTGATCTGGACAAACTGGCGGTTCATCTCTGCCACAGTGTTGTTAGACTGCTATATGTTTTTGTTCTTTATGCTGTAGATTTTCACGTCTCTGGAATAGTTGGCAGTAATACGGATGATTTTCTGTAAAATCATACTGATATGAGCCGTGAAATATTCGTAGATGACCGTTAGATAGTCAGCTGGGAAACTCTGAGTTAACTCAGAGAGCTGAAGATATCGTGGACATGCTGACCTCGCTGCGTGGTGTACAGGGCCGTTTACCCTCATGATTAATATTCACAATAAAAATATTAGCCGAACATCATGAAGTCTGTATGTGTTTCATAGTGTCGAACAACCTTTGTACAGTTAAAGCCAGCAGTTACTACATGACGGAAACACCAACGTTATCTCTTTTATGTGTTTATACACAGGTCACGCTGATTACTGAACAAAAACCCAAAGATCAGATGTTAAACAGATTTATTTGCTCTCTCTCCTCCTTAAACATGTTTTTAATGTTAGTTATAATTCAGAATTGGTGACTGAAACACGTAGGACACATAAGAACATCAGGAAATAAAACCCTGATAAATATAACCTCAGTAAAAGAAGTCAGCGGGGGTTATTACAGCTGTGTACCAGGCCTGCGCTTTGTCAGTGGCAATAACAGCTCGATTGCTTGCGAGGCGAGTGGGTCTATCCCACGCTTTGCCGTGAGACTGGGCAGACATCTCCGACATCATCGAAGCACTTTTGCAAAGAGGCTGTATCTTGACAAACCGACCAGACACATGAAGATTAAACCACTACATTCTCGGCTAAAAAAATATTAAAACGGTATTTGGTGACACACAAACGGTTTTTCAAAGTTCAGTTCTGTTAGCTTCCACATGCCGGTTGTTGTGTGCTAGAAACAATGGCCACCAGGCCAAAGCAATGGTTTTGACTCGATCAGCGTTTTAATTATTTCGCATTTTAATAAATTCATTATTGCCACATTTAATTAATTATTTAATGGTGTATTTAATTAATTCATTATGGCAGTCCTGGCATTCCATACACTGTATCTCACTGCGTCATGTAAATGTTGCATGTGGGTAACTTTGACACCACTAGAGGTCGGAGTTCGACCACTTATGAACAAATGTGAAAAAGCCCATAGTTGCTGCATTAATTACGCTCTTTCAACAAAGTCAGTAAACAACTGGATGAAGAATAAAAATGCAAAGAGCTCAGATGAGAAGCTTCGTCTAACACGGCTTTTTCAGCAATCAGATTGAAAGTAACAACTGTTCCCACACTCAAAGATGATCATAAAGCATGAGTGAAATATCGCACAGGCAACTGAAATCTGCTCTTTCTATGAGATACACGACAAAACATTACTCATACCAGAAGACATCAGTCATTTCTACCCTTGATTTTTTTAATGTAGGACATAAATAACTTTCTCCTGTTCTCCCTTTACAATACCAACTCGTGTTCTTTGTTTTTCACAGAACACTTCATTTAGTTTGATTTAACTTTGCTTTTTTTATATGAACCACACCGGATGTGAAGATGCAAACTCATCTTCACAGAAGAAAAAAAAAGCCCCATTTGAGCAAAGTGGCACACTGTGCTGCTTAAAAAAAAAAAAAAAAAAAAAAAAAAAAAAAGCGTACCTCTGGGAAATGCACCGACATGTCTTGACGTAGACTCTCAGGGGAGTTTGCAACACCAAAACATTGCAATGTCAACAGCTGACATACCTATCAAACAACAAGACACACCCTACAACAGCTGTAGTGACCTTAGAAATCAGGCAAAGACAAAGATTGTGCATCAATAATGCACAGCTGTGAAGTACAGCAAACAAATACAGTGTCTAAAAATATGCAGCAGAAAGCTGCACTGCATTGAGGTTTATTAATAGCCCAAGCTGTACTTTGTGTTCCCCTTTTAACGAGTAAAACACACCAGTATTATTGCAACAGCAGTTTAATTAGACATCAATAAATAAACCCTTAACACAAGTATAAATGGTTTTTTTGTGATGCTGCCACTTTAAGGTGTAGAAACAAACAAACAAAAACCAAATAAACAAACAAAACCAAGATGTTTCATTGACAGCCAAAACTACCCACGGAGCAGAAAATGACAGCAACATAAACAAGTCAATAGTTCATTTGGCGTGAACGCTTTAAAGTAGGGCTGGGCGATATGACCCAAAATTCATATCTCGATATTTTTTACCTGGATGGCGATATAAGATATATATCTCGATATTTATTTTTAAAGCCATAAGTTAAGAACAAAAAGAGAGTTCTTAGTCACACTGTGTCCCAGATGTCACACGGGCACTTTTATTTACATACAGCGTAGATGTACACGAAGAAATTACTCAAAAATAAATTATCAGCATTTATTAAATAATCATGGTCTATAAATAAAAGAAAACAATGTTGTTTTTGTGCATAACAAAAAGCTCACAATTGTGCAGTGAAAATGTAAACTAATAGACGCTGAGCATAATAACAAAGAGACAGATTTCACAGCTGCACCACGTCTCTGAACAGGTGCCATTTGTGGTCCTTATACACACACAGTACGTATCACTCCGCGAGGCTCCTCCTCGGTAGCCGTAATCCTCCGACAATCCATCAAGCGGTCATATTAAAACATTTTTTGACAGATTGCTGAGCGCTGTGTACCACATAAAATCGGTTCGCGGTCAGTAAGCACAACCAGAATTCATACATAAGGCGCACTGTCGATTTTTGAGAAAATGAAAGGATTTTAGGCCGTGCAGCTCCTCCGGGCTGCATGTCGTTATCGTGGTTAACTCGCTAACACGTTGACGCCGTCCAGCCCCACGCACGGGGCGATCCGCGGTAACTCGCTAACGGAGATTTTCCGCTTTCATCTTGTCATTGCCTGCAGGTGAAGCTATGGGGGAGGGGGAGTTGTGTTCAGTGAAGGAGAGGCGAGGCCGAGTAACGTTGCGTAGAGACAAAAGTGGACGAAAGAGAGGCAAACCTGCGGCTCCACAAGTATAATTATAACGTAACATAGACTATATCGATATAAACGATATTGTCACATCTTATATCTCGTATGAAAATATATCGATATTTTTTTAAAAACTCGATATATCGCCCAGCCCTACTTTAAAGTGTAACTCATGTAACTGCATCCCTACAGGATGTGAGCTGGAATAATCAGCATCAGCGAGATGTTCTTTCCTGCAGAGCAGATGTTAAATCTCAGAGATCCCAGTCCAGTTGTGTAGTAGACACATCGGAAGACACAATCCAACCGCGCTCTGCCTCCTCTTCCTCCTCCTGCTCCACTGAAAACATGCCAGCAGTCTTCGCTTAAAGAAACTTCTTCTCACACCGACTCGTCGTTTCTACTCGTCTTTGTTTCTCACAGGCCGACATCGAGCAGCATCACGAAACACCAACAAGCCGTTTAGTTTGGCAAAGTACTGTTTTCTGAGAAATACACACAAGAGATCAGCCGCTTTACCAAAGCAGCTGATATCGACATCATCTGTGATATTACAAGAACCATGACAGTGACTTCCCAGAAGAGCAACTTTTTACTCAAGGTGAAACTCCAAAATGACGTCAACAACTTCATTACTGATGCGTATCACCACAACAGTATTTTGCAGGAAGCAGCTTCTTCGTCGCTCACACTCACTCGTTAACTAGCCAAAAATAACTGATACATAATGCAGAATGTTATTATATGGTTCTCTATTATCCTTTTACCCTTTGTGTTTGTGTTGCCTCTTTTTTCTTCTCTATATGTAACATCGGCACCGAGTCAACACGTACGATCGTTATCTTCGTCTAACCTACGTCGGGGGTCGGCACATTGTGTATTCAAAGCAATCTAACCACCAAAACACTGCGGTCTGTAAGTCACAGCTGACATTTGTTTGTGTTTAGGTGCTGTGATGGGAAACGATGACGTCAGCGTGCTTCATGTACTGTCAGGGCGGTTAACAGCCCAACCTGAAAACAAACAATTCTCATTTCCCCTTCAACAGTCTGATCGCTGCTTGAGGTCATGAGCAACAATAGTTTTAAAGGGCACTCCAACAGCGATAAAGCTTTTATTATAAATCAAATGTTGCGGTGAATGCTATCAAACGTAAAAAACAAACAAACTCGTATTTCCTCAGCGTATTTCTGTTTTTAACTGACATGCAAATGCAACAAAACCACAGTGCGCCTTGTGAGTCCAGCTGTTATAAAACCCACACACTTACCGGCAGCTGATACGTCACGTGCAAAACAGAACAAACTGGGACATAGGTGGAGTTTTTACGTGATGACACGGCCTGCTCACTCTAAAAACGTTAGAAACAAAGCGATGCAATTGTGAAACTGCGGGGATCATTTCTCAACTTTAATTATTTGATTCTGTTTGAGGGCCAGATAAGATGATGGGTAATTTCACAGAATTTCCCTGAGATCTACCGAATCAGTTTCAGTGGTAACAGGTAGCTGACACACAGCTTGTGTGAACTGAGGCAGCCAGACGACAACAATCAAACTAACACATGTGGGCTGATTTTCTTGTGTAACTTTAAAGAGTAAAATAATGCCTTTATTAGTTGCACAATTTCACAATTACATAATCTTTGGAAACTGGTGGCAGCATTTGGAAATTTTCCAAATTAACGTTGGGAAACTGCATATTTGGACAGTCTTCATTATATGGAAAAGACTTGTGAAAAACACGTCTCTCTGTTCTGTTTCTGTTAAACATGTAACTTTGCCAGTTTAGTGTAAGCAACTCAATAATTCCAAGTAAAATATACCCACAAGTTTACTCTTCGGGTTTATATTTGACCCTGTCTACCGTGGTGTCGCTTTCTATCCAAAACAACATCAGCAAACCAAAAACTGCCCGTAAAAAGAGGCAAAGGACGCATGCAGACAAGTAAATGCAGCAACTGTTAAGCTTTGGACGCTGTTAGGAGACAGCTGAGATGAACTTCTTCAAAACAGAAATGTACTAAGAATGAGCATGATACCATCAAGAAATCAACTTCACAGACCACAAAATGAAATGCGTCACACTTCCAGAGAAGTTACAGCGGAAAAAGTCTAAAATTGAAGCCCCCCCCCCAGGTCTGACTGCCTGCCAAACTTAACCTGATTCACTTTCTCAGCCACTCTGACAGGAAACTTTTCCCTCCCCCTTCTGTCTCGGCTCCTCCTTCGCTGCAGTGGGCGTGCTGAGGGAACACAGAGCATGCAGATGTTGATGTTCCACAACGAAAGCTGTGCCCACATCCGCTCTGAACCGAGTCTCCCGCAGTCTACAGCAGGCTGTTCACACTTAACAGTAACACAGCAGGCAGTACTGCTTCTCGCCACTGGAGCTCGCAGATCAAGAACGGAGTTTAAACTTGGAGTCCGTAAATTTTAGTGTGAAACACACGCAGAAAATCGCATATTTAAATGAAATTAGAGAAACAGGTGTAACTTGACTCGTGACTCTGATTTATGGCTTTTCATACATTATAAGGAGCTTTTTCAACATTTCTCAGCGTGACTCCTTTCTCGTGTCCTGCAGAGTCAAATTTCCTCTGAAACATTTGAGGCAGGCTTTGAGTAAGCAGCTCCTGATACCTGCTCTTATAGCAACCTGACGCATTCACAGGCTGTGAAGCAGCCTAATAACAGGTCTGTCTCACTCAGGCGGCGGGCAAATGCTGAGTGATTTTTACAGAAGTGTGCTCCATCATTAGCCTGCTCGTTGAAATTACTCCGAGAAATCAAGGATTGTTCAATTTAAACGGCCAGGACCAAGCGCTCTCTCGCTGCCTCACACACATACATGTCGACAGGAAGAGGGGAAGCAAGAGTGGCCCACTCTTCTTTAAGGAAATCTCTAAAATTGAATTCAAATCCCACCGACTGATGAAAAGTCTCGCTAATCATGCTTTTAGGTGATGCAACAGACACACTTTGCTCAAACTACACCGAAACGATCCAATGGAGACGTGCAGCAGCTACAAGCTGTTCCTACTCAGGACTGGAATTCACCATATAGTGGCGACGTCATTCGATACATTGAGGCAACCTCTGGCGACGCGTCCACATAAAACGGTTACATTTGGTCTTTCTGGACTGTCTCCAAACGCCCAGCGCGCATTTCTCCTCCACTTGTCGCGTGAAATGACAGCTGTTTTTGCACCCACTCTACTATGAGTAACGACAGCACGCATACAAACAGTGGGGGCGCGCGCACGGTGCGCGAGACACAAACACAGAATGGAGACAAAAACGGCGAGCGTGTAACACACATAACTGCGTCTCACCTGTTTTGAGTCGTTTGAGTCTCTCGGCTGCAGCACCACCGCGCTGTTTCGTAGTAAATACGGCGGACGAGCTTTAAACCAGCGTGTAGAAGTTGTTTACAAAGTTTCACCGTGAATTCCGACACTCTGATTGGTCTGAGTAAAGTTTAGTCAACGCCCCAAACCTCGGTCACCGGGCCGAGTGTCAAACTTGTTTCCCGGACTCGCTGCATTCATGTAACACAGGCAAGGAGGCGAACGAGAACACTACGCTGTAAACGTGAAGTTTAATATGAAACGTGGAGGCGATCGCAGCAGATTGCCCACTTATATTTGCTTTAATTTCAGTTCAGTTGTATTTACACAGCGCCAAATCACAACAACAGTCGCCACAATGTGCTTTATATTGTAAGGTAGACCTACAATAATAGATACAGAGAAACACCCAACAATCATACGACCCCCTATGAGCACTTTGGCGACAGCGGGAAAGAAAAACTCCCTTTTAACAGGAAGAAACCTCCAGCAGAACCAGGCTCACAAATATGAACATACACACTTCAGTTCTTTAAGCCGTTGATATTGACGACCCCTGTGTGGTATTAAATGTCCGTATTTATTATGAATATTTATTTATTTATTTTAATTATGGTAGTTTTTATTTTAATGGAGAGAGACAGAATATCAAAAATCCAGAAAAAAATTACATGACAGTTATACATTTATTTGCATGAGTGAAATACTGTAATACTGTGCTCAGAATCAGTATCTTCCATTCCAACCTTCATTTCAGCCACCATGGGCAACACCAAAGAGCTGTCAAAGGAGGTCAGACTTGCACAAGGCTGGAATGGGCTACAAAGCCATCGGAAAGAAGCTCGGTGACAAGGTGACAACTACTGGTGCCTTTACTACTTTGTTGCAAGAAATATAAATGACCCATCAGTCACTCTCAGTCTGGAGCTCCTTTCATTTCTTGCTGCATGAAGCTATGATGATCATGAGAATAGTGGTGGATTAGCCCAAAACTTCATGGAGGAGCTTGCTATTGATCTGCAGGCAGCTGGGACTGCAGTCACCAAAAACACCATTGATAACACACTGCGCTGTAATGGCAGCCCCGAGGCCCATCTGCTCTAAAAGGCACATGTACCGGCCCGTCTTAAGTTTAGAAATGAGCATCTAATCATTCAAAGCATGACTGGGACAAAGTGCTGTGGTCACATGAAAACAAAATCAAGCTCTATCTGCCATGTTTGGAGGAAGAGGAAGGCTGTACATGGCCAAATGACACCATCTCCAGAGTATGGAGGCGGAAACAGGAAAAGGGTGCAGGATAGCTTCATGGCATTGAGGGGATCGTGGACCGGGTCATGTACCGTAGACTCTTAGATAAGTTATTTACATTACAGCCTCACAAGTGATTTATTACATGTGTGATGCACCTAAAAACCCAAAATAAGTAGTTGCAGGGGGCAGCATTTAGAAGCACTGCTTTAGTGTTACTGCCCTAAGAAAAGTAGACAAAAGTGGAAACGTTGCCCCGAGGCAATGAACCAAAAATGTTATTTTAGTAAATAAATGAAATGAATGATTTTACAAACAAATACACTTCGGATACATTTCACATGTTCATGCATATGCCTGTATATTTTTTAAAATATAGATTTTCCACTTAAGCAGATTTAAAAATAAAGTTGGCCGTGACTCTGAACTTGATAAGGTGAAGAAAATGGTTGTGTCCCATGCAGATGTGGTTCTGGAAAGGACTGTCCAACCCTTAGGTCAAAGGTCAAACATGCATTTTACTGAATAGCGATCTTCCCTGTGTGTATTTAATTACACATGTTGTTGGTGCTGTTGCTCCAGTGAATAAGGCAAGTTGTTAAAGTGCTTTAATTGCTAAGGTAGAGTAGAAAAGGGCCAGAGAAAGAACCAGTCCATTCACAATTTACCAGCCATATATGGGCAAATAAAATATTTAAGGAACAGTGCAATAAGCAGACACGCTGTGTGTTCCCTGAAGGCAACAGCATTCTACAGAGGGTTAAAAAGTGCTTGTTCATTCAAACAGAGAAATAAAAATAAGAATATCGTGGCAACATTTCTGTTATTTTCATGGTTCGAACCTTATGGCACTGCCATCAACGTCCTGCTGTTTGTGCACCAACCGTGTATCACAAACAAATATTTCATTAGCTTACAAGATGCTCAGCGCAGCCACAGTAATAAGAGAACTGCGTCATCTTAGGTTCCAGTTGTGCAATTTACTAGAATTTCTTTTGAAATGATCAGTAAAACTGATAAAATTGTCTGTCATCTAAAGAAGTTTGTGCTGTTGGAAGTAAACTGTTTATCACGACAACATTTTTCTGCTAGGATAAAATCACGAAGCGATGATTTTAAAGTACATAAAATACATATTTTGTATTACTAAACTGAATATTTTGACCACTAAACTAAACTAAACTAAACTAAACTATCGCTTCTATTCCTTCATTATCTTCACCATATATTACTTTCACAGACTGGTTGAATGTGCTGAATCCTGAGGCAGTAAATCCATAGATGAGCTTGAGTCCCACGACAATAACCTTTGCATATGAAATATTATGACCATTAAAAAAAATGACATTCTGCAAAATGTGTGCTTTTCCTTGACTGCTGTTTTGCTGGCAGTTAGAGCCCAGAGCCTACATTCATGCCTCAACATTTTATAATTAACATGCATGTCTTTGGACTTCAGGAGAAACCCTGAGCATCTAAACGTACACAGGGCGTGTACATGCTAACGCCACGCAGAAGCTTCTGCTTTGGACACAGAACCTTCTTCCTGTAGGCGACCATGCTAACCACTGCACCGCACTCTTGGCTGGTTTCAAAGGCCAAAGCTTTCAATTTTTGAAAGCCTTTATGTTGTGCTTATATTCACAGGTAACCAGATAAAACCTATTTAACAACCTCGTCAAGCTAAAGCAGGAGGAAGTCCATACAGATACACAGTGCATAGTGTCAGTTCAGTTCAGGTGCTTTTAGTGATCACACAAACATCCCAGCAGCAGATGAGCAGGTAATATAGTAAATGCTATACAGCACTAGCTCACAGACACACAGAGGGATCTTTGCACAACAATTCTCACCTCACTCGAACCTGATGAACTTGATCTCATTCGACAGCGTGTCACCATCACTACATCACATGTGAAGCTGTGGTGTGAAAAACCTTATCTGTGTGCCTGCCCACTCATCGCACGGATGGAGACTTAATGAGAACATTCATAAACATTAGAATTGCTACAGATAAATAAATTCCTCTGATCATACTGATCCTGGACGCACGAGGCGACTTTTACACGCTGCAGGAAAAATATCAAAGACAAAACAACAAAATACGATCTTGGTCAGCAACTGTGTTAACAAGAGAAGGAACGAATGAATACAAAAACTGCTAATCACATTCAGTGAGGCTTAATCCTCCTGCCAATATGAACATCAGCTTATAGCGAGTTACGTGATCGATCGCCTCTTTAGTTTATGACTTCTTATCTGCTCATACAGCCAGCAGAATGCAAATGTTTATTAAATCAGCGAGCCCTTTTAGTTTTGAACAAACATTAAGAAAATGGTTTATGTTTTCCATTACTGATCCTCATGGGCGTATGACATCAACGCTGCGATAACAATGTAATGAGAATTTATGTGCATACGTCGAGTCTTTGAACGTGGCTGCACAGACTTATCGAGCTCAGGACGCCCACCGCTCTCCGTTTGTTTCAGTGTATTTCTCGAACCTCACAGAAGGCTCTGATTAATGAATATGAATTTCTACCTTGGTGGGCTCGCATAATAAGTGTGTTACAGACGAAGCATGGCCCGGCTTTGATAAGACGAAGTAATATTCTTGAAGATAAGCGCGAGTGAAGAAAAAGGCAATTCTTTACAGATGTCATATTCCTCATTTTAACTGGAAAATACAGAAATATGCCAAACAAGGGAAGTGTTGTGTTTAAAATCACATATAAAGCTTTTCATGACATTTCACACACGCATCCTCACATACCTCATACAATTTTTTGTCACAGTTTAGGAGCATTAAATATTTTATTCTAAATGCTGATTACAGGAAATAAGATCATTTATGGAAATGAATACTTTGGCTCGTGATCATTTCTGATATAACAGTTCTGCAGATGAAATGCTGCTGAAATGATATGTTTCATGGCTATATCCTGCTGTTCTGCTGATGTGTGTTCAGAAATGAAGGTCGGAGTTTGACGAGTCTGACGAGAGCGCGCAGATGTCATCGGCAAAATGACGAACCAGCAAAAGCAAACGCAAAGAATAAATACGCTGTAAATATACGCTGAACTAGTGAGGACAGGTTTTACTAATCAAAATCTATATCCTTTTCAAATGTGCTTTATTGTTGTTCAGCAGAGGCCGTGGTGATTGTGGACAATTTCATCATGTACCAGCTCCGCAGGGCTTAATCCCACCTAGAGAGGTGGTTGCAAGATGGCAAGCACATTCTTTGATTGCACTGTTTTCAGGGCCATTCAGCTCCTCTGGGTGAAGCACAAAGTGAAGCAGGTGGACAGCAGCATGGTGTCCTGGATTACAGGCTATTTAATTGACAGAAAGTGCTGTTTGGCCTCCTCCAGAGCATTGTGGTGGAAATGCTGCAGAATAAAAAGGAGTCTCACAGGGAATCGCACATTTCAGCTTTCATTTTCACTCTCCACACAGTAGGCTTCAGATTCACTTCAAGCCAGTGTCATCTCCAGAGTTTCTTTTGATGACTCTTTTGTTGTAAGATGTGCCATACAGGGGAAAAAAAGTAAATCCTGCATGAAATGAAAATTGGAACTAGCGCTGGACACACATCGGGACAATGGGCACGTTGAATCCACTCCTCCTTCAGTTACAAAGTGTTTGCAGGAGTTGGTACTAATAATAGTGCAGCATTTCAAAGCTTCATGACATCAAAATAATAATTAAAAAGTAAATGTGATCCGGGAGATATCCACTCGCACTCACCTTTGCCTGATATGCTGTTCTGTTGTTTTCTACCAAAACATCTGCTACTGGTAAGGACTGGATTCTACTTTGGATTCTATTCATTTGAAATTCATTATAGATGATCAGGTTCTACATCAGTGCAGTTCTACAGTATCTCACATGGGAACTATGACAACAGGCTCGCTTGTACTTACCATCTACTTTATAGAACCTGTAGGAACAAGCTGTTGGTGAGAATCCTTGTTGAACAGTGAAAACTGTTGGTCGAGGCCTTTGGAAGCGTTATAATACAGAAGTGCACTGCACTGCAGGCAGGCTACTGATGGAACCAGCTCAGAATGCAGACTGGTGCTGGTTTGCTGAAATACTAAGCAGTGACCCTGACACAGATTGTTTGGGTGGAAGCAAATGTTGTTCCCAAACCTGTATATGTCATTCAGCATTAGTACCTTCTGACTGCTGATTGTTGAATTATTGTTAAATTGTCCAACTACTTGCCCATGCAAATAATTGAATAATTTATCTCATTAGTTGTAAGATGTCCAGCTGACTTGTTCTGTTAGATTAAACAACTTTTCAAGAGTTTTGTCCCTCTGCTAACCTTATTTTTTAGGTTGCTGACATCACATTCACAGCGAGCAGTGGATCCTCATTTTATTGACACTTTACACACAGTACTGTACCATCTCAAGCTTTTTGGATCCACAATCATGTATTCTCTGAAATTAGCAATTTATGTTTACTGTATTTTCCACACTATAAGGCACATTTAAAATCCTTTAATCTTCTCAAAAATCGGCAGTGCGCCTTCTGTATGAATTCTGGTTGTGCTTACTGACCTCAAACCGATTTTATGTGCTACAACAATCTGTCAAACAATGTTTTAGTTTGTGGAGATACAGAAATTATTTTATTGCTGCCATATAACCTGCATCATTATAACTGCATTAATAATATTCTTTACATCATTATTCCATTTAATAATATTTCTCACAGTATTGATACTGTATTACAGTTGTTTATTGAAGATGTCCATTTGAGGATCCTTCCATGTTAACTTTTATTACAAGTATGGTCAGAAGTATTTTATACACATTGCATATCTGTGCTTATTTTGAGTTGATGTTCGGTTCATTGAGGGTCTTAAGCTTCACTGGCGTGACTGTCCAGGTGATACATGCTGAGGGAAACTAGAACATAGAAGGATAACTGCAATGCATGCTTACAGTACATATAATACATATAATCTAGGAATAGGCCTGAGCAGAGGCCCAAATGTTTCCAGCTTCTTGTTGCAAACCTGTTGCATTTTATTCTACTTGGTAACAGATGACTGGAGGCGATAACCAGCCCTCAGACGCTCTGAGGGCTTAAGATTATTATCTTGTATGGAAGGTGTTATCAAAATGAGAAGTTCTATGTCTGTTTATAGCTATTAAAGATGTACAAGATGTACAACTAACTGTGACTAATGTCTGGAACCTATTTTAATCTGTCATTGACGCCATGGGGGGGCGTGTACCCCACTGCTTCATAAGTGTCCACAACATGTATTTTGGTCAGAAGACATATGTTGATGTTTTCTCCGAGCTGTTAATAAACTCAACGGCTGATTGCACTTTTTTGGGGCCTCCGTGGTTTGTGACACTGCTCTACATTGATTGATTTCGCGACAAGTCCGACTTTGCTAAGCTACGAAGCCGCAGCGCTTGATGGATTGTTGGAACATTACGGCTAGTCAGGAGCCTCGCGGAGTAATCTGGGTCCTAAACTCCCCCGGTTCAGGTCCCAAAGTCAAACGAAGAGTTAAAAACTGTCTAATTTCTTTCATCTTTAATAAAATGATCAGCGTTGCTGCTTTACCAGGTGTAACAATTAAGTTTAACATCCAGGCATCCATGAAAACAGAATTTATTACAATTAACGGAGTTAGAAGTTAGCAGGAAGTTAGCTCGCTAGCTTCCACCTAAACATGATAGCTGTGTCCCAAAACGTCGGCTGCATCCTTCAGAGGACCCGGCCTTCGCGGTCTACGTGGGCCGGGTCCTTCGAAGGCCGAGAAGGCCGGAAGTGCGAGGCTGTGAAATGGGACGGTCTAGCCTACAGATTTGCGTCACCGCTGTCTCAGTGGAGTTTAATAAACTCAGCCGTCTGTTTCTTGCTACTAAAATATAACAGGACACTGGTGTAAATTCTCGACCATCTCACACTTCTCTTTAATCAGCTTTCTGTTTGATGTTTATTCAGCTGTGTGAAAATCCCGGAGGAACCCAAGCGAGCGATTAATAAAGTTTTATTTAATCTAATAACTTTAACCTCAGCCAAACCGATTTACTCAGGAACAAATAAAACACCGGAAAAATCCAAACAATAACATTTTTAAGTTATCCGAGTGACTCATATATCATGTTTAACCTGAGTAGCGAAAGACGGCGGGGGTCTGAAACCGAGTTCACAGCTCTCCCCGGCTCCAGTGAGCCCTCTAGCTATCGAGCGGGTGGGTAACAGACGTCTCCGAAAACGTCGGAGCACTTTTGCAAATATGCGATGTCTTGATAAACCGAGCAGATATTTGAAGTTTACACAGCTGAAAATATGTTTAAAGTTTATTTTGTGACCCAGAAAGAGTAATAAGAGTAATATTACAACTAAGTAGCTGCTGCCATTGTTGGAAACTGGAATTGGCTGGGCCGCACTATGAATTCTGGGATATGGTGGGCCATGAAGGATACACCCGACCCATCCTTCAAATCTCGGGAAAAGGAGGACGCATAAGTCAGCTGGATTCAGAGGAGTCGCTGTGATGTAATCGGTCTACAAATGCGGCCTCAGGAGGATGCAGCCCATGAATAAGGACACCCCCAGTATTTACGGTCATATCCGCACGCACATGGGGAGTTGTTTTTTCTGTAGCCTATCCCATGTAATGCTGGGTACTTATTCATTTAATAAAAACATTATATACTTATTGATTCTAAGTATAAGTATTATAGATCCAGACATTAATTTAAGAGACTACCGATCCCATTAAGTGTACGTTTTGGGACACAGCTGATATAGCATGTTCTGACTGAGAGATTTCTGAAAAATTCAAACGTACAGCTCTGCTATCACGTCCAACATAAATGAAGACAGGAAACTAAACAGCAGTGGCGTTTGTAGGGTTACTGAAGTTGGGCTAGCTGCTATATAGTGATGTGCTACGTGATCGCTAGCGACACAGCTATGTTAGCATAACATAAACACAGTGAAGCTGGAGGATGAACGCTAACTTTTTCCCACTTGATAAAAGCTAACGTGAGGGTTCCTGATGGTTCGAGACAAATGCAATCGCATGGCAGGATGCTGTAAAAGGACCAAACTTCAGTCAGGAGAACAACTGAGATAATCCATCCACAATACGAGGTTAGTCATTAATATACTGCAACAACATGGGAATAGAGCAGCTGCAGAGGATTCAGCATTAATGTATCTTTACTTTATTTATACAGCACATTTAATAACAACAAAATGTTGGCCAAAACGCTACAAAAAAAAAAAAAATCAATGGTATGGAAGTGGAGGAAGCAAGAAGAATGAGTTCAGTAAAGTTTGACTTATCTGTTTTGTTTCGCTTAATGCGCCTTATGGTCCGAAAAATAAGGTGTATGATTTATAGATGGATTTAGATGAACAATGAATGGAACAGATTTTCCTATAAGAGTCAGATGAGGTTTTGCGGTTTTGTGGAAAAAAAGGTGGATTTTTGTTAATTAAAAATCAAAAAACATTTAATAACATTAAAAAATGTCTGCACAATAAATGTTCGTGCACAGGCCCCAGAACTACTCTGAATCTTAGAATTATGCACGTTCATCTGTGTTTTGCAACTACAGCCAACCAAATCTCTCAACCAGCTGTCTAATACGTGCATGCAGGTAAGTGTTTTAGTTTCATTGGAAGATATGAGAATTGAAATAAGCTGTTTTTTCACTGACATACATAATAGTATTGAAAATTAATTAAAAATAGGAGAATGCATGAAAAGGGATGATTGTTTAATTAAGCCCCACAGTTTTGATCTTTGGCTCTGACGATTCTAAGTGGATGCAGCAGTTTTTGTGAGTTTGCTTAATTATGATGCGTAATCCTCAACCCTCCTGAGGGTTCGACTGCACCACAGCAGCAATTAAATCAAAGAACTGAGAATGAGGAAATCCTTCCTTTCAGACGAAAACAAACAAAAACAACAGAAACAACAAAAACAAACAAAAACAAAAAAACACTGCCACCAAAAAAGAGCATATTTTATTATCGTGGTACGGGACATTTTTAAATTATTGGCAGATTTCAGACAGATGAACAGGTTTGGAGGGAATGAAACAGAACACTGTGCCTCTTATTTTTGTATACCTTCCTCGTGGTTGTACACATTTCTCCTGTCTGCCATTTATAATTTATTCCAACACATATTGGTGTAGGGCAACCACAATTTTTTTGTACATGTACAATGACAATAAAGGCCTATTCTATTCTATTCTATTCTATTCTATTCTATTCTATTCTATTCTATTCTAATCGATGAGCAGTCCTTAGACTATCAGGTGTGAGGGCTCTTTAATACGTGCGTTCATATTTTTTCTGTGAGGAAAAGCATTAAAATGCACCATCAATCATAAATACAATAAAAGAGAGGTTGTGGAGGTAAGCATCAACGACACAGAGCTCTCAGTTCTCACTCCTTCTTTATTCGTCTCCAACATCAACTGCGCATATCGCGCCACAAAACACAGGAACACACTTCCTCTACACTGGGTGTGAGTGGAGCCCTCTAGTGGTCCACCACACATGCCCCCCCCCCGAACACCCAGCAGAACTAGTCCAGGACCCGGGGCTTAAGCAAACGGCCGGAGCGGCTGAACTGGGGGGGTGGGGAACTGACAGAGGGCAACCCAGCCCGGGAGCGAGGCTGGCACTGGCGGTCAGAAAAAGCTGAAGACGACTCGGACTCCGTTGATTTCGGGTCGCTCCTGGGGGAAAAAACAGAATCCATCAGCCCGGTGGCAGGTGGGCGGCCGCAGCGAGGGGCCTGGGCCGGGACCACCTGATCCTCTTGCATAACATGTGCAGGCTTAAGTCTGTCAACAGAGACAACTTCCTGCCGACCGCCAAAGTCCAAAACGAAATGTTTGTTGCCTGGTTTAAGAACCCTGTATGGCCCGTCATATGGTGGACGCAGCGGAGTCCTATGGGCATCGTGCCTGACGAAAACGAAACGAGCAGAGTCCAATGAACTCGGATCAAAGGTGTCAGGCAGGCAGTGGTGCACAGGACCAGGAATAGGAAATGAGTTTCTTGGGGGGCGAAAAGGCAACAAAGAGGTATCGAAACATGGGGGAGGGCTCTCAGGTAAGAATTCCCCGGGGACCCGGAGAGGCTGGCCGAGGACCAGTTCAGCCGGGGAAACCCCGAGGTCTTCTTTAACCGCGCTACGCAAACCCAGCAAAACCCACGGAAGACGTTCGACCCAGTCGCCACTTGTCAAGGAAGCACGGAGCGCGGCCTTAAGTGACCGGTGAAACCGTTCGCACATCCCATTAGCTTGCGGGTGGTATGCTGTGGTGCGGTGGACCTTGACTCCCAGGCCGTCAGCCATAGCAGACCAAAGCTCGGAAACAAACTGGGGGCCCCTGTCCGAGGTAATGTCAGCAGGGGGGCCGAAACGTGAAACCCACGTTGACAAAAATGCCCTGGCCACCGTCGCCGCTGTCGTGGACGCCAGGGGTACCGCCTCCGGCCACCTGGTTGTGCGGTCCACCACAGTCAAAAGGTGCGTGAAACCCTGTGACTGCGGCAAGGGACCAACCAGGTCCACATGAACGTGATCGAAACGCCTACCCGGGACACGGAAAGGCTCGAGGGGTGCCTGTGTGTGCCGGTGGATTTTCGAGCGTTGGCATGGGATACAAACCGCTGCCCATTCTTTCACCGTCTTGCGAAGGCCCGGCCAAACAAACCTGGCGCTGACCAGCTTGACCGAGGCCCGGTCGCCGGGATGAGAGAGGGCATGCACCGAGTCAAAAACACGACGACGCCACGAAAGGGGAACCACCGGGCGGGGGCGGCCGGTGGAAACGTCGCAAAGAAGGCGCGGACCGCCGTCCCACACCGGGGTGTCCTCCAGCACGAGGCCCGTTTTTGTTGACTGAAGGGCAAGGACGTCCGGGTCAGCACGTTGCTCGGCGGCCATGGCAGCGTAGTCGATGCCGACATACACCGGAGAAACCAATACACGTGAGAGACAGTCAGCGACGTGATTGGACTTACCAGCCACATGCTGAATGTCTGTGGTAAACTCAGAAATGGCCGCCAACTGGCGCTGCTGGCGTGCGCTCCATGGGTCAGAGACCTTGGACATCGCAAACGTCAAAGGTTTGTGGTCAACGTACGCAGCAAAGTTGCGACCCTCGAGGAAAAAATGAAAATGCCGTGTTGCGAGGTGCAGGGCCAGCAACTCCCTGTCAAAAACACTGTACTTGCGTTCAGCATCCCGGAGCGTACGACTGAAAAAGGCGAGCGGTTGCCAGAGACCTGAAACCCGCTGTTCCAACACTCCGCCCACTGCCACGTCCGAGGCGTCGGTGGTCAACGCGATCTCCGCCGACGGAAGCGGGTGGGCCAGCAGGGCGGCGTCAGCCAGCGCAGACTTGGCTGCGGAAAACGCACGGACGCGTTCAGGCAGCCAGTCAACCGGATCTTTGGCTGTTTTACCTTTTAAGGCAGCATAGAGTGGCTGTAGCAGGTGGGCAGCTCTGGGGAGAAAGCGGTTGTAAAAATTTATCATCCCCAAGAACTCCTGCAACGCTTTAACCGACGTGGGACGCGAGAAAGCCGAAACGGCCTGGACCCTGTCGGGCAACGGAACCACACCTTCAGCGGAAATGCGGTGCCCGAGGAAATCCAGAACAGGCAACCCAAACTGGCACTTGGAAGGGTTGATGATCAGGCCGTGCGCTTCCAAACGCTGGAAAACCTGGCGCAGATGGGACTCGTGCTGGCTCGCTGAGCAGCTGGCCACCAATATATCGTCCAGATAAACAAAAACGAACGGCAGCCCACGCAAAACTGAGTCCATCAGCCGCTGAAAGGTCTGGGCGGCACCTTTCAGGCCAAACGGCATGCGCAAAAACTCGAACAAGCCGAAGGGGGTAATGACAGCGGTTTTAGGAACGTCTTCGGGGCGCACGGGAACCTGGTGATACCCCCGCACCAAGTCAATTTTAGAAAAAATCGACGTTCCGGCGAGATTGGCAGAAAAATCCTGAATGTGGGGGATGGGGTAACGGTCATTGTCCGTGGCATTATTTAAACGGCGGAAATCTCCGCATGGCCGCCACCGACCGTCCGATTTGGGCACCATGTGAAGTGGAGAGGCCCATGCACTGTTCGAACGCTGTCCAATGCCAAGGCGCTCCATGGCTGCAAACTCTTCCCGAGCGACGGACAGTTTCGCGGGGTCGAGGCGGCGCACGCGCGCGAACACCGGGGGCCCGACCGTGGGAATATAATGCTCAACCCCATGCTTCGTTACCGTGCTAGAGAAATTAGGGACAGACAGCGATGGAAACTCTAAAAGCAAACGCTGAAAAGCATCCCCGGAGGTCACTACATTAGCCCGAATCAGGGGCTCGGCGGCCCGAGTAAAACAGGGTAGCGAAGAAAACGAGAGAGCATCGATTAAACGTCTGTTAGCGACATCGACAAGTAGTCCATGAGCACACAGGAAATCAGCACCCAAAATAGGTACAGAGCTAGCAGCAACAACAAAGTTCCACTGGAAATCCCAACCATGAAAACAAACAGTCACCAACCTTTCCCCAAACGTTTTGATGGGAGAGCCGTTAGCTGCAATGAGCTGCGGCCCACAGTTCGCTGCTAGTCCGTCGGCAGCGGTAGGGGGAAGGAGGCTCTTCTGGGAGCCGGAGTCCACGAGAAAACGTCTCCCGGAGCGCGAGTCCTCTATGAAGAGCAGCCTTTCTGTATTGCCAGCGGTCGCGGCTACTACGGCGCGCTGGCGGGTCCGTTTCCCTGGGCCGTGAAAGCGCAAGGCGGCAGGCAGCGACGCGCTCTGTCGCCAAAACGCTGATGGTAGAAACAGATGCTCTTTCCGCGGTGCCGGCGTGTAGCAATCCCTGCCGTCAGCAAGGGGGCGGATGCTCCGGGGGAGGCAGGTGGAGGCGTGGAAGGTGCCGCCGGCGTGTCCGTAGCCAGGGCGTGAACGTCGAAAGTGCGGCTAGCCAGGAGAATGCGATCCGCTTCTTCAGCCAGGGAGCGATAATCCTTCGCAGGCAGAAGCGGAGAGTTCGCGAGGACAGCTCTCACGGCGGCCGGTAGTTGGCGAAGGAAGAGGTGCACGAAGAGGAAACCACCGTCATCCGGCCCGAGCAACGATAGCATGTTCTCCATGAGCTCGAGCGCGGTACCGCCACCCAAGCCTGACAGGTTGAGGAGCTTTTCGGCTCGTTCGGCGTCGGAGAGGGCATAGCGCCGAAGAAGCAGCTCTTTGAGGGCGGCGTATTTCCCTTGGGCGGGTGGGTCCCGGAGGAGCGCCATCGCGCGACGGGTGGCCAGCGGGTCGAGCGAGGCCACCACATGGTGATACTTCGTGTCGTCAGCCGAGATGCCGCGAAGGGCGAACTGAGCCTCCACGTGTACGAACCATGACGGGGGGTCATGGAGCCAAAAGTCCGGCAGTTTCAGCGCCACAGCGAACGTAGCTGCAACAGGAGGCGGAGGTCCGGCGGCCGCTGATGCATCCATAGCGGAGTGTGCGTTATCTACGGCCCGTTGCATGCTCGAGTCAGGGGTCACCAATGTGGAGGTAAGCATCAACGACACAGCTCTCAGTTCTCACTCCTTCTTTATTCGTCTCCAACATCAACTGCGCATATCGCGCCACAAAACACAGGAACACACTTCCTCTACACTGGGTGTGAGTGGAGCCCTCTAGTGGTCCACCACAAGGTAAATAACGACACCTGTGCTGTTTTTTCAGTCTAATTAGTAATTCATGTGTACTTTAACAGATCATATGGGGAGTTCCTAGTGAAAAGCTGCGTTTGACAGCAGCAGTAACCCCGACTCCTCCTCTAACGCTCCAATCAGCGCTCGTTTACGAGGAGCTGCACTTGCCGTCTGTTGTTCTGATGGCGCCTTCGTCTCGTTCTGGTTGCAGATTTGTGAAAAAGTGGAATCATCGTGTTTGGCACCGTTACAGCACATTTAGCAGCTCTGGTTTTGTTATAGTCGGATCCTGGTGTCTGTAAATCAGACTTCACTTGGCATCTGGGTTTGGCTGCACAACACCGGATGTCGCCGAGCAGGAACTTGTTTTCGTGTAGTCATTCTCAGGTGCAAACAAATTTTGTTAACCAAAAGGATGCTGTTTCGTGGCCATTACTGGAATCTCGTCACACATTAATCACTTTACCCTACTTCTATGTCTAAATAATGGGAGGCGTGGTCACCATTTAGGCATAAAGGTCATAGGTCAGGTGGGTGGAAATGAGAAAACAAAAACAAACAAAAACCAAATAACTGTACTCTCTTCTGGTTGGTGGCTTTTTGTCTGAGGCTCCCATTTAGATGCCCTGGGAGTGCTAGTGGGCTAATTAGCACCGTGCCAAGTGCTTAATCCCCATCGAAGTCATTAGTCTGGGAAACAAACTGTGGTGCTGAGATTGAAGGTAATTAAGAGCGATCCCTGACACACAGGCTGAGTGTTATTCTTCTAAGCTCAGCCTAGTGTCAAAGGAGCTCTTGAGTTTTCATTCTGCAGCTTTGAATATTCTCTGCAGAAGGCGAAATATACTGTAGAGTTGATCTTTTCTTCTTCTACAATATTTCTTTCATTTCTTCTTGCTTTTTTCACCCTCATTGCAGTCGTTCTTGACATTTGAGCGCCTGGATAGTCAGCCACGAGCATGCGTATGTGTTACCTCAAACATCAGACATCTTAACACGCCTGTGTGAAATTTATTATTCAAAATGTAAACAGAGACTGGAAACCCCCGCCTTATGTAATTCTAGACATTGTTATGTTATCATGTTATAATGACCCTGTGATGATCCCTGGATCCTAGACTGCCTTGTCTTTAATCTGACCTCTTGAGAGATTTGTGCTTAGGACATCATTACGGTGGCTAATTGTCCCATTCTTTTTGAAACATGCAGTTTTTAGAGATTTGTTGCAGCATCAACTGAAAGTCAAGGACCAGAAAAATATTTTTTGGGGAAAAAAAAGTCTAATTCACTACCAGCAGGTGGAAGAAGAGGACACAGAGAGATGGAGAAGTCCTTGTGGCACAATGCTTCACTCACAGTTAGCACAGAGGACTTGGAAGATCAAATGGAAACCGTTCCTATATTTACTTGCTCCCCTTATTATTGTCTTTCGCAGACAAGCTGTCTTGCAGCCTGCATGGCTACGTAACCGTGTGAGTCAGACATAAACACATGCAAATGAGATATACAGGGAAAAAGAGACCTATTAAGGCAAACTGCAACACGCAGATATTCACAGGTAGCAGGAGGCTGATATGCTGATATGTCTCCCAGATGTAAGCCTCCTTTAAACCAGGTCGACATGATGTCGCCTTTTCAAAGGTGGGTTTATTTCAGTAAACATAGTCCTTTATCTCATCAGGGGTTCCAGTGTGACAGCAAAACTCAGGTGTATTCAGACCACCCACTGAGCCATCTGGGCTTCAAGGATTCACACGTTACATCCTTGACTCCTCACAGGAGGAGGAGGGAACAGAAGGAGCGCAGGCAGGGAGGCGGAGCTGTGTAACTCCTGTCTCATTAGTTGCCCTGTCATCACTTGACTTAGTAGGACAAAGCACATAACCTGAGTTAAGAGCTGACAGCTCGTGTAAATATAAAACATCACACTGAGCCCTGGGCTGCAAATGAAAATATGACATTAATTTTGTGTGTAGTGGACGCTGACAGTTAGAGCAGTTGACATTGTTCTCATAGAGCGTAAGAAGTTATTAAAGGTAATATTGTATATTATTAGAGACACTATAAGGAAATTTACAGGATATTTTCAGAATCACACGGTTTATATTTAGCATTTAGAAACATTTAGAAATATTTAAAAACAAAAAATGAGACTTTATTTTGAAATAAGACAATAACATTTTGAGGCAACCTGATCCTGATCATGGCCTCAGATCATAAGACCAATAACGTCATCAGAGATACAGAATTAGCTGAATATGATGTTTAGTGTTTGAGCGTCTCAAACACTTCCTGAGGATATCCCAGCTAAGGAGAAATACCTCATTCTGCAGAAACGAGCTATGCATTCTGCATCCGTGTTCACAAGGATTCACACAGCAACAGAGCACCTACTGCATCAGCCCTTTAAACAGCTGTTAACACTTAACAAGTATTGCCTTCTTTGTCTTCTGGACTCACTGATCCATTGTTACCTGATGTAGTTTTGGTGCCACATCCAGTTTGAATGCAACAAGGTTAGAAGGGTGGTTGTGATATTAACCACCCCTAGTTTATATTTACCAGTGATTGGAGAGAAGTTGACCGGAGACGCCTGTGGACTTTCCTCCACTGTCACCTGACCTATACTGAACATTTATGGGGGCTGTGAAAGAAACATTGCTGACATTACAAGAAGCTCTTGGAACATTGTGACATTATGCAGGAATGACATAAGTAATCTCATGGTGCGTGCCAGCTCATTAAACACTGTGTATAATGCCTAAATGGCACCAAGTCACAGAAATATGGACATTTTTAGAGATTCTGCTTTTAAAAATGCAAATCAGAATTTTGCTCCTTGTATGTTGTTGTTTTTTATTCCTTGTGATGCAGCATGCATGAGGCAAGCCCACGGTGGCTTTCACAGCTTACTGGGTTTTCACAGGTGACCTTAAAATGAGACGAATATATTAAACATAAATGAGTATGCATGGAAATAAACAATCCTTTTAATGCAGCACAACACATCTGTCTTCCTTCTATCTTCATCCTCTGTATGAAATATGAAAACAAATACAATAGTTGCTAATCTCTTGTTGTTCTTCTGGTCAACAGCTTTTTAAAAAATATATATTTATTGTTTCATCATTAAAGCAGATGCTGTGATCAGATCAATGATCCACCGGTGGAACGAAGCTCAGTGAGCGCGCAGCTTTTTCACAGCTGGCTGTTGCCAAGCCACTAGGTGGAATAATGGATCCAAATTTAGAATAATTACACTATAAAGGGCTGTAAAATCATTCACGTAATTCCAAATCACTTAACAAAAGAGTAAGTTTTTTGTTTGGATCAATAAATGTCACCAAAGCAAACACAGAATCAGCGCTGCATTAAACAGGAGCACAGCGCTGAGACGAGATGGAACTTGAGTGACTTTAACTCTATTAGATAAATTAATTCATTTGCATTCAACGTTTGTGAGCCACGACTTGATAGAATCGCATAATAAATGGATAATATTATTTTCAGGAACTACAGCTATGAAGCAAACAAACACCAGAGCTTTTATTTTGTTTCTTAAAGCCACCTGACACTGACCACAACTCATCCAAAACTACCATTTATGAAGAGTATCAGAGAGCCACGTCTTTAAGAAAAAAACAGAATCAGCAAAGACCTGATACAGAACCTGAACGATGCAGCTGGCCCTTCAGTTTACTGCTCGCTGCAGCCTCGTCAGCAGCAAAGGCGAGACGCCGTTCCTGAGGACGGGAAAGTTGTGTTTCAAGCTACACAAGAACTGGACCTTGATCAGTTCAATCAACTTCAAAACAAAAGTTTCAAACTGGAATCCAAATTTGGGTTACAAAATGAGGCCAAACCAAAACTGAGAAAAAAAATAAATATATATGTATATATATGTATATGTATATATATATATATATATATATATATATATAAAAAAACACCCAGCACGCCCCTGCGGGCGGTTTATCCTTCAAGCTCGGGTCCTCTACCAGAGGCCTGGGAGCTTGAGGGTCCTGCGCAGTATCTTAGCTGTTCCCAGGACTGCGCTCTTCTGGACAGAGATCTCCGATGTTGTTCCCGGGATCTGCTGGAGCCACTCGCCTAGCTTGGGAGTCACCGCACCTAGTGCTCCGATTACCACGGGGACCACCGTTACCTTCACCCTCCACATCCTCTCCAGCTCTTCTCTGAGCCCTTGGTATTTCTCCAGCTTCTCGTGTTCCTTCTTCCTGATATTGCTGTCATTCGGAACCGCTACATCGATCACTACGGCCGTCTTCTTCTGTTTATCTACCACCACTATGTCCGGTTGGTTAGCCACCACCATTTTGTCCGTCTGTATCTGGAAGTCCCACAGGATCACAGGATCTTAGGATATATATATATATATATATATATATATATATATATATATATATATATATATATATATATATATATATATATATATATATATATATATATATATATATATATATATATATATATATATATATATATATATATAGCAGCTGGATAGCGTAGTGGTTAAACTACACGCCTTTGGAACAGAGGATCGCAAGTTCGATTCCTGCCTGGGGCGTCTGTATCCAGTAAGGGTCCTAAGGCTAGACCCCCTATGCTAAGCAAGCCTACCGCAGACATGAGCGAGACAGATAAATATGAAGGCATGCCGGCTCGGACGTCGCCCGGATCAACAAGGTCCGCGTCAGGTGTTGAGGAACCAGGGCACCCTGACGAAAAGTGGGCTACTGGAACAAGAAGGCATCGGTGGGCAAGGGATGAAAACAGGGCGTTGTTGGAATGCTACTACGCAAGTAACCCCGGCGGAAGGGGCTACATGAATAGGATGAGGGACCTATGGATTCTTCGATACCCAACATCCACAATGACGGCGAAACAACTAGTAGCTCAGTGTTCCAACATTCGAAAGAAGGGACTGCTCTCACAGCTAGAGATTGACGAGGTACAACACAAATGCTACGGCAAGGAGGAGTCAGGACGCCAGGTCAGGGGGGAGATATCATCACCCCCACCCGAGATTGGGTACATAGCCCCAAGTGCGATAGGAGAGTTGAGTGCGAGAGGAACTGACCTGAAAAATAGGATCATGGCCAAGCTTGAAACCTGGATCCCCCGTAGCCGGTTACCAAGATTACGTGAAGTACCCTCAGAAGGTCTGCTAGATGATGTTAATGCAGCACTACGGGCAATACCTACAACCACGATTACCGACACTAACAAGCTGATCTACAATACGGCAGCAGCGATCAGTGAGATGCTTGGCTACAAGTTGAACAGCCACAAGGGGCAGTACCCTCCATGGAGAAGGAGGCTAGAGGGCAAGATCAAAGTAGCACGGAAGGAGGTTAGCCAACTAACAGAGTTGCAGAAAGGTGCGACAAATAAGGTGCCTAAGAAATACAGCAAGCTGTCCATACCTGAGGCCTTGGAAACTGCCAAGCAAAGACTCACAGCCTTGGCCAGCCGCTTGAGGAGGTACACCAGAGAGATAGAAGGCAGGAGAATAAACCAGCTGTTCTCCACAGAACCAGCAAAGGTGTACTCTCAGTGGCAAGGGAACAATAAGAGAACAGCACCACCAAGGCTGGAGACGGAGCAATACTGGAAGAGCATATGGGAGAAGGATGCAACCCATAACGGCAATGCTCAGTGGCTAGTGGATCTGAGGGCAGACCACAGCGACCTCCCTGAACAGGGTCCAGTAACCATCACAGTGGCAGATATCCAAGAAAGGGTCTCCAGTATGAAGAGTTGGACAGCACCAGGGCCCGACATGGTTCACGCCTACTGGCTGAAGAAGCTGACTGCACTCCACGAGCGTCTGGCAGCACAAATGAACCAGCTGCTAGTTAACGAGAGACACCCGGAATGGCTAACCGAAGGTCGGACGGTCCTGATCCCCAAGGACCCCAAGAAGGGAGCGGTCCCCTCCAACTACCGACCAATAACCTGCCTCAGTACTACATGGAAGCTCCTGTCAGGCATCATATCGGCTAAGATGAACAGGCACATGGGTCAATACATGAGCGGGACACAGAAAGGAATTGGCAAGAATACCAGAGGTGCAAAACACCAGCTACTGGTAGACAGAACAATCAGCCGAGACTGCAAGACCAGACTGACCAACCTGTGCACTGCCTGGATTGATTACAAGAAGGCCTATGACTCAATGCCCCACAGCTGGATACTGGAATGCCTAGAATTGTACAAGATCAATGGGACCCTAAGAGCCTTCATCAGGAACTCAATGGGGATGTGGCGTACAACACTAGAGGCCAACTCCAAGCCCATAGCACAAGTTACCATCAAGTGCGGGATCTACCAAGGAGATGCTCTGTCCCCACTGCTGTTCTGCATAGGCCTGAACCCCCTCAGTGAGATCATTAACAAGACTGGCTACGGATACCGACTACGGAACGGAGCAGTTGTCAGCCACCTCCTGTACATGGATGACATCAAGCTGTATGCCAAGAGTGAACGAGACATCGATTCACTGATCCACACTACCAGGCTATACAGCAATGACATTGGAATGTCGTTCGGACTGGAGAAGTGTAGTCGGATGGTAACAAAGAGAGGGAAGGTAGTCAGAACTGAGGGGATTGAACTACCAGAAGGCAACATTGCAGACATAGAGGACAGTTACAAGTACCTGGGGATCCCGCAGGCAAATGGGAACCATGAAGAGGCCGCTAGAAAGGCTGCAACCACCAAGTACCTGCAGAGGGTCAGGCAAGTCCTGAGGAGTCAGCTGAATGGTAAGAACAAGATCCGGGCCATCAACACATACGCCCTGCCCGTGATCAGGTACCCTGCTGGGGTAATAGGCTGGCCAAAGGAGGAGATAGAAGCCACTGACATAAAGACAAGAAAGCTCCTTACCATGCATGGAGGGTTTCACCCCAAGTCCAGCACCCTGAGGCTGTACGCTAAGCGGAAGGAAGGGGGCCGGGGACTGGTGAGTGTCAGCACCACAGTCCAGGATGAGACAAGGAACATCCAAGAATACATTGGGAAGATGGCCCCAACTGACCGAGTGCTCAGTGAATACCTCAGGCAGCAGAAACCCAAGAAAGAGGAGGGAGACGAGGAACCATCATGGAAGGACAGGCCCCTGCACGGTATGTACCACCGGCAGATAGAGGAGGTGGCTGATATCCAGAAATCCTACCAGTGGCTGGACAAAGCTGGACTGAAAGACAGCACAGAGGCACTAATCATGGCAGCACAAGAACAAGCTCTGAGTACAAGATCCATAGAGGCTGGGGTCTATCACACCAGGCAAGACCCCAGGTGCAGGCTGTGTAAAGATGCCCCAGAGACAATCCAGCACATAACAGCAGGGTGCAAGATGCTAGCAGGCAAGGCATACATGGAACGCCATAACCAAGTGGCCGGCATAGTGTACAGGAACATCTGTGCCGAGTATAACCTAGAAGTCCCGAGGTCAAAATGGGAGATGCCCCCAAGGGTGGTGGAGAATGACCGAGCTAAGATCCTGTGGGACTTCCAGATACAGACGGACAAAATGGTGGTGGCTAACCAACCGGACATAGTGGTGGTAGACAAACAGAAGAAGACGGCCGTAGTGATCGATGTAGCGGTTCCCAATGACAGCAATATCAGGAAGAAGGAACACGAGAAGCTGGAGAAATACCAAGGGCTCAGAGAAGAGCTCGAGAGGATGTGGAGGGTGAAGGTAACGGTGGTCCCCGTGGTAATCGGAGCACTAGGTGCGGTGACTCCCAAGCTAGGCGAGTGGCTCCAGCAGATCCCGGGAATAACATCGGAGATCTCTGTCCAGAAGAGCGCAGTCCTGGGAACAGCTAAGATACTGCGCAGGACCCTCAAGCTCCCAGGCCTCTGGTAGAGGACCCGAGCTTGAAGGATAAACCGCCCGCAGGGGCGTGCTGGGTGTTTTTTTTATATATATATATATATATATATATATATATATATATATATGTATGTACACATTATTTCAAACACGCAAGGTACCAAAAACCTTCTCGGTGGAAGTAATGAGACTTGTAATGACATCTTTACAAAGGCAGCACTGTGACTGCTACTAACCAGGCGTCACGCTGTGTTTAAGGAGAGCAGATAACAAGCAGCTGATTTCAAAGATGACCAGGATTCATTGTCTTCTAAATAAAGAATAACTCATTGAGACAAAATTAGACAAGATGCCACTTCAGATGCATCGATGGCACGTTTCTGTAAATGTGAAGGTGCGTATTTTCCTACAGTGTGATAAAAACACACAGGTGAGTGACATGAAGTGGGAAACATGTTTGTCGTGCATCAAAGCTCACCCGCTTCCTGAATCTTCTGTCATCTTCTGAGGTGACAAAATCTCACCAGCTGAGCTTTTCAAGCATCCGCTGCTCAAACCTGACAAAATCTCCGCCTTTCTGGAACCATCAATAGATCCACACTGAGATTCATGTGACTGATTACACTTCCTGTCCTACATACCTGAATTCTGCCTGTTTCTCTGTGGGGTACCTTGTTAGCACTGTTCTCGTGGCTGCAGGGTCCAATTGCCAGTTCTGATTACTTGATGCTTTGTTAGGCACTGTGATTGTCACCATTATCACTTTCCTCATCAGTAAAGCTGTGGAACTGATAGTAATTGTAATTGCCCGCTTAGTGGTTGAGCATGTGCCTCTCTTGGTCCTCCCATAGCTGTCTGTTGTCTCAGATAATATGTAATTAACTGGATAATCTTTGGTGTTTAAAGCTCGTTTCAGAAATTCAAACTTCTTTGTTCCTCGCATTGAACGAAAAGAATGGATAACGCACAGGACTCCAACAGAAAGCCAAAGCGTTTGGATTCTTAGTCATTAGCTGTGCTTACAAACAAATATTTAGTTCATAAAGAATCCCAAACCAATATGTTCTTCAAGTAAAAGTTTGGGTTTAAAGCCATTTAAATACACAGTCTGTTATCCTTTATGAAAGTTAAATATCTCCAACTTGTGTTAAAGCACCAGAGATAAAAATACAGATAAAGGATTTCACATTTTATGTCTAACACAACTCAAATCTCAAAGGGCAGGAAGAATAAGATAAAAGTAAAATGTTCTCTTGTCAGAGTAGGAACAAGTATTAAACGCTGGTAACTACGCAGGAGGATCATCTGTTCTCTGCACTGTAGCGCTCTTATGCAATATTAAACTAAGCACAGATGCTTTAAAGTCTGTTTCCTGTTAATACTAAACTTTATTCCAGTCTGAGTCACATTTTGCACAAAACAGAGTGATTTATAACAAAGAATACAAATATACTGTTTGTCCTTTTTATGATTTTACTCATTTTTCTCACATGATTGCAAGTACATTAAGGTTTCACCTTGTGATATGATAAGAATTCAGTTACTTTAAAACACCAGTATTGGATTTAAGAAAAGATCATTTGGACTGCGCCATCATTTCACGGTGGATAGCAACAGTGTGTATTTGCCCTCTGCCACTGAAAGAGTGAATAAGTGTTTAGCACTGTAAGCGTTCATGTTTCTGTTATCTCAGCAGAAGCTTAAATACTTTTAAATATGTTGACAAATTCACGAACCAGGATTGCAGAGGCACGATGAGAGGCACGGCAGTGAAAGTAGCAGCTATATTTTGAAAAAGGCATAGAAGCACATTTTCATATAATTTGTATGTTCTTATATTGCTAAGGTTTCTGAAGATGACAGTTGTATGTTTATTAAAATACAGCAGACACGTTTGCTTTTCGGCTGGGATTCACATCAACAGACTGACAGCCGTAGTTTGATCAAACTTTCCACTGAAAATGTATCAGAAAGTTTGACCAGCCTTTACCCAAATGTATTAGAATTTGGTTACAAGTAACCGACGCTCTTCCTTGTTATTAACACACCACGGCAGCCATCGCTTAGTCTCTCTTTTGTGCGATATTACTGAGCTATTACTGCTGGGCAGCATGTGTAATTTAAAATGTGCAAGTTTTCTGCAGCATTTCTAATGCTTTTGTCAAGGCTTGTCACTCCATTGTGTACCTGTGTGTGTGTTTGTGTATCTACATTTTACTATACATCCACTCTGTGTATATACACACATATAGTCACTGTGTACGTGTATAAATTTAGTCTCACTTACAGCTTACATACATATGTGTATATTTTTACATTACAGATCCATATTTATATTCCCAGATTTGATGCTGTTCATTCTTTCGACCGGACATTGAACTTTTTATTTTCCACACTGCCTGTGACATAGTATTTTTATTCTGTTTTATTTTAATCTATTCTATTGTTTTTTTCTTAACTTTTGCTGCTCTGTCCACTTTCTGCTGCGACCCAGCAAATTTCCCACTGGGACTGATAAAGTTTTATCTTATCTTTTCTTATTATATTTTTTAATATTATTATTATTTCACTCATTAAAACGGTTGTAAAATTGCTGTTTTGGCACGAGCCAGGTAGCATGCAGCCTGCATTGATATTTAAAACTTGCAGGTGGTGATCATGCCTACAATGGCGTTCATAGACACTATTTGCAGCTGACCTTATAAAAGACAGTTGCCAATATGAAAAAGTCAAACAGCAGGAAAATTGAGAAGAATTGTGACCATAATATCTTTCTGCAGTTTTTCTTCTTTGCAGTCTCGTGTGAAATACTGACCATCGGGATCCTTTCTGGCTACATTTAAATGCGCCAAATACTCCTTTAGTTGAACTTTGCTCAACAATAGCAAACTACAAGATGGTTTCTTTACGCATGCTTCCACCTAAGGCTCCTCCCACCACCACCACCAAAGAAAAAGAAAAAACAAAACAAAAACTCAAAAGCTAAGAACAAAACCCACTTGGGTGTGTCATGGAACAGACACCAAGAGGAACATCATCTCAGAAAAGTGAGTTCCTGTGATAAAACAATCGGCTTATTTTTAACCGTTTAGAAAAACTGACGTGAAAATATAACTTGCATTTGATTTGGAACGTCCTTTGAAGAGGCTACCAGGCGGCCGTCGTCAGACACAGATATGCCAAATTAGGCACTCAAAGACAAAACAGGCTTTCAAAGCCTGCAGTTAACCTGATTAGGTCTCAGTTAAAATACAAAGGCCAAAAAAAACATTGGATTAAAACATAAAACAGAGCTTTACTGTCGTGTCCTATAAAGATGAGACATACCATGGGTTGAGAAGAACACAGAGTAAGTATGGCTTCAATTAGTCAGAAAAAAAGATCTTAAAAAATTTTAGCAAAGCAATACTTCGTATATTCAGGGAAGTGCAAAGGTTTACAGAGCTCTACTTCTGACCAGACAATCAGTTTTGTAAAGCCGCACATTCACATTCAAGTACAAATTCAAGACATAGAAAAGAAGAAAATGGTTTCAAAGTTGTGTACACCCATCCTGATTCAAACTAAGTGTTAATTTTCTATTTTAATCTTCATTAATCGTATTCTTTTTTTTGGATCTTATACTTTATCTCTATGAGAAAGTTCATCATCTACTTACCTGTTATATTAAGAAACAAAACAACAACAACAAAACAAAAACTCTTGGATCCTCTGGGATAAATCAGATCAGATCAAAACACATTTCTGCTCCCTGACAGCTTCAAACTTTCTATTGTTCTTCCTAGTTTAAGAATTGTAAAATGTTTTTACTTCTATAACTAAATAACTATTTACAAGATTACTAAAAACTATTTGTGAGTTGACAGTGGGGGAGGAATATTTCAAACCATCGTCAGCTAAACAAAAGAAGCAACATGATAACGTGAAAGCACCTCACTACACATAAAAATGTGCATAGAGCATCCACAGTGAAAATGCTGAAAATATGGTCCCCATCAGTGTAAAATGGGTTGAAATGACTGCTGTATATGTTTAAGGTTAAGCACATTTGAAATGTTTTATTAGACAGATGTGATAAGAGCAGCCGTCCCTTTCCATTATTGTCAGAGCTTTGCTTGTAAATGTCACAGGAGTTACTTTTTCACATCCTATTTTCTATTCTTCACATGTTAATCAGGGTGGTTAGCAAAAAGAAACTCACCTGTTATGATTCTAAATCAGTAAGCTTGTTTACATGCTAATGCTAACTGTACTTCAACAGAAAGCACAGATCGTAACTGATCTCAGAGCAGCAGCTTGCCGGCGTGCTACACTTCCATCAATACACCTTCAACCCCAGAGGTTTACCCACATGCAGAAAGTACCAGAAAGGAGCTCCTGACATCTCAGCTTGTCCAGCCCACCTCACTATTAGCAGGAGACAGACACACCCATGAAAAAGAAACAACTACAGTTTCTCATGAGCACGAAACAAGTAGCGCTTTCAGCAATGATGGGACCACAAAATGGTAGTAATGTAAAGGATGGACAGGCCAGGAGCTTTATGAATGCACTGTCAGCTTCTCTTATATTTTACTTTATATAAATACTTTAAATGAATGTATTCTATATAGCTCCTATAGTACCAGCAACAGAAGGATCCTTTGTCTTGATGCATCCTCAATCATCCAGGTAAGAACATCCCAAAGGTTGATTCTGTTCATCTGGACGTTTTCAGTGGGAGAAACGTTTCATCATCATCAGGTGACTTCTTCAGCCTCATTGACTCCGCCCTCAAACCAGCGTTCCTCCCTGTCCAGGACATGAACATCCTCATCATTGAAGGAGTCCACTGGCCTGCAGGTGTGAATAGACTGCAGAGTCCTGGCCTGACGAATCAGCTATCGAGTCATCCCTCTGATAGCTATCTTACAGTGCTACGTTTGGATTGGTTAAAATAATTAGAAATTACTTTGTAACTTATTTGTTAAACAAATTGTTGTTTGTTTGTTTTGTTTTTTTACAGTACGGTGAATTATTAAAGATATCAGCCTGACTACAGAAACTGATTCAAAGCAATAGAAGAATCTAAAACCTGAAAGGACGTAAACCTAAACTAACATTACACAATTCATCAACTGGGAAATGTGTTTATGAATGTGCTGATGGAGGTCTATTATGAAAACCCCCTCATGCCAACTGGATCAGTGACTCCAAGCCTGTGCATGCTTGATTAAATTACAGTTGTTGTTATTCAGTGGGTCAGAACACGTCCAGATTGTGACTTATTTTCAGAAAGGCTGAAAAACACTTGGGAGAAATATGAGGAGAAACACAAGAAAGATAACCTCCTACTAATTATAGCGACGACACAAACCAGACTCATATTCTCAAAGTTGGGATTCTTGATCTTCCACATTTACCACCTACATTGTTCGGACACTTTTGGCCTTAACTTTCATCAGTATGTCAGCTGTTTGAAGCAGATATTAATCCACACACTGTACAAATTCTGCAGCACGTTAACAAAACAATGATTTTAATGCACTGAAGAAACATAAAACCTCCACTTCTCCAGCTGCAGATTCATCGCCTTGACCTGCGGTTCTGTACATGTAAAGACATTTATAACATCACCAACAACATTTGTATCCATCTTCTCTGCACTACTGAGGGTGTCAGGAGACTCCAGTAGGACACAAAAGACAACCTTCACAGATCAACTGTCGCTCATACAGATGAGTCCATTCAGATTAACATGGAATCTATAGTCTAATCTGCACATCTGTGGAGTGGATCGTGAAATGCAGAAGCAAAATGTATGGAGGATATGAAGCTTCTGTTCACATATATGATAATTTATAAATAACACTGATAGGAAGATTCTTAAGGTTTGAAAGTATCTCTTTGTTTTTAATGTGTATAAATAACATCACCTTCAGCTCGTTTAAAGATTACTCGGGTATACATCCTGTTTTCAAAAACAGAGAGTGGGTAATTGAGTTTGTTGAAGTACCCTGGTGTACAACCTACACGTGTCATATCAGACCTCCAACCCCAGCTGCAGTGAAACCAAACTCAACCAGTTCTCATCTGTTGCTGTATATTGTGTGTGTGTGTCCATGTATGAGGCAGAAATGGAGATATGGAAGTAGATAAAGCCCATGAATACATAACACTGTAATAGCAACGCAGAGATGGTTGTGAAGTAGGAATGCATTACATGCAGAGGTTCGTGGCGAGTTTCACTTTACTTTACATCACCTGCCTCATGAATTCACTAAAATCCTTTTCCATGACTGGAAGGTTTTCAACTTACATAAAATATTGTCAGAAAAAGACAAACCTGCTCTTCTAATTAGTGCTCGTAGTGCCCGAGACTTTGCACTGAACATCTGTAGCTGTATGAACAATAGCCCAGCTTGTTTTTATGTATTTATTTCATGTTCCATTTGGAGGTTTTCTGCAGAGCGAGGCCAAGCTCGCTGCCTGTCCAATGCCTACAAATTCAAAATTAAACCATGAGAACAAATAATGAAGAAAGTAGTCTGTTAAAATGAAAGAAGTTGTGTATACAGACCCGGCCTCGTCTTTGTTCTCGTTTGCCTCTCTGTCCGACCACATAGCAGAATTAATGTGATGAGGGAACCGGACTGAGAGAACATAATGAGGTTTATAATTAGCCTGTGGGTTAGAGGGCTGGTTGCTGGAGGTCAGGCCTGAATGCGTCTCTGTCGCCAGGTTAATGTATTTTAGTTTGTGTGCGCGTGTTTTGTAGGAGGAGGGTTCATTTATACCTGACCACCAATTAGCTTTCTTTTCCTCATTTTAATAGTTGTTTACAGTAATTATAATAATCAGCTGTATTTAGCAGCGTAATGTAAATACTTTATTTTTAAACAAAAGCAGGGTTGTACTTACACATTTGTAGCTTTTAGTTTTGGTTTTGCTCAAATGCTTTCATCACTCCTCCGTACCGACTCAGCACTATTTACACTTTCTGAAATCGTCTACAGTGACCACTGTCCAATTAGTCTGTGAGTAATTCTTTGGAGGACTGTTGCCAGCCACCGGCTACTCTGTCATGATGCGATCTCTCAAGTTAGCAAACAGAAGCAGCACTGTATCAGCTTCACTGCAGAGAAACCTGCTGCTGCTTGAACAAAGCAAACTGCTCACAAAACACAAGTCAGGCTCCAGGACAGAACTTTAGGCACTTTATTGAAAGCTACACCCTTCCCTCCCCTGTGATGTAACCATTAAATATGACATGAATTCATTGGACTGTAAACCTTTAATGGATGGGTTATGATACTTTTGATGTGCAAATGTAGCCATTAACGGGGGATTGAACCTGGAGTGACAGCTCTGTGGTGTAAAGGTTATGAGAGCTGTAAAAATAATAGACTGCAGACCCAGAGATTTGTTATTCCTACCAGCCTTCTAATAAAACACCTTATGCATGTGCATGAGTCAAAGTAAAGATAACGACATCATCCTACAGCACTAGTTTTACATCAGGGGACTTGTTGACTTGTCTGGGAACAGAATCCCAGATAATTCCAGAAGCACTTGTATGGTCTGTTCTGTTTCCTCTACTTGGATCAACATCAGTACATTCGTGTAAAATCACCCTTACAGCTTTCAGTGGATTAAGTGATAAAGCAGTGGTGTCCAAACCCAGGCCTCGAGGGCCGGTGTCCTGCAGGTTTTAGATGTGTCCTTAATCCAGCACAGCTGATTCAAATGGCCAAATGACCTCAACATGTCTTGAAGTTCTCCAGAGGCCTGGGAATAAATTCATCATTTGATTCAGGTGTGTTGACACAGGGTGAGATCTAAAACCTGCAGGAGTTGGCCAAGCCTGTGATAAAGGGTCGAAGGTCAGACCCTTTCTGTTATTTGTTATTACTGACACAGTGTTTGCTTGTCTCGAAATTAGAAGCCACTTTTTGCAGTGCTGCCAGGATCCAGGCAGCCAGGAGTTTTTATTGTGAAAGCAAAAAAACCTACATGAGACAGAAGTGAATGAGACCTCCTTCAGTTGAGAAGGAGAACAGAGATTACACCTGGCAAGCAGATCTACCATACTGCAGCACTTTAGCCGGATTGCAAGAAGACGAGTGTGACTGTGTGAGTGCTCGAATGTGCGTTTGTGCGTGAGCCAGCGAGAGAAAGATAATGCATCTCTGTGTGGGGGAGACATTCAAATTAAAAATGGAGAACATGAAGTGAAAAATAGTAAAACATCAAAGGAACCAGACAGAAGAAGCGGTGAATAGTCGTCCCAAAATCTTCTTGCTGAAAGGTTTTGTGATATAAGCTAGTCTGAAGTGTAAAGGCCAAGTTCAGGAAAAATCACAGCGATGATGATGAACAAGAACCTAAAACTCTTCAAAGGGTCTCATCAGAATATGTGAAAATCAGCACATAATCATGTGGGTTGTGTTCAAGTCCTCGGTCCGCTGCTATCACAGTGTAGAGGTCGGCCATTACCATACTCAGACTGAAATGAATGGAAACAGCATCCTGGCAAACAATGCGACTAAAGGATTCACTGGACAGATTGTGGTGTTCTGCCACTGGCTGGTGGATTGGAGTGGTCAGGTTATCACACGTTGTTCATGCCGTTCCAATTAGTTTCACTCTGTTTCAAGAAATGCGATCATGCGTCACAGCATACAGTTTTCACAAGACTCTAAACAGTCCTGTGAAACGCAAGAAGGAGCAGCTCTATAAAAGCAGAGGCACAACAGGAAGTGTTGCAGTGGCCCAAAGTCCAGACCTCAGCCTTACTGAAATGTGAGAGCTGTGCATAAACAAACTGCAATGAACTGAAGCAAAACTGTAAAGACGAGGGGGTCCAAATCCCTCCAGAATCATCTTGAAGTTACACAAAAAAAACCAAAAAACAGTTGCTAAACAAACTATAAGAATAAACAATAACTGCCTTAAGGCACTTTATATTGTAAGGTAAAAACCCTCAATAATACAGAGGAAAGCCCAACATTCAGAGGACCACGTGTGAGCCAAGCACATTGGTGACTGTGGAAAGAAAAAACTCCCCTTTAACAGGAAGAAATGTCCAGCAGAAAGATGGTCTGACCGTTTGGGTGTGAGGCGAGGAAGACTATGCAGAGTTGTGTATGAACACACAGTAAGTATAATAAGAAAAAGGTAGCTTTTCATGTCGCAAAAATGATTTTGCCTGGATTTGAGTCTCTGGCCTCATTATGACTATAGATTAATATTTTATATAAAACTTTTTAGTAGCATAGATCTGCTATTGTGATATCTTTAGCTACTATGGAATTCAGTAGAGAGCAACAATGACATTTCAGTGCATTGTCTGTCAGTGTTTAAAAAACAGCAGGGATGAATCAGAGGCCTGCAGAAGGCTGTTGGTCATTCTCTCCTTCTGTCATTCTCTCCTACAAAGGATCAGCAAAAGGATTATGAATAGTAAAGAAATAGAAAAAAGACATGGAGCTAAATTCATATGCAATGTTGATAAAAGGCACTGCGGTAATGAGTGTGAGGTAAAGAGAATGCTTGAGAGGGAGGCTAATGAGACACAGAGAGAGTGCAAAATGTACCCTTTTCATCTAGGTGTCTGCTCCTGTAGTAACACACACAAAAAAGGTTGTTACGACAAGCTCCCTCTTCCCTCTGGCCTCCTCCTACCTCTGTCTTCCCCTCTGCCTTCTTTCAGTCTTTCTCCTGCACCGTTCACTGAGGAGATCAGAAACTATCACACCAAGAACAGGTAAGAACAGAGAAAAAGTGAAGGATAAAGTAAACCATCAAACACTGAGATGGAAGTGATTTGTGGGCTCACATGTCTCCTGAGACCCACTTAAGGCCTTTGACTGTCTCCTCTGCTGCTGGATAATGAAGTCCAATGGTGTAGTAGAGGGATGGCTATGATCTTTGGTCAGCGAGGCAAACATCTTACTTACTTAACTGGTCAATGCCATCGAGGGCTGGCCAATGCCAGGTCAGCTTGCCTGGTCTGTCTCTGGAGAGGAATAAAGACAGAGATGAGGAATAAGGCTGGAAGGATGCTTTAGCTTTGCTGACTGAGTAGAAATATCGAACCTACTCTTAAAGCTGCACTAGAGATCATCACTGACTTAAACTGCACTTATTGGTTTAAACAACCTGCTAAAGAAACTGCACTTTAAGTAATCTTCATCTTCATGTTAAATCTTCATATATGTACACATATTACTGCTACTATTCATAACCATCATCATTACCATTACATTAATTATCATTTCATCAAAGCATTTATTCAATAGATTACACATGAGAGCTTCTGTCTGGGAAAAGGTCAGAAGCGTCAACGGGCGGGGTGAGGCCGAGTGCATGTTGAGGTCGACACACACACACACACACACACACACACACACACACACACACACACACACACACACACACACACACACACACACACACACACACACACACAGTAGTTAGACTCATGTTTAGGCACGAGTTCAAATAATAGTTTGAAAGTTTCAAAATTGTGTCTTTGTGTCTGCCTAAGGGACAGTTTGTTCCAGGAGATTAGTGAGAGTTAGAAGATTAATAGGAAGCACCTGGCCTCGAGACGGAGAAGATGTCCTTTTAAGTGTGTCAAAAGTCGTCAACATTTATTGTATTGTATCTGCTTTGACGTGTGAGGGGGCGCCATCAATAATACCCTGGTGTTATAAAAACAACTGCTTGTGTATCATTGGGCGGAGATCGATGCTGGCGTGTGCAGTGTTCATCTCCCCACGCGTGTGTTTATTAAAAATCATCGTTTGACTTAACTCTTCTGGACCATTGTTGTTTTTGTGCTCACCCTCAATATTTGAACCTGTAACAGTGGCTGTAGCTCAGGAGGTTGAGCAGATCATCTACCAATCAGACGGTTGGTGGTTTGAGTCCTGGCTGCTCCAGTATCCTTGAGGAAGATACTAATTCCACGTTGCTCTCCTCCGACGCATCCATTGATTCAAACCACTTGAGCGTAGAAAAAAAGTGCTTGGGTGAGAATGGGGCATGTTGTACAGTCTAGTGCAGTGTAATGATATAATGATTATAAAAGCATGAACCAGTCCAGTCTATATGTTTGGTTCAGATCTGATAAAATGACTTGTTTTTCAGGCCATTGGAGTAAATGTGTTCTCATATGCATATACCAGTGCTCTCCAGGATATGAATGTACACACTGAACGACCATTCTCTCCTGGCAGCGCTGCAAGCACTAAATATCTCATTAGCTATTGGCCATAATCCTCTTGTGCTCCCTCTGTTTTGCCAGATAGCCAGAGTGCAGTCTCTGCACAGAAAAAAGGAAAAAGCAGGCTCTTTGAATCTGTAGATGTTTAATCACCTTCCCCTCTTCTGTTCTCTTCTTCTTTCATCTCTCTGGCCTGCCACGTCCTGACTGGCTGCCCGGTCGAGCATGATGTAAACTTTATTCACAAAGGGACAAATCAAAAGTTTGACATCACTAGAGTTCAGATATTGGTACCACGACTCTGTCTTAACTGAGCCTTTGTAAAAGGGGATCAATTGTCGGCTCTGAAAAAAAGACAAATGAGCTTTACAAATTGTTTCTTTCTCTTTTCCTCTCTTCTTTTTTTGTGTTATCAGAATCTCTGTAACTTTCTGAACCCTCTGAGAGCACAACGATTTTTATTCACATTATTTTATATACTCTTTTCTTTATTCTTTTGCTTTCCCCCCATTTCATTTCCTATTTCTATTGTTTGCTGCTAGACGATTAGATTAGAAAGTTGATTGTGTTTTGATGTTCGAGTTGGGGATAGTTAGAGACTCTAAGGAGATTCACATAAGGAGCCCAGCTTTACATTACTGAGTCAAAGTCTTATCAAAATGTCACCAGATAAGCTGAGAAAGGTAAAGAATGTACTCTCCACATGAAAAAATGTGTATTAAAGTCTAAAAGGAACAGCTCAGTGCTTTGGGAGATATGCTTGTCAAACTTCTTGCTATGAATTTATCGATGTTCTTACATTAATCACAAAGCTAGTAGCTAAAAGCTAGAAGCCAGTGCCTTCACATGAAGTCCAGAAACAGGGGCACACTGATCGGTTACCCCGTTTAAGTCTGACAGCACAAAAATAATCTGAACTTGACTGAAATGAAATAAACACAGACACAAATGCCAAAGGACAGTTTGTGCTTATCTCTGTGATGCTAATGTCTTCTAACATTGAATGCATTGACCCCACCAGCCTCAATGAGCCTTAAGGGTTCATGGCCCTGCTTTAAGCTCACCTCAATGTTGTAGCAGACGAATATATTACAAATGACTGTATACAAGGAATTCCACGAAGAGTAGAAATGTTGTCAACATGCAGATAAAAAATAAACGATGTGCACCTTCACAGCACCTGCCTCCTTATTGTTGGCTTCTACAGAGCGTTTTACATTGTGTTTCTAATTCACACACACAAACTCACAAGCCTTTAGGAACCGAGCTTCCACGCAATGTGAGGCAGGGAGGGATTGGAGATCGAAACGTCAGCTCTGCAATTAAAAGATATCCTGCTCTGCCACCTGAGACACAGCCGACCTGAGTCTAAAGGCCATTTTGGGAGTTCAAATTAATTTCACTTTATAGACGTGGAAATGTAACCAATTTGGCAAAGCTGAATCTCCTGGGTTAATGACATCATGTGAAAAAAAAAGTCAAGTTAGCCTGGTTTCAGCAAGTGACAAGACAGATTTGGCTCTTCATTCGCCTAAGCCATATAGTACGATGACACCCCACCAAACCCTGATCCATTCCTCTTTTGTTGCTTTTCAAATTTGAGTAGGAGATGAGGACAGGCTGAAGGTCAGTGACTCATGTTTAAAGCTTGAGTGGGACTAAAAACAGGATACCCACGTCTACTACATCGGCTGCAGAGTGGGTAATGTAGCAAAATAGAAAATAGAAGATTCAATCTGATTGTGCACTGCAGCGCATCAGAAAACAACACTGAACAAACAGGCTACAGCGTTCCAAACACCAACAACGGCATAAAAAGTAGTGGTGTGCGGATCGATACTGAAATATCGATTCTTCCGATACCAGCAATTTATGTTCTAGAATCGATTCTCATATTATAATATCGATATTTTAGTACTCTGGGGTAAATTTGTAGTTTTTCCATTAAAATGAACGCAGTGGAAAGAAACTATACAATTCGGATCGTCTAATTTAGAAGGAACTACTTCCTCTTACGCCTTTGGTAGTCATATGCGGAATACGGCTGTATAAATGTGTCGCAGCCCCTGGCGTGCACACTCACAACAATGGCTGAGCGCAAACAGAGTCCTGTGTGGACACATTGTTGTGGCAACACTACTGACCTCGTCAAACACCTCGGAGTAAATCACATCAAAGAATATGATAAGCTTATGTTGAGGCGAACTGAAGAGGAGGAGAGGGACAGGTGCTGCTAGGGCGAGACAGACGTCTCTCGCACAGTCCTTTAGTGCTGCAGGCAGGCAACATGCTCAAATAGTGCACAACGTCAGTTTTTTTATTTCTATATGATTATTCTGCATTATTAAGCAATAAAAACAAGTTGTCTGATGTCCTCTAATCATTACGAAGCAATATGGTTATGTTATTATTACAATTACATAATACAATTATATATTGTATTATGAAATGCAATGAAACATTACGTTTTTGTACAGAGTATCGGTATCGGATCAGTATTGCCGATACCACCCTGAATTTTACTTGGTATCGGATCGGAAAGGAAATCAGTGGTATCGCACATCACTAATAAAAAGCAATGATTTGGAGGTTAGTGCAGGACTAATCAACCAATAAAATCAATACTGTATTTTCTGCACTATAAGGTGCACTTAAAATCCTTTAATTTTCTCAAAAATCGACAGTGCGCCTTTTTATGAATTCTGGTTGTGCTTACTGACCTCAAACCGATTTTATGTTCTACATGGCGCTCAAAACTCTGTCAAAAATGTTTTAGTCCGACTTTGCTAAGCTACGAAGCCACACCGCTTGATGGATTGTTGGAGCATTACGACTGCTGTAGACGGGAGCCTCGCGGAGTAATCTGGGTCCTAAACTCCGTCCAATTCGGGTGCCAAAGTCACACAAACACTGCGGCATCACTGAGAGTTACAAACTGTCTAAATTCTTTCATCTTTAATAAAATGATCAGCGCTGCTGCTTTACCAGGTGCAACAATTAAGTTTAACATCCAGGCATCCATGAAAACAGAATTTATTAAATTTAACAGAGTTAGAAGTTAGCAGGAAGTTAGCTCGCTAGCTTCCATCTAAACATGATATAGCATGTTCTGACTGAGAGATTTCTGAAAAATTCAAACGTACAGCTCTGTTATCACTTCCAACATAAATGAAGACAGAAAACTAAACAGCAGTGACGTTTATAGGGTTACTGAAGTTGGGCTAGCTGGTATATAATGATGTGCTACGTGGTAGCTAGCTACACAGTTATGTTAGCATAAACACAGTGAAGCTGGAGGATGAACATTAACTTTTTCCCACTTGATAAAAGCTAACGTGAGGGTTCCCGATGGTTAGAGACAAATGCAATCACATGGCAGGATGCTGTAAATGGACCAAACTTCAGTCAGGAGAACAACTGAGATAATCCTCCCACAATACGAGGTTAGTCATTAATATACTGCAACAACATGGGAATAGAGCAGCTGCAGAGGATTCAACATTAATGAATCAATGGTACAGAAGTGGAGGAAGCAAGAAGGAGCCGAGTAAAGTTTGACTTATCTGATTGTTTTGTTTCGCTTAATGCACCTTATAATCCGGTGAGCCTTATGGTCCAAAAAATACGGTAACTAAACTTTATCTTTGTTTAAGGCCAGCTGTACATATCTCAACAGCCAATTTTCACATGACATGACACAAAGAGCGAAGAGAGCAATTACTCACCAAAGGCAATGCCTAAAACACAGACATCACATCACAAATATGGGTTTGTTTTCCCACCTATAGGTAAAAATTTATTGTATTTGATTTGAAGTCATTCTAAAGGATGGAAAAATATTCACAAAGAGAATATTACTTTAACTTCTAGGCAGGTTTGGCCACTGAGTATCCAATTTACATATTTAATATAGTGATAATAAAATTATTGGATGACAAAAAAAATCATTCGCTCCATTATTTATTTGCTAGCAGGTACTACTTTACCAGAACAATTTGTTGGGCCTCTTAACAAGAAAAAGAAGCATCATAATTCATGAATCATTCCAATATTTAGAGGCTGAGTACTTTGCTCAGCAGCATAACGAAACTACATGACTTCCTCACTTTGGCAAATAGCTTTGAGGGTTAATCATTAAACATAACAGAAGCTATATTTGTCAACACAAATTTAGTGCATTCATTTTAACTGACTCATTTTATAAGCTTGTAGAGGCTGCTCTGACTTCACTGGGCCCGCTGACAACGACTGAAATAATATCGTGTTGGACGGCTTTCAAAACGAGAAACAAACTGCAGCCACAGTGCTCGATAATTATTTTACAACAAAACCATTTTATAACTGAAATATGTGCTTTGCTTATAATGATGGAAACAGAAAAGATGGCGCCGGTGAGGTCGGCTGCCGTCACGACTGCTCCGACCACTTTTTCTTTGTCTTTGTTTTTTAAGTTAGTTTTCAGCGTTTCCAAATCGGCAAAATCACCACCATTGGGTACATTAGGTATGACAGTGACACTCTTGTTTCTATTGGTTTACAATGTACTCACAATTCGAAGTTTTTAACTCCGGATCCGAGCTGGCCGATTGAGATCTTGAGGGAGAACAAAGGGAAGCGGTGGCGGCCTAGAGGGAAGCGAGCCGGCGTCAGGAACAGGCTGAGAGCTCGTGCACACCGCACACCTCTGCCTAGCATCCTGCTCGCCAACGTCCAGTCACTGGAGAACAAGCTTGACGACCTCAGGGCCAGGATAAAGTTCCAGAGAGACATTCGGGACTGCAATCTCCTCTGCTTCACCGAGACATGGCTGAACCCAGCGGTGCCGGACCACGCCATCCAGCCGGTCGAGTTCTTCTCGGTTCACCGCATGGACAGGACACGGGACTTGGGGAAGTCAAGGGGAGGCGGCGTGTGTTTAATGGTGAACAACAACTGGTGCAACAGTGCGAACGTTGTTCCTCTCACACGCTCCTGCACACCAAATCTGGAACTACTGTCCATCATGTGTCGTCCTTTTTATCTACCTCGGGAATTTACATCGGTCATTATAAGTGCCGTTTATATTCCACCACAAGCGGACACGGTCACCGCCTTATGCGAGCTGCATGAGGCACTCACACAGCACCAGACACAACACCGGGACGCTGTGCTTATTGTGACGGGGGACTTTAATAGCGCCAACCTCAAACGCGCAGCGCCGAACTTTTATCAACACATCTCCTGCCCCACCAGAGGTGAAAGGACACTGGACCACTGCTACACTACGGTCAAGGACGGCTACAAGGCACAATCCCGCCCTCCTTTTGGCAAATCTGATCACGCCGCCATCTTCCTCATCCCAAAATACAAACAAAGGCTGAAACAGGAAGTTCCGGTTCAGAGGAAGGTCGCGCGCTGGACGGATTACAGGACGCACTCGATGACGCAGACTGGGGCATGTTCAGAAACAGCTCCGATGATGATGTCAATGTGTTTACGGAAGCGGTTGTGGGATTCATCGGGAAACTAACGGATGATACCGTGGAGACAAAGACTATCACAACGTTTCCCAACCAGAAGCCGTGGGTGGATAAAACCATCCGCGACGCTCTGAGATCCCGCACCGCTGCCTACAACACGGGACTCATGACGGGGGACATGGACCCGTACAAAGCCGCGTCATATAACGTGCGGAGGGCAGTGAAAGAGGCGAAGCAGCGCTACGGGAGGAAACTAGAGTCACAACTCCAACAGAGTGACTCTAGGAGCCTGTGGCGGGGACTAACACGGCCGTGACTCTGGCAGACGAGCTGAACACTTTCTATGCTCGCTTCGAGGCTGCAGCTAAGGACTCCAACAATGCTAGTGTTAGCGGCGCTAACGGCTGCAGACAGGAAGATACTGCCAGCACCGGAAACGTGCTCGTCATCTCCGAGCATGAAGTAAGGAGAGCCTTCAAGAGAGTGAACACCAGGAAAGCAGCAGGACCAGACGGCATCCCAGGTCGTATCCTCAGAGACTGCGCATACCAGCTAGCTCCTGTGTTCACTGAGATATTCAACATCTCTTTATCTCAGTCGGTGATCCCCACATGCTTCAAAGAGTCCATCATTGTTCCTGTCCCGAAGAAACCCCACCCTGCTTCTCTCAATGACTATCGCCCTGTAGCCCTCACCTCAGTAGTGATGAAGTGCTTTGAACGCCTGGTCAGAGACTTCATCATTTCTTCACTACCAGACACACTGGACCCACTACAGTTTGCTTACCGTCCAAATCGTTCCACAGACGATGCCATCTCTCATCTCCTCCACACATCACTCACTCACTTGGACACTAGAAGGGGGAATTATGTTAAAATGCTCTTCATAGACTACAGCTCTGCATTTAACACCATAATTCCCTCCACACTCACCACCAAGCTGGAGCATCTGGGACTCAGCTCATCTATGTGTCTGTGGATCTCCAACTTCCTAACTGGCAGACCACAGGCAGTAAGGATGGGCGGACATGTCTCAGCCTCCACCACTCTCAGCACTGGAGCCCCCCAGGGGTGTGTTCTGAGCCCCCTGCTGTACTCTTTGTACACATATGACTGTGTGGCCACTACCAGCTCCACCACCATCATCAAGTTTGCTGACGACACCGTCGTGGTGGGCCTGATCTCTGATAACAACGAGACGGCCTACCTGAAGGAGATTAGGAATCTGGAGAACTGGTGCCAGAGGAACAACCTCCTTCTAAACGTCAGTAAGACAAAGGAGCTGATAGTGGACTTCAGCACTAAGCAGGAGAGGAACTACCAGACCCCTGTCATCAACGAGTGCCCAGTGGAGAGAGTGGACAGCTTCAAATACCTCGGAGTTCACATCACGCAGGACCTGTCATGGTCCTGTCACATCAACACCGTGGTGAAAAAGGCCCGACAGCGTCTCTACCACCTCAGACGCTTGAGAGACTTCCAACTGCCCTCCAAGGTGCTCAGGAACTTTTACTCGTGCACCATAGAGAGCATCCTGGCGGGAAACATCTTAACCTGGTTCGGGAACAGCACCATGCAGGACAGACGAGCTCTACAGAGGGTTGTGCGGTCAGCTGAGCGCACCATCCGCTCCGAGCTCCCTGACCTGCACTCAATCTACAGCAGGCGGTGCCGGACCAAGGCCAGGAAGATGGTGAAGGACCTCAGCCATCCCAACAACAGACTGTTCTCTCTGTTGAGGTCAGGAAAGCGATTCCGCTCCCTGAAGACCAACACAGAGAGACTGAGGAGGAGCTCCTTCCCGCAGGCGATACGGTCTCTCAATCACACCACCACACAGTACTGACCCACACATACAGTTCTTACACACACTGGACTTTCTGGACATTGTTTTCACTTCATTACTTAAATCACGCTGCTGTTATTGTGTATATGCTGCTGTTATTGTGTATATATTTATTTATATTTCTTCATACATTCTTATATAGTTCTATATTGTGTATTTTGTTGTACAGTTATTTTATTTTCAACTTTAATTTATATATTTTATCTTATTCTCCCAGTTAAATTTACCCTTCATTCTAATTTGTGTTGTACAGTTATTTCATTTTTAACCTTAATTTATATTTTATTCCTTCCTAGTTAAATTTACCCTTTTTAATTTTTCATATTTATTTCCTATCTTATTCATAGCCTTTTCCTTTTTTGTTTTCTTTAGGTCACGAGCAGTTGTCCAAGCATTTCACTACATATCGTACTGTGTATGACTGTGTACGTGACAAATAAAATTTGAATTTGAATTTGAACATTTTAATGAGGAAATAATAGCATCAGAATTTATGAACTTTTAGATCACACTGTGCAGATATCAGACGCTGTATCCAGACTGTAGATCCACATTTTAGTAAATTACAGATTTAAAGGCAAACTGATCTCAATAAAAATATATTAATTTCAGAGAGATGAGCCATTAGTGAATTACATATGAAACGGATGACTGATGTAGAAAACATTACCGCTGGATTATGAGACTAGCCACATAACTTTCCATTTCATTTAGTTACCTAACTTTCCATTCAGGTCAAACAAGAAAGGGGTAGCAAAGGACAGGAAATCGTTTATCAAGGGCGCCAAACTTTCATTGGAGACACACATTTCATAATCTCCATAATAAATCACCAGAGATGAGAAATTGGTTTGTCCTTGTCATTTCAATTCTTTCAAAAGTAATCAAGCAGGCTGGGCTCTGAACATTTCCTCAGCATGAAAATTCCTCTGCACGTACTTCACTCATGAAATTCTACTTTCGTCTTGAGAATAAAAGCAGTTTGTCTTATTTGAAATGCCTCAAATAATTTGTAACAAGAGCGTAAATTGATTCAATTTGCAATAATATGAGACCAGGAAATTATATATATTATCACAGAACTGGGAAATTGTCTGTATTTTTATATAGTTATTACTGGAGATTGCTGATAGACTATTTGATTGCGCCTGGGTAAATGGGGTCAAGAGTGATGTTAGTGGTGGCTAATTTCTCAGTAATCGCTTCTTCATTATTTCTTTGCGAATCACTATGGTTGATCTAACGTCTCAGATGTTGTCAATAATCTCTAATTTAGTTCGGCTTCTCACGCGAAGATAACAATTCGATCTGTAGCAGAAAGCTTTGCCATGACTGTTGATTGAAATGGTGATCAATTATCACACAGTTTTGGATGTGTTACTACGAGCTGGGCAGACGGCCGGCACGCAGGACCATGCAGGCTGCGTACCGAAGCGCACAGCATGCCGCCCAAAGGCAGGACCCTCGCGCACCTTGACCTCCATTTCCAGCTTGGCAGGTCCTGCTGGCGCGTCAGCCTCCGCCTCACCCCGAGCCGCGCGCTGTCCACCCTTACAGTGATCACCCGGTTGCTGTAACAGTAGCCTACATTCAACGGCTGCAGCCCTCCTGCTGCCAGCTGTCCACAATAACACCAAAAACAACAACAGCACAAGCAGCGCACAGGTTTTAAGCCGATGAGGCATGATTGTAGATGCAGTGAAGGTGAGTCCATCTCATCTGCAGCAGCATCGCAGACCACAGCCGCCACAATAATAAAGCATTTTTTTTATTTAATTATAAATAAATTATTTCTCCTAATTATGTCCTGGCTTTTAAGTAATTAAAAATACAAAAGGAAAAATCACAAAAAACACTTAAGGTCATGAAAACTAATTGCGATTTAGCAATTCAATGAGGCATCCACCCTATTTATTGAAAAGTATCGGTATCAGTGTTGGTATCGGAGATACTGGCCTGTATTTACTTGGTATTGGATCGATACCAAAATATGCAGTACCGCACACCACTAGTAAACAGTGTGTTAAGTAGATGCGTTGTACAGGGAGCCACAGGCAGGAAAGATTTCCTGTGTCGTTCAGTGGTGCTTTTCGGTAATCTCAGTCTCTCACTGAACGAGCTCCTGTGACTGACCAACATGTCATGGAGTGGGTGGGAGGTGTTATCCAACATTGTCTTTATCTTGGACAGCATCCGCCTCTCCGACACCACCTTGAGGGAGTCCAGCTCCATCCCCACAACATTACTGGCCAGTAATGTAATCAGTTTATCGAGTCTGTTGGCATCTGCGACCCTCAGCCTGCTCCCCCAGCATGCAACAGCATAGAGGATCGCACTGGCCACAACAGACTTGTAGAAAGTCCTGAGCATTTGCTTGCAGATATTGAAGGACCTCAGTCGCCTCAAAAAATAGAGACGACTCTGGCCCTTCCTGTAAAGTGCTGTGGTGTTTTTAGCCCAGTCCAGTTTATTGTCAATGTGTACTCCAAGGTATTTATAGTCCTCCACAATGTCAACACTGACCCCCTGGATTGAAACAGGGGTCAAGTGTTTCCTGGTCTTCCTGAAGTCCACGATCAGTTCCTTGGTCTTTGCCACGTTGAGCTGCAGATGATTCTGCTCACACCACGTGACAAAGGAGTCGACCACAGCCCGGTACTCTGTCTCATCATCCCTGCTGATGCATCCAACCACCGCAGAGTCATCAGTAAACTTCTGAAGATGGCAGGTCTCTGTGCAGTGGCTGAAGTCTGTGGTGTAGAGGGTGAAGAGTAGTGATGTGCGGATCGATCCTGAAATATCGATTCCTCCAATACCAATCATCTATGTTCTAGAATCGATTCTCACATTAAAATATCGATATTTTAGTCATTTAGAGTAAATTTGTAGTTTATCATTAACAGGAACACAGTGGAAAGAAACTATAACATTTGGATTGTCTACATTCAAAGGAACTACTTCCTCTTCCGCCTTTCATAGTCATGTGCGAAATACTGCTGTATAAATGTCTCACAGCCCCTGGCGTGCGCACTCACAACAATGGCTGAGCGTAATTGTGCGGACGTATTTTACCTCCATAAACAGTTGAGACGTGGTTCACGATACATGTGGCAAAAAAGTGAGGTGTTGTGGCCATACTTGCCAACCTTGAGACCTCAGAATTAGGGAGACATTCAAAGGGGTTGTTGGGAGGGATAAATAAATTTTACAGTGTTTATTTATCGGATAAAATACGTTAAATGTCACCGCTATTATTGGCCGGCCCGGAAACAGCGGAGGTGTCCAAATTCAGAGGCTGCTTCCACCTGAGGACCCGGCCTTCGCGGTCTAAAGAAAGCCGGGTAGTGAAACTCTGCCGTCTGCTCCTTGCTATCTAAAATATAACCGTGCGCTGGCGTAAACTCTCGACCGTCTCACACTTCTGTTTATTAATCAGTTTCTGTTTGACGTTTATTCAGCTGTGTAAAACCCCGGAGTAACCCTCCCGAGGGATTAAAAAAGTTAAATTAAATTTAATCTAATCATTTTAATCTCAGCCAAACCGATTCACCCACGAACAAATAAAACACCGAAGAAGCCAAACAAGAACATTTTTAAGTTATCAAAGTGACTTAAATATCATGTTTAACTCGAGTAGTGAAAGCCCGCGGGGGTTTGAAGATGATGTGTCGGCTCAGATATTTGAAGTTTACACAGCTACATTCTCACCTGAAAATATGTTCAAAGTTTTTTTGCGACCCAGAAAGAGAAATAAGAGCAATATTAAAACTAAGTAGCTGCCGTCATTGTTGGAAACTGGAATTGGCTGGGCCGCGCTATGAATTCTGCGATATGGTTTTTCAATTTTGTTGTCCGGGGAGAAATTCGGGAGAATGGTGGCTCCGGGAGATTTTCGGGAGGGGCACTGAAAATCAGGATTCTCCCAGAAAAATCGGGAGGGTTGGCATGTATGGTTGTGGCAACATCACTAACCTTGTCACCTCAGAGTAAATCATATCACAGAATATGACGAGCGTTGAGACGAACTGAAGAGGAGGAGAGGGACAGGTGCTGCTAGGGCGAGACAGACGTCTCTCACAGGCAGGCAAGGTGGTCAAATAGCACAACTTCAGTTTTTTTTATTTCTTTATGATGAACTCTGCATTATTAAGTGATAAGAACAAGTAATCTGATGTCCTGTAATCATTATGATGCTATAATTTAAGATACAACAAATAAAATACGTTTTTGTACAAAGTATCGGATCAGTATCGTCGATACCACCCTGAATATTACTTGGTATCGGATCGGAAAGGAAATCAGTGGTATCGCACATCACTAGTGAAGAGGAAGGGGGAAAGGACAGTCCCCTGTGGTGCCCCTATGCTACTGATTACCTTGTCAGACACACACTGTGGGAGACGTACATATTGTGGTCTTCCTGTAGAAGACCACAAATAGAACAAATAGATAGAACAAAATAACACAATATATAAAGCATTAAAACATGTTAAAAACACAACAGCCCTAATAAACGCAGAGTAGTTTGGACCCCGAGGCAGGTTTCATACGTCATCACTTAAAGACCGGATAGGAACTGCTTGGCCATAGAAACCTATGCTATGAAGTTCCCGGAGCACAGTTTTTGTACTGATGTTAATGGAGGTTGGCAGTGCTGTAGTAAATGAGTGAGCAGAGTGTTGATGACTTTTATGAATTAGGCAACCTGCTCTGTGACTTTACTCGGTTTGCCCCCTAGTTGCTGACTTGTAGTGTTTCCTAAATGTCTCCAGTTTAAATTAATGAAAGGTGGTATCCTATTACAGTAAGCACTTTAGAACAACTCATTCTTTCAAAAGTGAGTAAAATTACACTTTGTGGCCATGCGCTTAGTTTTGCACACCTGTGGCAATAAGACTGCAAACATCTGGATTTAAAGATTAAGAAGAGTGGACCAACACTTTGTCTATATAATGTATTTCAGGGACTGCAACAATCTTGTAACACCAAACCGACTGCAAATTAGCTTCTTTTTAAAGATCTCAACAAACAGATGGTATATAACTGCAACTAATAAAAAGATGAGTAATGTGCTAATTGTTCTGGTTCTATGAAAGGTATTTTTGTGTATTATAGCACTGGTATATGAAGTTACATGGTGAGAGTTCTGACATTCATCAAACCTAAACGTGTTGACACAGGGAGAGAACAGGATGACTACAAAAATAGCAAAACGAATCAAACCCTAGGGGACTCGCTAATGGCAATAACACATCCGCTGCCTTTGAGGTGAGCCCTGAATCATCAAGGGAGCGAACCAAATGATGCATTTTACATTTTCCTGTGAGTAGAAAACCCTTTTTTAGTGACAATATAAAAAGCATCATGAAATCGATATAGAGCCACTTATGGTGTAACTGAATCGGAGACAGTACCTCATTCTGACATAACAACATGAAAAACGAGTCAAACACAGATCGAGTCCTTGTTATTTGTATGTTATTAAGTCTTATTAAAGATTTTAGGCTGAACTATAGCAAGATGTTATTTCTAGTACAACATCTGAAACCAACCAATCAAATAACATGGATGCTGGGTGAATGAAGGGTGAGGCAGTCAGATCTTAAACGCTCCGGGGAGAATACAGGTGCTCCTAATCGCACCAGGAACCTGCAAGACAGTACAAAGGGATAAACAGGTCCTGGTCAAAGCCAAGGCTGTCACACCTTAAATCCTTATCAACAACAGAGATTTTAATTATGCTAATAACAACAACAACAACAACAATAATAATGATGATGATAAATTCTTATGAGTTCCCATTCGTACCAATGCCCACCTCACTTCGTTTACTCACTTCTCTGCCACTGAGGATACGACACACGCGTTGATACTGTATCACTTGCTTGGTAATGTAAGTCAGTGTAATGTAATGTCCTATGAAATGTAGAGCTGTGCAATTTGTAACACACACACACACACACACACACACACACACACACACACACACACACACACACACACACACACACACACACACACACACACACATCGATCATTAACTCATTACCAACTAGATGCCAGCTGCATGTTTGAATGACACTAATAGGGAATGAGTGAGGAACTTCGGTTATGTTAAAAGATATGCTCTGAATGACAGAAAAGGAAAGCTAGAGAGAAATTATTTTTAGACGGCCTTGGGCTCCAGTTTGTTGCCACAGAGATTAAAGCTCAAACCAAATAGATGGCCTGCGGAGCTTCATACAACCCCTGCCAGCCACAGCCTCATCACTCCACTCGCATTTGCCCAATACCGACAGCCAGGGGTTCTCGGAGCCGTAGAAAGCACACTACTACTAACATTTAGCTCTGCATAGCTTCTGCAATATTGGCTCTGTCTTCTTATTAGTATTTTTAAAGACACATTCCTCGTATATGAAGCAAAACAAGGTTTAAAAAGATGTAATCTTATGACTGCACACTAAAAATCAGCTTTCAAAGATTCGCGTTTGCTTTTGTGAGATTGCTGCTAGCTGACAGAAAATATGTTCTTATTGTGGCAAATAGCCAACTCAGGACAGCCAGGATCATATGATCGTGGTAAACACAGCAATGTAGTAAATAGAGTGGGAGGATTGGGAGGAGGAGGGTTTAATTTAGACCTCCACACCTCTTGTTGGTGGCCTTAGAAACAGTTATTGTAGTTTCATATCAGAGGGTTAGATACTGACAACCGCACGCATTACAGAGGGAGTGTGGCAATCAGCAGCCATCTGCATGGACCACTTATCCAATTGCCTCACCATATACCCACTTTCCTAAGTTCTTACATAATTATTAGCATGACAAATAATAATAATGTTCAATAATGCGTTCCCCTGCTATTTAGTCATTAATGCATCAGTGACGGATATTAGAAGCTGATTAATCACTGTCTGTGACCTGCTGTTCAAGCTCTGCAGGACATTAACAGTTCTTTGATGGTCTTCAGATTAAATATGAAAGCATAAGAAGCTTTGACTGAATCGTTTTTACCCGTCTCACTCATCAGAGACATCACAGGTGTCGAGTCAAAGACAAGTCTAGGGCAAATCCATCTGGGCCTGAGATGTAGTCCAGACTGCTAAACATCAAAAACTCGTCCTTATTTCAACACTGTGTTTGAGGCAACGCTTATGTGGTTTGAATCTTATACGACTTCTTCTCCCATGAAGGATGAGCTTTGGTGAGCTCTGATAAGGCTGGTTCACACTACAAGAAAACATATCTTACATCTATCCAACACAAGCACATCCTGGGATTCCCACAGTTTTCTGGCACATCCACCCACACACATACACAGGCAGAGAAACCAGGACAGAAACATGGATGTGCTTCTTTTCTCTTCGTTTCCAAGTCTTCGACTCAGTGAATGTGTCCCTCGGTTTTCTGCCCGAGCTAGTTTTGGATTCTTGCATTTATCTTGTTTTAAGTTTGTCATGGTTCTGGCTCATTTGACCCAGGATGTCTCGTCTCTCCAGCCCGTCATGTCTCTCTCTCTCTTCTGCCTTTCCTCCTGTGCAAGCTCGTGTGTCTCTGTGTTTCCTGTTTTATTTTGACAGTCTCGTGGTCCATGTTCAGTGTGTTGTCTCACTTTGGTCTTTTGTTTTCTTGTTTTCTTCATTTATTTTTTTGGAATCTAGTCTTCTTTCCGGTCATTCCTTCAGTTCATCCCGCCTCCCTTAGTTCCCGATATCTTATTGTCAAGTCTTAGCCGGGCTGTTAAGTGTTTCTTCTCTTGTCACTTCCTGTTTTATTTTTTTATATTCTTTTGTTTCTCGTGTCTTGTGTTTAGTTTTGTGTCTTTGTCCTTTGTACCATTACGTTGTTTGCACCCACCGGTGCCCCGTTCTTCTAACTGGCCTCCTGTGCACCTCCTCAGTCTCCTCCTTAAACTTTCTTGTGTTATCTGTTCCCACTGTGTTCCCATTGCTTGTGCATTATGTTGCTGTTCCATGTTATAGACTTTATGAAAGTGAAGCTTTGCGAAACATTTAAACAATTATGGCAGAATTGCTTTGAAACAATCTTAAACCCATTTCCACAGTGACACCTAATGGTCACTTTTGCTAGTGTCACAATGCCACTCAAGCAACGCACAATTAAAAATATATATTTTAACTGACTGTCAACATTTATGAGCAACAGATTTTGGAGAAATCCCTGTACAAAGAATGAAAGACAAAATAAATTGAACATACGCAGGTTTCATTTTCAATTTATTTAAAAAAAATATATAAATAATAAATAAACAAGACTCATTTGTTTTCCTCCCGATACCTTTTTAAATCTGAGCGAATCCATCGTGGTTACAGAGGATGAAGAGACTTTCTCTAACTTTATCTGGATTGTCTACAAACATGATGGTTCTGACACTGAAATGCAGAATTCCCTCCTTTTAAGCGTTAGAACTTAAAAAAATCCAAATAGGTCACTTATAATTAATGGATGTGATTTTTCTTGCCTTTTTATTTAAGCTGTCAAACATTTTTTCCCACCAGTTTCTGGCTGCACACAACCATGATAATAATTAGAGTGAGGATGAAGTCACTTAACGCAGCAAATACATACTCCGTTTTTCTAAAGTAGAAAAACGGGAATAGACGGGAGTTGGAACTGAACATTTCTGCCTGCTTTACTTTTCTCTTTGAAAGTGCAAGCAGTCTCTGTTGAGGTCATTCATGAAGTCAGTGGCACTCTCCCAGCAGTCTGGTTTTTCTCATTCTTTCTCTTTTGTCTGTAATTACAATTGAATATATATATATATATATATTTTAATTACGCTTTGGATCAGGATGTTTAAGCGGATAGATGTTAGTCTTATACGTCTTCACAATTCACAGCAGAACTAAAAATGAGACACTGGGTATTTTCTTCTATACACACTTGTGTGTTTGCGTGTAAGAAATGTATTAAAACCATGGATTCAGTAATTCAAGCCCAGCTCAAATTACTCTAGTCCATCAAAAATAGGCTGCAGGTAAACCATCTGTTGAAGTGTAGTGAAATGCACCAAAGCCTCAATTACCCATGGTCACATGATGTTTGGAATCACTCTGTGGTGATTGGCAGTATTTCCAGGCTGCACTTTTTACAACGATCTCATATAGAAAACTATTTCTCTATCAGTAATATGTTTTCTTCCTGTCTGCTTTCAGAACTGCACATGCTAGCAGGCTGTTAATGCTATCCATCAAGTCTAACAGTCTTCAGTAACCTCAGCTACGACAGCTAAAACAAGGTAGCTACAGTGGGCTAACGTTAGCTTTTAAAAAGAACTTACTTCCACGTGTCATTTGGAGTCTTTTGATGCTGAGAGCAGCTTGGTTGCTGACAAACAGAGTCTGCATTGTACGCTCAGATTTTATCCCTTTCTTCTTTAAATGTGAAGTGGAGTCAGAATTTCCAAGTAAGAAATGCATTCCTGCCCGTGCACTGCTGCCTCTGTTGGGTCCATTGCGTAACTGAGGACACCAACATTAACAGGACGCTTACATTAAAGCCTCTTAATGCGTGATTTGTTGAGTTTCTGGCAATGTGTGGAATTACCAAAATTAGAGAGGGCATAGCCTAACATATGAAACAGGAAATGACTGTCGTGTAATCCATTTATTTCAACAAAGTAACTATATTCTCTGTTCATTTTCTCTGTTCTGTTTTAGGGTCTTGACTTTTTTCTTTCTTTTTCCCTCCTTTTTTTAGTGACTTTAGGAAAAGGCCAAGATTTGGGATTAAATGTAGCCATAGCATTAACCAGCTTATAAAACAACACAACAGGTTGTGCTGCCATTTTCTGCTTGGTCAGAGGGCCCGGTGGCGCCAGTGTCCGGCAGCCTCGCCTCTGCCCCAGGGCAGCTGTGGCTACAATGTAGCTTCATCACCAGTGTGTGGATGACTGAATGTAGTGTAAAGCACTTTGGGGTCCTTAGGGACGAGTAAAGCGCTATACAAATACAGGCCATTTACCATTATACTGTCCTGCAACAGGGACAACACAAGCAGACAGTGTTGGTCAAGTTACTAGAAAAAAGTAATCAGTAACTAATTACTGATTACTTCCCCCAAAAAGTAATCCAGTTACTTTACTGATTTTCAAAAGTAATTAGTTACTTAGTTACTTTTTAAAACATGATTTACAACCTGAATAGGTAATAAAGAAATAGATCTTTCAGCCCAATTCTACTTTTTCTACATAATCCATCATACAAAATGTAATCAAATGGAAAAGTCTCTTTTTAAAACTTGTTTTATTAGTTTTAATCTTTTAACTTTATGCATCAAGCAAAAATTTAATTATATGCAACATTCTGACTGGAAGAAATTGGTTTAACATTTAAACCTATTTTCTGCACATTCCAGCACATAAAATATTTTTTTTTGTGTTTACACTCACTCTTTCAAATAGATGCAAGTAAAACACAGCAGGAAATAAATAAAGTCAAAGACTCAGCGGTCCTTTTGCTCTATTTTCACCTGTAAAGCAGGAGTGGGGTAGGCGGAGGTTTACCCTGGTGCAGGTGTGTTGTAGCGGTCAGTGGAAGGATACGGCAGCTTCTCTGTGAATGTTTCTAGTCTTTAGTTTCAGTGTTAGTGTCGTGATGAAAAAAACCTTCTGAAATTGTCAAATCTAGGTCCCAACTCTGTAATATGACGAGTCGCCTCACAGACGGTGTCTGCTGCCTGGCTCTTTTGCCAGCATTTTTATTATGTCTGCAGTCGTGCAAAGATCAGACAGCTGAGTTGTAGGTGGAAGATTAGAAAATGCCTTATCTGAATTAATAGATGGACAGAACATCTGTGTCAAGTGTAAAAATGCTCATCTTAGCCTCAGAATAAGAATTACAATACAGCCAATAAAATGTGTAGTTCAGTGTTGGGTAAGTTACTTTAAATTAGTAACTTAGTTACATTACTAGTTACTTCTATCAAAAGTAACTCAGTTACTTCAAGTTACTCGTTACTTTCAGAGTAACTAGTTACTAGGGAAAGTAACTTTGGTTTTACTCAGAATTCTCTTGTTAATGTGTTGCTTCTGTAACTGGATGCCCAGCCAGACTGCCAGTCTTCTAGCTTGCTTACTTGCCACAGTGCACTGTGCCACCTACCAAAAGAAAGGAAAAAATAATGTGCACATTTCCACGAGAGAAATCCCACGCCTGATTCTATCCTAGCCATTCTATCCTCGCTTTTTACATCCAACACAAAAACTGCAGTCGTGGTGCTTTCGATTGTACTCAGAACTCTGAAATTCTGCCTTCTGAATAGGAAGATGTAGGTAACACCAGACTGCAGATGAGCTGCATACAGGGCTGGACTGGGACAAAAAATCGGCCCGGGGAATTTGACTAGAGACCGGCACGCCATTATAGGAAAAATCATAAAGCCTTTGAATGAAAACAAACACTGTTGTGACAGTGATGTTCACTGTTCTGATGGTATATATGCATCAATCTATCAATCGTTTGTTGTAAGACTCAGATAATTTTTTTTTTTAAAGTGAGACATTTTAAATGAGAATAAGAAAGTATTTCTTTGTGCCCCCCTCTCCCTGTTAATGCCCTGCATGGACCCCTGGCAACACTTTGCTAGACCCGCCCCTGCACAGTTACCAGCTGTCAGCTACTTAGAAAAGGATCCTGGTGTTATTTGTCTCTCAGAAACAGTTCATAACTTCAACTCATCCATGTCACCTAAAGGTAAACCTGTTTCTCCATCACAGCTCTGATGATCCAGTAAGGACATCTCCTGGTTTCATCTTCATGTTTCCCTCTCACCACATAACCAAACCGACATCATGACCAGCAGCTTTACAGCTGTGGCTCCAGCAAACATTAGCTGATACTAGAAATTAATATTAAATACATTCTAACAACAGCTGATCAAGCTTAAACGTGCTGCTGTTGTTTAGCGCGACATCTGCTGGTTTCCTCTTTCGGCGCAAAGTGGGCGATAAACAAACAAGAGAGAAAAGCCGATCAGCTGATCATTGATCAGTTTCATGATCGAAGTAGAAACAGGAGAGGGAGGGGGGAGGATGAGAGAAGAAGAAACAGCTGTGCAGCGTAAAGAGACAGAATAACTCCAGCTTTGTGCCTTTTTCATTGTAGCTGAATTACGGGACAAACTGTTCCTTTTCACCTCAATAAGAAACGCGTAATATTCTGCAGGTCATAGCTTCTTACCTGAAGTTCAGTTCACCTGACATTCGGACCAGCGGCCGCTTCGGGTCTCTTCTCCTGCCTCCCCTTTCCTTCATCCACCTGCTGGCTTCCACCACTTGCTAATGTTACTGAATCTGTGGAAGCTCCGCGATAGCCACCACACGAAGTAACGAATAACGAGCCTATCTAAATCCCAGTAACGAGTAACGCGTTCCTGGTTTTGGCATAATAACTAGTTACCGTGCTCGTTACCACAATAATAACGTAGTTACTGTAACGCGTTACTTAATAACGCGTTAGTCCCAACACTGGTGTAGTTAATCTGTTGTCCATGGCAACAAGCAAGCAACGCCAAATTATTCTATAATGTATATCTAAGAAATGTACCATGTTCAGATTTTAGAAATATTTCTCTCACTTGATTTTATTAGTTTTACTTTCAATTAAAACAACAAAAAAAGAGATTTCAGTCAGACACATTTAGGTTATTTTTTTATTTTGTGACAGTCTCAGCATTGTTATATCTGGCTACCATGGTTACCATGGTGTTATTCTTATCATGCAAGGTCGACAGAGAAGACTGTGTCAGTGGCCCAGTCCTCTGCAGTGATATCTGCACTGTGAATCCACAACTGTTTCAGATCAGGGCACAAAAATCTCATTAAAGCTGTGATTCTTCTTGCTGTTCTTCCTTTTTTGGTTCATCATGAAGTTTAAAATCTCCTTCACATTTACTAAAGACCCATAAGTATTTTAGACAATGATATAATTTTTGCAAGGTTTTATTTGTACACCATCACAGTGGATTTTCAGTCACGATGTGCCTAATGTTACCAACATTGGTAACATTAGGATTGTCAGACTGTGTGTTTTCCTTTTATCATGACAGCAGTTAAAAAATAAATAAATAAATATATATATATATATATTTTATACATGGGTAAAGATGTTTGCTGTCGATGACTGACAGACAGTGACTCCCCCCCCCCCCCCCCCCCCCGCCCCACTGTCTTCTGCTTTGAGAGGCTCTCCCAGGTGTTTACAGCAGCTGCCTTCACTTGCTGCTTGTTCTACTGGGTTGATATCAGGTAACTGGCCTGGAGTATCCCATCTCTTTGCTATAGAAGCTCTAGGTTTGCTTTTGCTTCATGCTTTGGTTCATATATATTTGCACAGCGCTGTCTCATCAGTTTTGCAGTATTTGACTGAATCTGACCCTCGGTGAATTTTTACGTTTACTCACAGAGAAACAGTCTCTAATTTTTATGCTTGATTCATTTAAATGGAAAGAGACAGAGCATCAACCAACAATATAGAAAAGACCTATTATACCAAAGTTATAAATTGGTGTGCATGTCATTGAAATGTTGTGGAAATAAGGATTTGATGGTCTATAAACCAGCCAGAATTTTGGGTGCAACAGTTTTCTAGATTAAAATCAATCAATAACAAATCCTCCTGATCTCACCTCACTATGTCTGTACAGTACACCTGTCCACAGAATCAGTTTCTTCAACTCAGCACCAGCATAAGCAAGAGCAAAGAGCAGGACTTCAGGGACAACACCGTAGAGCTGCAGTAGACTGGAGAAGTCTCCAAGGCCGTCAGCAGAAAGCTTGAACGAACAGGCCTCATCTTCTCATTTAATTGTCCAACTCACTATACACCTGGAAGTAATTCCATAACAGTTAATACAATAAAAACAAATAAAACAAACAAAAGCAGAAACAAACACACACAAAAACAAACATGTCATTGTCCAGATAAGGATGTGAATATTAACTGATACAGAATATAAAACTTTTTTGGTCCTGGGTGAGTATCCAGACTAAACGTGAGTCAAATTACCACTAGAACTTTGCCCTGACCAGCAACACCCCAGCCTGGGTCTCGTTTGGATCACCTCGTAACTGGTCTGTAACCCATGTACTGCCCTGGCCCATAGCAGGAACCATGGGCAGGGATGTGGAACTCGTTTCACATCGTGGGCCACACATAGCCCACTTCGTGAGTGGGCCTGACCAGTGGAGTTCCCTTTCTATCAGTGTAAAGGAGTTTAATGAAACACAGATATCTTGCGTTGCAGTTTCAACTGTGTAAAGCCACTTTACTTTGCGCTTTTATTGTGTCAGACTTCCTGTTCTGTTCTCAGTGAAACGACACAAACACGTTGCTTCAGAGTGAGTAAAAACGTTTATTTTTTGAAAATACTCATGCAAAACTATGTATTTTATTTATCTGTCACATGCTATAACTTTGAAAGTTTACTCAATGTGGTTGAATTCGTTTTTTATTGTATATGCATGTCATTTGTTTGTGGTGTGGAAAGACTGGCTAAGAGATGTGCATGGAGGAGGTTGGCTAGCTGGTTCAGCATGATTAGCACCCTTGGAGCAGAAAGAGGTTGGTTTAATGTTTTACCAAGGGTTAAGAGACAGAAAGGTTGTCGTTAATTCATTTTATTAAATGCTGCAACATAAATAGTTTAAAAACTATTGATTTATGTCAATGTCACTATTTGAGTTAATCAAAATCATTTTCTATAGTAAAATGTGAACATTTCTGCACTTTCTACTTAAATGTTTCATGGTATTTGTTTGTGCATCTTTATAGTTTTCACGGTGCCATATTGTCGGTGGTTTAAAGAGGAGAGAATAAAGTTGCATCAGTCGAAGCTCTCTGCGTCACGAGTGGTAATTCCAAGTGGGCAGCTACAAACTGTATCTCAGTTTTTCTGCATAACTGAGAAATGCTGCTCTTAAGGATGGCCTTCATTCCAGAGACAAAGAGGAGTTGAAAAGGGCGCAGAGAGAGCTGAGGGGACTGATAAGGAATGGGAAGGAGAGCTACAGGCAGAAGATGGAGAACCAGCTTCAACAAAACAACGTTGGTGAAGTCTGGAGAGGCCTCAGAACCATCTCGGGCCACAAACAGCAGAACTCTCTGCCTGGGAGGGATGTGAGATGGGCAAATGAACTGAATCATTTCTTCAACAGATTTGACTCAGCCATGAGGCAGTCTGCAACATCGGCTGCAGACTCACCCACCCCCACTGCTGCTGTTCCACCTCAGACACTTCACACCTCCTCTATTCACCCTGCTCACTCCCCCCCACCCCCAACAACAGCATCCAATACACACTCAACACAAGGCTCCAGCCTGTCTCTCTCAACCACCCAGGTTAGGAGGGAACTGAGGAGGATTAATGGCAAGAAGGCAGCGGGTCCAGATGGCATCAGCTCGAGGGTCGTCAGGTCCTGCGCGGACCAACTGTGTGGGGTGATGGAGCACCTCTTCAACCTGAGCCTGAGGTTGGGAAGAGTCCCACAGCTCTGGAAAACCTCCTGTGTTGTACCAGTGCCAAAGACTTCACGCCCCAAGGACCTCAACAGCTACAGGCCGGTGGCTCTGACATCCCACCTGATGAAGACCCTGGAGCGGTTGGTCCTGGCTCAGCTTCGGCGCCTAATAAGCTCATCACTGGACCCACTTCAGTTTGCCTACCAGCCTGGCATTGGAGCAGATGATGCCGTCATTCACCTCCTACATCGTTCCCTCGCTCACCTGGAGACCGCTGGAAGCACTGTGAGAATCATGTTCTTTGATTTCTCCAGTGCCTTCAACACCATTCTTCCCTCGGTTCTAAAGGACAAGCTGGTGAACTCTGGAGTGTTCCTTCAGGTCAGGAAACTGGTCCTGATGGTCTTAGTGCTGATGCTGTAATGTAGCAGTTCAGGGCATCGGGCCTTTGAGGATTCCCCGGGTGGAGCGCTTGAAGGCGTCCCAGCTGGAGACTTCATTGTCCTGCTGAGGTCGTCGATGCTCACGGTCATGACAGTGAAGTGTGAAGTGGTGTGACTGGGATGAACCACCTGCATGTGGTGTTCTGTTACTGGGTTTCTGTATGGCTTTGTTAATCACGCTCCAACATGTTTGAGCATGAAGGTCCTGGTGCCAAATTCCATAACTGCACTTGGCACCAGGACACGCAGTGAAAGTAGGTCAATGATTCATTTTATAATTAGATCTATATGTCACAGACATTTGGGTAAAGAGAGGAGCTGAGCTGTGTAAGTAACACTTGGTGGCGAGTTGGATTACAATGTCATACAGGTCTGTGGTGCCCAAACATGCTTCTGCTCCCACAGACGTGATGAGTGGTAGATGTTATTTAGCTTATTGCACTTGCTGTTTTGACCTGTATCAGATCTAAACGACACCATAGGCGTACGCTGTTAATATAGATTTTTAGTGCATCTCCATTCTTCTCTTTGTTTGCAACACACTCCTGAAAGGCCGTGATTGGTCTCTCTTTATTTTCCAGCCTGCTCTAATCGTGCGCCTTTTACTTAAACTAACAACCACTACTTGAATTTGATGTATGAGATGTGCTCCCTGCTCTGTCATTCGCCGCCGTCCTTTGTTATATTATGTTATATCCTGTCACAAAGAGCGGCTGGACTCGAGGCGCAGCACAGGATCAATGTTCAACATCATTCTTCCCCCTGACATATTTTCCTCTGAGGAGCAAGGTTGCAGTCAGAAACAGTTTGTTCATGAGTGATTTTGCACCGCCTGTTAACTCACTTAATGCACCGAGTATACCACTGGCAGGACAGGTTGAACACAGCTACGCAGCCCATCGTTTTTCACGGAGATCCCTTCAAGTTGGCCGGTCAATATGCTTGACAGAGAGTTATGGCAATAATTCTTTCTCTCTTAAGGCTAATGCAGTGCATTGTGTGTGTGTGTGTGAGCCACTGAAATTACCATATATCCCCTTCCTCCATTAGAAAGAAATAGAGGGTCATATTCTGCACATTCACTGTGATGTAAGATCCCACAGGTCTCCACAGGTGCTGCACAGCAGGGATGCTGCACAACACTGTCTCCCCAAAATCTGTGAAAGCATCAAAAAGGTTTATTGATTCATGTTCAGGGACACACACGTTCTTTTTTGTACGAATGGATGTGAAAAAAACGTTTCCACAGTTTGAAAGAGGTTAAATAATCATTTTATCCAGTCTTGTCATCAGATCTATTCATGTATCTATTGTCACGTTTTAGTTAATGGACTTGCAGAGTAGACAGTCAGTTTATTAACACAAACGACACCAGGTGACACTATTTACAACGTGCTGGAGGGAGGGGAGGGGGTCCAGGGCTCCGGGGCATGTGAGGGGAAGGACGGAAATCAGACACACTCCAACGAATCTCTCTCCTCTCGCCACAGCGGGGTAACACAAATCCACTCACTCGTCCACACGGTGACAGGCGGGCAAGGGAAGGTCCGGGGTAGATCTGTACACAGAAACTAGAGTTAACGACGAACAGACAGAAACAACTTTGCAGAATTTAACTCACTAACGGCCGAGTGACTGACGCTGATAGCTCAACGATCCAGCGACGACTGACACAGTGCTGCCGTCTTAAATAGGCCTTGCGATCAACCAGATAGGCAGCAGGTGTGGAGATGGCAGGTGCGTGGGCCAGGGGCGGAGCTCATTATGGGCTCTGCCCCTGGCCCACGCACCTGCCATCTCCACACCTTTTTTTTTTTTTTTTTTTGCCTGTCCCGTTTGGCTCTTTTGCCATCAGAATTGTTGTCTAAAGGCAAAGAAAGATGCCCAACGGATTTACTTTACCAAATTGACCATCCCAGCCTTGCCGTAATGGTCCATTTGATTCACCTTTTATTGTTTATTTTATTTTCACTTACTGAATACGGGACAGACTTGACTGGGGGAAAGAAGGGGAGAAAGAAAGAGGGAAAGAGAAACAGCTGAGAAGAGGGACGGGGGAGAAGGGCAAAAGACAAAAACCAACAGAATGAGCAGAAAAATAAAAAAAGAAGAAAAAAAGAAAAAAAATCCATCTATCAATCACCTGGATCACCTGCTGAGAAAGAAAAAAGAAAACAAGCAGAAGAGAACAAGAGTAATAGAATAAACAACATCACAATGATATATGGGAATATGACAGTAAATACTAAATATTAAACATTATTGTGCAGCACATAAGATCAACAGAACACAGTGTGCTTTGAGGTAGGAGCCAAAAAGGGTGTAGTTTGTGGGTGTGATCACCCGTGTGTACACCTGTGAGCATGGACGCGCTTGTTTTTTTTAAAAGGTTCCTTCATGTAATGATCTGCTAGGGAGTGTGGGGGGGCCACAGCCCCGTCCTCCAGGGCATGAAGCAGGTATGGAGGAGATCAAAACTCCAGACATCCAGAGGCCCCCAGAACACAAGAGACCAAGGAAGACCAACAGAGGGGCAGCCGCGCCACTGTCCCAGAAAGAGCTGAGGAGAGTCCCAGATGAGGGCTCACTCAGCAGCCGTGGAGCAGAAGCCAGGGGGAGTTGCAGTGACGCGCCCGTGAGCTCCGCCGGCAGCCAGCTGCGCCTGAGTGACCGAGCCCCAGGCCGAGAGGCCGGGGGCACCCCACCTCCGAAGTGGCCCGAGCGAGCCCCAGGCTCCAGGCCCCGATAAGCGGCCGCCAAGGAGTGAGCCGGTGTGTACCTGGACGCCCACCCCCGGACACAAAGAACCACCAACGCACCGATGTCTGAGGGAGTCCGCCACTGGCAGGGGAAGTGGTGGTGGGGGGGAGATAGGCCTCCAAACCTTGGAGGGCCTGAGATGTCCCCAGAGAGGTGGCGTCTGATACCCAACCTGACATATAGACACAGACATACAGGCACACACAGATACAAACATCCATTCCCACCCTCATGCTCTCATATGGACTTACTCCACACTCAACCAACGTGGAGACAGACATAAAGAGACGCTGTACACACGATCACACTCCCCAAGCGTACTCTACAAACCGGGTCTAGGTACCCTTGCCCCTGGAGGGGGGAACTGCACCCAGACCCAGGTGGTGTTACCCTTTTCCCTGCGGTGGGGGGAGGCAGACCGCCCCGACTCCGCAGCAGCAGGGAGGCCCCACACTCCAGACCGCAGTCGGACGGCCAACTCCTCCTCCTAGCCCCCCCGCTCCAGCAGGCCGCAGAGAATGGGGGTGAGAGAAGACTCCAAACCTCCCTCCACCCGCTCATTGTAGTGTTGATGCATGTGTGTTCTAAGGTGCATTTAAAACCCAGGAGGGCATGGAGCTACCTGCCAGAGAGCAGCAGGTAAGCGCATGGTCCCTCCTGCTAGCCCTCAATGTCTACATGTATTTAACATTGAGAGGTGGGCAACGACGCCAGGGGTGGGGTGTACACCCTGTCATGGTCCTGGGTCGTGCGACCCGGTGTTTTGTGTTTAGTCTATTTTGATGTTTATTGATTGTTTAGGTTCATTAAGGTAGTCCAGCCATTTGTATATATCACCCTTGCATTACGTCTCCCTTGCCCTTCGTGTGTTTATGTCTGTGCGTCTTGTACTGTCAAGTTCATGCTGTCAGTATTGTCACCTCCCCCTGTACTACGTCTCCCCGGTTTATGTCTCATGTTTCCTGTTTTACTTTGAAGGCCTGCATTCACTGTCAGTGTATTCAGTTTCACTCCTCCTGTCCTGTCGTTAAGTTCATGTGTGTCAGCTGCGTTCCCATGTGTGGCCACTTTCCCTGATCATCCCTCATGTGTATTTAGTCTCTGTGTTTCTTACAGTCTGTGTCGCGTCGTCTGTGTTCCCACCCTCCGTGTTTCCATGCCTGGTCTGTTGTCTTCCAAGCCATAGCCTCACCATCGTTTGTTCCCAGTTTAGGTTTCTGTTTAGCCACGTTATCCCTGCTGTATTTGTACACCTTGTTTTCAGCCATATTAAAGGCTCGCCTTCTGTTAAAGCTCACTCCCGTCTGCTGACTCGTGTACACACCTGGGTCCATTACACGCATTCTCCACTCGGTCCGTCACAGCGGACCGTGACAGTACGACGTGACCATGCCCGACCCAGCAACGCATAGCAACGCATGAGAGGGAGATCATCCAGACGGTGGAGTCGCTCTGTGGTAAATGGCTGCGGTGCTCCGAAGAGGAGGAACGGGAGGAGTTAGCCCGCCAAGTGGGAGTATGCATGTCTGTGTTTCCCTGGCTATGGGAGGCACTACACCCGCTGATCACTGACCTTCTCGTCACCGCTCTCCAACTCCGTCCGCAGCCACGGCTGCCCAGTGTGCGGGCTGTGCCGCCAGAGCCCTGCTGTTGTCCCGTTTCCCCGCTGCTTCGCGAGCCGGAAGCAGTGGCAGTCGGAACGGTGAGGCTCGCCACCGACACACCTTCCGCTCGTGCCCCGTCGGCGTCCGCGTCTTCACCGCGGTCTGGCCGCACGGCGTGGCGCACGGAGACGACGGAGGCCATAGACTTTGGCGAGGAAGAGCGGCAGCAGATGTTACGGGCTTATCGGGAGGATGAGCTCCGGTGGAAGCCCTGGCTCATCCCGGAGGAGGACCTCTCACCTGCTGCACAGCCTACCAGCCGCTCGCCGTCTCCAATCCGCTTAGACTTCACTTCGCCTGCCTCATTTCTGGCAAGGATGTGGGCGGAAGACGGGGAGATCGCCGCTACGCCACCCTTTGCATTGGTGCCATCAGCGCCCATCGTGCCAGCTACCAGAAGGGGGAGGCGCCGGCGCCGCCGTTGCACCGCATTAACTCCGGTGAGTGACTGCGTTTTCGTGCCTCACGTCCCTTCTATGAAGCAGAGTGAGACGAGCATTGATTTGCCGAGGCCGGAGACTATAACGGAATTGGGCTCCAGAGCTGAAAGACCTGTGTGTGACTGCTTTGAAGGAGCACACAACAAAACCATAGACCATATCCCTGACTCTGTAGGATCCAGGATTTTTTCTAGCGTTGCTCTCACAGTCGCGCCACATGAAGCCCAGGTTCACGAGACAGCGAAAGGGGACCACAGGTCGGCCGTACAGGCTGCTTCTCAGCCTGCTAGGAATGGCGTGAGCTTTCTCTCCGCCTCAGACTGCCTTCTGCTTCAGCGGTCTCTTCCAGCTGGAAGGTCCGAGGAGCCCGTTCAGCCTCATGCCTCGTCAGCTGGAGGGCCCGAGGAGCCCGTTCAGCTTCCTTCCACGTCAGCTGTACACGCTGCTTCTCAGCCTGCTAGGAATGGCGTGAGCTTTCTCTCCGCCTCAGACTGCCTTCTGCTTCAGCCGTCTCTTCCAGCCGGAGGGCCCGAGGAGCCTGTACAGCCTCAAGCCATGTCAGCTGGAGGGCCCGAGGAGCCCGTTCAGCCTCACGCCATGTCAGCTGGAGGGCCCGAGGAGCCCGTTCAGCCTCACGCCATGTCAGATGGAGGGCCCGAGGAGCCCGTTCAGCCTCACGCCATGCCAGCTGGAGGGCCCGAGGAGCCCGTTCAGCCTCACGCCATGTCAGCTGGAGGGCCCGAGGAGCCCGTTCAGCCTCACGCCATGTCAGCTGGAGGGCCCGAGGAGCCCGTTCAGCCTCACGCCATGTCAGCTGGAGGGCCCGAGGAGCCCGTCCAGCAACCTTCCTTGTCAGCTGGGGGTTCAGGAGAACCGCACCAGCCTCATGCCTCGTCAGCTGGAGGGCCCGAGGAGCCCGTCCAGCAACCTTCCTTGTCAGCTGGGGGTTCAGGAGAACCGCACCAGCCTCACGCCACGTCGGCTGGAGGGCCCGAGGAGCCCATCCGGCCTCAAGCCACGTCAGCTGGAGGGCCCGAGGAGCCCATCCGGCCTCACGCCACGTCGGCTGGAGGGCCCGAGGAGCCCATCCGGCCTCAAGCCACGTCAGCTGGAGGGCCCGAGGAGCCCGTCCAGCAACCTTCCTTGTCAGCTGGGGGTTCAGGAGAACCGCACCAGCCTCATGCCTCGTCAGCTGGAGGGCCCGAGGAGCCCGTCCAGCAACCTTCCTTGTCAGCTGGGGGTTCAGGAGAACCACACCAGCCTCACGCCACGTCGGCTGGAGGGCCCGAGGAGCCCATCCGGCCTCAAGCCACGTCAGCTGGAGGGCCCGAGGAGCCCATCCGGCCTCAAGCCACGTCAGCTGGAGGGCCCGAGGAGCCCGTCCAGCAACCTTCCTTGTCAGCTGGGGGTTCAGGAGAACCGCACCAGCCTCATGCCTCGTCAGCTGGAAGGCCCGAGGAGCCCGTCCAGCCTCATGCCACGTCAGCTGGAGGGCCCGAGGAGCCCGTCCAGCCTCATGCCACGTCAGCTGGAGGATCCCGAGGAGCCCGTCCAGCACCATGCCACGTCTGCTGGGGGGCCCGAGCCGCCCGTCCAGCACTATGCCACGTCAGCTGGGGGGCCCGAGCCGCCCATCCAGCCATCTTCTGCTTCTGCTACGCCTGGTCCGGCCTCTGCTTCTGCCTGTGCTTCACCTGGTCCGGCTTCATCAGAGTCTTCATCCTCGCCTAGTCCAGCTTCTGCCTGTGCTTCGCCTGGTCCTGCCTCGCCTGGTCCAGCCTCTGCGTCAGCTCCTGCTTCGCCTGATCCGGCTTTGGCTTCTGCTTCGCCTGATCCGGCTTTGGCTTCTGCTTCTGCTTCTGCTTCGCCTGATCCGGCTTCGGCTTCTGCTTCTGCTTCGCCTGGTCCAGCTTCGGCTTCTGCTCCTGCTTCGCCTGGTCCAGATTCGGCTCCTGCTCCTGCTTCGCCTGGCCCAGCCTCAGCGCCTGCTTCGCCGTCGCCTGGTCCAACCTCTGCATCAGCTCCTGCTTCGCCGTCGCCTGGTCCAACCTCTGCGTCAGCTCCTGCTTCGCCGTCGCCTGGTCCAGCCTCTGCCTCAGCTCCTGCTTCGCCGTCGCCTGGTCCGGCTCCGTTGCCTGTGGCTGCCACGCCACCGCCTGGTCCGGCTCCGTCGCCTGTGGCTGGCACGCCACCGCCTGGTCCTGCCTCGTCTGGTCCTGCCTCGTCTGGTCCTGCCTCGACTGGTCCTGTGCCCACCGGGCCTCGGCCAGTGCGCCTGACACTGGAGAGCCACCGCTGCCTTCCACGCGGTCGGCCCCCTGAGCTGCTCCGCCGTCCCCTTCGCCGCCGCCGTTGCCTTCCGCACGACTGGCCTCCTGACCGGCTCTGTCACCTGTGGCGCCCGCCTGGTCGGCCCCCCGACCGTGTGACCCTTGAACTCTTGTGCCCGTTGGCTCCGGGTCGGCCTCCTGAACTGCACCGCCACTGCCTCCCGCATGGACGGCCTCCTGATGGGAGATGGCGTGGCCCGTTGGGTTGCCAACCCCCGGGTCGGCCGCCTGAACTCATAAACTGTGGGCTGGTGTGTTGCCGCCCTCCGGGCCGACCCCCTGAGCTATGTTTGGACTGTTGTCACGTGCTCCAATGTTTTTTGTTGGCTGTTTTTTTCTTTCTTATTCTGGTCCCTCCGTCCTGGTCCCCCGCCGCCCGCCCGGGCTCGGTGGTCTGTTTCTTTTGGTTTAGGGCTGTCTGGAGCCAGCCCTTGGTGGGGGGGTGGTGTCATGGTCCTGGGTCGTGCGACCCGGTGTTTTGTGTTTAGTCTATTTTGATGTTTATTGATTGTTTAGGTTCATTAAGGTAGTCCAGCCATTTGTATATATCACCCTTGCATTACGTCTCCCTTGCCCTTCGTGTGTTTATGTCTGTGCGTCTTGTACTGTCAAGTTCATGCTGTCAGTATTGTCACCTCCCCCTGTACTACGTCTCCCCGGTTCATGTCTCATGTTTCCTGTTTTACTTTGAAGGCCTGCATTCACTGTCAGTGTATTCAGTTTCACTCCTCCTGTCCTGTCGTTAAGTTCATGTGTGTCAGCTGCGTTCCCATGTGTGGCCACTTTCCCTGATCATCCCTCATGTGTATTTAGTCTCTGTGTTTCTTACAGTCTGTGTCGCGTCGTCTGTGTTCCCACCCTCCGTGTTTCCATGCCTGGTCTGTTGTCTTCCAAGCCATAGCCTCACCATCGTTTGTTCCCAGTTTAGGTTTCTGTTTAGCCACGTTATCCCTGCTGTATTTGTACACCTTGTTTTCAGCCATATTAAAGGCTCGCCTTCTGTTAAAGCTCACTCCCGTCTGCTGACTCGTGTACACACCTGGGTCCATTACACGCATTCTCCACTCGGTCCGTCACAGCGGACCGTGACACACCCTGATGGTACTTTGGACTCCGTGATTGTGCCCACCCCCAAGATCCTATATGTATGTGTAATGAGAGTGTGAGTAATGTGAATGTCTAAGTTGTGGGATAAAATTGAGGCAGAGGCAGCCAGAAGGGGACGGGGGGGGGGGGGGGGGGGGTGGCCTCCTCTGCACCCTGGTGACACACCCCTACTCCAAGGTCCTGCATATGTGGGTGGTTGTGGTGGAGCGGGAAGAGGGAGGCAGCTGGAGATGGGGAGGGAAGGAAGGGAGGGGCAAGTGACCCCTCCCTGGGGCCAGCTCCCCCGCTGACCCCATATAGGCACCCCCATACTCCGCGACCCGCCAGGGAAAGGGGGCCCAGGCCCATCCAGACCGGGGCCCAGCGCAGCAGTGCCTCCCGGCCCCACAGAGCCCGGGACAGTCCACCCAACCCCACCACAGAGAAAACTGCACCCACCCCACCATCCACTCTTCTTCCAGACTACATAAGACAATAAACACCCAGGCTGAGATCTTCCTCCACCTCTCCTGTATCTCCCCCTCCTGCAGAGAGAGCCCCTGAGGAGAGGAAAGCTCCTGCAAGATGTGACAATCTTCCCCACCAGTTGAAGAGCCCCCCAGGTGGCTCGATGCACCAGCGGCACCCTGCTCCAGGGCTGGGCCCCCATGCACCCACCCGCCCACAACCCCGGCAACACACCAACCAGGACCCAAGCCCCCGAGGCCCGGCCCGGGCCCCAGCCCAGAGACGGAGCGCCCCCAGAACCTCACGCCCATCCCGGACCCACCCAGGGGCAGCCAGGCTACCAGGTCAGTAACCCACGTCCGTCAGCACAGACCCTCCCCTAGCCCCGCTGCACGCAGCCGCGAGGAAACAGTCACCTGAGAGCCAACAGAGCCCCTAACCGGACATGACCGCTACCCCGGGTTGAGCCCCCCAAGGAAAATGCCTCCGGGGAACCCCCCGACGCCCTAAGCCTGTCCTTACCCCCACACCAATCACAACAGTGAAGGCGGGACCAAACTATGACCCCCCACCCCCACTAGGTGATGGAGCTGATCAAAGGAGCCCAGAGCAATTGATCTGATGTGGTGGCAGAGGCTGCATCAAGACTAATGTAATCTAATAGATAATTTCTATATTGGTTAGAATTAAGATTATTTTTATTTTTCCAGTTCATGAGGACAGTTTTCTTGGCTATGCATAGGGCAGTGAAAACCATATGGGCGATATTCTTTTCTGAAGTGACATTATCTAAGCTGCCCAACAAACACACTAAGGGGGAAGTTGGAATGTTACATTTCAGACACTTCGATAAGTCTTCACATATCTCGCACCAAAACTTCTGAACTGGTGGACAGAACCAAAGAGCGTTGGTGTAATTGTCCGGTGAATTGGTTTGGCAGTGTGAGCAGTTGTTGGTAGACGTAAAGCCCATCTTGAACATCCGATGACCTGTATAGTGCACTCTATGTAATATTTTGTATTGAATTAATTGAAGACTGGGATTTCTAATTAGATGAAAGGTTTTTAAGCAAGTCTGAGACCAGAAGTTTTGGTCTAAGTTAACTGATAAATCCGCTTCCCATTTTGCAATAGGAAGTGATATTGATTCATCTGTTTTAGAAAGCATTCTGTATATTTTGGATAGTAATTTGGGGGTTTTAAGAGTAAGAAATTGAACCACACTTGGTGGTGTTTGTAGTTCAACTTGACCCGGTTTAAATTTCTTTTTTACTATGGATTTAATTTGTTGATATTCTAAAAATCTTTTCTTGTTGATCCCATATTGTGTAACTAGTCCATCAAATGAAATAAATTCTGTTCCTTCTAGTATATGTTCTAAATATTTGATTCCTTTACCACTCCAATCTGAAAAGTTTATCATATTATTGTTTTGTAATATGTCAGGGTTGTTCCAGATAGGTGTATGTTTGCATGGGATTAATGAAGACGCCGTCAATTTTAGAAACTCCCACCATGCTGTCAGAGAAGAGCTGATGTTGATGCTTTTAACGCATTCATGTCGTTGGATGTTTGAGCTGATAAATGGTAGGTCTGAGATCTCTAGATTATTGCAAAGTGCTTGTTCTACATCTAGCCAAGGTTCATCTAAGAGGGTGTGTTTTAGCCATCCTGAGATAAACTGAAGCCTGTTGGCTAAGAAGTAGTGCTGAAAGTTAGGCAGTTCTAGTCCTCCTTTATCCTTGGTCTTTTGTAGTGTTTTTAAGCTTATACGTGGGGGTTTATTTTTCCAAAGGAATTTGGACATACATGAATCTAGAGATCTGAACCAATCTTGTGGCGGTTTAGTTGGGATCATTGAGAATAAATAATTTATTTTTGGTAAGACCATCATTTTTATTGCGGCAACCCTTCCCATGAGTGATATGGGTAGACATTTCCATCTAGCCAGATCATCTTCTACCTTCTTTAAAAGTGGGATATGGTTTAATTTAGTTAGATCTGCAAGCTTGGGAGAAACATTAATACCTAAATATTTTATATTTCCTGATTGCAGTGGTGTAGAAGAGGAATTATGGAGGGAGAAATTAATCGGTAGAACTGTAGATTTTGACCAGTTAATTGAGTAATCTGATATTCTTGCAAAAGAGTTTATCAATTCAATCACCCCAGAGATATTGGTTTGTGAATTTTGGAGAAAGAGTAACACATCATCCGGATAAAGGCTGATTTTATGTTCCACGTTCTTGCATTTTATGCCCTTAATTACTGAATTCTGTCTAATTGCTGCTGCTAGTGGTTCAATAAAAATTGCAAACAGTGAAGGGGAGAGTGGGCATCCCTGCCTGGTGCCCCTCAAGAGACAGAAGCTGGAGGATGTCTGGTCATTTGTTCTAACACAAGCTGTTGGGGAATTATATAATATTTTTAACCAGTTTATGAAAGAGGATCCAAAACCAAATTTGTGTAAAGTTGCAAATAGAAATTTCCAGTTAACTCTGTCGAATGCTTTTTCTGCGTCTAAAGAGAATATTGTAGTTTCAAGGTTTTTACTGTATGAGTAGTCTATCAAATTAAGTAATCTACGTGTATTTGTTGATGAGTGCCTACCTTTTATGAAACCAGTTTGGTCAGGATGAATTAAGAGGGGGGTTATTTTCTCCAGTCTCTTTGAGAGAGCTTTGCAGATTATTTTAAGGTCTACGTTTATAAGGGATATTGGACGATAGCTTGAGGGATATACAGGGTCTTTGCCTGGTTTTAGCAGGAGATTAATGTTTGCAGAATTCATATTTGATGGAAGTCTGCCCTTTTCTTTAATTTCCAACAACGTTCTGTAGAAAACTGGTGCTAGAATCGACCAGAATTCTTTGTAGAATTCTGCAGGAAAGCCGTCTGGACCTGGAGCCTTATTATTGGGCATACTTATCAGGGCTTCCTGGAGTTCACCTGGTGTCAGTGGTGAATCCAGTGCCATTGCTTGAGTGTCTAATAATTTTGGAAGAGTTATGTTGTCCAAAAACTGATCAATTTCTTTTTTAGATGGGTTTATTTGTGGTGAATACAACGTTTTATAGAAATCCCTGAAAATGTTGTTTATTTGTATTGGATCATATATTGTGTTCCCAGATGAATCTTGAACAGCACATATAGTTGTTTTTTCTTCTCCACACCTGCTGCCTAGGTGACCAGGTGAGAGAGAGAGAGAGAAGGAGAGAGCAAAAAACAACAAAACACATGTTGCCTAATGCAGGATCAGCTGGTGAGGCACAGGGACCGTGACATCCATTCGTTGATTATGATGTGTGCTCACGGACACATTAGGACTGACACAGGTCGCAGACTTTCTCTGCATTTCTTATGTAAGTTTGGTTTTATTTGCCATTTTTCTACTTGCTGTATTAAGCCGTCATTTTATGTCATCTTACTGTCAGCAGATTTGTTGATAACAAAGACAAAAAGGTACTTCCTGTAGGAATGCAGTTCTTTTATTGTTGTTACGGTTTGGAGGAGGACTCAAGCGCAGGACTCCGGTTCTGATGCTCACAAGAAGGGTTTATTTACAATTCACCAGGTGTATATACAAGAATGTGCGGGGGGTGCTATATACAGCTGAGTGGGGGGAGAAGGGGTCTCCAGGGAAGTCCAGGGGAAAGCACGCGTTCAGATTATCCACTCACACGATCACAGGCTCACACTCCGACACTGCCACACGGGAATCACACGGGGGAAAAATCCAGGAAGCTCTGTAGACAGGGAGACACTCTTAACGAAACTTGCTGTAGCTTGACTTCACTAACGCGTGGTAGACAACGATCCAGCGACGAACAGCAGTCACCTCCTGGCTTAAATGCTGCTCCCCTTAATGAGACCCAGGTGTCTCATCTCCCGAGGGCGTGAACCCACGGTGAGTTCCACCCCGGCGAGAAAGAAGATGAAGAGAGAGAGAGAAACAGAGAGTGCTGATCAGCGTGCAGCTGATCCGCCTGGCCGTGACAATTGTAGGACAATAGTCGTACAATTTGTGTCCACGTACTACATTAAAAGAAACGTTTCATTTCATAATATTTAGCCCTGACACTGCACAGCAAAATCTCCAGTGTTAAATTAACGCTAGAGAGTGTCTATATGTGTCCACTCTTTTGAGTGTTAAATGAACACTTTTGACAGTGTTGTATTTTTAAAAGTAACCTAGTCAGTTTTGAAGATTTACAATGGCTAACACTGAGCAATGCTGATTTTCTAACACTGGAATATTTCTAACATTTTGAGTTATTTTCCAGTGTTAGAAAATCAGCACTGCTCAGTGTTAGCCATTGTAAATCTTCAAAACTGACTAGGTTACTTTTAAAAATACAACACTGTCAAAAGTGTTCATTTAACACTCAAAAGAGTGGACACATATAGACACTCTCTAGTGTTAATTTAACACTGGAGATTTTGCTGTGTGGGAGGCATAATCTATATAAGTGACAACATCATGAAACATTTTTGTGCAAAAAAAAATTAATGAATATTTTAATTGAAAGATTTATTTTTCTTTTAGTGTTAAAAACTGTACTATATATTATATATATAAGTACTTTTATGAGTCAAGCTGATTGAGTATTTTGTTTGGTTTTCTGACTGACAGGCCAACAAACATTGAATCCAAATGTAATGAGAACCAGCACAGAACACACAGACCTGACCTGTCTGAGGAGCCACCTACTGTCCCCATTTGAAACCAGTGAGACCAGTTTATGGTCTGTTTGTCATTTATTTGATTCAAAGGGGTTTTGAAATAACCCGGCTACGTCCCTTGAATTTGCTAAGAATAACAACAAGGTCCTCTGCTAATGAGCACGAGAAGTTGGGCGTCTAGAAGGTTCTTGAAAAGTGTGACCCGCAGAATTCAAAGTATAAGATGATTAATCATTCTGGCATAGAATTGAATTTTTCTTCGCATGCCTTAATATAGGAATACAAGAGATATTAAATATTTCAAGTCAAAAACATTTTTACCATCACAGGTTGTATTATACTGTAATAAATCTTCTTACATTACCAGTGGCTTGGATGATTAGTTTGTGCAGAATTCTCTTAAGTAAATAAAGCTTCATAGAGCGAGTTCACTGTTTTCTGACTGACAGGCCAACAAATATTTCGACCCCAAATTTTGTCCCCTTCCCCCTCAACATATATCTAATTTCACCTATACCTTTTGGAGTTCTGAGGCAATGAGCATCTGACATGGTGTTCAGACCCTTGGTTGTCTGTAAAGGTCTGGATAGCATCGCCTCGAGTAGTGACAGCTCCAGCTTTCAGTTTTAAAACAAATCTGAAGTGCTCAGTTAATGCTTACGATGTTTAATGAACCTGGCATTATTTTCAACGTTTCCCTGCATCCTTCAGTAAGTTAAGATGGAGACTTCCCGTCATCAGCTCATTTATTTCCTAAATTTATTCTCCTAAAGCAAAGTTTAAAAACAACTTTAGCTCTCAGGTCTTTGATTTTCTGTCACTTTGTAAAGCTGCAGTAATCTGGTAGATATTATTACTTAAATTTCAAATATTGTATTTGTTTCTTTCACAAGACGATTAAATAGTTCTCCAATCATACTTTCTCACAAATGTAATTTTGGTTTTGTTATATCTATTTTGGATTACTGTCTATATGATTGTTCATAGGGATAGCTCAGTAGGTAGAGTGGTTGGCCTGTGATTGCAAGGTCGGGGGTTCGACTCCACTGAACGGCTACCCTGAGGTACCGTCCCTACACACTGCTCCCCGGGTGCTGCATTGGTGGCTGCTTCACTGTGTGAATGGGTGCAGACGAGTCATTTCCTATGGGGACATACACATTAAAATTATTTAATTTATTCAATATTTTTTTGCCCCTGCAGCCCCACAGAAAGTTTAATTTCACTCTTCCATGGGACGTGTGAGGGGTTATTTATTATAGAATAATAATACTAATAATAATGTCTGTATATTTTCATTCATCATTCAAAATGTTATATTACTATTATATTATTTTAATATATAGGTGAACCATTCATTTTTGCACCTCCTACTGTTACTATTGACATAATACCTTAGTTTCATATTCTGCGTCACAGTAGCAGAGCTGAGTGTGCAGTGTCGCATTAGATTCAGCTATTTTGAAATACTGACAGAATAACTTTTTGTAACACTTTGCAAAACTTGCTCACCTTCATTGGGGCTCATCTTGGTAACTGTCAGAGATTAGCCTGCACCGAGGTCCCACAAATTAACCTGTGAAGTCATATATCAATGAGGTGTAAAGCAGGAAGGGCAGGAGGGGGGAGCACAGCGGCAAGCGAGGTAAGTGGGAAGGTAAGTGAACGAGGTAAGTATATGAGGAAATGGAGGACAGTGAGGGGGAGATCGAGATGATGAGAGTGAGTGGAAATAGAGTGAAAGTGGGGAGTAGGCAGAATAGTGAAAGGAATATGGGAGGCAGAAGTAAAAGAAATCATATGCATACGGTGTGAGGACATAAGGAAGGATGGGTGAAGATGGCAATGGCCTCACTGGAATTCTTTTTTTTTTTTTTTTTTTTTTTTTTTTTTCTGCCTGTCCCATTTGGTTCTTTAGCCATCAGAATTGTTGTCTGAAGACCAACAAGGATACCCAATGGATTTACTTTGCCAAATGGATCAACGTGGCATTGCCGTATTGGTCCATTTGGTCGATCTTTGTTTTTATTATTTATTATATTTTATTTTCAGATGTTACAGACGGGAGAGACATGAGTGAGAGATAGGAAAGGGAGAAAGAAAGAGGAAGGAAAGGAAAAACAGAAGGGGAGAGGGACAGTGAGAAAGGGGGGGAGAAAAAAAAATAAAAAATCTCCTGGATCACCTGTTGAGAGAAGAATAGAAAACAAGCAAAAAAGACAAACAAACAACAACAAAGCAACATACTAAACACAACACCATCGCATTAATCTAGCTAAGTGTAAACAGCAGTAAATACTAAATATTCAATGTTGTTGTGCAGCACGCAGGACAGATGTGCTTCGAAGTAGCAGCCAAGAAAGGTGTAATTTGGGTCTACGAGCAGTGAACACCCGTGTGCATACCTGTGTGGATCAGCACGCTTGTATTCCAAAGGTTTCTCCATGTAACGATCTGCTAGGGAGTGTGGGGGGGCCACAGCCCCGTCCTCCAGGGTGTGAAGCAGGTATGGAGGAGATCAAAACTCCAGACATCCAGAGGCCCCCAGAACACAAGAAACCATGGAAGACCAACAGAGGGGCAGCCGCGCCACTGTTCCAGTAAGAGCTGAGGAGAGTCCCAGATGAGGGCTCACTCAGCAGCCGCGGAGCAGAAGCCAGGGGGAGTTGCAGTGACGCGCCCGTGAGCTCCGCCGGCCGCCAGCTGTGCCTGAGTGACCGAGCCCCAGGCCGAGAGGCCGGGGGCACCCCACCCCCGAAGGGGCCCGAGCGAGCCCCAGGCTCCAGGCCCCGATAAGCGGCCGCCAAGGAGTGAGCCGGTGTGTACCTGGACGCCCACCCCCAGACACAAAGAACCACCAACGCACCGACACCTGAGGGAGTCCGCCACCGGCAGGGGAAGTGGTGGTAGGTGGAGATAGGCCTCCAAACCTTGGAGGGCCTGAGGTGTCCCCAGAGAGGTGGCGTCTGATACCCAACCTGACATATAGACACAGACATACAGGCACACACAGATACAAACATCCATTCCCCCCCTCATGCTCTCATATGCACTCACTCCACACTCAACCAACGTGGAGACAGACATAAAGAGACGCTGTACACACGACCACACTCCCCAAGCGTACTCTACAAACCGGGTCTAGGTACCCTTGCTCCTGGAGGGGGGAACTGCACCCAGACCCAGGTGGTGTTACCCTTTTCCCTGCGGTGGGGAGAGGCAGACCACCCCGACTCCGTAGCAGCAGGGAGGCCCCACACTCCAGACCGCAGTCGGACGGCCAACTCCACCTAGCCCTCCCGCTCCAGCAGGCCGCAGAGAATGGGGGTGGGAGAAGACTCCAAACCTCCCTCCACCCGCTCATTGTAGTGTTGATGCATGTGTGTTCTAAGGTGCAATTAAAACCCAGGAGGGCATGGAGCTACCTGCCAGAGAGCAGCAGGTAAGCGCATAGTCCCTCCTGATAGCCCTCAATGTCTACGTGTATTTAAAATTGAGAGGTGGGCAACGACGCCAGGGGTGAGGTGTACACCCTGATGGTAATTTGGACTCCGTGATTGTGCCCACCCCCAAGATCCTATATGTATGTGTAATGAGAGTGTGAGTAATGTGAATGTCTAAGTTGTGGGATAAAATTGAGGCAGAGGCAGCCAGAAGGGGACAGAGGGGGGGGGGGGGGGGGGGGGTAGCCTCCTCTGCACCCTGGTGACATACCCCTACTCCAAGGCCCTGCATGTGTGGGTGGTTGTGGTGGAGCGGGAAGAGGGAGGCAGCTGGAGATGGGGAGGGAAGGAAGGGAGGGGCAGGTAACCCCTCCCTGGGGCCAGCTCCCCCGCTGACCCCAGTAGGCACTCCCACACTCCGCGACCCGCCAGGGAAAGGGGGCCCAGGCCCATCCAGACCGGGGCCCAGTGCAGCAGCGCCTCCCGGCCCCACAGAGCCCGGGACAGTCCACCCAACCCCACCACAGAGAAAACTGCACCCACCCCACCATCCACTCATCTTCCAGACTACATAAGACAGTAAACGCCCAGGCTGAGATCTTCCTCCACCTCTCCTGTATCTCCCCCTCCTGCAGAGAGAGTTCCTGAAGAGAGGAAAGCTCCAGCAAGATGTGACCATCTCCCCCACCAGTTGAAGAGCCCCCCAGGTGGTTCGACGCACCGGCGGCACCCCGCTCCAGGGCCGGGCCCCCATGCACCCACCCGCCCACAACCCCGGCAACACACCAACCAGGATCCAAGCCCCCGAGGCCCGGCCCGGGCCCCAGCCCAGAGACGGAGCGCCCCCAGAACCTCACGCCCATCCCGGACCCACCCAGGGGCAGCCAGGCTACCAGGTCAGTAACCCACGTCCGTCAGCACAGACCCTCCCCTAGCCCCGCTGCACGCAGCCGCGAGGAAACAGTCACCTGAGAGCCAACAGAGCCCCCAACCGGACATGACCGCTACCCCGGGTTGAGCCCCCCAAGGAAGATGCCTCCGGGGAAACCCCCGACGCCCTAAGCCTGTCCCTACCCCCACACCAATCACAACAGTGAAGGCGGGACCAAATTATGACCCCCCACCCCCACTAGGTGATGGAGCTGATAAAAGGAGTCCAGAGCAATTGATCTGATGTGGTGGCAGAGGCTGTATCAAGACTAATGTAATCTAATAGATAATTTCTATATTGGTTAGAATTAAGATTATTTTTATTTTTCCAGTTCATGAGGACTGTTTTCTTGGCTATGCATAGGGCAGTGAAAATCATATGGGCTATATTCTTTTCTGAAGTGACATTATCTAAGCTGCCCAACAAACACACTAAGGGGGAAGTTGGAATGTTACATTTCAGACACTTTGATAAGTCTTCACATATCTCGTGCCAAAACTTTTGCACTGGTGGACAGAACCAAAGAGCGTGGATATAATTGTCTGGTGTATTGCCTTGACAGTGTGAGCAGTTGTTGGAAGATGTAAAGCCCATCTTGAACATCCGATGACCTGTATAGTGCACTCTATGTAGTATTTTGTATTGTATTAATTGCAGACTGGGATTTTTAATTAATTTAAAGGTTTTTAAGCAAATCTGAGACCAGAAGTTTTGGTCTAAGCTGACTGATAAATCTGCTTCCCACTTTGCAATAGGAAGGGATATTGATTCATCTAATTTAGAAAGTGTTCTGTATATTTTAGATAATAATTTGGGGGATTTAAGAGTAAGAAAATGTGCCGCACTTAGTGGTGTTTGTAATTCAACTTGACTGAGGTTAAATTTCTTTTTTACTATGGATTTAATTTGTTGATATTCTAAAAATCTTGTCTTGTTGATCCCATATTGTGCAACTAGTCTGTCAAATGGAATAAATTCTGTTCTCTCTAATATATGTTCTAAGTATTTAATTCCTTTACAACTCCATTCTGGGAAATTAATCATATTATTGTTTTGTAATATGTCAGGGTTATTCCAGATAGGTGTACGTTTGCATGGGATTAATGAAGACTCCGTTATTTTTAGAAACTCCCACCATGCTGTCAGAGAAAAGCTGATGTTGATACTTTTAAAGCATTCATGTCTTTTGATGTTTGAGCTAATAAATGGTAGGTCTGAGATCTCTAGATCCTTGCATAGTGCCTGTTCAACATCTAGCCAGGGCTCAACTAGGAAGGTATGTTTTAACCATTCTGAGATGAACTGAAGCCTGTTGGCTAAGAAGTATTGGTGAAAATTAGGCAGATCTAATCCTCCTCTATCCTTGGTTCTTTGTAGCGTTTTTAAGCTGATACGCGGGGGTTTATCTTTCCAAAGGAATTTGGAAATATATGAATCCAGAGATCTGAACCAATCTTGTGATGGTTTGTTAGGGATCATCAAAAATAAGTAATTTATTTTTGGCAAGATCATCATTTTTATAGTGGCGACCCTTCCCATGAGTGATATGGGTAAAGATTTCCATCTAGTCAGATCGCCTTCTACTTTCTTTAGAAGTGGGATGTGGTTTAATTTAGTTAAGTCTGAAAGCTTAGGAGAGACATTAATACCTAAATATTTAATATTTCCGGATTGCAGTGGGGCAGAGGAAGAATTATGGAAGGAGCAGTTAATGGGGAGAACTGTAGATTTTGGCCAGTTAATTGAATAATCTGAAACTCTTGAAAACCAGTTTATTAAAGTAATTACCTCAGAGAGGTTGGTTTGTGTGTTTTGCAGAAAAAGCAACACATCATCCGCATAGAGACTGATTTTATGTTCTGTGTTCTTACATTTTATGCCCTTAACTGTTGTAGCCTGTCTAAATGCTGCTGCTAGAGGTTCGATAAAAATTGCAAAAAGTGAAGGGGAGAGTGGGCATCCCTGTCTGGTGCCCCTCAGGAGACAGAAGCTGGAGGATGTCTGGTCATTTGTTCTGATACGAGCTGTTGGGGAATTGTATAATATTCTTATCCAGTTTATGAAAGAGTTTCCAAAACCAAATTTGTGTAAAGTTGCGAATAAAAATTTCCAGTTAACTCTGTCAAATGCTTTTTCTGCATCTAGAGATAATATTATGGTTTCGATGTTTTTATCGTATGAGTAGTCTATTAAATTAAGTAATCTACGAGTGTTTGTTGAGGAGTGCCGACCTTTTATGAAACCAGTTTGGTCAGGATGAATTAAGAGGGGGGTCATTTTCTCTAATCTCTTTGAGAGAGCTTTGCAGATTATTTTAAGGTCTACATTTAAAAGAGAAATTGGGCGATAGCTTGAGGGAAATAAAGGGTCTTTGCCTGGTTTTAGCAGGAGACTAATGTTGGCAGAATTCATATTTGGTGGTAGTCTGCCATTTTCCTCGATTTCCTGCAACATGCCGTGGAATACTGGTGCCAAAATTATCCAGAATTCTTTGTAGAATTCTGCAGGGAAGCCGTCTGGACCTGGAGCCTTATTATTGGGCATACTTATCAGGGCTTCCTGGAGTTCACTTGGCGTCAGTGGCGAATCCAGTTCCATTGCTTGACTATCTAGTAATTTTGGAAGAGTTACGTTGTCAAGAAACAGATCAATTTCATTTTTAGATGGGTTTATTTGTGGTGAGTATAAGGTTTCATAGAAATCCCTAAAAATGTTGTTTATTCTTCCAGGATCATATGTTATGTTCCCCGATAAATCTTTAGCAGCACATATAGTTGTTTTTTCTTTATTTATTTTTAGCTGGTTAGCTAGAAATCGACCTGATTTGTTACTGTGTTCAAAATTCTGCAAGCGAAGTCTTTGTATAAGGAATTGTGTTTTTTTATTAATAATTTCATTTAATTCTAGTTTTGTTTTGCATATTTTGTTCAATGTTTCCTGATCTTGGTCGCACGCGTAGGCTTCTTCTAGTGATTTGATGTTTTTTTCTAATTGGAATTTTGAGAGAAGAGAGGAGCTATTCAGCAGAAAGATTGCGTCTCACGTGCGGTCTGCAATTTGTTGTCTTTGTGTTTGAGTTTGTGTATGTGTGAACACATTTCCAAGTTTTCAACAGAGAAAAGTGCAGCAATTCTTTCCTTGCATGGTTTTTCTCTTTATATTATCTGATGTGTTATTAATTTTGACAAAGAGTTATGTTTACAGCAATCAAAGATTAGACAACATCAGACAACGAGTAAGAATTTCACTTTTCTATTGGACACACACACACACACACACACACACACACACACACACACACACACACACACACACACATTCAGTGTTGAATCAAATTAATGACACTCTCTAAAATGCCTCAAAGCATGTTTTTGTGGTTATGCTGCTTCCTGCCTGCATGTTTTTGGCCACTGATGGAATATTAGAGTGCACACTAACACAGCAGCACTGTAGGCTCAGATGTATTCATCCATTACCTCTTTTGCACCACTTATACTGGTATGGAAGGTGATACCACAAGAAATGCACAGGAGCTACAGATTCGAGGATGCCTGTTTTGCGATGTTCTGTTTTCCCACCTGTTGTAGTGCGCACTGGTTCTGTAGAGGAATCAGGGCAGAACTGTGACAGACCAAATCATGTTTGTTGCATTGATTGGTCCCAGTATTAATTGCAACGCTGGTTTCTTCTGATGCAGTTTTTGGACTGGTGACTATATTGTTCAAGTAAGTTTGTGATTCATATCAACAATTTCTTTCTGTCATTGTTATCTTTCTTCCTCTTTTTTTCCTCCTTTCTCTGAACTTAATGTTACCTCACAAATTGCAGTGACTTCTTGGTTTATAAAAAGGTTGTTCGGGCATTTTTTAAATGCTAATTACAAATTGCTTGACGTGCACATCCAGTTTGAGATCAAATGCAATTTATCAACATCCTCGGGTGGCTAAGAACAGACTTGGCTCTCAGTGCACATTTTATGAATCCCACAGGGGAGTTACCTGTTTGAATCTGTTAACATTTTTATGACATCGCATTCAGATTTCATAAAATATGTTTTATTTTCCTGCAAAAAAATAATACAAATCCCGACTTTACAATCTGCAAAAGTCATAATAATAGCTCATCCCGTGTTAATAAAAACAAAATGTTGTGCACTTAAAATTAAACATCCTAAAGATCACCTATATGAAGTAACATGTGACATAATAAAAACAGCTTAATAACCTTTCAGCTGCTGCTTCACATTTATGCAAACCCACATAATCGTTTTTTAAAATGATATTTACTGTACCTGCGTTATCATGACTGCTTGGTCTGCCAGTAGCTGGTGTTTTGCGCCCCTGGTATTCTTGCCCATCCCTGTCTGCGCCCCACTCATGTATTGAGCCATGTGCCTGTTTATCTTAGACGCTATGATGCCTGACAGGAGCTTCCACGTGGTCCTGAGGCAGGTTATTGTTCGTAGTTGGAGGGGACCGGTCCCTTCTTGGGGTCCTTGAGGATCAGGACTGTCCGGCCTTCGGTTAGCCATTCTGGGTGTCTCTCGTCAACCAGCAGCTGGTTCATTTGTGCTGCCAGGTGCTCGTGGAGGTCAGTCAGCTTCTTCAGCCAGTAGGCCTGAATCATGTCGGGGCCTGGTGCTGTCAACTCTTCATACTGGAGATACTCTGTGTGTGTGTTTGTGTGTCCTGTCACACGGCTCCAATGTAGGCTTTTTAGCTTGTGTTTCCTTTATTTCCTAATATGTTCTACGTTTTCCACAATTTATTCTTTTAAAAATCGGTCCTTTTGATTTCTCATGCTTTTATTCTACATCCAGTCTCCAAAGACATTATCATTAATTCTATTGCACAGGCAGAGAGTCAGTTTATAGTGCTATTATTAAAGAGTCTGATCACAGCGTAAACCTAAAATCCATATTTTGTTCATTGTAGTAGTTCAAAAATGGAAAAAAGAAATGAAACAATATTGTTACGTAAGGACAAGGTTCCTGTCATTACAGCAAACTGCTGTTCAAAGATCCAGGAAACAAACACAGACCTACGTAGCCTTAGCATTTAGACTAGAGCCACAATATTTGGACAGATAAGTGTGCGATATAATAATTTCTCTAATGCTTTCTTCTTCCCATTAATTATGAAATAATGCACTTTGTGGTGACATCTAACTCTGGCGGGAAGTGATAGATTTATTAAAGTGCTCTGTGCTTTAAAATCTTAGTCATGAATTATTACTATTATTATCATATAGTAATGGACATGAGTAGTGCTTTCAGTAATTTCACAGATTTTCACTGCTGGTGGCTTGTGTAGAAAGGCGTTGATGATCTGAGACCTCTCGGTACTGTCTCTAAGAACTGAGGCGCTGAAATGACTTCGAGCCAGAAGGAGGAAATATATTTGAAGGAATAAAATCCCCTCCGCTAAAAGTCAGCATCTCTTATTGATGATCGTCAGTGAAACCCAAGTAACCCAAGACAGTTTGGTTTGCCACATAGGAGAGTGTCTCCATTATTATTATTATTATTATTATTATTATTATTATTATTATTATTATTATTATTATTATTAACAAGAGACTCTGAGTGTACCAGATAAGCCGGCGTCAGGCAGAGTCAGGTGGTGTGGATATTCCACATGAGAAGAACTGAAAGAACAGTTCTCCCACTTCAGAAAAGTGCCTGGCATTTCCAGCTGGCAGAAATGCTTCTGTAGACATACGGTTGTACTGCTGTAAGAAGTGAACCTGCGAACGTGAACTTTAGAAAAAAAGCCAAAAAAACCGAACGAAATTAAAGAAAGTGTGATGCTCGGATCCCTCCGATGTCAGCTTGACTAGCTCTTTTAATGCTCTGCGCAGGTTTCACAACCAGCACCAGAACCTACCTGCTTGAAGCAGAAATGCTAAACAGGACTGTGAAACCTGGCTATGACTGAGCACAAACCTGCAGCAGAGGCCTCAGTCAGTATCGTCTAAATGAAGACCTGTGGAAACCGCCCTCACTGCTCTTTCACATGTTTCTTGAAAGGGCCTCGAGTTTCAGTAATTTTCAGTAATTTCACGGCAATTTCATTGTAGGAGTATCAGAGGAAATCCACCTTCACAATTTAGACCTATGATTTTATCCAGTGACATTTGGACAGTTGGCTCACATACTGTTCTTTACCTTGAGTGTATAATAAATAATTCTGATTTATTGGTGATGAACATGTCTACCACATACATCGACATCATCTGTGGTGGCAATTTTCAAAGACAGACCTTTAGTTGCCTCGGTGCAGTGGAAAAGGTTATCCCAACCTCCTCTTGGTCCAAAGTGCTAACGTGTGGCTTTGCATTAAGCCCAATATTATTAAGCCAGCTTGTTTGGACAGTATCATTTTTGTGATCACAACATCATCTGCATACTTGTAAATGGCTCCAGTGACATATGATGCATATTCCTCTGGGTCTGAGTATCTCGTGCATCACTGAAATGCATCCAATCAGTCTGATCAAAGAACTTCTGGAGCACAGAAACTGAACCCTTCAGTCAAGTTTGATAAGGACATTTCTGGTCACAGAAAACAGAGCAAGACAAACCGACTTAAGCCATTACACAAGTCTACTGATTAGATTAGAAAGATAGTACAACTGCAAAACTTTTGCAGCGAGGATTCTTTATCTGCAAATATTTAGCACATTTAGTATCAGACTAATTAAATATGTTTTGAGAGTATCAGATGGGATTCGTCAGATGATTTTCCTGTAGAAACATTTAATTGATGTTGATTCCCGAGCTATGCTGATACTGTTAAAAATCCCAAAGACAATGCATTGAACACATAAAACTATATATATGGAGTCCAATATAGTACACACTTACAATATATTTAGAAGGATGCAAATGCATCGTTAGGAAGAACTTGGAAACACGAGGAACACATTAATCGGTAATGCTATCATAAACATAGACGGGAAACAAGATTATGTGGATTGACACAAAAATTTATGGAAGCTGTTTGACACTGACTGTGGACACGTATAATTTCCACCATTGTATTAAGTACAATGGCCAATCAATGAACAAAGGGAAATTAGGGAAACACTAATTAGAGAATGTTTTCCATCATTGGCAGCCTGTTGTTTGGAGAAGGTGTGCTCTGGAGGCAAACGGCTGTGAATGAAAATGCATTGTATGGCTATTGTCTCTGCTTGGCAGTGGCCCTACTCCACAGAGGGGTGATAAGCTCTGTAATTGAAAAAATGTTTTTGCTTTGCACTGTTCTTGCACATTCTTAATATTGTTTTCCATTGTAGTTATGATTACCTCAGCAGGTTAGCTCGAAATGGAACTTTTCTCAGAAATAATGGAAGCACTTAAAGTCTGCTGGGTGTTTGCGCTGTGTGTGTGCATGCACATGTCACAGAAGTGATAATATAAGTACCGCTTCATATTTCCTATTCCTTTAAGTGGGTTTGGAAGTGGCGTACACACGTACACCTGCTTACACCTGCTCTTAAGGACCTTCATTCATAACGATCCTCATTTTATATTTTACCCAAAACCCTTTTCACCCTAAATTATAGCAGAGGTGATCAACTAATAGGGTCCAATGTGTTGTTTTCCATAAAAACACGACTCCAACATTTTCACATATGTGCACATAAACAACGGGAACTGATGCTATAGGCCCAGAAAAAGAATCCATTTTCCATTATAGCCATTCAAATTGCCCAAACTTTCTGGATAATAGTTGTTTTTGTGCAAGGCTATTCATCTACTCCATCAAGAGGAGCAGAGAGTTTATTTTGAGTCTATTATTATTTTATCTGTGGCATCAAAGAGTTAGTGACTTTATGACTTAGTTAGGGCAATAGGAAGTTTATGATTCTGCACGGCCAGTGGGAACACTGAAACATCAGAGTCCCGTGTTGTTTATTTTATTGTCACTTGCAGGGAAACCGAGGAGCAGCCACAGCCAACCTAATGATTATTCTAACTAAAACCATCAATTCTAACCGTGACGGTAACAACAAATCTTGACCTAAAAAGCAGCCCTGTGAAAAAGAGAGGCTTTCGCAGGGATCGGCAAAATGATTTCACTGCATAACATTCTCCTCGCCTTATTATTTGGGGGTTAAGGGGGGTGTTAATACTGTAAGTAAAGGAATACATGTACAAAAACAAATGCACACAAACACAGAGGCTCTTCTAGCTCATAGCCACGGTCCATTTAGCTGCTGGAGAGGCCTGCACTGATGTGGGAGTGCGGAGCTGTTGCTTGTTGCCTGCCTCTGCCATTAAAACCTGCCAGATTAACGCACTGCTAGACAGCTCCATGGACACCTCCGGCTGGGCTCTGCGGAAGTCACAGTCCATATGGCCCCCAAATCTATTCTCTCACACATAGTCACATGCCCCCACAAACACACACATGCACACTTGTCCTTTCTTCTGTGTCTTTTATCTCTCCATCCGTGTCTCCAATAATTCATCTTCATTTTATTTTCACTAGTTCTGCATAACTAAATCTCAAAGTCAAAGTCAAAGTCAGCTTTATTGTCAATTCTGCCACATGTACAGGACATACAGAGAATAGAAACTACGTTACTCTCAATCCCTAGATAAAATAGCAAATGAACATTTAAATATAAGAGTGATTAAAAATGCAAGTAAAATAATTAAAAAGTAAAATTTAAATAAATAAATACAATACAATTTTTACATATAACAAGAAAGCTATACAATATACAATATAATGAGTAAATGACATTGAGTGCAAACCAGGCAGAGTAGTGCAAATGGGCAAATAGTGCAAATGGAGATTTGGTAATGTACGGTAAGAGATAGTGTAACAACAAATCTGCGTATTATTTCTGGTGATTTTTGAGCATTTAATTTATTTCCCTGTTGCACTGTGCATCAGTTAAATGGATGTCTGTGTGAAAAGTGATGCAGCAGGGACAAGCGAAACCAAGAGAATGATAGAGGGAAATGAGAGCTGGAATGTTTCCCGGGAATCTTTGTGCCATCATGCCAGTGTGTGACAGTGGGCTGTAACATATGGCTATATTTAACATTCATTTAGGTCCAATTTCAAAACTGTCCTCACCCACATGAGCTACTCCTTCTCTTCACTGAGTCTCCTGCATCCATTAGAGACTCTGTGCATGGAGACTGGTAAGTGAGCACAGAGTACTGAGAGCAAAGGTAGATGAGGCCATTCAGGGATAACGATGTGCAGTGAATACTTATCCAATCATCCTGCCTCCTGGATTTGAAAAAGGTCTGAATGCTGAGCTGCTTTCAACACTTCCCACCCTTCTGAAAGGAAGAAACCACAAGAGAAACTCCAGGCCTTTCTTCCTTTTTTCCCTTTTTTGTGGCTTAATGGGCCCTGGTAATGATAAAAATAAATATAACTGTTTCAAACAGAGATAAATACTAGTCATTAGTTTCCTTCATACATTATGAGCAGCATACATATAACAAAACAGCTGTGTGGATTCTTGTCCATCCATCCATCCGTCTATCATCCATCCATCCATCTATTCATCCATCCATCCTTCCGTCTACCCAATCTTCATCCATACATCCATCTATCTATTCATCCATCTGTCTACCCAATCTTCATCCATACTTCTGTCCATCCATCCATCCATCCAATCTTCATGGTAAATGGCCTGCATTTGTCCCTAAGGACCCCAAAGCGCTTCACACTACATTCAGTCATTCACAGGTGATGGCAGCTACATTGTAGCCACAGTTGCCCTGGGGCGCACTGACAGAGGCGAGGCTGCCGGACACTGGCGCCACCGGGCCCTCTGACCACCACCAGTAGGCAAACACGGGGTTAGTATCTTGCCCAAGGATATTTGGCATGCAGCCAGGAGGCAGCCTGGGATCGAACCACCGACCTTCTGATTAGTGGCTGACCTGCTCTGCCACCTGAGCTACAGCCACCCCATGGAGAAATGCTCCACAGGTCATAAGATCTACACCTTTTAAATTCTCTGTACAAAATCCCCAAAAACGCTCCCATTTTTTAAAATCACCCAGCTGTCATCCATCCATCCATCCATCCATCCATCCATCCAGCCAATCTTCATCCATACTTCCATCCATCCATCCATACTTCCATCCATCCATCCATCCAGCCAATCTTCATCCATACTTCCATCCATCCATACTTCCATCTATCATCCATCCATACTTCATCCATACTTCATCCATCCATCCATCCATCCATCCATCCATCCATCCATCCATCCATCCATCCAATCTTCATCCATACTTCCATCCATCCAATCTTCATCCATACTTCCATCCATCCATCCTTCCATCTATCATCCATCCTTCCATCTATCATCCATCCATCCATCCATCCATCCATCCATCCATCCATCCATCCATCCATCCATCCATCCATCCATCCGTCCAGAGAGTCTTTACACCAGTGTATATATAAGTTTATTTGGATTTCATGTATTAACTACACTATTTTTTTGTTCAACATTGTAAAATCTGGGAAAGACGAGTAAAGCAAATTCCAAGAAAACCTGCCCAGACAAGAAAAGCTCGAAAGGTAGGAGTGGCAGACCGAAAAGGGGAGAGTGGAACAACTTGTGGAAGCCGTTGCTGTAGCAGTTAACGTCCAGGGTGAAAATCAAAGAAGTGCTTCACGAATACGGTTCTTGATGAAAATGAAAACACTCCATTAGTGGAAATTCCTGTTTCTGAGGCACTCATTGGTTTTGTCTTTTTTCAGTGATGGAGAAGTGCACTTCATTGTACGGTTATTGCCACATAACATCACTGTTGAGTAAAACCGACTTGAAATATTCAATATGAGAGGGCATCGCAATATTTTTTTAGGTAAAATATTAAATATTGTTTTTATGTGTTTTCTTTACCGTTGATTATAGTTGATGGAGTTTTACACAGAGATCACTTCTGACTGTGTTTCATTCTCCTTTAATGTCACATGTTCTAGCTCATTCTTCACAGCAGAACTTGTTATTTTACCCATTTGTGCTCTAATTCCATTTTATATCAAGTGCAGCTCTTTCTAATTTCACTGAAACTCAGTTTAGCCTCAATAATATAATGATACGGTATGGTTTAAAATGGAGCACTGTAACAAAAAATAATTTCCCCCAGGGATCAATAAAGTATTCTGATTCTGATTCTGATTCTGATTCTGATACACCAGTTCTGCAAGTCTTGCCTAAAATGCCAACGTGGGTGTGTTTTTTTTCTGTGAAAAGATGAAATGCGTTATCATGTAATATTAACTTTAATTATATAAATGAAGCATACATTGTGATAATATGCCTTTGATTAAAACGAAAGGGGGTGGAAGGATGCCTGACAGGATGGAGCATGTAGACTTTCTAATGGTTTTGCAATTAAACATTGTGGTTAAAAATTCCTGCCAGCACGCTGAGTTGTCCTCACTGCGTCACACACTTTGTTTCAAACTCTCAGACGCACATGAACATGTGCTCGTGCACAGACACACATGGACAGAGGCTTGGACTCTTGTGCACTCCTCCTCCTAATTCAGTGTGAAATGAAACTTGCCTCCCACTGTGGATGTGAATCATGTCAGCTGAAAAACAAGTACTGCTGTGGGTTTTTCCTGTCTACATGCTTCAACATTTTGTGTAACTGTACTGTTTCTGCCCCTACAAATAAGTTTAGTTTGCATGTTTAATACTGTCATAATGTTATTATGTAACTAATATCCCACTAAACAAATGTGTGTTGATTAGAACGTCTAGATGGGGCGTCGAAGTCTTTGCTAAAATCAAACTTTTGTAAACATCTAGAGCACAACAGTGGGAGTATCTTACAAAAATCCTCGCTAACACAAAACTACTATGCAGCATGCAAAGGAACTCCATTTTTATCTTTGCATGTGTATAAATGGTCTTGTAATAAAAACATGCAATAGTGTTGGTGAAAAGTAAGAACTGAGAAGTCTTCATGAAATGTAAACTCTGATTATTTTGCACAGCGTATGAACTTCCAATGTGCATGTAATATATTTACACTATTTGTGTGCAATAAAAAATAAACTGACATTGCTAAAAGTGGTTGGAGATATTCGCTGCATGTGAGCTGCAGCAGAGACACGATGCTAAAATCGGGTGTCAGTGGGATTCTTCCTTCTAAACCTTCATTAACCCCACACTGAAACCAATGAGGCAATCTGTATAGTCTCAGTTTATTTTCAGTTTCACAGTTGCATACATGGTTATGCTCAACTTCACTAAAAAACAAAAGCTGTGTGTAAACTGTGCCAAATCTAAACAGGCTTGTAGGGACTCAGCTCCACCTCTGCATTACACTGTGTGAGCAAAGGAGACAGAAATGGAAGCTGAAGCTCTCGTGCAGCGTGATTCTCGTAATGGTTTGAATAAAAAGTTTCAGTTTAACCTCCTAAGACCCGAATTCTTCCACAGCAGCATTTTTAATTTCTCTTTGATATTTGGGCTGATTGGGACCCGATGAATATAAAAACAAAGAATTACCAGATTTATTTTTTTTACCTGATTTTTTTTCTGAGAAAAATGAGATCCACATATGGCAGCATAACGTCCTCGTAAGTGGATATCAGGTCCTTGTAGAGCAAAAATGAGTATTTTGGTCTAGACAACCCAAAATGTGATGTTCACATATGTGGACGCCAGGTCCTAGGAGGTTAATGTCATTGGTGACATTGTTACTCCTGCTCTGCCTGCGGCCCCGATTTTTTCTAATGACTGTGAAAATTTTCTGCTTGCAAAGATTCATAACGTGAGAATGAGTTTTACACACTCAGCACCTGTTATCTCGATCTCTACCCCATGTTGACCCGCTATCTTGGATACTTTCTCTCCTGTTTCACTACCTGAGCTGGTAAAATTAGTGAATTCAGTGAAAGCATCCTCCTGTTCACTTGACATTGTACCTGCATCATTGTTCAAAAATGTCTTCCAGTCTATTGGCCCATGTGTGCTCACTTTAATCAACTCTTCACTGGCATCTGGTATAGTTCCGGTTTACTTTAAAAACGCTGCTATTCTCCCACGTTTAGACCTATCTCTAAGTTACCGTTAATCGCTAAGCTTTTAGAAAAGGTTGTGGCTCAGCAGCTTATGGCAGCTCCTGATAAACACGGCATTTACGATAAGTTTCAGTCCGGTTTTCGTTGGTTTCACTCCACGGAGACAGCTCTTCTTAGGGTCTCAAGTGATATCTTGATGGATAATGATGCAGGAAAATGCTCTGTTCTACTCATGTTGGACCTCACATCAGCTTCCGACACAGCTGACCATCACGTCCTCATTGAAAGGCTGAAAAATTGTGTTGGTGTATCTGGAACTGCATTAGAGTGGTCCTCTTATCTCCATCACCGATCCTTTTCTGTGGCAGTCTCCGATTTTAGGTCATCCTCTACCTCCCTTACTCATGGTGTCCCTCAAGGGTCAGTTTTGGGGCCTTTATTGTTTTTAATATGTCTTCTCCCCCTCCAGCATATAATGGGCTCTTTTGAGGACATTTCTTATCACTGTTATGCTGATGATATTCAGTTGTACGTTTCTTTTATGCCTGAGGATTTATCTAAGCTTCAGCGTCTGAATGATTGCTTAGATTGATTCGATCAAACGTTGGATGGCTGCAAATTTCCTCCAACTCAACGAGGTGAAAACTGAAGTCCTCGTATGCGCCCCTGATAGGTTTTTATCGCAGATAGTGAAAGCCCTCGGTCCTCTCTCACTTTGTGTTAAATCCTCTATCAGGAATTTAGGTGTCACCTTTGACCCGACTCTCACATTCAATGTGAAATCTCTGGTTCGGTCTTGTTTTTATCATTTCAGAAATGTGGCTAAGCTGAGCCCGATGTTATCTCACTCTGAACTGGAGATTGCTATACGTGCATTTATTTCTTCATGCTTGGATTATTGTAATTTGCTGTTTATGTGTCTAAGCAAAGGTTCTCTGGATCGTCTGCAGGTTGTGCAAAACGCTGCAGCTACGCTGTTGACTAAATCCTGCGAGTACTCACATGTGACACCGTTGTTATCTCAGCTACACTGGCTTCCTGTTAAATTTAGAGTCAATTTTAAGATCCTGGTCTTGACCTACAGAGCTGTGCACGGACTGGCACCAGCCTACATCTCTGATCTGCTACAGCCCGATGTCCCCAGCAGGTCTTTGACGTCATCTTGTAATGCAACAAAAGCAAAAACCAAACAGGCAAATAAATAAATAAATCAAAACATGCTCCCTACTCAAAAGTTTTTATTTAAAAAAACTGTTGATTAATTTGAGATTTCAACAATCATTTTTCAAATATATCGCAGCAAAATATGAAAAAAAAAACCCCCAAAAACTTGTTCATTGTCTTAAAATGTACATTTGTAAGAATCTACTCAGACTGTGCTCTCTTGGTCCAGCCAATATTACTGTGGCATGGATAGTACTGCCTCATATGGTTGGTGCATAGCTTTGGTTGTCATGGCCTGAGGGCAGCTGTTCAGCTGGAAATAGTTCAGTACCATGGAGAGATCCCGCTCAGCTCATTCTTTCAATCTTCAGAGAGATCAAAAGGCAACAGAATGTCTGTAAGTGGAAGATGCCATGGAATAACACCCAGTCATAGCAAACAGCATATTATATAAGTCACACTTTGTGTAAGTGGGTATCTTGTTTCCAAAAGGAAAGTGTTGTCATACTTATGTAAGTGTCACGAGGAGATTTAAAAAGAAAACCCGGTTAGGTTATTGTCTGGAACAGTACCGACTGTTATTCAGCCCTCGTCCTGGTAGACAGCTCCGTATCAGCCTCAAGCTGCTCACAGACAGACATTTCTTTTTCTTAAATACCTTAATGAGGCCTCGGTGCGCTTATGTCTCCGTAAGTGTGCGTGTATCCCTAAAATCAGACGACATGTCTGTTTAATGTGGCTATAAAGAGAGAAAATTCAGCCACAGAGGCCAAATGGATAGAGATGGATACAGCGCGAGAGACGGATGGCTGTGTTATTACAGCGATAGGCTTTGCTACCTTGGTAAGAGCAGGAAATGGGTGTAAATGAAAGGCTTGATTGACTTTCTCAGAGGGTGATAATCAGTGCATAGAGCCTAATGTCTTGTCAAGGCTTTTAGCTGAAATTTTCTCACCAGACAAACAAGGTTTTACTTGTCTCCTGCTAAGTACTTCCCAGGTTCTGAGACAGTATGTTAATGTGTGTGCATTACCCACACGCAAATAATTCCATATTAAGCTGCCCTTCGATCAGCACAATGCCAACTGCAGGTTCACTTGGTCCTTGATTTCACACGGTGAAAAGAAGCTTTTGTGAATCAGTTCCTCCTGCATCTGATTACCCACTGGCTTAATTGATCTAATTATTGAACTCTGCTTGTGGGTGCTTTGTGTTTATCCATTCAGGCAAAGTCTTTAAGATAAGGATACACTTCTTATCATTCCTTTTTTTCCTCTCTTTCTGTTTGGCCATTAAATATTAAGTCACCCCATGCCATTATCAGGTTAACTGTGCAATTCAGAGGTGGTTGCAGTAGTGAATGCAGCTTCTATTGCTATTCTTAAGCAAGTTAATTGAACCTTCCCACAAAATACCATGTTTACAGTTTAACGCAGGGCCAAAAACAAAACAAACAACCTTTATTTGTCACATACACAATTATACAGAGTACAACATGTAGTGAAATTCTGCTGCAGACAGGCTGCAGACGTAGCCGCGCCATTCCAGGGTTTCTTGGTTTTAGCATGGGGGGTCTAGCCAGGACCCTTCCCCTTAATAAAACAAACAGACAGTGCAGAAACAGGAACGTTCATCTCTGCAGTTGGAGAAGTTCAATTTAAACTCGTTTTTGTCTCCATATAAGCGAGAAGTCTGTACCTAAACAAGCTGCTGTGCTCACGCTGTTCCCAGGAAACAAAAACATGGTGACACTTTTAACGATATGCACGCGTTTGCCACACGTACGACCCCTTTACTGATTCTTTTTTCATCTTAGTTAGCGGCGCATTTTCATCCATGTCGTGCAGAGACCTGCAAAACATAGCAACAAACAGAAAACCTGCATGAAATGTGATGTAGCGTTCACCTGATGAAAAACCTCAAAGATCAAACAAATGAAAATGTCAGTCACTAAACTAAACTCTGCCACCACCTCCGTGTTTAAATAGCACATTTGTAAATAAGCGGATGATGTTGCTCCACACAAGATAACGAACTTTTCATCCATCCAGCCTGATCACCAGTGTACACAGAGGGCGTGCTCCTGCTCTCTCAGCAGCTGTCTGATCACATTTTCCACCGTTTATTTATTTCTTCATCATTATTCTTGAACTAGCGTGATGGCAAATCAAAGGGTGTGATCGTAACCCCAGTAATAACTTTAAAGCACATTTATCTTTCCCATTTTTGGTCCTCACCGGTGTCAGAACATTTCTGCATCACTCTTTCTATTAGTGCGACCCTTCATTCCTCGTCACTTCTGTCATCTTATGTGTAACTTTGTTGTATTTCCATTATTTGTAATATGCTGAATAGGGATGGGTATCGTTTAGGTTTTATCCGATACCGGTGCCAAACCGGTACTTTTGAAATGGTGCCGGTGTTTAAACGGTGCTCAAACCGGTGCTTAACGAATGGAGAACACAAAATTGGTCCAAAAACCTCTCACGTTCAGCTGTTTTCCACTTTTTCTTTGGTCATTTTAGCCTTTTTGGCCAGGGTGAAGGGAGTATCTGCCATCAAACAAGAAGACAGCCGCATGTAGCTATGATGATGTTTGCTAGTTCACCTTACATGCATTAATGTAATAACGTGGTTAGCCTACTCAACGTAAATTACACACGAACAACATTAAGCTACTCACGCAGAGAAGAACGGCTGCTGCTGCATCATCATCCTCATCATTTCTGCTACACTGGCAGGGCTAGGGGCCAGTGTTAGGTATTTTAGTACCATGGGAGCATTTACTGGATATTGTTTTATAGTGACATTATACAGGAAAACTCTGTCATTCAATAAGGCCCCTTTGTTTTAGTTATTTTTCTCTTTGACCCAAGAATTGATGTGTGAGAATCACAGGCTGGTACAAGGTTGAAATACCACAGAGATCACTCCCTCAGCTACATTAGTTTCTAAATCTCTTAGGAGACGCCTGTTGAAGGCCAGATGGTTTGTTTCAGAATTCACTAATGAAAGAACTCTTTATTTCGTGCCTTGAAAATATGTCGCTGAGATAATCATAATTGTAGCTGAACTGATAAACTATACAAAGGGTGCTTCTTCACCCAAGGGCAGGAAGACGCTCCCTTATCTTGGTCTGTACTGGTTTAAACTGAGAATCTGCTGACTCATGAATTTTTCCCTCTATATAAACTGTTGTACTTGAGAATAAAGTTGAGTCGATTTGGGAAGACAACCTGAAGCAGTCTCTGTTTTCTTGTTCTCCCAAGCTGCTCCCGAGCTCGTACTAACACGCTGAATGGCATGCTTGAATGTTACTTGAGAATATATTTGACTGTGTTACAGATTAAGGGACAATCTCTGCTGATAGGCGAAGGTACAATCTCTGCTGATAGACGCCCACGCCTCGGAGGAAGCCGATCCACGGATTAGGCCCTGGAAGCCGTTTCCTTCAGCCAGGACTCTCCTCTTCAGGTTCTTGGGGGATGTTGCTAACTCCGGGTCCGATAACAGGCACCACACCCGCAGTAGATGCGCTCGGTGTGAGGTCTCGCAGCAAGCTATCAAATACGGCGCATTTCTCGGCTTAAAAAAAAAAACGCTATGCGTCGCCAGGTGTTTCATCGGATTTGAGGTGTTACCTCCTTTGACAGTATCACAGTATCAGCTTAAAGCACTTGTTGCTGCTGAGTTTGCATCTTTTGCTGTGAAGTACAGCCAGACTTTGACCGGTCCTCCTTGGGCATTTTTAATCTGTAGCTCTGCTCTAAAAGAACGTACGTACCTGGGCCCGCCTACTATCCTCGGAAACGTAAAATGATTGGCTAGAATCCAAAGTGTATCATTCCATACCAGTTGGTGGCAGTAATGCACCTTTCAGTTGTTTGCCAACCGCCAATACAAATGTAAGGAAGAAGAAAGTGTATCACAGCTCAGGAAATAAAGCACCGAAATAAAGCACCGAAATGTGCGCTGCTTTTCGGTCTGGTTACTACCGTTTATGACAGAACCACACCGGTACCCATCCCTAATGCTGAACAAGAACAGAGAGACTGACCCACTTTGCCTGGTTAAACATCTTCCCCTCTCTGCACACACTAGCACAGTTTGAATAACACTAAAAATAGACGGCAATTAGCTTAAAGAGAACTAATCACATGTGACCATTAATTGAAAAATGCCACTTACATATTGGCATCACATGTTGCTACGGTGATTGTTTAACGCTCACAAGGATATGATTTTCCTCTCAGCGAGGTAACAATTCTATTTTTCCAACAATTCTTTTATTCATTTTGCTATAATAAAGTCATTAATAGTAAGCAACGCCATTTCAAAGCCTAATGAATTAAGTGAGGAGACCTTAATGGGCTTTCGTGTCGTACTGGGAAGTATTTCTGTTTACGTTTGTTAGTCACACGTGTCTTTCTGTTTGGTTCATTTTCATCCTCACGCAGCAGCAGGAGAGTCTCTGCTGCCATCTCATACAGGCTGAGCCGGGCTGCAGACTGACACAGGACAAAGATAAATTCAGGGAAAAGATAATGTCGGCTTTTGCAGTCATTATTTCAGGATATGCAGGTTGGTTCACTCTGTTCTTTCTTTTCTCTACTATCATAATTTTAAACACTGTCTCAACGGTGTGGGCGCTCGCTCACTAACTAAACTGTTTACAACTAGAAGATGTGGTGACAAGTCGGAGAAGAAAACACTGAAGAGATGAAGGGGCTCACGTGTTGACACACATTTGTGCGATCTTTTGCTACGCTGTTCTGTTCGGGGCTTCATTTATTTCTTTATTTGTTGACCTAATAGTCTTGTCACTGTGGTTGAAGCAGACTGACAAGTGGTTGCTGGAGTTCTCCACCTGTGCTCTCCTTCTCTGCCTCTGTGTGTACTCGTCAGGTTGCTTTTATGCTGCGAGATCAGAAATGTCACAAAGAACAAAGCATGCTGGTTAACACACATGATGACATTTGCATATCTGAAAGGGAAACCTGGGCCTCCAAACATTCACTCATATGTACTTGGGGATAAACCGACATGCTCGCAAAACAAATGTCCTCATTCATGAAAGCCCGGCATCAAAAGTAAAAGTATCATCCTGCCTGTCACCAGTGATGCAGTCATGTGACCAATTCAACCTAGATGGTGGACGGCATCGTGCAGCAGTTGTTTGCTCTCAATTTTGAAAGATTACTATCATTCTGCACGTGCTCCAGATAACTCTTCTTCAAATTCTTTAATTCTCACTCGCTTTTGCAACTTTGTACTTTTGTGTTACTCGCAGCAACAACTCCACCTCATTGTTAGTCCATTCAACAAACTCGGTGCTTTTCCTCGACATTCTCGAATCGTCTTATGTTTCACGCATGCGCAATACAAGAAGCGTTTTCAGTCGTTTCAGGCTACGTCCACGCGTTTTTGAAAACGGAGATTTTCCGTTTTCCTTTTAAAAAATAATCCCGTCCACACGTAAAGGCAGAAATGAAGGAAAACGCTGCTATGAACATGCCAAAGCAGCAGGTGGCGCTAGATTCCTAACCGTGCAGAAATGTTGGCCAATCAGAAGTCTAGAAGCCTCGGTGGGAAAAAGTAAACAAAGCTGGGGCATAGAAGCAGAACCGAGTCGTATGTGTGGAGGGACAGTAACTGTGTGTGTATGTAAGCATTTAAACACTGCAGAGAGTAGAATTAACAGTATTGTAGAAATTCATTTCACCGAAACAATAACGTGGCGCACAGTGTGATGTCAAAAACACCTTTGACGCTGCATTTTCTGCGTTTTTCTAGTCCACATGTAAATGCAAAAACGGAGTTTTCAAAAATATCCACCCTGGCCGGAGTTTTTAAAAATCCAAAAACGCCGTTTACGTGTGGACGAAAGGTGCAAACGCATAGAAAGATCTGCGTTTTCAAAAATACCCGGGTACGTGTGGACGTAGCCTCCGTGTGGATGAACAGCTGCAGTGGTTTGTATCATATCTATCTAATAGACTCCAATTTGTGCATGTAAATGGAGAGTCCTCTTCACACACTGAGGTTAATTATGGAGTTCCACAGGGTTCAGTGCTAGGACCAATTCTGTTTACATTATACATGCTTCCCTTAGGCAGCATCATTAGAAGACATAGCATACATTTACACTGCTATGCAGATGACACCCAGCTCTATCTGTCCATGAAGCCAGATAACACACACCAATTAGTTAAACTGCAGGAATGTCTTAAAGACATAAAGACCTGGATGGCCGCTAACTTTCTGCTTCTTAATTCAGATAAAACTGAGGTTATTGTACTCGGCCCTGAAAATCTTAGAAATATGGTATCTAACCAGATTCTTACTCTGGATGGCATTACCTTGGCCTCCAGTAACACGGTGAGGAACCTTGGAGTCATTTTTGACCAGGACATGTCCTTCAACGCACATATTAAACAAGCGCCTGCTGGTTTTGTCCTGTGTGTTCCAGGGGCCCCTGTGCCCACTGGTCCTGAGACTGTTCTCGCTGGAGGGCCCGAGGAGCCCGTCCAGCCTCCTTCCTCGTCAGCTGGGGGGCCCGAGGAGCCCGTCCAGCCACCAGCTGCTCCACCAGCAGCCTCATCCACACTTGCAGCAGCAGTTTCATCCATGCCGCCGCCTGCTGCAGCGCCTCCGTCTCCAGCTTCCACGCCAGCTGCAGCCTCCGTGTCTCCATCCACGCCAGCTGCAGCCTCCGTGTCTCCATCCACGCCAGCTGCAGCCTCCGTGTCTCCATCCACGCCAGCTGCAGCCTCCGTGTCTCCACCCATGCCGTCGCCTGGTCCGGCTCCGGCTTCAGCATCACCCACGCCTGGTCCGGCTCCGGCTTCAGCTTCGCCTGGTCCGGCTCCGGCTTCAGCTTCGCCTGGTCCGGCTTCGCCTTCAGCTTCGCCTTCAGCTTCGCCGGGTCCAGCCTCCGCATCCGCTTCAGCGTCGTCTGGTCCAGCTCCCGCGTCCTCATCCTCGTCTGGTCCAGCTCCCGCATCACCAGCTTCGTTTGGCCCCGCCTCTGCATCAGCCTCACCTGGTTCAGCCTCCGCATTCGCTTCAGCGTCGCCTGGCCCAGCTTCGGCTTCAGCCTCTGCCTCATCTGATCCAACCTCCGCTTCGCCTGGGGCTGCAGGGGCCACGCAGCCTTCGGGTCCCCTCCTACCACCTCCACATTGTCGGTCATCTGCCAGGCCGCTTGTTGGGCATCATCACCACCGTGGCCGCCCTCCGGACTTCTGTTGCCGCCACTGCCTTCCGCGTGGCTGGCCTCCAGGCTTGCATTCCCGCCGCCGTTGCCGTCCGCACGGTCGGCCCCCAGAACTGCTTCCTCGCCGCCGTTGCCATCCGCACGGTCGGCCCCCAGAACTGCTTCCTCGCCGCCGTTGCCGTCCGCACGGTCGGCCCCCAGAACTGCTTCCTCGCCGCCGTTGCCGTCCGCACGGTCGGCCTCCAGAACTGTTCGCACGTCGCCACCGTTGCCGTGTGCACGGTCGGCCCCCTGGACTTTTTGTAGACTCTTGGTGAGCTCTGGTTTCGTTTTGTTTTTGATATGCTTTCCTGCGTTTTTTGGACTCTGGTGCTCCTTGTTTTGTTTTGCTTGGGCCTGTCCCTCCATCCTGGACCCCCTCCGCCCGCCCTGGCCTGGTGCTTTGTTGTGCTTTTTTTGTTTGGGGCTGTCGGGAGTCAGCCCTTAGAGGGGGGGGGGGGGGGGGGGGGGGGTACTGTCACGGTTCTGGGTCCGTTGGACCCAGTATTTTGAGTTCATTATGTTTTGGTACTTTTGCATCATGGATTTTCCTTTATGTTTCTCTGGTACTTGGTTTTTCAGTTATCTTGGTGTTTTTCTATATTATGATTTATGATCTGATACTGTTGTGATTATGATTATCATTTAGTAGCCTTTGGTCAGTGTCAAGTCTGTCTCTGTCTAGTCTGTGTCTTAGTAAAGTGTGTTTTGTTTCCTGTTTTACTTTGAAGGTTCTTGTTCCTGTCTGATGTTAGTATGTGCAGCTTTGTTCCCCCTGTCTCGTTAGCCCTGATCTCTCCCAGCTGTGTCTCCCTCCTGTTGCCGATTTCCCTGTTACTACCCTGTGTATATAAGCCCTGTGTTTTCCCATTCTCAGTGTCGCGTCGTACCATCAGTTTATGCCTGTGTGTTCTTGGTCTCAGTGTTCCGTCCTCACTTTATGTTTGTTTTCCTGCCAGCAATAAAGCTGAGGTTTTTTGAGTTACATTCCATTTTCCAAGTCCTGCATTTGGATCCTCATCTCTGCCTGCCCGCACACAGAGCCTTGACAGAAACGATCTGTAAAAACGCTTTTTGTAACTTTTGTACTGCAAGAAAAAGCTTTTGTGTTTCTGTGCATGGAGTGAAACTGTGGAACAGTTTGAATATGGAATTAACGCAACGTCCAAACATAAAACTGTTCAAAAGGAGTTATAAAAATATGATCTTCTCAAACTATAAAGAAAAGGAAAATATTGAAATTAAGTGAATGTCTCTATTTTAAAAATTTCATGATATTGTATCAGAAATCTGTTCACTATTTTTATTACAGATTATATCAGTAAGGAAGCAACTAAATATTAACTTATGGTAAAGGGTGGATTAAATAAGTGTGTACTTCTTCCCACTTCCTTTCAACATGTAAATGAATCAGAACGGCAGCGATATTGAGACGTCTTGACTCTATGAATTCATTCTCTTTTTTCCTTCTTCTATCTAAGGTTACAGCCACACGACAGGCTAGAAATGACCAATAAAATAATACTTATAATAGCAGTGGATCAGAGGTGATAGATGGAATTACATTTTTAAAAACAAAATTGCTTTTGAAACTGTTTAAATATGTAATTTGTGGTTATATTTCATGAGGGAATAAAACAAACAAACTAAACCTGTATGGAAAATGAGTCTTTATCAGAGGACTCAAACACAGATAATTGAAAATACCCCAAATAGTTTGTGTGTTCACCTTATCAATATTTACACAGCAGGAACTATCAGAGGTGGAAAGATGCCTTGAAAAATAATGAATCTTATTTTTCAAATGAGCACTTCTGTGGAACATTTTGCTCAAAGTTTTACCTTAACTGGTTGCTCCAATATAACGGCAGAGAAGTGCTCTAAAAACAAACCAGTGTCACAGTAACGTTGGTTCACACTTTAGTTGTTTGTTCATTAATTGTTTGGTCAAGTTGAGGCACCGACCTTGATTTGGATGAGCTAATAACAGTTTGGGTTAACATGCAGCGGTCGCCACCTTTCAGACCCTGTTCAAAGGTTTTCTTGGTTTTATAATCAGCCTGATTCTAGCAGGAAAAATCTCGTCCATTTCAGAGGAACAAATACACGCTTTTGCCTTGAGCCTGGGCTTTGATGTGGTAGACGTGGAAGCTTAAAAAACACATTTCTTTAAGATGATGTAACATCACTATTTCAAAAATCTTTGTGAAATTAAGAGAACTGTAGCTGTTGGAAAAATACAAAGTTATGTGATTGAGATGTGTTTTGGATTGTATACAACGCTACGAGGTGTGGTGAAAAACTTCTAAAACTCATTAAAAGTGAAAAAAGTCTGTACTGAGGTTCAAGGTGCTGATGTGGCCTACAAATTTCCAGCATCTCAGTGAGATCTCGTTTGTGCTGCTCTGATCTGCAGTTTGTAGTTTACTTCTTGAATCTCAGTATCAGATATTACATGTTTAGTAAAGTCTGTGTGGGTCCGAGCTGCTCTAACAGCATGAGTTCGATCACTACAAGGGAAACCACGTCGTTTAAGTCATCACTTCACTTGCTTGGCATTTAATGCCACTCAGACTATGTTCGTTTTATTTTGAGCGATTTGGGCTTTTATTCAAATGACGAGCGTTCACAGAGGTGATGAAACAGTTGTAATGTTCCTGCTCACCCACCTAATTAAATACAAACTCCAACCCAATTAAAATGTGAAATATTTCACCTTTGGTTGTTTCACATTTTAACTGAATATTAAATTTTGTGTCCAACTGCATCCAAAGAAGAAAAAAGAGTCAACATGAACAAATAAAGTGCAACATTGGCAGACTTGACCTGCACAGACTGTTATACCTTTCTCAGTAACATCACCCATAAAAAATCAATATGTCAAATATGTCAAAGCTCAAACTACACTGTTTTCCAAAATAAATTCCCTGTTACCTAGACGACGTGGTTTGACTTTGACAGGTTAACCTGTCATATATACACGTCAGCTTTAAAAGGATTCTGAACTTAAACATGCAAACTGAATATGAAAATACATGAAAACCAATTAAAATACAAAACTGCAATTTTCTAAAATTCAAATTGTATTTAAAAAAAATGTTTTTTATATTTGGTTGATGCCAAGAAGGACGTCTGAGAGGTACAGTCGTGTTAAAGCCCAATTTAGTCTTTTTAAAGTAATGTAAGTCTTTCACGTGTGGCTTCCTGTTGGGCTGTCCTCTGCAGTCTAACATTGGACCAATAATCAGTCGTGGGGAAATGTCAAGTTACTGATTGGCTGCAGAGCAGGAGAACAACAGATGCTGATGCAGGGGTGTTTCAGAACAGCTCATTAGCTTCGTTTCTGTGGTGTCTCAGTGTGAGGATGCACAGGACAGGAAGGATTTTCATATCTGTACAGTTACTGCTGTCAATATGATGTGAAAGAAGTCATATTGACATGATGAGACACAACGAGCCGCCACCTAGCTAGACTTTGGACGTGGCTTCACGTTCCACTGTGGTGGATTTGAACTGAAACTATGTTTGTTTTATTTACTAAAGCTAACTGAAACTAAAACACAATAAACAAACAAACAAAACAAACAAGCAAAGCAAAACAACAAGAAATGTTCATTTAATGCTTTTCTTTCTTCCTTCTTTTTGTATTTTTTCTATTTAAGGGTACCGAATGACAGCTCATTCAAAAATTGCTTTTGTAGATTTATTTATGAACAGCGTGAGCTGAACTGGAAACAACATTCTGGGGTCACAGATTGAACAAATACCCCATGGTTGTTGGAGAACAGCTCATCTAAATGTGTCAGCAGTGACCTTCTACTGGTCCACACACCAGTGTGAAGTAGCTGCTGTAACCCATGAAGAACAGACACATACACAGAGACTCCTTCATTTATTCATGAGCCACATTATTGTGAATGTTGACATTATAGATTTTTTTTAAAGTTTATATATTTATGCCTAAATTAATGTCTCAGAGACTCTGAATTTGTGTGAGAATCATTTTTGTGCACAGCATTTTACTTTATTCTGCTCACTCCAAGTGAAAACATTACTGCAGCAAGTGCTGTATAGTATAAATGAATCTAGAAGAGGCTTCTTAATGAGTGGGATGGAAACAGATTGATGCCCTTCTGGACCTCTTTCCAGCACCTTCATTAACTGTACATAATTTAGACAGTCCTCAGAACTTGATATATTGGAACACAACTAAAAGTGGAAACCACACTACTATGACAGTTATTCAGATCACACAATACAAAGGTGTTGTACCAAAGAACTGATAATAATGCTACTCCTGGAGCCCCTCCAACATTTATGTCCCCCAAAGTAATCAGAAGTTATTCTCTGAATATCATCAACATCTAAAACAGACGGCATCATCACAGCCGCGTGCTCAGAGTCTACAAGTGTTACAGGACTCGAGAGTTTCTCGGAGCTGTTTTTTACTGCATGTCATACCTCCTCCTTTTCTCATCCTGCAGTTTTTATCTGTGCATTTACTGTTTACTATCAAAATAAAGCACCAAAAGATCCCCCCTCCCAAGCTGACGACTCTGTTACTCTGGGCGACATCAATCCTGCCGATGAAGAAGCGGAGAACAATACAACAAGAGCTCAAGAAAGACGTAGCATATTGTATATCTTACAGCCGTTATTATTTCACATAAATTTTGTTGTACTCTTACATTTGTCAGTTTTGTCAGACTGAAAGCTGCAGCTGAGGGATGACACCTCGAGAGGTTTGACAGAACGCAGAACGATTCCTAATACGACATAACATCACATGACCTCATGGGTCACATGACTTCATGTGGTTTTCACATTTTAGAAAGCAACTTATATAACATGTCCTTCTTTAACAAGTTCTTCAATATTTTATGTCCTTAAGTTCTGATTTCACAGGTCTGCAACCAAAAAACTGCGTAAGATTTTTTGACTGTTTCTTACAGATTTTTACTGAAACTGGGAAAAATATTAAACATTTCATCTTGTCAGGTTTTTTTTGTAAAACTCGTGTTTTTAGTTTAATTAGGCGTACAATTTCTTTATCCTATACCTGAGTCAAAAAACCATGTGCAATGATGACTTCTTACTAGAGATGGACCGATCCGATATTACGTATCGGTATCGGTCCGATACTGACGTAAATTACTGGATCGGATATCGGAGAGAAATGAAAAATGTAATCCGATCCATTAAATATCACGAAAGCACCTCACAAAACTTGCGACACGCCGTAACTCGCATCATAACCGTAGCACTTTGGAGCAGTATGCATCACGTGATAGAGCGGTTGTGGCGTGTGAGACCTGTCGGCGGTCTGGTTGAGTATTTGGAGCTTCGCTACCAAACCAGCATTTCATCTCCGAGGAAGTGATCCCAGAGAGAAGTAAAGCAAGTGTGTAAGTTCATCTCTGAATGTTTGTAAAGCGTTCCCGCGTTAAGCTTATCAACCGATATATGGAGCGACTGCCTCTCCTTGCTGCTACTTCAATCATGAAACTGATCAGCTGATCGGCTTTTCTGTCGCGAGTCCGTCTCTCTTGTTTGTTTTTGGCCCACTTTGCACCAGAAAGAGGAAACCAGCGGCTGAACAACAGCAGCACGTTTAAGCTTAGAATTTATTTAATATTACTTTCTACTCCAGGATCTTTTTCTACGTAGCTGACGGCTGGTAACTGTGCAGGGGCGGATCTAGCAAAGTTTAGCCAGGGGGGCCGATAGGGCATTAACAGGGAGAAGGGGGCACAAAGACATACTTTTCTTTCTTATTCTCATTTAAAATGTCTAGCTTTTAATAAAAAATTATCTGAATATTACACCCAAAGTTTTAATATGATGTAAAATGTATAGAAGTCCATTACTGTATATAGTAACTGTTAAGTCTAATATACCCTATAAGCTAGTACTTTTTCCATCTGTGCAGTTCTGTTGAAGAAAGATGTTGAATCTATTTAATTAATCTAATTAATTGATTTCTGTGCATTTTTTTTCACACTGCATCAAATTAAGGTTGATTACGTCGATTAAGCATCATGAGGTGGAGGGTGGGGGTTCCATATTTTTCTGTTTGTTTGTTTTTTTGCTAGGAGTTGGTGTAGGTTTAAGTTGATTAGATTGACCAGTATTTCTGAACTATGAAATATTTTTTTTGCATACAGGTATAACAGAATAGCTTTAGTGTTTTTGTTTTTTTAAACTTGAGTATGAACTTATACAAAATGCAGCAAGATATTAAAAGAACTGTTTTATAGATTAAAAAACACTATTGGATTCATATCGGTATCGGCCGATATCCAAATTTATGATATCGGTATCGGACATAAAAAAGTGGTATCGTGCCATCTCTACTTCTTACATTAATGTAATATTTCTAAGAGCGAGACTCAAGAGAAATACATATGTGAGGAACTGAGGGGAGGTGGGTGGGAGGGGTACGGTGGGTTTGGTGGTGTGAGGAGCATTGTAATAAAGGAGAATTGTAATAAAATATAGATTTTTTTCATCACTGTTGTGCTTTTTTAATGTAAATTCCTCATGTTTTGCAAAAAAACAAAACTATGTGATGGAGGGAATAGAGATGATTTTTGGTTTCAACACCCTAAAAAACATCAAATTTAATAAAAAAAAATATCCCATGCAGCTGAATTTGTTTTTGCATACCTGTGTTATATTTCATCTATGCAATATGCACAAAATCTGAAGGTAACAATAAAAATAAAATGGGAATATGTTGATAATGTTAGGGTCCCTGGGTCGTTGACCCAGTGTTTTTGTGTTTTTGGTTCTTTGATTTTGTTATTTCATTATATTCTAGCTTTGCTTTATGGGTTTTAGGATTATTCTTAGTTTAGGTTCTCTGGGTGGGGTTTGGTTAGAGTTTTAGTGTTCTGGTTTTCTGTCTGGGTTCCATGTTGCTGTCTCCCCTTTCTGCTGTATCCCCACATCCAGTCAGTGTCTCTGTTCCCTTTGTTATAGTGCCTGCCCGTGAGTCTGTTATGTTTCCTGTTTTACTTTGAAAGTCCATGTGTGATGTTAATATGTCTGGTTTTGCTTCCTCTTGTCTCGTTAGGCCTGATTTGCCCCAGCTGTGTTTCCCTCCTGTTACCCATTCCCTGATTGCTCCCTCTGTGTATTTAAGCCCTGTGTTTCTTAGTGTCTGTTTCGCGATCTACCGTTTATTTTGCTGTGGGTTTTGCCTGTCCACCGGTGTAAGTTTATTTTGAGTTTTTCTAGTTACGTCATGTTGCGTTCAGCATTAAAGCCTTTTTGAGTTCACGTCTGTCTCCGGAGTCTGCACCTTGGGTCCTATTCCTGACTGCACACAGCCTCACCTAACAGATAAATAAGAGCAGCTACAGACATTCCCACAGATGTGGGAAACAACTGGGAGTCATGATAACGAGGAAACAATACAAAACCAAGTCCTTTACCTGGCAATGAGTTAGCTTTCATGTATTCAGTTCACTCAATCAAGGAGAAGAACAAGGAGATGTAATTCAAAACGGCATTAAAAGCAAGTGGAGTTGTCATTGCTAACAGCTGTACACTACAGGAGAAGCTAATGATGTGCTCAGTTCATCTGCTCTTTCATCAGATAATAAACGCTGGTTTCCGGCTGCCTCAAAGTGCCACTTCAAATTCTTTTATTAGCAGGAAGCAAAATTATAAGCTAGCTCCTGCACAGATTTAATTACATGGTGCAGTTCTGGCAAATACCTGATAACAAGCAGTTATATATGAGTATATAACTGAGTAATTAATACTTTCACATCTGTCAAATGCCCTTAATCAATGCAGCCCACTGTTTTAGTGGAGCAGTATAAGATTTTGACCCACTTTCAGGTATAATTTGTTTTCCTTATGAGAGTAAATGACCAATCCTTAAGATGAACAGAAATAAAATGAGTAGCAAACCACAGAACACTTCATTAGAGGTCTGAAAAAGAATGCAAAATGAGGTGAGGGAAGCTGTGAAATATGTGACGCAAAACTCGGGAGTTGCACTCATTCATCTGGAAATCAACACAGAATTTATGAATGGGTGTCTAATCGTCACAGACTCGTGATAATAAACCTAAATTATTCTGGACTATAACAATAGTTTATTGGAACAGGCCTCTGCTCAGTCCCTTGCTGGCTACTTACCATCTGCTCCAGCTCCAAGAGCCAGTTCAGGATCGATGGTTGTAAATGTGTTTTATAAAGGCTGCAGTGAAAGAAAAGAGTCTATTTGCTTAATTTGAATCTATTAAATTATTCCAATGTTCCTGAGCAATAAAAGGTGTGTTTGCATATTGTAGATGTTGAGTTTCTTGCACACAGTATTGGTTCACTTGTAAAACCACAAGGAATAAAGTAGTTCTTGTAGTCTCGTTCAAAAGAACAATTCTGAAAAGTACAAGTGGTCTGAAACAAGATATGACCTTTGTCCAACTGCAAGAACACACCTAGAGCCACTCGACACCTGGATGCATCGCTGACAATCATGCGGAAAATCCACTGTTGGAATGAGCGTGATGTGGCAGTTCTTTGATTTGATTTAGAAAATACACTGGCAATAAAAATAATCAAATTCGTGTTTAATTCATTGTTAGTGAAACATTTTAATGAGCTTTATTTACATAGCCAGGAACAGTTACGGCTGGATATTTGTGGCCATGCAGGATGCGCATTAAACAATCTGCTGCTGGTCTCCTGTGCAAATGAGATCAAATACTGATGTTGAGTTAAAAGGCTGACTCACAGCTGGAGATCCATTTCATTTCCATTTCTTACGAGTGTTGGACGGGTTAAGCTCAGAGCTGTCCAGCCCTGTCTCTCAGAAATATGGTTTAGATGCTACTAATTTGTTTTTGCCATCTTAAGGGCAAAACAAGCAACGCAGCCATAGAAATGATAGGACTCCTTTTTGGTGTGTGTGTGTGTTGTTTGTGTTTGTGTAAAGCTTTCAGTCATGGAAGCAAGGCAGCAGGTTTGGGGACAGTGGTGTCCTCCACTTAACCAAATACAATAACTTGACAATTTGACATTTATCAAATTAAAAAAACAAGTTATGTTTATATAGTGCCAACAGTTACCTCAGCTTTAGGTAAAGACTGTAAAATAACATGATTATCATATATTTTACATTATTTCATACTCTCTAGGTTTAAACACAGATCATATCTTACAGCTCTGAGATATCATGCATGTATCTTGGTGCAGACAGTAGCATCGGTACATTTCATCATGGTCTGGCAGCATCCAGAGATCAGTATAAACCGTAATTAATTGGAATGTGTTTAATACATTTAGTCAGATTTTACTGAAAAAGCCTTTCCTTGTTTTACTTAATGGCACCTCCACTTCAGAGCTCAGCCTACATCACCTGCTGTTAGCCTGTTTAAATAAGGCTACCAGATAAAAGTCTGAACATTTGGACTTCTCATTTAATAGTTTTTCTTTATTTTTACTAAATGGTAATTGCACTGATTCTTGTATAGCGCTATAGTGCTCTATACAACATGCCACGTTCTTGAAAGCTTTTAATGCTTCCTAGCTAACATTCAAACAACTTGGGGTTAGTATCTTGCCCAAGGATACTTGGCACGCAGACTGAAGGAACCAGGGATCAAACCATTAACCTTCCAAGCAGCAGATGACCCGCTTACCTCCTGAGCTCCAGCCACCCCAGACTGTACGGGCCTTAATGCTGCTAAGAAACCACGACTAAGGAAAAGCAACAAGCAGAAGAGATTTGTTTGGTCTGAGAAACACAAGGAGTGGACATTAGACCATCTGTGCTTGGCCTGATGAGTCCAAATTTGAGATCTTTGGTTCCACCCGCTGTGGAATGGAGGAGGTGTGATGGTGTGTGTGTGTGTGTGTGGGGGGGGGCTTTGCTGGTGACACTGTTGGGGATTTATTCAAAACCGAAGGCACACTGAGCCAGCACGGCGAGAGAGAAGGAGAGAGATGCAGTGATGTCTCAGATGGCCTGGCCTCCACAGTCACCTGAACCCAGTGGAGATGGTTTGGGATGAGATGGAGCGCAGAGTGAAGGCAAAGGGCCAACAAGTGCTCAGCATCTCTGTGAACTCCTTCAAGACTGTTGGAAACCATTTCAGGTGACGACCTGATGAAGCTCATGGAGAGAAGGCCAAGAGTGAGCAAAGCAGGAATCAAAGGGTGGCTACTGAACCAGACATCCAGTTACAATCAATACATGAGATGAAATTACACAATTTGAGTGTGTGTGTGTGTGTGTGTGTGTGTGTGTGTGTGTGTGTGTGTGTGTGTGTGTGTGTGTGTGTGTGTGTGTGTGTGTGTGTGTGTGTGTGTGGTGGCCCTAAGATTCTGATGTTGTTGTGTTTCAGCACAAACTGATTAGAAGCAGATGTCTGGTTCAGTGATCCAGACTTCTTTCTCTCAGGGATCTGTGCTCTCTACCTGCTTCCTTTTGTCAGTCAGGTCTAAAAAGAAGGATGTGAGTATCCTCAGATCTCTAATTCCATCGGCAGGCGAGATGGTGGGTTTTGGGTGTTTTATGAGAGAGATGAGCTCAAGCCTGCGTCTCTATTATTACACACACAAAAAGAGTAAAAAACAAAGCATAAGTAGAACCTGCTACAACAGGAATCTGCAGCTTAAAGCTTGTTTTTCATGTTCCAGGTAAAAAGAAAAAAGTTATTTTGATACGGACACTTTTCCCCCATCTAGTGGCAATAAATCTCAGGGTGTGAGTAATTTGACATATACTGTACATTATATACTGTCTGACAGTTGGTTAGACCAGTGAGACTTCACGTGATATTATATTTTAAAAACTTTTTTATTGTTTTAATATCAGTCACTCATTCTACTTTTACTTAGAGACACCTCCACTTCAGAGCTAAATCTAAATTATAGGCACCTGCTGATAGCTTGTTTGTATAAGGCCAAAAAAAAAAGATTATATATAAATATAAAAGACTGGATCACTGATCCACACATCCAGTTATAATCAATAAATGATGTAATGACAGTGAAGCTGTTTTTTTTTTTTCATTCAGTCCGGAGGGGGGCGGGCAGAGGGAGAGAGAGAGCATTTTGTGACTTAAATCAGATAAATAGAGCTAATTGCTTCGCTGTGTCCCCTGCGTGTTCATGTTGTTGTTACGGATGATTAGTCCAATGAATGTGAATAATTGGAAACATGTATACATGGTTATATTGTGCTGCAGTTCAAGGTTTCAGGGCCATTGAGGATTTATATTGTTTAGAGGAGGAAGTAGGAATGTCTAGTCACTCACTGTGCTCTGAACAGCACATCAAGTATAACAAAAGTGCTGTTATAATAAAAACTTTAATATAATTCATGCCAAGTTTAATACAGACATATCAGAAGTCACATGTGCCAAACTTTGTCCCATATTCCTCCTGCAGAGCTACATAAAGTCTTTTTGTTCTGCCTGTTTGTTGGACATAAAAAGGTAAAATGGGCACAGCAAACCTGCTTTATGTTTAGTTTGTTTCCCCAGTCAAGTGTTTTTCACACTAAACTCTTTGTTATTTGTTTCCCATGTCTTTGTGGACCTTGCTTTGTGCACTGGTACACCCAGAGTTCCCACTTTGGTCCCACAAAGTTGGCCTGAAATTGTCCAAAATGTCTTGGTATCCTCGTGTATTAAGAGTTCCTTCCACGGGAACCAAGGGGCTGAGCCTGAACTCCTAAAAAACGACCCCACACCACAATCGTCCTTCCACCAAACTTGGCTCAGAGCAGTCAGACGAATACTGTTCTCCTTGTGATCGCCAAACCCAGACTCATCCGTCGAGCTGTCAGAAGGAGAAACTTCATTTGTCACTCTAGAGAACACATCTCTGCTGCTCTAGAGCCCAGGCATGATGTGATGTACACCACTGTATCCAGTGCTTTGCATTGCACTTGGTGACGCAACTCTTGGTTGCAGTTGCTCAGCCATAGAAACCCATTCAATTATGCTCTCTAGTCACTGCTCTTAAGCTCATCTGAAAGTCACATGAACTTAAGAGTTCTGTAGTGATTGACTGCACAAAGTTGGCGACCACAGAATTGGGTTTTAGTTTTTTTAAGAACAGACTCAACGAGGAAACATCCCTCTGACATCCCTTGGATTGAGATCTGGTAACTGGAGGGTATTTGATTTGTTATGTTCAAGAAACTAGTTTGAGATGTCTTTTTTTATCTTTGTGACATGGTGCATTGCTGGGAGCAGCTGTTTAAAGAGTACGCTGTGGGTACACTGTGATCATAACGGGATCGACATGTTCAGCAACAATACTCACTGACTGCGGCATTTAAATGATGCTAAATTGGCACCAAGGGGAGCAAAGTGTGCCACAAAAATATCCTCCACGTTGTTACACCAACACCACCGCTCTGAAATGTTGATACAATGTGAGACAGGCCCGTGCTTTCATTTTGTTCAGGCCAATTTCTAACGCTACCGTCTGAATGTTGAAACTGAAATCAAGATTCATCAGACCACGTGATGTTTTCCCCGTCATCTATTGTCCAATTTTGGTGAGTCACTGCAAATTGTAGTTTCAGTTTACTGTCATTAGTTGACAAGACTGACACCTGCTGTGGTATTCTGCTGCTGTAGCCCATCAAACTCAAGGTTTCACATGTTCATTCAAAGGTGCTCTTCCATATCTTTCTAATGAGTGGTTATATGGGTTAGTTTTGTCTTCCTACCAGCTTGAAAAAGCTGGGACATTTCACTCTGACATCTGGAATCGAGGTATTTTCAACCAGAGAATTACTGCTCACTGGATATTTTCTGTTTTTTGGACTATTCTCTGCAAACACTGGAATAGTTGTACAGGAAAATCCCAGCAGTTTCTGAAATGGCAGATTCCCTGGAACCAACAACTTTGCCACATTCAAAGTCACTTAAACTACATTTCTTCCCCTTTTTATTTTTAACTTCAGCACATTGTTCGACTAATTAAATATTTGCATTAATGAAAGTTTAACATGTGAACATAATGAAGTGACTGCTTTGTGCATATATGTTGAGAAATTTGCTTAAATATTAGCAAAAAGCTTAAGAGAATAATGTGTTGTATTTATAAGTAACTTAAAGTAAGCAACATTAAGTTGGGAGCAAATGTAATTTTAACTAAGATAACAACACATCTGATAAAAGTTAGAGACTGAGTGGTAAATTAAAAAACAAAGGACGTGTCTCGATTTGTAAAATAATTATTTCCAGTCTACAACAAAGACACAACAAAGTCACTTTGTATAAACTATACAAGCAAATAACCGTAAAACCAGAACTTTAGGAGAAAATAAGCGACACGTGAAGACATGCGAATAAGCAGGCCTTTCAAAAGCAACTGATGAATGTGTCAGTGAATTTGGAATTGAATTTCAACAAAGATGTCAGTCTAATGTCCCAACAATCGAGTTAACACAGGCGACGGTTAGTTACTACCTATATGTGTCTAAGCCAGGTGCTGAGGCAGAGTCATGGGTGCGTCAGCTGCTGGAGATTGCTGGGTGAGATCATGTAGCTGTTGTTACGCCAAAGAACCAAAAGTTCCATAAAATATTTTACATGACAACAAATATCCCAAGTTTGTCTTAAGAGCCGTTAATTTTAATACAACCCGATTTTTAAATACACATACATACATGCACTGAGGATTAGAATCAACTTAAAACAAGAATAAAAGTAATAAGCAGTGTTGGGAAGGTTACTTTTAAATAAAATATATTCCACTACAGATTACAGAATAATATAGTTTCACCCAAAATGTAGTTTATAAAGTATTCCATTATGTTACTCAGAGTAACGTATTCTGAATACTTTGGATTACTTGATATACTGTCACATTTTTACAACTACATGAATATTGCTGTGACTTATTACTATTACTGAAGGTTACTCACCACTGAGCTAACATTGTTAGCTGGCGTTAGCTGAGGTTAGCTCATAGACTGCTTTCAGAAGTGCGTATGATTATTTGCAGTTAGCAGGTTGTTAACGCTATTCATCAAGTCTAACAGTCTGCAGTCTATGAACTAACCTCAGCTAACGCCAGCTAACAATGTTAGCTCGGTAGTGAGGAGCCTTCAGTAATAGTACATCGAAGATGTACTGCAGTGGACTAACGTTAGTTTTTTAAAAAGAACTTAATTTTAATTTTATTTATTCAGGACAGTGCATGTTAATGAACATAAATGTAAAAAAGAATTACATGAATGTAAACATGCCAGATTATAGCCAAAGGCTAATTTCCATCTGTTGTCCTTAAGCATAAAAAATAGACATAAAAATTCATAAAAATTCATCATTCATTCATAATAAAAACTCCATCACCAAACTTACACATACACACCATTCTGTTCCCAAATAAAACATTAAAACTATACAACTCATACATGATCACACACTTGATTTGTCCATAACCAGTTTTTAACCTTTGCCTTAAACAAATTGAATGTCGAGCATTCTCTAATATAAGATAAGATAAGATAAGATAACCCTTTATTGTCATTGCACAGTCATACATAGTACAGTAGTACAATGAAATTGGAAAACTGTCCTATGTCGGCACTACATATAACACAACACGACACGATATGACATTGTGACGATATCACAATGCAACAAACAACACAACACAGTATATTAACTTAGTATAAAAAAGAAGAATAAGTGTATGTGTATTGCACACTGTTATTATTGCACATTAATTATTATTGCACCTTGTTATAAATATAAATATTATTATTGTTATTGTTTTAAACATTGTTACCTCCCCCCTAAAAAAGTCCAGGGAGGTATCCAGTCAGGTCAGCTGTTAGCATTGATCAGGGCTGTTGCCCTGTTGTAAAAGCTGTCCTTGAGTCTGTTTGTTCGGGACCTCAGCAGCCTGAACCTCCTGCCAGACGGCAGCAGCTTAAACACCCGGTGTCCTGGGTGTGTGCAGTCCCGTAGGATGCTGCGTGCCCTCTTGAGACAGCGAGTGCTGTACAGGTCCTTCAGGGAGGGAAGAGGATGTCCAATGATTTTTTGGGCCATGTTGATGACCCTCTGGAGTGCCTTTCAGTGTGCTGTGGTGCAGCTGGAGAACCACACACCGATGCAATATGTCAGCACACTTTCAATGGAGCAGCGGTAGAAGACGGTCAGCAGCTCCTTCTTCAGGTCCATTTTTCTGAGGATTCTCAGAAAGTGGAGACGCTGTTGGGCCTTCTTTAAGACCGCAGAGGTGTTAGAGCTCCATTGGAGGTCTGTGTCTATGTGCACACCCAGAAACTTGAAACTGGAGACCCTTTCCACGCACTCCCCGACTTCCTCCAACCTAATGGGTTGAGGAAGACTGTTCCACAGATGGCCACCCTTAACAGAGAGGATGTTCTGCCCAAATGCTGTCCGTCTGTGAGGTATAAACAAGTCTCCTCGGATTGTAGCTCGAGTGGTCCTGTCTGAGCTTTCTTTATGCCTAATGAACTGCTTTAGTGGTGGTGGAGCAACTTACTTCCAGATGTTTCTTTAGGTTGGAGTCTTTTGATGCTGAGAGCAGCTTGGTTGCTGACAGAGTCTGCATTGTACGCTCAGATTTTATCCCTTTCTTCTTTAAATGTGAAGTGCAGTCAGAATTTCCAAGTAAGAAATGCATTCCTGCCCGTGCACTGCTGCCTCTGTTGTGCTGGCTCTGGGTCCATTGAGTAACTGAGGACACCAACATTAACAGGATGCTTACATTAGAGCCTCTTAATGCAAGTTTAAGTTTCCGACAATGTGTGGAATTAACAAAATGTCAGTTTTGGCCAGCGGTCATATTTCCTTCTAATAATATGACGCGAAAGTGGAATAAAATGTATCCATGGACTAGAAGACTTTATTGAAGAAGGGACACTGATACGGCACAAACACCAAGCCCTCTAAAAAGCATCTGGCTTCCTTTTATGCTCTCACTGTTTCAGCTGAGCATCTGGACTTGCCCAGGTTAACCAATCAAAATGAAAACATAACCCTCCACACAAACAAACATACAATAACATTAGAACACATAACAAGCATATACATATTTCCAACACATACTATAAACAAATCAATAACATACTCTTCAACCATTTCTATCTAAATTAAAAGCCTTCTTAACCAGACTCCCCTAACCTGGCACACTGGTCTGCTCCAGCAGCTCATCAGCAGGTGATTGAGCTGCTTTTACTCTTTTGTTCCACATCCTGCAAGAAGCAACCAGGAAGGGTGAGTACTACTAACACTTCTCTTTTTACACATACCAAAAGTTTAGGTTACAGACAAATGATTAAATGTGAACAGCTCAAACTTTGGCTCCTTTCTGACACAGGTAGGATGTGTGGATTGTCTTTTCACCTTTACAAGCTGTTACTTAAATCCTAAATGAAATAAACCTAATAAAGAATCAGTAACGTTTGTCCTGTAAAGCATCCACGGGACACAGGTGTGAGGACAGCAATACTTTTATTAATACTGTGGTTTTCAGTACTCCTCTGACTGTCACTGCGGACATATAAAGAGTGACAATCACCTTCACTTCTCAGCACACCTGTTCACCCCGCCCCTGCGCCGCCCGGGAGCTCACTGCGTCACCCCTCCTCTGCAGCCGGCCAGAGACCACACCCACACCACAGAATCCAGAAGAACAAATGTGTGTTTTTCTTTATTATATTGTTTTAATTCCCAATCAGTCAATCAGTTAATAAAATACAAGTAAGGGTAATGGAACCCCTGGTCTCCATTACACAAAATTAGAGAGGGGATAGCCTAACATATGAAACGGGAAAATACTGCCATGTAATCCATGTATTTCAACAAAGTAACTGTATTCTAATTATCACCTATTTAAACAGCAACTGTAACTGAATAGTTGCTCATATTTTGTATTTTGAAGGTCAAGAAAAAGAAGCCACAAAGATGATTATATATTTGATTATATATTTTCTTTCTGCTTGCGTCTCTGTTCTGAAGTGAGGTGTAACTCAAGGTTGCGTTTCTGGAAAAGTGCTCGCTGCTTTTCCTCGTTCGGTCTTGATCGAAAGGTTCCTGACACAGTTCTGTGTCTAGGCTCTTGAACTGATTACCATACCTTCCTGGGGTTGGGGAGGCGCAGTTGTTATGAGGGGTGCTTTTAGGTGTTGTTAGAAGTGTAGGTTGCTCCATGTATTTGATATCAGTTGGAAACAGCAGCTGACAGAGACCGTGGCAGGGATCATACTTTACTGTCTTTGCTTTTTCTAGTGGAAGATCCCGTTGAAATTAGTAATATGACTCTGAATCAGAATCAGCTTTACTGACTGTTTACATGAATGGAGCCTATAATGGTGACAATAGCAACATGAAACAGACAAAAGCAACACATGTCGCATATTTATGTGCAGTGATGCAGAGTGTGAGGATGTTGCAAAACATTAAGGAATAAATACAGGATGGATAACTTGTTACTGTACATACATGAGAATATACACGAGAAATGTCGTATTTATATTTTCCATTCTTGGCTCGTTTGTCTCTTAACATTGTTGGTCTTTCCTCTCACATATCAAAAGTATTATTTTATTCTATGAAAACAGAAAAAAGAAGATAAACACTACTAATAATACACTATTTATTTCTTGAAAGACATAATTATTTTCAGAGGACTATATTTTTTTCTTTTCTTTATGTGGGACATGAGCACAAACATCCGGGTCCTTGGTTTTAATACCTTACTATATGCAGTTGCAGTCTTTTCCGATGTCAGATGGAGGAAATGCAACCTCAGACAGACAACAATCAAAGTCAGTCAGCGTGGCCACATCCTCTTTCACTGGCTGCATATTATCCTCCTATTTCAGACAACTGGTCCAACATTAACTTCTACTGTTGTTGTGGAGCTATAATTTTCCACCAAGTTGCTGAGAAGAGACTGAAAAAGCAGTTAAATCAGTCACCAGCCACGTTTTTAGGTATCAAATCTGAATTATAGAAACATAATTACTAAAAAATGTTCAATAGCCACAAATATAACAAGTAGAAATTATATTTCTGAGGTTACAAAATCGAGTCTGGAGTATTTGAGAGTAATGAAACTGAACCGTAGAACTGACTGAGCTAAACCCACCGAACACACACTTCAGTCATGATTTGTTGATTCCACTTAGCCACGGCTTACAAAACCGAATATGACGCTCTTTGTGTCATTCCCATAATCTAAAATATGTAGTGATGATCATGAAATATGTGACAGGGAATGTTACACACTGTTTGACATTTTATTCTTCATTCAGCTGTGTCATTTTAATTGATTATGCCAGCCATCTTCCTGCGGTCCGCAGCTGAATGTGTGTGCTCTGAACTGAGCAGACAGCAGTGATACAAGCCCTATGCTTTTACTTACTGATAAATGAATATGGCAGAAATATTGTCTGGGAAAAGCAATTCCTCAGGCGTCACAACAATTCTTGCCCTCATTTTTCACATCCATTGAGAAACTGAAGGGAGGAACTTGACTGCTGCACTGAGAGACACTCACAATGACCCACAACTGACTTTTGTGTGGGGCTAACCTTTTCCTTTTCTCAAATCATGATGGCTGTATGCAGAAATGTGTCCCATGTTACGCTTGTTTAGGTGTAAGAAATGGACAGATGGATAGAATAGAAAGGGAGAGTAAAGAGCTCTAAATGTTTCCATTATGTCAGAGTTCAGTTGCTTTGAACAGCAGACCCATCCATCTGTCTCAGCCTCTACAACTTATCTCTGTGTTGGAGGTTAGGGGTACTTTGCATGAAGATTAAGATGTGCTTTGTGACAATGCTGCCCCTTAAGAAAGACTGATGGGCTGGTTTATAGACATCTGACCTTTGGGCCATGAAAAAAGGTTCAGTGAGGAACACGTCACTGAGGCGAGCAGTGACGAGGTAGACTGGCAGATATCTGAATCCTGAACATTTTTCACAACATTTTTTTTTCCGTATTAGGATTTTTTTTTCTGCTGATAGTCAACTAAATGGCAGGATACTGAAACTGCAGGCTTAAGCTAGTGCCCGACATGCTTTGTTCTACATCATCCCTGCAGAACCAAAGGCAATCTCCCTACACTATATTTTATGTTATTAGGGCTAATCAGCAGCAGGGTTGAATTCTAATGAGCCATCCTCCTCTTTAATAATTGTGCAGTAATTAATTGATTATTCCCACCTGCAAACTCAGAGGTCACAGTCAGTTACACAACGGCATGACTTTAGCTACTGAGTGCTTCCCCCCCCCCTCTCAAGGACACCTGACAAGGATCTTGTGTTTTAATAGCTTCCTTTAGAGCTGCATTCGTGTCAGCGTGTTTCCTTGCTTCTAGCTAAATGATCAATTGTTAATTTGTGCGGGGAATGAATTTTCGCAGTTCTCTTTTCAGCATGTGCACCGCAGCCAAGTTCAGTTCGAATTTTCTTTTACTGCATGTTTATTATAAATGTAAAAAAACGACCTTTGCATATGTAGGTGACGAATTTATTGTCACTGCTTTTTAGGTTACTTTCAGTGCAGCTTCTCCTTCTTCTTTTTTCGCTCTATGTTCTAAACTAAAAACACCGAAAAGCGCATTTCTGTTCTATTCTTAAGCCAGGGTAACCCCTTTAGCCTTTCTCTGTGCTCTTGGAAGCATTCCTGTGAAAACGAAGCCCACACCTGATAAAAGTCTCCAACAACAACACCTCCTGTTGGAGAAGCATTCGTTTGAAAAACATGGTGCTTGAAATTGAAGAAGTCCTTGAAGTAAAAGAACGAACGAAAGAAGCCCTATTTACATTTTCAGATAGAACAAGAGGGCTTGTAGCTGAGAGCCACAGAGAAGGGAGGCGTCACTCCATCTCCAGCCTTTTACTTTAAAGGCCGAGTGAATGATTCATGTTTAAGCCTCTTTGGTCGCGGCTCGTGTTTCTAGTTTGGGTTTAAAATGTTTCATTACTGAAGTTTTTCTCTCAGGCACCATCGCAGTGGTGCGGCTTCGTGGGTAATAGAGGCTTCCCGTGCGCCACTGACACTGATGACAGACACCGTAAATAATCTTGAAAAGAGGGTGAATTACAGACACTATCGGGGGCATAAACCTGTCGCGTGTGAAAACTGAAACGGCGCGATACGCGTCATGTTGATGAATCCTCGAAACCTGCGGCTGCACCTGCCGAAAACTCCACAAACGAACCGGGTGTCGACGCTGACCCGCTGCTTGGATCGCGACGAACTCCCCGCCTCATCCCCCACCACTCCCCTCTCCGCCTCCCCCCCGTCTCTGTCCTGCTCATAAATCTATTGGTCGTGGTCTCGCCTTCACTATCCAGCACTGTGCTGATCAGACTGCAGTTATATTTGGAGGAAGTTGGCAGCTGGCGGCTCACGGCGAAAGGCTTTCCTCTCTCTCCGGCGGTTGGACAGTGGAATTATGAACACAGCTCACAGAGTCTCTATCGCCCTGTCTTGAAGCTGTTTGTGTTTCGCACCCAGAGAAATTTTACCGACCATGGAGATTGGAGTCTGCGTTCTCTTGGCTTTTCTCCTCCACCAGGTAAGACAGACGAGATGTGTGCGCGTGTGTGAGGGATTTGGGGACTATTTCGCTGAGACTGGGAGCGATCCCACGCTCTTTTTATTCTGGTCTTCCGCCTGGTCTCACCCGGGCTACCCTTGTGTGTTAATGGCGCAAACATATGTGTTGTCAAGTTTGTCCCGGGTCTGGAAATGGCACACGATACATCACCTGCACAGCCAGGTCCATCCGTGCAAGTTTATTCCCGTTTAGCCCTTCTTGCGCGCGTCTGACTGTCATTTAGGGCTCCGAGTTTGGGGCAGAGGATATCGAGGGTCTGGCAGTGTGCGCGGGGTTCGTTCACTTTAGCAATGCCTTTCACATTTTGTCCAGAGAAAGAGAAAACATGGGAAGGAGAGAAACTGAAGATGGAAGAAGACTGAAGCAGAGCGCAGGGTGTGTATCCTCTGTCTATGTGCAAATCACGGCACCAGCTCTTGTCTCCAGTCGCATCTATATTCCGCTCAGCCACCAACTTGAGCGTTTCTTTGGGCTTGTGAGGGTGTGAGTGTGTGAGCGAGGAGCACACACAGGAGCATGGAGAAGAGGAGAGGAGGGGAAAGGGGGAAAGGCAGCGGGGGGTGTCAGAGACACAGAAAGAGGGGCAGTGAACTAACTTGGCCGCTCTGCTGTGTTGGGTATTTTTACTCAAGTCCACTGGTCTCTGCAGACGTGGGCTCCCTTGAGATATTTAATAAAGCCTTAATTCCCACTGTGATAGAGCCACTCGTCCGTTTGATCTGACTTTAATATGAAGAGAGGGAGCGGTAACTCGGAACAGCTGTTAATACCAGTCAAATCTTTAGAGCAGGATTTCTGCACCAAGGATGCCGAACCTTCCTTTTATGTCACTTTCGCCGTATTTTCATCCACCTTTGTGAACTCGAGCAAGGACGGATCCAGGTGCACAAACGCCTCTTTCCAGCCTTGATCTCTGACCTTCTCTTGCTGATGCATATTCATACATCCCTCTTGAAGATCATAACAAGTTTCCTTTGAAATAGTCACTGTGCGATGTCAGGCTCTATTCGTGTGGCATGCTGCAAAGGTTTAAGCGGCAGCTAATTTTTAAAGCATCCTAGCTGAGACTATTTCTAAACACAGCAACAATGCGAGAGCCCCGAAGCGTGCCAGGCAAACAGCTCATTTGGGAAACTGTGCTGTGCTGCTTCTCTCGCTCCTCTCATCCTGTGTGTCTCTTGCTCGCCCTCATCTCAGTATTGAGAGGCAGCACAGCTCTTGTGGTATTTCTTGTTTGACCCGTGCAGGTTTAGTGCACACTTCCTGCTGTGCATTATATTCCCTTTTAATTGGATAAGCCATTTCTACATTGTAGTTCAATTTGCTTATCTGCTGAGATTCAGGTTAATAGTGTCGACAGAGAAATTATTTAACTCCCTGTTTTATTGATTAGGACCTGGCCTCTCTTGCACGTGTATGCTGCGTCTTATTCACACGCATATGTTTTTCATCTTTGTGAGAAGGCGTAGATTCACTTACTCGCCCTGGAAAACATAATGGAGAGTCTTATAAAATGTCTTCAGTACTGAGTAATTTTTAAAATTTGTGATTCCAAAAACCTTTAAACGTGCTTTGGGCTTTCCTTTAGCCTCTGCAGCTGATGGACAAATATTTATGTTAAAATCTGAATCTTTGTGCTGTGGCTGTCCTGTCATCACTGACAGCTAAGGTCTTGGAATTCCCAAAATATAAATCATTCAAGGTGTGAATCCACACTGACTAATGCAAACCAGTGAAAACAAAAAAATATGACAGTACTGTCGCCTCCAGCGATTTTCTTCCCAGTCTGGCCGAAAACAAACCAAACAGCTTTTTATGCAAAATGTGAGTTACACAGTCGTTCTACTTGACTCATCATCCAGATGAATAAATATATATTCACAAACTTCCCTTTCTGTCTTGCAGAATAACACGTATTGCAGCGTGTAGGCTCAAACTAGCTTTTCTTTTTTAGAGCTTGTCAGACAGGTGGGAGCCAAACTCATCTCCACAGTAAGCTGCTGCACCCACCCACCACCCCCTCACACAGATATGCAGATATACGCGCACGTTGCACTAGTAGCCCCCTCTTTGGTAATAAATCCCTGTTTTCCAGATCGAACGCTAAGCAGTCTCTCCCGGTGGAGCAGTGATTCAGAATAGGCGCAGCACAGCTGGGAGGTGCAGGTGCAACGATCCCCCACCCATTCCCACTTTGATTTCTCCTCCTTGTCTTCCTCCATCGAATCCCCCCCCACCCCATCAAACTAGCTGATTAACCAAACTTTATCCACCATTTATTTTCTCAAACTGCCCTGTGCTGTTTTCTCGCCTCTCACCCGTAGATGAAGACGGTTTTACTACAGTTTAAATTCCTGGGTTGGCACCTGGGCACGTCGTGGACGTTTACGGCTGCGGTGACCAACGGACTGTTAACGTTCCTGTTTAAGCTGCCGCCGGCACCGAGAGATACGGAGAGGAAAGGGGGAGGTCACGGTCCCCAGTAAAAATGTTTAAAGTGTGCAGCTGAAGGCAGCGGCTTGCCACGGTCTCCTGTTACTCATAGATGGGGCTGACCTTCACTGTGACACATACAAACACACACATACACACTGGGAGAGTTGACACACACGCTCGCATTTTATTCTTTTATCTCTTCCGTCTCTCGCAGACACTCAGTCCTGGAGGCGGGTCATTGATCTAGCATGATCAAAAATAGAGGCCACTGCCATTTCTGGTATGCTGGTGCGATTTATAATTCAGGAGCGCAGCAGCAGGTGTGCATCTCGTCGCAGTATTGTCATTTCTAGAATGTTTCTGTTTCTAGCTCGAGTCCTTTTTAATCATATACAACACCAGGGTTCGTTTTCAGTTATCCAGGGATTAAATATGCAGTGTGTCGCCTGTGCACTTTAGTGTGCTTTCCTCTTTATGGACTGTACAGATGGAGCCCGTCACGTCCATCACTGGTTACAATCAACTATCCTTTCAAAAGGAGACCTCCAGCTAAGATCTCTTTCCTCACTCAAGGTTTCTCATGTGGAGTGTCTTTTCAGACCTGGCACCCCTCTGCTACTAAGTGCTGTTTCAGTGATGGACTTTTTATGATGGAGTCTAGTTAAAGAACGGAAGGATGACAAGTCACAAAGTCTAATGATGCCAGTCATTAAGGCAGGGTGGTTTCTTTCTTTTCATTTCGTGGTCTTCGCCCTTCCTCACACTTCCCTGCTCTCTTCTCATTCTTCCCTCATCTCTTCTCACGGCGCCGTCGGGTTTCATCTCCCACAGCCGTGCTGCCAAAATAAAGGGTTAGAGTTAAGAGAAATTGCAGAGAAGTTTGCAATCTTAGCAGCCTACAGAGGCAGACAAACAGCCCGAATAAAAGGAGCATGAAATGGTTCAAGTGAAAGCAGTCCAATAGCAATCTAGACTCTGCTGTCTAAATGTACCCTGGTGCACTGAAAAAAATTTGGAGTGACATTTACTTAAAAAAAGCTAGGCAACTTTTTCCACACAGAAAGTGCTTGTAATCTTTACTCGGGCTATTTCTAAGTAATATTTACTTACTAGAACCATCTATTTTTTATGTGAAATACACAAGTAAATTGCACTGGCAATACTCATCTACAGGTTGTAACTTTTACTCAGAATACCATTGCATCCAATTACAAAACCCAAGTGAACATTGCTGATATTTCTTTGTGTTTCTTACTCATCTTTTCTTTGTTATATTCTATGTAATTATTAAGTAATATTTATTATGAATGTACTAGTTAATATTAATCGAATTGAATAAATATTCTTATTATTCTATTAAATAATAAATCAATATTTTCTAAAAACAAATATTTGCAGCTTAAGAGACACTTTTATTTCACAGTTGAAATGGCATAGATATATTTAAAATATCTACATAACATTATAACCACAAAAAACATGGCCATAGAACTTCTTGATCGCAAATTTCAAAACAGAGCATATACACATATACAAAACAACAACAACATGCTATTCAAAAACTCAGTGTGCACTGTCCCCTTTCTTCTAATCAACTTTCAGAACACATACATCAACTCTGTCCATTAACAGTTGCAATCACTACCTTTGCAGACATTCTCAGAACGTTCAGGACAGAAAGAACTTGTATAAAACTGAGCAACATTTGAAATTACTGTCAGAAAACAGACAAAATGCAAACAAATTAATTGTGCTGGACAAAAGCACAAATAACACTGGAACACTCACACTAAAAGTTTCTTGTGGAGAGACTGGACCTTTGGTGACATTTTAAGGATGTCAAGCTCAAGAAACAGCTTCTGAAATACCTCAAACGTATATTTCAGTTTCAGTGGGTAACTTAAGTTGACAGCATAGATGACACCCATGAGCAGGAGGCAAGCGTTTGTCACACTTCCGCAGTCCTCCAGAATTTCTGTCCCCTCAATGATGACCGACACGTTCACAGGATCTTGGTTTTCCTGTGCCACATTGGGATGGATTACGATGATCTTCATCATGTGATTACTGCAGTCCTCTTTCAATGCTTCTTGGCTGACGTCCTCCTGTGAAAACAAACAAACCACAATTAGAAATAACTAGAATAGATTCCAAGTAAAAGAAAAGGTTAAGAGAAAAAAAAATGTAAAAATAAAAAAGAGGTAGAGAATCTTTGACCTTCAATATATCATCACAAGTGAAGACCAGATTATAAGGTTAGACAATTTTAATACAGTCATTATGATCATCAGATACCTGATGGTCTTTGATCAGCTCCTCTCCACTCTCTCCAAGATACTCAACTAAGCAACGAATGATAATGTCCCTTCTGCCATCGACATGATGCTATTAAACCCAAAAAGAAAATTTATTGCAGAAAATACACAACATAACATATGTAACATACATACATAACAGCACATACAGATGTAAACAGAAAGTTACTCATGGAGAATGTAAGCCTGCAGCTACATTCTAACGTTGTGAAGTGTACAACTTAACATGAATTTCTCAACAATGTGTGTTAAGACAAGAGTACAGTGCATGTCATGATCTGTGGGTCCAGAAACTGTCTCTGCCCAGTGAGGAAAGTTTTCTGCCTCATCACTGGACATGCAAATGAATTTTTTGCAACATATCAGTACCTCCTATCACAATATTAACCAGTCAAGGACAGGAATTCCCACACACAAGAGTAATATTTTGGGAAATAATTGTATTGGAGTCTATGGGCAGCAGGAAGGGATCTCGCTGCACTCAGAGGGTCACTTTGAAAATTCTGTAAATTTCTCTGCTTTTGAGCGCATATTAAGGGAGAGATGACAGGTTTGTATACACTTGTAGAGACAATCATGTGCATAAATTGTTAATTGTGGCCACAGTGTCAGGATCAGGAGAACAGTTTCAGCCAACACAGACACTGATCAGAATAAAGGACAAGTTCAGTATTTTACACTTAAAGCCCTGTTTTCAGTTTATGATGAAATCGAACGATTTTGATTGAAATTTGGACACATGCTGCTGGCCCGAGCTTTTTTGGTTTCTGTGGTAGCACATCCCCACCTCCACAATGGCTTCATAGGTGCACTGGAACAATCCTTCCTAAAATGCATAAAACTGTCGTTTACAAAGACGTGAAACTCACCGAGTGGTCAGAAGTGTTCACTGATATGTTCACACAAAAATCGCTGCAAAAGATACTTTCCAACTGGTTTTTATTGTAGTTTTTGTCCAACTCCATTGACTTGTATTAGATGTGCTGTGATGTACGGTATTAGTCCGCCGCTATTCCATTCTATTATTCAAGCTCTCGGCGGAAGAATGTACAGGTGTAAGGCGTTTGAAAAAATAGGTCCAGTTTTACAACAAATGGTAAAACACCTGTTGGAAAGCATTTTTGCAACGATTTGTGTGTGAACATATCAGTGAACACCCCTGACCACTCGGTGAGTTTCACGTCTTTGTATGAAGCCATTGTGGAGGTGGGGGTGTGCTACCACAGAAACCAAAAAAGCTCCGGCCAGCAGCATGTGTCCAAATTTCAATCAAAATCGTTCGATTTCATCATAAACAATCTGAAAACAAAGCTTTAAGTTTAAAATAACAAACTTGTCAACTTGTCCTTTAAATAAGAGTGATACATTCTCAGTGTGTATGACCTCATCTTTTCCATTAGATTATGTAATTAAAATAATTTAAAATTTTACCTTATTGAGTGAGTCCAACATTGGTTTTATTTTGGTCCCTGCAGTCCCGCCCTTCCTTCGAAATATCTCCAGGAGTTTGGTGGTGTACCTGTCCAATCTGGACAAAAACGTTCGCTCCAGATGAATTGTGGTTATTCGCTTAAACTCCTCTTTGATCTGAAATGAGAGATAAAACACAAAATCATGTCAAAGATGACTCATGAGATCTCACATACACTTAGTTGCTGCATGAACAAGAACTGGATTTACCTGATTTTCACAGAACAGAGAAGGCCACCTCTCTAAGAGGTCTTGGATTGCAGGGCAATCCTTGACAACCTCTTTTCTTCTCATAGCGAAAGACTTCTCCATTTTCTCATTAATTGCCCTCTCATTGTTCTTCTTCTTCATTTCCTTCAGCAAATCTAGTCTATCCATCTCTAAGGTTTCCTCAGTCTCACCGAATGGCAGTGGTGGCAGATAGTTGACTTCAGCTTTTTTGGCCCTTTTAAAGCCTTTAAGTGAACCCTCTTCACTGGAGCATCGTCTCTTCAGTGTGTTCACCTCGAGCTCTGGAATGGCTAATTGGCGACCTCTTAACTTTGCCCTGTAGTTGCCCATTTTATACTTTATCCTCTGTTGCCAACCATATAGGCCATTAAAAGAACCTGGCTCTTTGAGGCATGGGTATTTTGCTACCAAGGCTTCAGCAACAGCTAAAATCTGGACACCAGTTGGATATGCTGTGAAGCCAAATATAGTCTCTGCAAGCTTCTCAAGAATGCTACTAGTTATGCTTGGGTTGTTCAAAAGTGTGCCATCATTTTCATAAGCTTGCTTTCCTGCTTCCAGTGCAAGGTCTATATCATAAGAGAAGTCTGGTATTTCAAACTTAAATGGCCATGGCTTAGACCTGTAGGATGGTCCACTCTCATCTGGGGAGGACAACAGGATTGTGTCGCATACAGATGAGGAGGAGCTTGCTTCTGTAGATAGTGGAACTGGAGATTCGACTTCTGACATGTCCACAGTAGTGAGACTTAAGATTACTGGTTCAGTTTTTACTACTTTGAGGTTAGCTTTATCTTGTACTTCCTCAATCGAGGTCAAAGTGAAGAACTGACCATCGAAATCCATGTCCTGGTACATAACAGTGAATGGTCCTGTAATATCAAATGTCTCTCGAAGAACATCATTGAGGTCCTGAAGTGTGCTTGGGATGCCTGCAGGTAAAAGTAGTTTGTGGACATCATCCTCCCCAAAAATTATCCGCAGTTTCGCTGAGGGTGCCATATCAACAGGAAGAAGCTGCAACAACAGAAGAGAAATACAGACATTTATTCACAAGCTTCTCTCCTCACATTTCAAAAAGATAGGCAAATGTGGTGCTTTAAAGTTGTCAGGCGTCTTCCTGCAAGGGTGTATGAAGCCAAAGGATAAAAATCTTTAAGCTCTCTTTGCTCAAGTAACTGCACACTCCCTGTGTTCTCCAGCTCATAACTCCTCAGGTGTTCATTGTACCATGTATTTTGTTGTCTCACGAAAAAAGTCAGTTTGTTACAAATCACCATTATCTGTAACACTTCAGAAAAGTCAGGCAGTCCTGCAGTGGAACCACAACACAACAACATTCCCACTGCATAGTTGGTGCCTAAACTGCACACATTATTGGCAACATGCACAGCTGTAACAGCAGGGAATCTGCATTTCACCAGGTCTTTTAGATCATCCTTAAGCACATCTAAAGAGACCTCTGTTGTTTTTGTGACCGCAAGTGATGGTTTGACAGAATGTGATTGATGATATGCAACCATGAGCTGGTGCTTATTTGCAAGAGACAGCAAAATATTCCTGAAACAACCAGTGTGTCTTACCACCTTCTTGAAAAAGCTGTGTTTGGCCTCGAATCTCATTGTCCAGAGGGCAGCTAGGGGGCCAAATTCCCGAATGAGCTGAGGATAGTGCTCAAGGAAATGGTGCTTGGGAATGAGCTTATGTTGGGGGAAAACATCAAGGAATCTGCTTCGGTGTTCTGAAATGATGCTGTCAAGATAGCAAATGCTTTCTTCAGTATGGACTCGAGACATGACAAGGTCCACAATGTCTTTCAGTGTCATCAGCATCTGCCATACAGGCTCTTGTTGGGGTACTTTTAAACCTATAATCAGAGGCAAAAGACGTAATAAGCACCAATTTTCATGTGCGTTGCCCCCTACTGATTTTCGAGTCGAAAAGTTAGCAGGAATGAGATGAGGGCGATTTGTTTTATCACTCCACTTGTATGGGAAATTGGAAATGGCATCATTCAGTTCCATGAGAGAAAAATATTTTTTCTTGATCAAGTTATCAAATGCCAAAGCCAGTTCCACTGGAACAATACCCTCCAGCAGATCATGTAAAACATCTGGAGGGTAACCAGATGTAACATGAAAATGCTCAAGTTTTTCTGACAATGCACACTGTTTTTTTACACCATAACAATGAGGGTGATCTGGACTAGACACAGCTGTCTGTACATGCAGTGTATGTTGATCTTTGGTTCTTTGATGAAAAGACCCAGATCTCACTTCATTGGACTGAAACTTGGATCGCTCCCCAACACAAAACCGGCAGATGTATGACCCTGCAAAGCTTTCGACAAATCCTGCCACAGAGTGCGCCCCCAAATTATCTGCCACCACACTGACCACAGTCCCTTTAATGGCTTTCCCTAACGCTGGAACAAAAAGACCATCTTTCTCCAAGCTTTGGATATCTGTTAACAGTGGCTCTAAAACTCGCTGGAATCCAAACTGCTTGGTGTCTTCAGCCTTACACAGAATTGCAAGGTAGATTGATGTCAATGTGGAACGTAATTGCACCGGAATGTTTCCCAACACCCAATAGACAGCTGTGACTTTGTGCTTTTTTCGAGATGTCCCAAGAGGATTACATACCTCAAAGTCATCAATGTACAGGATGAGACTCACTCTGTTCTCCTCTACAGAGAAAAACTTGTTGTTTTGATAGTGAGATCCATCACGAAATGTCTGGTACTTAAAGTCATTTTCAGTTTTTTTTTCACCTTCAAATGTGTTTTCTTGAAAAGACTTACTTAGGACCTGCACCAAGGAGGGCAATATTGGGACATACTGGAAGGTTTTGCCCTTTTTTTTATCAAGTATGTGTTCTTCTGGTTCAACAACTGAAAAATGCTTCTTCATAAATTCTCTTCTCTTGTAATAAGTTGTGAAAGGGCCACCTGTCCCCAAGGCAGTACTTATAGGGTGTGTCTCACAAAGATTTTTCACTAAATCTGAGATAATGGCTGGATCCAGATCACAGTTATGGCTTTTCAAGGTGGACACCACCACATCTCTTAAAAGTGGACCAGATGCAGAGGTGGATATAAACTGAAGCTCATCTACTATTTCATCAATGCATTTGTTTGGGACATTGAACATGCTTTCTAACTTTAAAAATAGATGGCCAAATTTCTCTTTTATATCTTGAGACAACTCCTGTGGTTCCCCATCCCAAAGCTCTAAGCTCTCTTCCACATAGGTCTCATCCTGAGCAAACATGGGTTCATTAGGTTTGCTTTTTAATACTTCAGTTTTAAAATCCTCAAGGGTGTGTGACTGGTGTTTTCTGTGTCTATGTGTAGCAAAGGTGGAATAAATATTTGTACTGAAGTTGCAGTCTTTGAAGACACATGCAACTACTTCAAACTTCCTTAAGTGGTTGTTAAGATGCTCAAAATACTGCTTCTCTGAATTAAAAAAAACAGAGCAGCAAAGTAGACAAGTAAATGAAAGAGGTCCACTTTGTGTGACCATCTTCACATGGTGTCGAGACAAATGGGTCTTAAGGGCATTAAATGTTTTAAACGAGCAAGGGCAATCAGTGTGAAGACAAGGGACTGACTGGCTGCGACCACCATTTCCATGCTTTAGTCTGTAGTGTTTTAACAATCCCAACCTCTTCTCTGACTCAAAGCTACATATCTTACACATCCATCTCATGTTGTGGCACCTTAAACAGACAAATTATGTGACAAGTTAAACCTAATCGTTACTAATTTGATCTTACCTTGTGGAGTTCAAATTAGCAGTCAGAAGGTCCTATGTTCTGTAAAAAAAAAAAAAAAAGAAAGAAAAAAAAAAAGGTTATCTATATGCTTTTCAACTAATTTCTACTAACTCAAGGATGCACACTGATATTATTATTATTTTTTTTACATATGTTAGTTCGGTGGCAAATTTAAAACAGGTCAATATGAAGACTTGAGTGAAATCGAGTGCGTATATCGTTTTTTGTTTTGTTATTTTTCAAAATACACCTCATGGCAGCTGTGCAGCAATTATTTTAAACTGGACCGTGGTCGTTTTATTCACAAAGACGTTAGTTAAGGCAGCAGGCGTGTGTTGTTTAGGTGGCCATCTAAGCTGTAAAGTGCTGTGGGAAATTCTGGACATACCTCCTGCCAGGAAAGTTAGTCAGCAAGTCTAGCAGGAAAATACACTATTTGCTAGCGCAGCTTCTTTCAGTGCGGAGAAACTGACTTAAGTAGGTGAGCCAACAGGAACGTACAAAGTTTGTTCCGCTTAAAACTTACATTCATGGTTCTACTTCTTCCCGTTTCCGTCAAGTCTGCCAACCGTCGAAATGTGGACCATGGTATGTCTGAAGAAAGACCGCTCAAATGTGGGGAGGGGCTTTGACGTCATGCTCCGAATGCAGAGAAGGTGGCCATATTCACTGATGTCACTCCATTACATTTTACTTGGAAATATCAACTAATTAAGCCAATGAATTGGTTTAGTGAACATTACTTGGATCGAATGATTCAATTTACATACAAAACTGAGGACACATAATTACAAACAATCCTCAAGTAATGCACTACAAGAAAAACTGCTATTTTAAAGTAATAGCACTGAATTTGTAATTTTTTGTAAAATTTATATAGCTAATTGAAATAATAATTACAGGGCCAAAAAAACATTTTTTTCAGTGTGTTACTGTGGTTCTAACAATCAGCTGGTAAATAGGCTTTCTAGTGTGGGGCTTTGAGGTTTCATTCTCCTTCACATTGTACTTATCTATGCTCTTTCCTGGGTGGAAGCACGCAGCCAAGTGTGGTCTGTGGTGTTAGAGTGCTCTTTGGAGATTTTTTTCAGACTCTGCTGTTATTGACAGAAAACTCTAAAAGCTTCCTGTAAATAAAACACTCACATGTGCCCGTACACCTGACCCACAATCGCACAACTCCAAACACACACCTGTTCACACTCTTTCCTTGTAATGGGAGACTCCGAGTTTTTATTTATCCGTTTATTCCATTTGTTCCCTTGAGACTGTGGTCGAGCAACATGCTCTGTAATGGGCTGTAAGGTCAAATGCTATCTTAACTCCAATGAGGAGAGAGTGTGACCTTTGAGGCAAAAACAGTCTTCTTCAATCTTCTTTCCCTCGACGTTGCCACTGCACTCGCTGGAGGAAGGGAGTGGGTTAGAGGAGGTCGAAGCAAGGGAGGATGAAGTGCAGAGATAGCGAGGGTAGTAATTAAAGTAAATATGTCCCCTTAGCGCTCCATTAGAATCTGCCTGCATTTGATATAAGTGGCCTAATTATGCAAAACGCCAGTGGACGTTGTGTAGTGTAATCACGAAATGTGCCAAGTGGGAGAGAAAAAAAGGAAAATGTCGCGTTCTAGGACAGAGGATTAATGGTGCGTTTGTGAGTCAAGCAAAAGACTAACACAAACATACACACATGCACAAAAGGCCTCAGTAACCATGTGTGAAGGACATAGCGGTGCAGTTTAACGTCGTCCCTCCAGTTGATCAAGCTTCCATCACAGTTTGTTCTCCCCTGTCAGACAAGCAGATGAACAAGCACAAAGATAAAGCGGCTGACAGACAAAGAGCTATACAGATACCCAGGTCCAGATAACTGATGAGAGCAAAGCAGCCGTGCCCCTGACGCCACATTCAAAATCTCAAGTGTCAGAGAAAGTGAGATGGTCATGCCACGCCCCCCTCGTCGTCCACTATCAGCTTTAGCAAACTCTGTGCAACACGTTACAGATATTCAGGAGCTATTCACCCGCTCCGTTTGTCTCTTTTCCAAAACATCCAGATATGTCGTTCTGCTTTCTCTCTCTCACACACACACACACACACACACACACACACACACACACACACACACACACACACACACACACACACACACACACACACACACACACAAGCACAAGCATGGGTCTATGTTTGGCAAGGAGAGCGAGTTTCTTTTTTCAGCATGATTGCGATGACTCCTCTCAAAGTGTGTGAAGCTGCCAGCAGCACAGTGGGTGTATTCATGTAAGAGGCTGGTACAGCGGGGTCCTGTTTCTTCCACAAGAGTAGTTTTACAGATAATAGTAGCAGATGATGATACAGTGAGTTGCATTAGCCTTTGCTGCTGCCATGCACTTTCTATTTAGTTCAACTAAGAGACGCGTTGCAGACCATTCATGAGTCATGTGCAACACGAGGCCACAGGTCATTAAAAAGCTGGCTTTTCATCACTGACTGTGTCGTTAGTCACAGCCACAGGGTCAAAGTGGTGATTGAGGTTTGCCAGCTGCACTTGATCTTTTAGGTGAGCTGCTCCCTGCTGATGTTTCTGTAGGTGGAGTTTCCAGCTACAACAGTGTGGCGCGAGTCACCAGTTAGCTAAAATGGTTCACTGTAGTAGATACGAAGGAAGGACACACAACTCTTGGTGTTCCTGTTTGCATTTTCAAAACAAAAGCAGATTTTAGTTATCTCGCTCCCATATTTGGTTGAAATGATCAGAAATGAGATGAGCACCAGTTCTTGCCTTTAGCAAGATTTATAGATATTTTTTTTAACTAAATTTTAAGGAGGTCTTTAAAAATAGATGAACAGGCGTTCATAAGTATGCGATGCACAGCCTACCATATGCTTACCTTGCACTGTCCCCTATGGATTCGTCTGCTGGCAAAAATGATGCAGATTATTTCCTTGCTGATAATGAGCAGGTTTTTTTTAAAAAAGCTCACTTAAACTTTGACATGTCTTTTAATATCTGCTTAGATATTAAAGCAACATTCATAATTTGTACAACTGACAACTGCTGACAACTACAGCAGAGCAGAATTAGCAACATGGTGCAATAGCAGAGAAGGAGAGCTCTGAACTCTCATGTGAACCAGTATAGAGTTCACAGGGATAAAGAGGTGTTGATTGGCTCATCACCTTTGCATTGCAGCGTGCCTGTACGTGTATATATGTGAGATGAGTTAGTGAAGTGGTCCCAGCTTTGACACTATATTTAAACACAGTCTGGTGATGCAGTAATAAGACAGAACTGATTGATTTGTGTTGGTCCTGATTCATTATAATATTGTTCATGACGTTATCATCGGTGAGGCTCTCCCTGGCTGTGTCCTGTACAGTCATACTAGTGCAATGAGATGAGCTTGGTCTCGTTGACGTTTTACTGCTTTATCTGCTCTGATTGTCTCAAATATAATTCGACTCTTTGCAGACACATTTTGAAAGAGTAATTTTTGTGTTGATTTGATCAAAGCAGCCAAAAAGGCTGTACGTGGTGTTAAAGCTGGATAATAGTACAGGATGTATTATCACCTTGACTTTAACATTGTTCTTAAAGCAGCAGTGGAGACTGACTCTCTAATGCTCCACTTGGAGCACGATGAGATTGTTCGAAGGCATCAGCCCTACTTTTTCATTCTCTCCCAACACGACTCTGGGTTTTCACTTCGTTCTGTGTTCAGCAAAGGTCTTTGAAGTAATCAAATCCCTCTCTGCTGTTAAACGGAAATGATAGCTAAGAAGGGTTTCTTGACTTTTACGAGAAATCACTGCAGCTTATTCGCTTCATCCTTTTTTTGGCTTTGCTGCGAACAAAAATAGGTAGATTTTTTTTTGTTCATCATCCCACTTGCACCTATGCTGCTCCCCGTTTTTCTGTTCTGAAAATATCTCTAGTCTCCTTTTCACTTGGTAGGTAGACACCAGGATGGTTTTTGCATCGTCTGTTGGCCCTCACGCTGTTTTATCCCTAACTCAGTGATTCAGGAGGCATCAGGTGGGTCTGACGCATGCAGTACCACCCCTGCTGCCTAGATGGCAACAAAATGCCAGATATCCTTCGAACAAACGTCAGGGGTAATTGCCACTTAGATCCACTTAGTGTTTAAACTGCAGGTGTGACTGTGTAGGTGTGTACATTTGTTTTTGTGAGATGTTTTCCTATAGATGGATGCTGGTATGGTAAGAGTGCTTTTTGCAAAGGTAGAGAGGCCGTTTAAACCCCTGAACTTGCCTGTCAAGAAAAAGACAGGGATTCGAGGACTCATTTGAAGTGAGCACACAAAGCACTATATTGGTGCCTACGCAGGCAGGTCGCTTCAAGGTAATTAGAATAGCTCTTCCCACTTATTGCTTTTGATGTCAGCATGTGGGGGAACGAGAGAGAGCCAACTTTTGCCTGCCACTGACAGAGGGGGCTGCCACCTCAGTTGAATTCCTTTAGACACAATTAATGTCGCGCTCTATTCACAGGTTTATCTCATATTAATGCAGGCAGGTCCAAGGCTTTGAGCTTACAAATGAATTAAATGATGGGGCAAAAAGAATCGAGTGGAAAGAAAAGGAAAGAGGAGTGCCAGTGGACTGGTAACAACCCTGTTCGTCACAACATTAGGTTCTGGTTTTATTATATTTTGAAGATATGTGATCTCCCTTTAAGGTTTGTCCTTGTGATCTATCAAAATTCAAAGTTTGCACAATATGTAGGCCAGGAAACGCTGCAAGCTGCTCTATGTGACACTTTCAGTGCACTGCAGATTTACATCTTCACAAAGCTTTCTTCATCTCAAAGGATTCTCAGTTCATAAGGTCCTTTTTAACACGATGCCGTAGCAATCAGAAACCTAAAACTTTACTCTAGCGTGAACCTTCTTTCCTTGTACTGATGCTAGAATCAGTGTTCCCACTACTTCCTGACCTATCACCCTAATTTTGAAGCGATTATTTGCTTTCGTGATACTTATCGCCCATGTTTTATGATCTGAAGAGACTCTTTCAAGGTGATCTCAGACCGCCTCAGCCAGTTCTTGTTTGGGGAGATCCATGCAGGAGTTTGTCTTCCAGACCCAAAGTAATTAAAACATAGAGTTTAGGGCACGGAGCGATCCATCTGCATAAGTGCATAGGTAGCTATTCGCAAGTACACTTAAGGGCTTTTGGTGTTGTCGGCTGTGCTGTGATCCTCATGGGATGGCTGAGGCAGCAGTAATGAAGGTAAAGATGAAACTGTGGCTTTGGCTGCGGTCTGGCGAGGCGAGTGCAGAGATTTCCATCCAGATACCGTTTCCACCTCTTCACACTCACGCTGTAACTAATTCAAACAACTGCAAACTGCACGCTTGTCATTAAAGCTGATTGTTTTTCACCACAGGGAAGGATTACAGTCTTGAGATCCAAAGTTTTCACCTGACAACAGTGATATGACGCGGGGTTGGCTGCCGCCCCTTTCATTATCTCAGCTTCACCCCTCTTATCAACTATAGGGGAGATGCAGTGTGTGCTATAGGCTTTCTGCCACGAGCGAGCTGACTGGATTTGATTTTCATTAGGATTGCATGTCTTCACTGTCACATCCTCTCCCCACCTCGTACGCTTTACTGGACACAATTTTCCGCTGCGGTGGCCCTTGTAGTGACGGCTTGGTTTTTCACGCCGCAGTAGAGTCACACCAGGTGGTCGGTTATCAGCGCATTTACTATTACAGTCCCCCCTGTGGTTGACCTGCTCAGAAAGGGCTTTTCTACCTTTCCTAGACTCCCACTAGGAGACATGCTCTGCTGCAGCACTGGGACAAGCTACCTGCAGAATTAGAGAACCTGGAGGAAGCTGTCACAAGTCAAACAAAGCTCTGCATAGAGCAGGATTGGGCGAGCATATACTAATGCACACACACACAGTTGACAGACATTTGAAGGCTGTTAAAGCTGAGACAAGCTCATGTTCCTGCTCCACAGAGGGACTGGCAGATCGATTGGGGATAATTATTTCTAATGGAGCCACAGTAGGGAGGAGAGTGTCCTTTTTAGCGAAGCTAGAATGTGTCCACACATGGCAACTGGAGTATTTTTTTTATTTGTGTTTTTGAGAGATAAGAAACATGGCTGTTGTTAAAACTCGCTGTTCTATCTGATACTGTAGGAAACATCACATTTTAAAGTAACGTCGAAATCCTAAAAACAAGAAATGACAGATGCACATTTGTTTAAATAAAATAATAATATTATGCATTAAAATCCAAACCTATAATAATTATGTAGCACAATTTAGGAAGATCGCACAATGGTTCAGCTCTATACTTGAACCCCAACATAGCATTGCAAATTTGGCCACACCTAAAGTTTTTTTGATTTCTCAAATTGATTCATTTATTTATTTTTCAGCCCTGTGAAGCCGTTAGCCTCATATTCCTAAAGAGAATCAAAAGTTACTAAAATTACAGCGAAAACATCTCGATTTAGATGGTGAGACAGAGAACAGACTGCATCTGACCATTAAACAGTTTATCAATGAATTCTGTGCCTCTGAAAATGGCAACAATGTAACCATTATATGTAATTCCAGAGCAGTATTTCAAAGTAACCTACTCCGAGTGCTTACAGCAATAACTGAAGTCTTCTCTGAAAAACAATCTCAACATTTTCGGTGGAGTTAAACAGGAATCATTCAGCACAATTTCAGAGAAAGATTTCAAAGTTTAAAGTTTTAACTCAAAAATTTGAATTCTCAGTATACACATGCAAGTTTGTCTATATTGTATTGTTTATAGTTTTGGACAGAGATCATGATTTATCTCAGTTTAGATTCCCATTTTCACATACACCTGCTGGTCTGTTCATTAACACATACGTGTAGTCAGCCAATAACACGGCATCATTTGGGCATGTAGACGTGGTTAAGATGACCTGCGGTTCAAGAGCTTCACAATGAGGAAAAAGTTATTTAAGTAACTGTGAACATGACATAGTTGTTGGTGCCAGGTGGGTCTGAGTATTGTAGAAACTGCTGATCTACTGGGATTTTCCCACATAACAATCTCGAGGGCTTCTAGAGAGTTCTCTAAAAGTAAAAATATACAGTGAGGATTGAAATACCTTGTTTGATCTCAGAGCTCAGAGTTGAATGGCTGTTTTAGCTGATAGGAGGGCAGCGGTATCTCAGATAACGAATTACTACAACCAAGAAATGCACAAGTGCATTCCTGAACACACAACATGTCAAAACTTGAAGGAGACCACACGACGTGGCACGCCTCGACTTCCATGGGCTCGCCGATATTAGGCGACTTTTTGTCATCGTTTAAATGCCGCAGCCTACCTCAGTACTGTCGCTGACCGTGACCTCTCTTATATGACCACAGTGCACCCATCTGCTAATGGCTACTTTCAGCTGAATAAACCATCTAAAAAACAGATTTCTTTACCAGTTTGAGATGATCATGACAACATGATAATGAGCTCCACAATCAGAGTGCGTCTGGGATGTGGTGCAACAGGAGATCACGGATGTACGACTGACAAATCTGCATGAACTGTGTGAGGCTGTCAAGTCAGTGTGGCCTGAAATCTCAGAGGGAAGGTTTTAGTTTATTTTATAATGTGAATACAAGTTTTTTTTCCAGTGTTGTATTATGTGAGATTTATTTTTGTATCAGTGATCAGATTGTTTATACAATTTGACCTAATTTGTATGAAAATAGATTCAAACAAATGCCTGGATTTGACTTGTAAATTGGCTTGAATTAACATAGCACTGTTTGATGATATTCTTCTGCATAGTCTTGCTCACTGACAGAAACATGTACATAACACATATAAAGATGTTCAGTGAGAGACACATTTACTGCAGTATACAACAAATTGATCATTTTGGTTGACTGTGCTATGATGCCTCCAGTATTTAAACTTTTCTAAGTTCAGCTCAGCTTTATTTCAGTTTTTTTATTGGCCCTAAATCACAATAACAGTCCCATCAAGGAGAAGGTAAAGAAAAATCACAACAATGAGCATGCACTTGGTGGCAGTGGGAAGAAACCTCCTACAGGACCAGGCTCAGGGAGAGGCAGCATCCGCAACAATCTTTTTTAGGGTGAAGGGAGCGAGACAGGACGGTCAGCGTGTAATGGGAAACCCTCAGCAGCCCAGGTCTATTGCAACAAAATTAAAGGAGGATTCACGGTCACCTGATCCAGCCCTAATTATTCGTTTTATTGACAAAGACAGTTTTAAGCCTAATCTTAAAAGTAGAGAGGCTGCGTGTCTCCTGAATCCAAACTGGGAGCTGGTTCCACAGAAGAGGGGCCTGGAAGCCTCCCATTTCTACTTTCAACTACCTTAGAAACCACAGACAAGCCAGCAGTATGAGAGAAAAGTGCTCTGTTGGGGTGATATGGTACTATGAGGGCTTTAAGATAAGATGGGACCTGATTATTCAAGATCTTCTATGTGAGAAGGATATTAAATTTGATATGGATTTAAAAAGGAGCCAATGAATAGAAGTCAATATGCTTCGTCTTTCCAGTCTCTGTCAGGACTCTCGCTGCAGCATTTTGGATCAACTGAAGGCTTTTCAAAGAGTTTGTAGGAGAATCTAATAACACTGAATAATAATATTCCAGCCTGGAAGCAATAAATGCATAAACTAGTTGTCCAGCATCACCCTGAATCAGGATGTTTCTAATTTCAGAGATAATGTACAACTTCGAGAAGCAGTCCTACATATATGCTTAATATGCACACTGAAGGACATCTCCAAGGTTCCTCACAGTGTTACTGCAGGTCATCCAGACCAAGTATCTGCTTAGACAGCACATTCATAAGATTTTTAGGGGTTCAGTTTTATCTGAATTTAGGTGGAAATTAGAGATCATCCAGGTCTTTATGTCTTCAGGACACTCGTGTAGTTTAAGTAGTTGCTGTGTTGGTGAAATTACTTGAAAATAGTAAGTACTTATTAATTACTGATTACTTCTCCAAGAAAGTAATCCTGTTACTTTACTGCTTATTGTCAAAAGTAAAAAAAACATGATACACAACCTGAATAGGTAATAAAGCGATAGACCTTTCAGCCCAATTCTATTTTTTCCTGCATAATCCATCATATAAAATTGAATCAAATGAAAAAGTCTCCAAGCACACCGTTGTTGTTCTTGTGACATTACCAATAAGTTTGATGTGTCACATGGCCCTCTTCCCGTTGGAAAAACAAAAGTTGTATCCAAGATGGCCGACTTCTAAATGGCCACCATGGTCACCGCCCATCTTGAGGAGTTTGCCCCTCACATATACTAATGTGCCACAAACAGGACTTTAGTATCACCAACCATTCCCATGTTATTGCGGCGTATCCATATAAATGGCCCACCCTGTATTATTATTATTATTTTGGGAAGGTTGGATTTTCTTCTCTTAAAAATATCTATAAGTTTAATATTAAGTGATTAACAAAAGCTGAAATATTAATAGCAACCTTGGGGATTTGGTAGAGTTGCTTGTGATCTTGATCAGCATCATTCTCTGGTTCTCAGTGTTTTTACCGAAGGCTAATGAAAACCTGTAAGTAGAATTATATTTACCTTAGTGTCTCAGTCCTCTCGCCTTTTCCACGATGTGCAAGAAAAAGACGCAGACTTCTCCAAAACATCTCCCACTTGACAGATATACGTTGGAAGGCAGCAGTGACCACCGGCCACTTACTGTAGTCAGCAGGCTACATTTTGAGCTTTTAATTTGGATGTCAGCTATCAGTGAAATAAAGCAGCTGCAATTGAGAAACAGAGAAGACTCGAATGCTATCGACAGAAAATCATTTCTGATTCTTTAACTGAAACTCTCGACATTCACCTTTTCACTCCAATATGTGCTCATCAGAAACTATCCTGCAAAACAAATCAATTCAAACATGTCTTTGATTTTGTATAACCGTGCAGCTCGTAGACAGAGGTGTTGGCCATCACAATCATATTTATTGCTCATAATTACAACATTTTATTTCTAAACATTCAATCAAACACATTCCAGAAACCGAATGCACATGTCAAGTGTTTGACTCCACCACAGGTGCTCCTTGATAACTCTCAACATCAAAAGCTCAGACAATTTATTCTCTCTCGTCGTCTGAATGTGAAGAGGCATTAGCACTTTGCTTTGGCGGTGGGTGGGTGGACTCTCCTCCTGCTGCTGCGTGCTCAACTTGGAAAGTAACTCGACTTAACTAAGAAGTGGTAATAAGTGTGTGGGAGAGCAGACATTAACATGCAGTTGCCAAATTGAGACACTATATCGTATTTTATTTTATTTTCTGTGATGTGCTGACCAAAAGTAATTGGCTACAAACTACAGAATGAACACTTTCATGTTACAATGCAGGCTGATGCTGGCAATGGCCTCCGAAGCATGCAGACCAGTTTTCTGTTCCACCCCAAAACACTACATCTTTGATTTATGCCCCATTGTACGTGTCTTTGTTAGACTCTGGCTCCATCATGATTTTAATTGCCCTCACAGAGGCCTAAGGGCATCCGTAGGACTTTGTATCACATGCATGTGGGTCACACACGAAATCCTTTCTTTTTCCCATCACAGGAAAAAACCCAACAAAACCTATTCCACATTTGTTTGACACAGACGATTTTGTTACAAGTTGTAGACTACATTCACATGTGTACACGTTTGGATGTAGGATGTGCTGATAAGTGTCTCTGGACGAGTGTTTCCCTGTGTGGTGTTCTGGGAACTGGCAGCTGGAGTGGACACTGTGGGACACAGAGACACTTATTTTATTTCTTTTACACATCAGGTAGATTCAAGCATTTGACGCCACACCAGAAGCAAGACGAAGAAATTGGTTGAACAACTAGAATAGGGTAACTTTTTCTGGAGCAGTGAAGAATACAGATATTTACAGACTCATCACCATCAACTTGTTTCATTCATTATTGTTCTCACTGTGGTAGATGTTGCTACTCTATATCACTCGTTGTGTTACTCTGTATCTCACAGAAAACACTCTCGAGGTACAGCCTCTTAATTTCACTGCCAGTTCAGCTGAATGTTATTTATACAGCATCAAACTACAACACGAGTCACCTCAAGGCACTTTATATTGTGAGGTGAAGACCCAACAATCTAGGGCTGCGATCCACGATTCGATTTGAATCGGAGAAATTTTGCCTCAGACAGTGAGAAATATTATAATTCTGATCACTTATCAGTACATATCTATATTTTCCTTTCTATAAAAAGAAAGCTGACATTTGTGAGACTTTATCAAAGGTGTGAGCGTCACAGCAGATTCCTTTGTGTCAAAGTAACTGAGGATAAAACAGAAAAACATGAAGGTGGTTTTCCTGGTCTGGGTTTTTATAGCAGATGACCCTGTATGCAGCTCATCTGCAGTGTTACCTTCATCTTCCTATTCGGAAGGCAGAATTTCCGAGTTCCGAGTACAATCGAAAGCACCACAACTGCAGTTTTCGTGTTGGATGTTAAAAGCGCACATGACGCTGTGACGTAGGCTAGAATCATGGTGGCGGTCAACGACGGTCCAGGCGTGGGATTTCTCTCGTGGAAACATGCACATTATTTTTCCTCTCTGTTGGTAGATGGCACAGAGCACTTGTGGCCAGTAAGCAAGCTAGAAGACTGGCTGGTATCCAGTTATGGAAGCAACACAATATTAAAAACACAATTCTGAGTAAAACCAAAGTTACTTTTCCTAGTAACTAGTTACTTTGAAAGTAACAAGTAACTTGAAGTAACTGAGTTACTTTTGATAGAAGTAACTAGTAATGTAACTAAGTTACTATTTTAAAGTAACTTACCCAACACTGGTAATAAGTAGGGGTGGGGTTTGATCATCAATTTAGAGAGAGAGAGCGAGAGAGAGAGAGCTCTACATGAAGTGTGATTTTTATCGTGGTGGAAGCAAAACAGCAAAAGTCAGAGGAAATCACCCGCCGATGCTTTAAAATCAGCGAGCTGTCGGCTTTCAGCCCCGACGGCGTGTCTGCGTACGTGCCGTCGGGTGAGAAAGGCGACAGCTCGCTGATTCGGGTGCGTTGGGTTTCGTGTACCTGCTCTCATTTACTGTTCTAGCTGTTTGGTGGTTGTAGAAATTTTGTGAGGTTTAACCTGAGATTCTGGCATTTTGGGCAAAAATAAATTTATATTTAAAAATCGATTCAGGATTTTAATGAACCGATATCATGTTATCCAAGCTAGAATCGATTTTAATCAATAATAAAAACCCAGCCCTACAACAATCAGCCTTTATGAGCCAGGACTTGGTGACAGTGGGAAGGAAAAGCTCAGTTTTAACAGGAAGAAACCTCTGGGAGGATCAGGCTCAGGGGGGGCGGCCATCAAATGGTTGGGGTTGAGATGGGACGGAGATATCAGTTAAAGATCATCCATGTTTAAGCTCTGATCATCTCTGACTTTGGACTTTATATTATCAATACTTACTGGGAAAACACTTACTTTTGGCCACCTTTCACCAGTTCTCTAAAAAATGTTGCATCTGTTGTTGCTCCAGATTTCTTTGCCTGGTCTTTTCTCATATTCTCTTATTATTTTTCTCTGGTTACAAAATTTATTCCCATCTGTGCAAAAAACACAAGAAATAAAAATAAACACAATTGAGCTGCCTTACATTCATCACACAAAATTACCCGTCTGTCCAGCTTCTTTATCCTTAATGTGGTTAAAGATGCAAAGTGGAAAAGACAGATAAAGAGCAGAGCTGAGAGAAGGAGACTTATAGAGACTAGAGAGTGCAGGTAATGATGGTGGATGGTAAGGCGAGGCAGGTGGTGAATGCCGAGAAAGGTTTGAAGTAAAAAAAAAAAAGATATAGCGGAATTATGGAAGACGGAGCCTGTTTGGCAGCGTTCATGTGTGGACTGTGGGTGGACGGGGTCGCTGAGTTGTGGCTTTGAAATGGGTCCTGACAGAGTCATTTCTCACGTGGAGATTTACCCAGGCTTTTTCCAGAAGTGGGAGGACGAGACTGAACGACCCTTTCCACTTGTCATGAATATTTATTTGGTGAGTGTGTTCACAGGCTGCTGCATAGAATGACAAATCGTAGTCTCCAAAGCAACTACCTATATTCTGTCCTGTTTATTCCTCAGCTCGTTCCACCTGTGACTGTTTCTCGTCTAATCAGATCATATTTTTTACTCTCTTGTTTGTGTCTGGAGCATTTGGACAACACTCACTCATAACCAAACAACCCGAAAAACCAAGACTTGCTGTGAGGGTCTAGAAATCACACAAAATCAATCACATGCATGACTGAATGATTGGCGTGTTGGTATTATTTCCATACACAGAGTCCAAATACATTCGACTTTATTGAGACATCTTTGCTGTAAAATGTTTGCATGACAAATGTATTAAAGGAGATATCATATTTCAGTAGAATTAAAAAAACACGAAGATGAGAGCCGAGTGATGGATTTTGGGGGGAAGAAAATGAAAAGTGTTTAAAGCTAGAAAAATGAAAAGGATGTAAAGCAATTTTCAATTTCATGCACATCGACACACCAACATATGAGTCACTGTACAGGAGACAGTATAGCACAAACTGCTCTGCCACATGGACACATGTATAAGATATATACATGCACACAGTCAGATGCTTTAAATATGTCTGTTCTCTTTATTCATGTACTTTTTCATTCATAAACTCATGTTTATCCATGGAGCCTTCAATTTTGCTTATCTCGTCTCTTCTCTAACTACATGTTGATTATGTCTGTTTAATGTTTGGTGTATGATAGAAAACCATGAATTGATTTGCAACATTAAACTTTCAGGCCATAAAACTAAGTGTCAAATTAATCCTTTGCATGTCTGTTATCCACTTACGAATCACCCGAAATGACAGGAAGTGGCCCTTTTTTATGATTTCGATTGATTCCAATGGTTTGTGTAGTTTCTGCTTCAAGTCAATGTTTTGCTTTTATATCTTTTCATATCTGCACAGACTAACAGGGATCCTTGATTTCCCAGCAACCATCCATTACCCAATATGGGAGAGCTCCCATAGCACGAAATGAAATGGCCTTGTTTACAGAGCCAGACTTGTCCTTTATGGCTTCATACGGGCAAGCATAAACCTCTAAATGCCAGAATCGAAATCTCCCGCACACAACGTCGGTGTACGAATGTGGCTCTCGTGCAGGATTTCAAACATTTTCCTCGATCATTATCACAGTCTCAGCCGTGCTCTCATAGAAGCCATTGTGTTCTCTCAACAGCCCTTTTATTATCATATTACAGCTATGACTGCAGAGATTTGGAAGGAGATTTGGATTCAGGCGAGATCATCTGTCTGCTTGCAGGCGTTAGCCAGGGCACTGCAAGCTGACTGAACACGGCACAGTTGAAAAGTTGAGACTGAGCTCATTATTTTGATGCCTTCTTTGGCTCTGATTATTATACGGTCATTTTTAACGTCAGTCTTTGGTATCAATTGTTTTTATTTTTTTTATTTTTTTACTTGCATGTACTTTATGCAGACCAATGATAGTTGCAGCTTGTTAAAAAACAGATTGATGATGTTTTGCACAAGGAAATAGCTGCTTAAAGAATAATATGTCTGCTGAATCAGAACCATCAGCCGGAATCTTCCACTTATTATTTTAAGACATTTGATAGTTTTATCAATACACTTAGAGGAACTAATGCTCCATCGCCTGCATTTCCTGCACACGAGCTACCTGATTTCTTGGCCTACAAGAGACAGGAAGAGGAAAATGGATTTGGAAGACAGACCCCCGGATGGTGTTTTTCCCCCTTAGGCTGAGTGCTAAACAATGGTGACAACAGCAAGTTTTCAATAACTTTAAAGCAGAAGAGAGAAATAACAAATAAAGTGCAGGCTTGTTTTCCATGATTTAATTTTCACTTCGTTGCATTACAGGCAGGGTAAATAAGGAAGGATATGAAAAGTGACAAACAATAAATGGCCGTGCGTATGTGTTGTTGCAGGCGTGGGCGGGCTTCTATTTCTCATTTTTTGGTTGGCTAGTGCTCAGGGATTTTACACGTAGCTATATGTGCGCTATTATGGTGAGTGGTGAGTGTGGAGAGAGAATGGTCTGAGGCAATCTTTTTTTATCCTGCTGAATCTCTCTCTGGGTGGAGAGATTGGGCTTTGTACTTGTGATTGGAGGGAATTAAGGCCTGCCTTTGGTCGCTGGCAATAGCAGACAACTGGGGAACAGGTTGAGTCTGGTGTGTGTGTAGGTGTGTGTAGGTGTGTGCAGCAGGAGAAAGAGGGAGAGATTAAGTGCTACCATCAAACATCATTCAGGAGCTTTTCCAGGGCACCTTTTCTCTCACCTTGGCTCTTTATGCACAGAGTGCTCACTGCTAGAAACAACATCTACTCTTTTTTAAAACTGTACCTATTTTTCTCACTAAATACTGTGTAACCTTTGCCCTCGTGTTCTTTTACGATCCCTTAATACAATTTGAAAATACTTTATCAGCTAATGAAGGTTTTAGCAGTGCAGAGTAACATACTTGTTGTCATCGGACTGAAGTGTGACGCTAACAGAAAAGTGCCCAGAAACCAGTTCCTCAAGCGCTCAGTTGAGGTGGCTCCTGAAGTGAGTCAATCCCTGTCACCCCACTTTACTCTACACTGAAGCTATAACTTCTTTAACTGTGCAATGTAGAGTTACATGAACTTAAAGATCAATTTTATATTTGGTTACAGGACCGAATATTTACTGGAGTCGACCACTGTCACTGATCGATGCTGTGAACAACTAGAATCTGATCAGAAAATCGTCGTGTTCTAAGAATGATATTCTCACGTGTTGAAGGAGACACAGCCAGACTTTGACTAACCGATCATTCAGTCTGACGTCACTAGCCGTGTCTGGGCCTAAACTCCGCTGCAGGTCCATATATCAAACGATCACTCAGCATTACTGAGAGTTGAAAAACTGTCTAAAGTCTTTCATCTTTAATAAAATGATCAGCGTTCTGCTCTACCAGGTGTAACAATCGAGTTTAACATCCAGGCATCCATGAAAACAGAATTTATGACATTTAACGGAGTTAGAAGTTAGCAGGGAGTTAGCTCGCTAGCTTCTATCTAAATACAATATAGCATGTCCTGACTGCGGGGTTTTGGAAACAAATTAAAACGTACAGCTCTGTTATCACTTCCAGCATAAATGAAGACAGAAAACTAAACAGCAGTGACGTTTGTAGGGTTACTGAAGTTGGGCTAGCTGGTATATAATGATGTGCTACGTGACCGCTAGCGACACAGCTATGTTAGCATAATATAAACAAGCTAACTTTTTTTCCACTGGATAAAAGTTAACGTGAGTGTTCTCGGTGGTCAGGAACAAATGTAATCGCATGGCAGGATGCTGTAAAAGGACCAAACTTCAGCCAGGAGAACAACTGAGATAATCCATCCACAATACGAGGTTAGTCATTCATATACTGCTGCATGGGCTGGGCTGTAGTTACATCCTAAGGTTTTAAAAACTGAGCTTAAATAAATGATTAGCGGTAATAAAAGCCGAGGGAGGTCAACAGGGATCACTGACTGTTTTAGGAGCTTTTTGAGATCAAATAGAAGAAAATACAAAACATTAAACATGTTAACAACACAAAAGCCATATTAAACGCAGACTACTTTAGGCCCGGAAGTAGGATTCGTCACGTCATCACTTAATAATCGGATAGAGTTTGTGTGCATAACAACTGTAGCTGCCTCCACCAGTGTGTGAATGTGAGAGTGAATAAATAGTGGAATTGTACAGCGCTTTGAGGGCCCCGAAAAGCGCTATATTATTATTATTATTATTATAACTTAAAGAGTAGCCCACTAATGGGAATTTTAGGGTTAACGATAACAAATGATAAAATTTTGATATTTTAATTTTAAGTCATTGCATATTTTTCACAATATAATACAAATGAAATGGCATTTTGGACTGTTTGTCAGACAAAACAGACTATTGAGGGCGTCCTCGTGGACCGTGGGAACTTTGGTGGGCGTGGTTGAAAATGTACCATTTTGCAGACAAAATAATCGATAATAATCAATCGACTCTTGCTTGAACTGAAGCGATAAAACAAAAACAAGTAGCATATGTGAAATGCGAGGCAGTATCTCTTATAGCTCTTACCCAGGTCTTTCCAGGCCACGATACAGCAACAACATATAACCCGTCAAATCTAATGATTTTTTTCATTAGAAATATATGGAGAAGGAAAGACAGACTTTTTTATTTATTATTAGTCTGTTTGGAAGGCGAGAGATTATAGTTGCGGTGTCTTTTGATAGCCCATCCAGCTTATCCCTTGATATTGTTCCCTGCGCTCCACGTTTTATCACAACAACAGGGGTTGTCTGATAACAGGCCACTCCACTGGGAATAACAAATCACACTTGTTTTACAGCAGCATCTCTGACACAGAGGAGGAGGAGAGAGGAGAAAGGAGGGAGGGAGGTTGATGGAGCATTCAGAAAGTGGAAAGAAATGGCTCACGGTTGGGAATGAAGCAAAAAACCAGAGCAAAGCTTTGTTGTGGTGCAGATGTGTCCCCATTCACGTTTTGAGGTCTATCCAGAGCAGCAGAGACGTCTAAATGATTGCGGAATTACTATTTTGTCTCAGTAGCCACGCTTGTTCTAAGAAAATACACCTTTTGATTATTGTTTAGCCACTGTACCTCATATGTTGTCATTGAGCGGCTAGACTTTGTCTCTCGGCTTTTCTCAGACTGCATGATGTCAGAATGAAGTGCTAGAAAGAGAAATCTAGTTTGTGAAGAGGCCGACTGAGACAAAGACAAGCCTCAGGCACCGACGATCCCAAGAGTGGCGATGTGCATGCATCTTTCTGTGTCTGAGTGTGACTGTGAGCATGCAGGCGTGTGTGTGAAATTGCCTCTATGCACATGTGTGTGGTCCCCTGGAGGCTGGCAACAGAGGGAAGATGGAAGTGCCACTGATCATCAGCCCCGAGGCCGCCACTTGAGACTAACTTTCAACTTATGGAAATTGCACAGATATACACACTTGCACTGAGATCAGTGATGCGATTTTATGTACACGAGAAGAATGCTGAGCAACAATGAAAGGGGGCGAGAGGGATCTCGGTATCACTGCGCCTGATGTCTCTGCACTTCTGTGGGTGACAAAGGGGAAGAGCTGAGGTGGAGGAGAGAGGAAGAGCAGGGAATAACGGTAGGAGTGAAGTGAAGATGAGATGATTAAAAATGTCATGAAATGGGTCGGCGTGGAAAAAAAATTGAGAGAGGGAGAAATGATTAAAACTTAAGGTTGCTTCAGAGTTCAACTGTTCAAGTCTGACTTTGAGAGACTGAGAGAAAAATAAAACGAGACGGATGCTGTCAGAAAATCAAGAGAAATCAAGAAGCAAAAAGGCAAAGGCAAGTGTATATTAAATACGTGAAAGAGAATACCTTATTATGCATATAACATCACCTCACAAACTCACAACAACAAAGAAGCAAATCTACAGGCAACATAATCAGAGCATTGTAAGCCTGTAATGAAGTAAAGAGAGAACAACAGCAGAGCAGCTGCTGATCAGATTAAAGTGGAATTAAAACGAAATGACTGCACTGCATCAGAGATGATGACAGCTCGAAATGAAATGATGACAAATAACTCTTACATGTTTTTTAGCTAATGAAAAAAGGCTTTCGCTCCCTCCCCTGTTCATTATCTCTGGTCTTCCGTTTCATCCCTTTTCACCCCACTTCAGCACCATCTCTCCATTATAACTGTAATTTTCCAGTTTTGAATCCCGAGCCGCAGAGCCTGCTGTGCATTTCCTCTTTTCACAGGAGTCCTCTGGGACGATGAGACTCCTGTGTGTGATGCTGTGGGAGTTTCCCTGAGCACACAGAAAGGTAGAAAATTACAGCAAGCCTGGATGAACCCTCCAACCAGGATGTATTGCAGAGCTCCACACAATCACAGCTTTCTAGTATAGCTTACATTCATTACTCCTTTCTTTTTGCAGCAGCAGCAGCAGCAGCAGCGTGCCGTACCTGCAGCTGGCTCCTGCAGTGGTTTCGCAGCACTCTCACTCAGGTTTATTCTGCTGGATCTGATTCCAATATTTGTACACATCAGTATTCAGACACGCCTGTTTACCAACGGGTGCTTTGTATTAGACTTTCAGTTATCATTGTGGGATATTTTTCATGAATGTGATGCTAGAATTAGGGGTTGAGAGTGCTGCGCTGCATAACTGAAGATGTGCTGATTGCAGAACATAGAGAATATAATATCCTTCATACCAAAGTTTGTAGGAACAACAAAAGGACTTTACATTGATTCACTACCATCAACTTCCAGCAAGGACATGAGAGGATATTTGGAATGAACTTTGCTAAAACTAAACTTGATATTGATTCATTCAGTTTAGTGGAAAAGGTGCTGTTAATCAGTTTCAGCTGCTTTGGTGTCAATGAAAATAGCAACAGGTGCACTTCAGGGGCAACAATGAGAAACCGCCCAAAATAGGAATCGTTATACAGATCACATCCTTTCTGACTGTGCCACGAGGAGATACCTAGACCCTACAGAGGTTGCACAGGTGGTCCAATTTCTCATTGTCAGGTTTGCTGTGTCTCCCAGCGCACTCCCAAGAGCACAGAAGAGAGCTGGGCAGGGCCATAAGTCCCTAACCCATGAGCAGCACTGAGATCTGCTTGTACAGGACCTGGAGAAGCCTTGTCATGTTGCCTGTAACACTGTTTGGCATGGGGAGACTATGGAGGGCAAGATCCAGCTGCACTGGACCGGTGCAGTGGGCTTCCAACGGTGCATGACAATGCCCGAGCTCCAGACACCTCCTGGAGGATGAAGGAACTGACACCACCGCCTGGCCCACACACTGACCTAAATCCAATAGAACAACTAGGGAACATTACGTTTGACGCCGCCAGGCTGCGCCTAAGAATGCTCAGGAGCTCAGTGATGCCCTTGTCCAGATGTAGGAGGAGATCCTTCAGGACACTACTGATCATCTCATTTTGAGCATCCCCCGATGTTGTCAGGCATTAGGAATTAATTAGCACCAATCTGAGCGATGCTGTCGTCTTCCTCTCTGTTCATTCCCCTTTCACCAGCATGACACAACATCTGCTGAGATTTAGAGCCTATTATAGAAATGTATTTCCTTTTTTAAACAAAGTAAACAAAGGAGTCATTTTTGCACGTGTAAGGCGATTGTAACAACCTCAAAGTGTGCCTTTTTCTTTCTTGGCACAATTAACCTTACTTTACCCAAGAGCTTTGAGTTCTCGCAAACATTGTGCTTCCAGCTCCGCCTCTATCCTGTTTTCAAAGCAAAAGCTGCTTTTAGGCTCGATTCCAACTCATAGATGCCTCACATTACAACGAAACAGTCATTACTGTCTAGTTATTTTGTATTAACTATTTATAGAGATGAAGCATCCTATTTTTTTTTTATCTTTCTCTGGTCTCACCTCTCAGTCACACCAACCAAGCAGGAAGCTGCCTTCTCTTAAATGGATTAATGTTGTGATGGAATTGGCTGGGCTTGGTGAGGGTGTATGACTGATGGAATTAACCATCACAACGATGGGGTGAGAGGAGGTGAATGTGGGTGTTGAGCAGTGACTGATGGAATAGTCCTTTGCTAGAGGGAAAGAATAGATGCGAAAATGTGATTGATAAGGCAAACACTTGGCATCAAGGCTGAAAATAACGTAAGAGATGGAGCCACCGAGCGCTGGCTGCAGGGTCAAAGGGGAAGAGCGAAGCAAGAGGGTTTGATGTTGGGAAAAAACTGGGAAAATGTATCAAAGAGGAGAAAAGTTTGAAAACAAGAAGAGGAGAAAATGTAGAACCTTGGAGGTCATTGATGCGCTCTTATGATTTACAGAGGAAGGCCACTACAATGCTGTGATGGATATTGATGTTGTATGAGATTCACTTGGAATACACACTCGATGCGTGTTCTCTGGATTGACAAATCACCCTTCTCTGTCTGGCAATCCGATGAACAAGTCTGGGTTCGGCAGTACTTGTCTGACTGCATTATCCCAACTATAAAGTTGGGAACTAAAGGATCTCTTAATGCTTCAGTGTACCAAGACATTTTGGACAATTACATGGCCCTTGTAGCAATTTACAAGTAACAGGAGCTGTTTAGGTGTGTGAAAGTCTCTTCTGCACCTTATTCCAATAGAAAACAGCACGAAAGAAATGTTCAGTAAAATGCAGACTGAGGAGAAACATTAAAGGCAAACCCGCAAATGTGTTTTTATGGTTCTGTGTAGCCAACAGCAACGCAGCAGGTAGAGCCTAATGAGGAAGAATTAAACAATCCTCCGTGTTATTTGTGTATTATTAGTATTCTTATAGATTTGCTGCAGCATTTTCCCGTCATTGCACCTCGAGGATTCCAGATTTGTGCATGCGTGTAGCGTGGCTTGAATAAAACCAACAAGCTGAATTGAACAAATAAGAAGCATTAGCTGTGACTGACAGATGAATGGTCTGCCCGTTTGTTACGACAAACATAGACCAACACAGCACGTTATCGTTTCGCTCCATGTTTGTATTTTTTCTTAACAGCTGAGACTGAGATTTTGTGTTTTAGGCACTATAAGCTTCAACGGGAATGAGATTAAGGCTTCTGCTGGGAAATCCTCCCCAGATAGCTTGCATATCACTCGACTGACTTTATTGTCCCTGTGGTGATATAATCCCAGCGCACATCGACAAACACGCGCACACTCGAACGCTCGCTTGCACTCGTGCATGCGCACCCACCCACAAACATAAACCTCCTTACTGCCCTAACCGAGCGAGCCGAAGCTGTCCCTTATCTTTCTTCTTGTTGCTTGTTTAGAATTCCGCTTGCAGACAAAGCTTGATCCTGCTCTGTTCTGTTGGGGTGTTTAAATCCGGCATCTCACACGCCTTACCTCGGGGTACACTTCGACTCAATTTCACACTTGCCAGCTGCTGAAATGTCCTAATTCAATTTAGCCTGTTTAAGAAGCAGAGGCATGCTCTCTGAGGAAAGTTTAGAGCCCTCAAAGAGGAATGGTCTTGTCAGCTTCGGTCAGTGGCCCACAGCTGCAGCTTGGTGAACAGATAGCAGATCCCTTCAGGCCTGAGGTCAAGCACTTGAATGGCCAGTCTGATTCCTCGGTCGCACTCCCAGCACTCATTGTGTGGTCGATACGTGATTTTTATGCCTGAATATGATCAAATCAAGTGTTTCTGTAGATGATGCTTGATTATAATGAAACGCTTCTCTAAACTTGAGCGTTTGCATTATGACATTTATAAAAAGTAAAAAGCTGAGTTGGAATATTTTCGTTTGTGCTTCTCAGGAAGTATCAGGAAGCCCTGAGCTTACATGAGTTTTCAGGTTATTCCACACATCTCCACCAATAATCCCCAAGCAGCTTTTACCCACCCTGGTTTTATACCCAATCAAATTAGATGTGCTTAATGCGATTGTTATTAGCTGTGCCTTTCAATAGTCTATTTTGCGAGGCTTAATTATAATGTAAGCATTTACTGATTTTGGTTCATGGGTCTTATCTGGTTTTATTTCATATTTCATTTATTTTTTCATTTCAGCTTTTTTTAAATCACTTTTATGGTCTTATGTTATTAATTGTTTTGTTTTATTTACTCACTTGTTGTAGAAATCAGCTTGTTATGAACTGAGTGGCTAAGATCTGATAAGATTTATGCCTGGAAAACAAAGGTCCAAAATTCCTCTTGATTGGTTATTAGAATTTTAATAAATTAAGAATCAAAGAGAAAGAAACACGAGGTATTTTTTTCATAATGCCCAGATATTTGCAGCAGATCGTGGCCCCTCCCGAACCTCTGCTGGAGGCTTTTTTCCTGTTAAATGGGAGTTTTTCTTCTCACTGTCGCCAAGTGTTTACTCGTGTCCAACCAACTGTTGGGGTTTTCTTTTTAACCCTTTAAGACCTACCATAGAACCAAGTCCGCCAGAGCTTATATTATATTTTTACATGCTGTGGAGCCATTTTTGGGAGCATTTCAAGTTTATATACATCAATACAACCATTATAGCCCAAATTTTAATAATATGTCTGCATTAAGTGCATAGTAATTAAATAAATTGCAAAAAAGTGTAATAAACTACAAAAAAATTGAAAATCGTTTTTGTTTTTTTTAACATATATTTCTAGTTAGAGAAATTTAAGAGGCTTATGTCATGCTCGCGTACCGGCAGGCAAGGAGAGAAGGACCCAAAATGCAGGTTTCAGTGAGGCGAAGTAGAACTCAAAATAACCGCTTTATTAGCAGGTTGCCGGTAAACAGCGGACCAACTAAACTGGGAAAATACAAACTAACAGGCAGATACACACGGACGAGAAAACAGAGTACAGAATGAAGGTGAGTAGACATTAACGATGCGACAGAGAACAAAGGTAACACAGGGCTAATATACACACGGGAGTAATCAAGGGATGAGGCACAGGAGGGGAACACACCTGGGAGAAATCACAACTGACGAGACAGGGGAATAGTAAACCGAACACACTGACGCCAGACACGAACCTCCAAAGTAAAACAGGAAACCAGAAACAACTTACGAGGAGGCAGAAGACACTGCACTTAATCTAGAATAATCTAGTGCTTTTTATGCAGTTTTTGTAAAGCTATATGTGGAAGGAAACTGTGACCGAGGACAAGCTGATGGCATAAGATGTAAGTACAACTCCTCCGGTTTCATATGCAAAAAAAATTATTGCGCTAGCTCACGTGGTTGCAGAGCTACTGGGATTTAAAAATAGTTACGCAAAACGGAGCGTGCAGAACACCGGCTCCGACCGGCTTTAAGGGTTAATACTCCTACCCCACACTAAGAGCACCGAGTTGGTGCTGCATAAAAAAATAAAACAATATTGAAGCCTTTATGCATCAGTGCAGTCTGTGTAAATTACAGTTCAATTAAAGAAAATATATCAGCATGAACTCAAAGGAGTTCACATCATAGATTTCTTGCAGTAGCTTTTTCCTTCCATGTTTTCTACAGACAGTCTCAACTAAAAACTGATTATACACAACTTAATATTCAACAGTACAGCTCAACATATGCCATATTAACATATCCCTAGTTTCCCAGAGGGCCTTTGTTAGATCAAACATCAATTATGAAAGCTATTAAAAACCAGTACAGTCTGTAGACTTTGTTAACATTGTCTTTCAGTCACTTGGTGCGTCGAGAACTGTGAGAGCAATAAGAACTGGGAGAAGCAGGCAGACCTTGATGGACATCTGCACTCCGTTAAGAGCTTTTTTGAAGGATCATTGTAGCCTGAGGAATCTGAGGCAACTTGAATAGGAAGCGCTGAACTAAAGGTCTGATAGAACGCAATGTCACAGTGATATATACAGTATGTCCTCGTTGTTTACCTTAAGTCTTCTGTTCTTGCACATTTTTGCAGGAAAAAATAAGAAAACATTGCTTTTCACAGTTGTGTGTGAGCGCACACAACAAACAAGTCAAAGATTAAAATAATCAGTCAGAGACAGTTTGTTGAAGTCGATGCAGTTCACAAAGGTAGGTGTTATAAGGCTCAAATGATGGCGAGGAGATATTTTGGCTCAGTAAGAGGGCAACTGGATAATGACAAGTTACAAGCTAACACGTGTTTGTTTTGTAACAATCACGGAGGAAGAGGACTCAAAAACATGACACACAGGAGGCAGTAAATCCACATGGTCACGAAGGCAGGAAGCAAACAAATCGAACAATAAAACACAACTGTGATACAACTGTGGAATTTAACTTAATTCTTTAGAAGGAAAAGCTATATTACTTTATTCTCAAGTATGAAGCCAACCTAGACTTTAACCATTTAACAGGCCACTAATCTGGATTATAGCTTTCACAACAAAACTTGTTTTTAAACACATTTTTTAACAAAATAAATACAATTGTTGTTATTATTATTATTTAAAATGTAATAAAACAGAAAATTGGTTCAATATAAAAGCAGTTTGCTTATGTTGATAAATACAGGCTGGATTTGACATTAATAGATGCCACAGATGTTCAAAAGCTCTCCGAAAACGTTGGAGCATTTTTGCAAATATGTGATGTCTTGATAAATCGAGCAGATATTTGAACTTTACACAGCTACATTGTCGCCTGAAAATATCTTAAGTTTATTTTGTGACCCAGAAAAATAATATTTAGAAGTTTTTTAGCCGTGCTCCTCCGCCATTGCAGCGCTTACAAGTACACACAAGTACGCACAGGCTCCGACAACCGCGGGCCACAAATGCAATCCTCCTTTTCCCCAGACTACCCTTTCTGGGTCACAAAATAACCTTTTAAGATATTTTCAGGCGAGAATGTAGCTGTGTAATGCTCAAATATCTACTTAATGTAAACTTCCAGCTTACTTTTTCTAAGTTAAGACAACTCAAATAAATTGAGTTTATCAGCGTTTTTGCATAAAAAGTACTGGTAACTTACTTAAACTGAGTTCTAATAACAAATTGATAAAAATTGAGTTCAGCCTATTTAATATTTTTAATTAAACACAATATGAGATTTTACAGTGCATGTGGTCATACACGAAGAAGCAACCAGTGAGATACATTAAAGTCTTGACTGTAGAATGAACAAGACAATCTGGCAAGCAGATAAAGTAAACAGCTAAAGGTATGTATACACAGGTGGGACCGATTAGGGCGGGGCCTCCAGTTACAAAGGAGAGAAGACAGGAAGGAGTTTCTACTAAAACAAAACAGGAAACATGTAAAAGTTTTGAGGAGACTTTAAAATATTGACAATTTATCTTTTTGCGGTGCATTTCTACTTTTCTGTTGCTTCATCATAATGGCTCGTGCATAAAATGAGGCCGTTAACGATGCCATGATTTATGCACGAGGGCGATTCATCAGTAATTCACTTTAATAAAGATGCCGACATGCGTTCTGTTCATGCTGTGCTTGAAACTGTTAGTGAAAGTAGGAGCTACTGAGACAAAGATGTACTTATGTTCAAACAGGATGGAGGAGAAGTAACATTGTATCTTTTTATCAGCACTAAACTACTATTACACAGTAGTAGTGGCTGCTTTTATCTGCTTTGGATTTTTATTATTGCTGTGATTCATATTTTTATTTATAGGAATAAGAATAGAGCCTAAATCTAGTTCTCTATGAATACTGCACGTATGAATTCTGACACCAAATAATGACAAAATGAGCAGGATAAACATAACAGTATTTTATACACTGTATGGATTCATAGATGGCAACTTGTCTGCAATTATTGTCTGCACATCAGGAGTTATCGTTATTGGCTAAAGCACTACTTTGTACCGTCTTCAGTCAAAGTCTAACATTTGAATTTTGTCTTTCTGATGAGATAAAACATAAAAGTTGATTTAAAGAGAGAACCACCATCGGTCATGTTGCGGAAATTAACTGCATCAGTGGCCAGAAGACTGGATCAAGTCATCTTCACGGCTAAACGTTAGAAACCCAAACTCTTGCCGCACTGATGATGATTCTTTTTAAATATATATAGAAACTGCCTGTGGTTTTCTTGAGATGATGAGATAATTAAAGACTGCACCGTGAGACAAGACACAAGTTTTATCTTAAAATAAAAAATTAATTAACTCTTTGTCTTGAGATAGTGCTGAAAGAAAATTGCGAGCACGACTGTTCACGACTTCACAGAAATTAAAGTTATCATCAAATAACAAAAAAACTATAAATCTTAATTTATTTTCCTAGTCTGGTAACTTAACAAGACTTTGATTTGTTTTATATTTAGCAGTTTAACTTTTAAATCAAGCATTACATTGAATATTGTTGGATTAAATCTGTTGCCAACTCGTTGTATTCTGGTTATATTTCAGCACAGCGGTAACACATGCTTTCCCGATCCAAAACATGGAATATACATGCGTGCAGTAAGTTGCAGTAATAGCAAATGGAAATGTTGTATTTCAAGCCAACGTGAAAATAATAACAGGACATGATTTAAACAGACATTATTAACATATTTACACGTATATGCATAATAGCCTCCTAGCTTAATTGTCTCCTGGAATTAAGGACCCTGTATTTCATACTTTTTTTTTTCTCACTACCGAGTTCGTGGCTTTAAATATTCGATGTCCACCTGCTGGTAATGCAATTTCTGCATGCAGCAATGCATCTTCTGCATGCATGTCCATTTCATCTTTTGGAGAGGCAAAGCGTGAAACGTGTCTTTCTCAGGTTTTGCAGGGATACTGTATATTCCTATAAAAAAATGAACATTGCCATGAACATTGTCCTGCAGCTGTTGCATACTGTATGTCACTATTTATAGAGGAACTTCACCTCGATGAGGGTCTGGATGAACTCTGAAAATCAACAGTTAATGTGAAATGTGTACGTCCTGTACACATTTCACATTAACTGTTGATTTTAGATGGCAACAGAATTGAAAACTTTTGCTGATTTAGCAAAGTTAAAACTTTGACCGACTGCATGTAATTGCCAACTTGACCCCATTCAATCACAAACTGATAGCAGACTGACTACGTCTTTCTGCTGTTTTAACGCCATCCTGACGTACCAAAGTTGCTTTGAAGACTTCATTTAAGTGCAGGTGTTTGCAGACCTGGTCCCGGTCTCTGAAGCAACCAAGATCAGGATTGAAGGCAACATGATGGCAAGGTCACAGCACGTGGTTGCAATCATTTTTATTATGTCCTCCCTGGTGTGACTACACGTTGCTACAGACGTGATACATGTGTGTCTGTGAGAGAAATTCATATGACTGCAAAGTTTTACTTGGTTTAGAAGAAAAAGCGTGGCAGTAATCCGGTTGTTCAGTCTGACGTCACTAGCCGTGTCTGGACCTAAACTCCGCTGCAGGTCCATATATCAAACGATCACTGTGGCATTACTGAGAGTTGAAAAACTGTCTAAAGTCTTTCATCTTTAATAAAATGATCAGCGTTCTGCTCTACCAGGTGTAACAATCGAGTTTAACATCCAGGCATCCATGAAAACGGAATTTATGACATTTAACGGAGTTAGAAGTTAGCAGGGAGTTAGCTCGCTAGCTTCTATCTAAATACAATATAGCATGTCCTGACTGCGGGGTTTTGGAAACAAATTAAAACGTACAGCTCTGTTATCACTTCCAACATAAATGAAGACAGAAAACTAAACAGCAGTGACGTTTGTAGGGTTACTGAAGTTTGGCTAGCTGGTATATAATGATGTGCTACGTGACCGCTAGCGACACAGCTATGTTAGCATAATATAAACAAGCTAACTTTTTTTCCACTGGATAAAAGTTAACGTGAGTGTTCTCGGTGGTCAGGAACAAATGTAATCGCATGGCAGGATGCTGTAAAAGGACCAAACTTCAGCCAGGAGAACAACTGAGATAATCCATCCACAATACGAGGTTAGTCATTCATATACTGCTGCATGGGCTGGGCTGTAGTTACATCCTAAGGTTTTAAAAACTGAGCTTAAATAAATGATTAGCGGTAATAAAAGCCGAGGGAGGTCAACAGGGATCACTGACTGTTTTAGGAGCTTTTTGAGATCAAATAGAAGAAAATACAAAACATTAAACATGTTAACAACACAAAAGCCATATTAAATGCAGACTACTTTAGGCCCGGAAATAGGATTCGTTGTGTCATCACTTAATAACCGGATACCCATAACATCAGGCCTGTGTTTGCAGTGAATGTGCCAGAACACTTTAATCATCCGTTAATTACACCTGTGCTTTTATATCACCACTGCCAAAACGTCTGACGTCTTAATGTGACTTTAGCCGACAATCATTGCAGGCGTCTGTGTAACTGCACAGCAAATTAATTGATTTTCATAAATATTGCAATTTACATTTTGGGTTTTAATCTGTCATAACAAGAAAAAAATGTTAATAATTGATGTTAATGAAGGTTCAGATTCATAAAATGTCACGCTGAGCATTTGTAGCACACCAGCCTTCACAATATCAGGTTCTTCTGTGAGTAGGATAAAGGCATCATTAACATATCTTTGTTTTTCAATGTTAAGATATCTGTGGGGGGGAAAAGGGGTTGTTTTAATCTCGATTCTCGACTCTGAAGATCTAATTTAAGATTTTTGCATCAAAATGTCCATAGATGGTTTTCTCTCAGTCATAAGTTGATACGTATGTCAAATGGTAACAGTTTCAAGTTTGTGTTGAATCAAAAATCAGAAAGAGTAGAAACTTAGAGTGTTATCTATTAGACTTTGAAATTCCCATGTAGCCTTCATGTTGCAGTGTGTTATTCTGTTGAGACACACTGCAACATGAAATGCAGTTCTAGTCTCACAAACATGACCGGTACTGTGTTGCGCTCTCAAGTGATGCCCTCGGCGTATGTGTAATCAGCCGTGCACAAACACACTGACTTTGTTGAAATAAGCATTTGGATTTAAATCTCGGGATGTACCGAGCTGAATCATCCCTAACCTTGGCCTCCAAGCACTGCACCACAGCAGAAATTACAGTCTTCGGCAGAGCTTACAGATGCGAGGTCAACCAACCATTCAAACGTTCACAGAATTGCCCTGCCAAAAAGACATTTGCCTAACTGGGAACCAGTGGAGTGGTCTGCTGACATTTGCTCCGTGACAGGGAGCCAAACCATCGTGTCGCTGGCTCTTGATGTCTCCCCTCACTTCCTTCATGTCCATTGTGGATCTGTCTGCCGCTTCACCCGGGAAGGCAGGTGTTGGCAGGACGAGGACGGGTCCTCAAATATTTGTGCTCTTTCAGTGAAAGCAGATGTTCTCACTGTGCAGTCACATGCATATGCACTCACACAGAAATACTACGGTAGCCCAGTGTCTGGGGAGTTTACCCCGAGCTTTGTTGTCTGTCATTTGTTATCAGCTGAAAACAGGGAGGGCAGAATATTTAGTTTGGAATGTCTTCAAATATTTTAAAGCTCAATGTTGTGTTTCTATGTTTGATTCAACACTTAAAGTGTAGAACTGGCTCAGCTGGACTGAAATAATTGGAGATTTGCATAAAAAAACACATTTTCTCTCATTTTTAGTGCACAGCTTCAAAGGTGGGTTTCATGTCAGCTGCCCGTATCACTTGCACTTTTATTTGCAAAAAGCAGAAATTCTTTTTTAACCCTATGATGCCCTTTGTATCATATTTGCTACATGCGTTTCTGAGACCTCTATCTTATCAACATGATCAATACTTGCCATAATTTCAAACTGTTATGGACAAAACTCTCTTTTTTTTAGTCTAAAATTAACATTGCTGTTAACAAAAAGTTGCCAAAGATGGCCGATGTATCAAATGCAATACAACAAAATCTAATAAAAATACATCATACACAACATGATATAGCAAAAAACCTTTGTGGATTTTGTTATAAGGGTTAATTACAGAAGGGTTACGGGGTTAGGGTCAGGCATTTAGAAGTTTTTAAAACTTGCACGGTCCTAGGGATCGGCTCCTCATTCCCACCGGTTCTTCTTCATCCTTCTGCCACCATTCTCCTCTTCTTTGTTGTTGTTTCTTATGAATGCCATTCTTACGTATTGCTGGTATTGTCCATCACCCCAGTTGTATCATATAACACCTGCTGTGATCTCTCATCAAAGTATGGTACAATAAACAGTCAAATCTCACCCACTTATATTTTACCTTTATTTTTCTATATGCTCCTCGTAAAACAGGATTCTGACTTTAATCTCAGAATTCTGGAAAAGAAGAAACAAAGACGTGCCCACTTGTTTTCCCCGGTGGTCCAAGTCCTCTTCCATCTGAATGAACATCTGAGTTCCAAAAAATCTGACTTTTCTGGCTATTTTTGGATGGGGTGGGTTTTACAGGGTTAAGTTAAGGAGGCGAGGTCGACTTTGTGATTTAAGACTTGTTAAAGTGCGTGAGCTTTAAGGATAAAAGAAAAATTTTAATTAAATTGAAGGTTAGTCTAGCTTTACAGTGAGTGCAGGCTCGAGCTCTTCCCTCATAATTCTTTGAGTGTAGTTAAATTACTAAGGTAAATCTATTTTTTGCTTGGATTAGCTTCCTACATCAGACAGGAGCTCATCACACACCCGTTATTATTATAACACTTTGAAATGTGAGATACAGCCCTGTGTGACTGTGGGTGTGTGTAACAGGGTCTTTTAAAGAAAAAGCTTGGTGTGTGTGTGTGTGTGTGTGTGTGTGTGTGTGTGTGTGTGTGTGTGTGTGTGTGTGTATACATGTGGGTGCGGCTGATGGATTTTCAATTTCATTTCCTATGTACACGCACCGTCCACCGGGGCAGTAGATGAGATTGAGCCTTTACCGCCGGTTCTGAAATTGCGCTGGTCTGGCTGGACTCACAGCTCCATTTAAATGCATTAAAGCAGAGGGAAAGTGGCTCGTACATCAAGGGTTTTGACATGTGGCAGTAAGACAGCCCTCAGCTCTGGGGACGATTGGCGTTTGACATACTAGAATCTCAGGAACATCCATTACAAGGTGCTATATACACGAGTTAACTGATGACTAGGTCAAACCTTAGATTAACAATAGGGAGTTCTGTTGTGGGGAAGGCTTTTGATTGTTAAACCTGCTTCTCTTCTATTATTTCTTTGAAACTGTGTGACATGTTGCTATTGATCTTTATCGCTTGACAGGTGCTTAAAGCTATGAATTAGCTATTATCATCTCCTGTCACGGGTGCCGTCAAAACACAAGTTTGAAGCTGTTGTTGGTGACGGGCAGCTGACACGATGCGTCGACAGCTGCAGGTGGTAATGATGAGGTCCTGGCTACATACTATCCTTGAAAATAATATGTACATGATGCTTTTTAGCAGATGTGGGGTAGCGACTGGCTGTGAGTCAGGAAATGTAGCGACGATGATGGTGCTCAGGATTTTTAGCTGAGATCAGAATAGCTAAAGGTAAAGTAATGGAACTAAACGAGATGCTTTATGTGTTGAGCTAAAACTGCACATCTGCATTTTACCGCTCCAATCAGAACGTTGTGTATTAAGAGATTCCTACATCCACCCAAAGCCAGGTCTTTGTCGCCCATTTGATCTGCACTTCAATAACAAATATTTTTCAGAGGTAGAACAGATGACAGACCCTACGAGCCGCCGCGAGTGAGGCGTTTCAGTGAGTGCAGTATGTAAACTATCTGGCAAATGACAACCTAACAGCACAGAGGAGCAATAACCCAGGGTGCATGTGCAGTGTTGTGTGTGCGAGAGATGGACAGAGAAAAATGAGATGGAATCCCGACTGGAGTTGCCCACAGGCGCATATGCAGGGTTATTCATCACAACTACAGCCACAGAAAATAGAGGCACTGTCTTTGGCACTTTGGAATTTGACCAACTGCTGCTGGAAACAGGAAATTCTTTAGTTTGAAAATTTTTTAATGTCTGTGTGTGTGTGTGTGACCTTAAAGATGAGCGTTTGTCATTGTGTAGCTGGCGTCCCTCAGGGCAGACACGCTCATGTTTCTCAGCATTGCCTTGGATTTTAAGGCGGTATTGTTGGTTTCCAAGCAGTTAGTAGACGTTTCAGTGTGTTCATTTCCCAGATCTGCTTGGTTTGTGTTGAACAAAATATCCAGAAAAGTTAAATGTAGAGTATCAAAAGCAGCAACAAACACACTAAACACTTAAGGATACAAATGTAAGAACTCCACGATGCAACCCTGGAGCCTCAAAATAGTGAATAACATTTTGCTCTCTTTGTTTTTCCGAGTAAAGATGATCCTCTGTGGAACAACATCTTACATTTGGCCGTATCGCTATGATCCACAGCATCCTCTTCTCTCCTCTCAGGCTGCAGCCCTGACTTGTTGCCACTTTTACAATGAATATTTGGATATCATCAGATTTCCTACATTTTCAGTTTGGCCCAGCTTGCATCTAATAGAACTCAGTTTATGCGTCTGTTTAGCTGAAAAGGAATCCTGACGAGGCGGTGTTTCATTTCCACTCGAATGTTACTGTGGATTATGTACATCTGTGTGCACACAACCTCCGCTTGTTATTTTGCTGCTTTTATTAGATTTTTTCTATCTGTTCTTGTCTTAAATTTATATCTGTGTCTGAAACTGCAGCAACAGCGGCGGTCAGGGAAGCAATAATTGCTACATTTCTCTATTGTTACTGTGATGATTATAAAAGCATGCCGTTGCTGAAAGCTCTGTGTAAACAGGTGCTGTTTTTTCCCATAAAACAAAAAGCTTGGCTACCTGTGCAGAGTGACAGAAACCTGTAGGGACTGAACAGGACATTATCATGAATGTGGACAGACTTCACAGCCAAGAGAGTCTCATGACAAAATACAGCCACACATGGACAGAACAGGCAAATATTGAAACATTACACACTTGTTTAATGTCTCTCCTTCTCAATCTCTCTGTTTGTCTTCGTGCCCATTCCACCAGATGGTGTGTCTACCACCTCATGGTGAAGGGTGTGTGTGTGTGTGTGTGTGTGTGTGTGTGTGTGTGTGTGTGTGTGTGTGTGTGTGTGTGTGAGAGAGAGAGAGAGAGCGACATAGCAAAAGGTCAGAAATAGTACAGATTTAGGCAGCAGACCCTCACAGTTTTCTAATCTCTGAGCTGCCGGCGGCATATTTCCAGAGAATACCAAATTGTTCTCTTTAGATTTTATTCAGTGAACTTCCCCAAGCCATTCATTTTCCAGCACTGCCATTTACAAACAGGGCTGCAGGTACAACTGGCACTGATATTCTGAACCATTATGTGATTTCTCTGTTCACAGTCACTGAATAATACCACAGACTTGGTACTCCAAGTTTCTCAAAGTATTTATTTATTTATTTATTTTGTCCCGATTTTGGTTTTGTCTCGTAGCGTCTGCTGAAAAGTCAGGCATACGTTTGCACCTAGAAAAGTTCCACATGCGAGACTAGAGTCGTGTACACACATAGTTCACATTCACATAGTTCACATTCACAAATGAAGAGATACAGTTCAGTCTAACAAATGTATTTTTATTGGATACAGTGTTTGCACTTTAAGTCTCTTATAAAAATAAAAATTCTGTTCTCAATCTAGCTAGTAACATCCTTACCTGTTAAAAGTGGATAAACTGAGTGGAGTAAATGTATCGAATGTACTCTTAGATTTATTTACTCGATTCTGATTTTCTGTTTATCAAAGGATAAAATGCAACCTTTGTTACTGAATCATTTTTATTGCATTTTAAATAAAATGCCTCTTTTAAATGTTATCAATCCTAAACAGAGATGGGCAGTAACGCGTTACTGTAATCTGTAAAGTAAGGGATTACTATTGCAAAAACGGTAATTAGATTACCGTTACTTCCCGTACGAAAAGTTACTGCGTTACTAAAACCGTGATTTTTTGCGAGAATGTCTCATGACAGTGACGTAAGCGAGTGCGACGTTCGTGACAACAGCTGTGTGCAGATCAACAATGGATCATATATCGAGTGTGGGAGAGAGTATGAGCGTGCAGCGTTTAAAGCGTGGAAGTACTGACCTTACTTTGAGTTTGATTCCATAAAAAGTGACAAAAACATTAGTGTCCGCTGTGCGTGGGAAGAAAACTTCTTTTTACAGCAAAAAAACCCCTAAACTTCCAAACAAGCACCGAGTAGCTACGACGTAATGGGAAACTCACAGAGAAACTCGCGGATTCTTCCACTGACCGCGGCACACCTGCACCAGGGTAAACCTCCGCCTATGCCACTCCTGCTTTACAGGTGAAAATAGAGCAACAGGACCGCTGAGTCTTTGACTTTATTTATTTTCTGCTGTGTTTTACTTGCATCTATTTGAAAGACTGAGTGTAAACACAAAAAATATTTTATTTTATGTGCTGGAATGTGCAGAAAATAGGTTTAAATGTTAAACTAATTTCTTCCAGTCAGAGAATGTTGCATATAATTACATTTTTGCTTGATGCATAAAGTTAAAAGATTAAAACTAATAAAACAAGTTTTAAAAAGAGACTTTTCCATTTGATTACATTTTGTATGATGGATTATGCAGAAAAAGTAGAATTGGGCTGAGAGATCTATCGCTTTATCACCTATTCAGGTTGTAAATCATGTTTATAAAAGTAACTAAGTAACTAAGTAATTAATTACTTTTGAAAATAAGTAATCAGTAAAGTAACGGGATTACTTTTTTGGGGAAGTAATCAGTAATTAGTTACTGATTACTTTTTTCAAGTAACTTGACCAACACTGATCCTAAACGGGTCAAATAACCTAAGCGAACATTAAAATCAGTTGAATTGAGTTCATTTTTTGTTAGTCTCATACAAACAGGATGTAAACGTATTCCTAGTTAAACTTTAAGCAGTTGTACCAACATAAAAGTGATCACCTCTGTAATTAGTTTCTCTGATTTGACAGGTTCACAGATGTTGTGAAACTGGGATTCAGTGTGTTTGTGCAGTGACACAGCTGTCAGCAGTTCTACACTGTTTACCTCACTATGGATGTGGTTACAGTGTTGTAGTATTAATATGGGTTTGTTTTCTTTTGTATGCTTTCCCAATATCACCCTTTTTTTCTTTTTTTTTGCCTTAATCCATCTGAACATGACGGCTGTTACAGAGCCAGTGTTACGCCAAACAGAAAAGTTAAAAACTGAAAAAAGTGTTTCTTGTCCAGCAAAACCCAGGCGAGGTGAGAACAATGAAAATGAAACAAACGGACGTATCCATCCAGCACAAACATTCCCGTTGCTATAGCAACTGTCTAACACGCTCTTATTCACTCAAAGACTCACGTGCTGAGTTAAACACATGCTCGAGCACCACTGCCCACCTCTGGTCCTGTGGATCTGTCATTCAGCACGAAGGGCAGACCTGAGCACGGTGGGATCAATCATTCTCCAGCACACACTGGCAGTGTAAACCTTTGATAAAGAGTGTCGTTCACGGCGAAACCCCCATCAAGGACTTATTAAAGGCCCGGCGCTGTGTGATTAACGAGAGCACCGGCACCGCCAAGCTGGGCCGCTGCGGGGCTTAGATGCAGGGGGTAAGGAGATGAAAGGTGCTGTACAGGAGACAGACTGAGTAATGTAATCCTCACTCACACAAACATGTATGCAGCGCAGTTTGGCTTTTCCAATGTATGGATGCAAAACAAACTTAGAAATGTGTAAAGTATGCAGCCGCTGTTCTGGATAGTTCTTTGGTAATATCTAGTTAGATTATTTAAACAGTTACTAGTTGTGGTGTTATATCACACATAAAGAGTCACAGGTCACATTGTGCACGGACCTGCTTGTAAAAGGTCGGGTGGGTCTGCAACAATACGAGTCAACTCCAGAGAGAGTGCTGCATACTGGAAACACGCTGATATACTGCACTTAGGGAATAATAACTGTACCGTCTCATGCACCAGGTACTGATGACAAGCAGAGCCAGAGAGAAAATAAACTAGGCTTGAAGATGGCAAGCCAGGTTATCTCATTTACCCTCGGTGACTAAGATACAGAAGAAGTGTGAAGAAATCTGAGCGACAAGATGATTGAGAGTCAAATTAGAATTAGAAAAGGAGTAGGAAAGGGGGATTAGCTAAGTAAGAGGGGAGGAGTGTGGAAGAACCAGAAACAGATGGACCAATTGATGGTTCAGTGATCTGCATCACTGACTAATGCTGTGTCTGTCAGAGCAGAGGTGCTCTCCCATAATTTATATCCCTTAATATTCACAGCATTTCTTCACTACATCCAGCCACAGCTATATTTATCCTTGAAAGGGAGGCACTCAGCTATCTGCAAGAAATCCTCTTTTCTTTTTACCCTCTATGCGTCCTTCTCGTGCTTCCACCGTGACGAGATATAATAAGAAATATCTTGTCAGCATGTGCCTACAGGAGCACAGCTGGATGTGTGTCATCCAGACTCAAACATCTTATATGTGCTTCTGCATTATGAGCAGACCAGTCGTGCTGGCCTGTGGTGACGTGTTGAGTGGAAGCATGTGTACCTACATGGTTCACTGGTGGGTGTCAGCTTCTCTCCCTGTGTGTTGGTCTCTTCATCAGAATGAATGAAACATGACAGGAACTGCATTGTTATCTGGACCTTTCACTTTGATGATGTATAGTATTGTGGCATGGGCTGTATTTGTGTGAAGAGGATGGACAGGTAGCCTCACATTTAGCTCTAGAAGACTTTGGTATAAATAGGAGTTTGTGTTCGACTCAATGATCGCCCAAATCAAAATCCCTACACCAGTGTGCTCGACAGTTGGTGTGAGGAGTCTGTGCTGACGTGCTGACATGCTGTTATGCGTTATCGCCACTTTGGTCTCTTTTGGTTGTAGAAGATTTGGCAAATCTAAGCTCGTGTTCTTTGTAGAGAAGCAGCTTTCTCCTGGCGAGTCGTGCAAACTTGCTTCTTTTCTAATTATCACGTCACAAACTTACGGACAGTTAGCATTTAATGTAGTACATTGACATTGGAGTTAATTTTCTGTCCACTCCTGGGAAGATTGGCAGCTGTCTAGCTATGTTTCCCATTTTTGAGTCATTTTTTTCACAGTAGAATGATTGACTTCAAATTGTTTGACTTTATAACTCTTTCAGGATTGATGTGCTGATGGCTCTCCTCCTTGGCGTTGCATTAACATGCACCAGAATGTTCCAGACCGGCAAACTGCTGAAACGTCTGCGTACATGCAGGTGGTCGATTACAGTTAGTGATCCTCAAATAATCAGTGGGTTATCATGGTGGATAACATGTGTTCAAGAACACACGCGCCAGTGACAAACTGATCTGATTGTGCATTCTTGAGCAAGTTCTCCGTCTCCCACTCTTGAGATGATGTATTTTAGTCCTTCCTAGAAGCATACGGCTCCGTGCTTTGCAGGAAGTTGCTGGTGAATAAGGTGAAATGAGCTGTTCCATGAGTTATTGATGAAGCTGCCTTTGCATGAAGCTCCCATTCAGTGGCTCAGCATAACTAAAGCCGAGGGGCTGCCCATCCGCTTTACATGCAGCTATAACAATACACAGGATGATGTTCCTGCTATCAGGTGTCGGAGAAGATCGACACTGTCAGGGTGCATCTATGAACTGGGGAAGTTTATTCTCAGTACGGGGGTCAGTGTGGGGCTGTTATCCTTTGCTCTGATAAAATGATTTCTTTTCCTTTTTCACCTTCCAATAAAAATTCTTTTGTTTTCAAATGTGAGACTCTCAGCTGAGTTTGAATGCGGTACTATTAATCAAGTTCTCGTAACTTTGTTCTTTTCTTTAAACAGAAATTAAATTAAAAGACTACAAAAGAAATAAGATAAGATATGAGCTGTTAAAAAGAAAGCATTCAAGAGTTTCTCCTTCTCCAAAGGTCCGTTATTATCACCGTGTAACGTAACCAGTGTATTAATTTTATGGTTGATGTGGTAGAGGACTATTTTAACACTGATAATCCACTTCTCTGAGCCGCGCAGGAACGCCGTTGTATTTTTGGGGTATTTGACTTTAAATTACAATGTTGTGGGAATGCAGAGCTAATCAAGAAGCACTTTTTATGATTAAATTAACAAGTCTCTCAGATGACACAATTACACAGTAGAGTGGTTTTGAATTAATAAGACAAAACAAGATAAGCAGAGGTCAAATAAACAGATTATGATTTTGCAGATTTGTCATTGGAAGAATAATAGGTACATACTGAAAACTTCAACAGCTCACGGGTTATCAGCAATTATTCGCCTATGAAACCAGTAAAGAGAGTGATACGAGTTTTACCAGTGTTCCCACCTCTTTATAGAAACACAAACATCATATATATATCGCTGCTGTTCGCTCTTCTGATGTGGGTGTACGGATATAAAGACGACAAGCACCATCTCAGTCATCTTTCCTCCTCCATCCATCACCTCTGTGGGAAAAATAAGAGGTTATTGTGTGTCTACACCTCTGCTGTGATTGATCTGATCAATAACTCATATGTTCCAGGGTAGTTTTCAACTCAGCGCCTGAAGCTCCTGTGAGAAGACGCGATAGTAACACGAGTTTGAAGTTTCTCAGAGAGGCTGTTTGTTCCGAGTATCTGAACAAGCTCATCGCTGATTGACTGACAGCTGCTTTGCAGGTGTTTTCTACATGTGTGTCGTCACATCTGTGTGCAGAAATTCTCTTGTGTGTGTGTTTTGAAGCTGCCTGGATGAAAGCTCGGATTCATTGATCCAGGAAGGCGGAAAATTCGTAACGGCACGCTGAGCTCTCGGACTCGGGGATTTTCTTTTGCTCGTTTGTCCTCAGTTCTGCGGCTCTGCTTTTGCCGTTATTGAGTGCAGCGTTACGGGAGAGATCGGGATGGGCGTCTGGCCTTCTGTGGGAGTTGTGTGACCATGTGCGTGATTGTGTTTTTTACATTTGTATGAACCAGTTTCCTCGTGTCCCAGACGGACAGATGACGACAGATTGATCTTTGGTAGATCTTCTGTGCCAGACTGCTGAACTCTGCAGGGAACAAAGAAAAGGGAGACGACAAATACGGGGGGGGCTGACTGCCCACAGCTGTGCCCAGACTGAACAACAACAACAACAACAACAATCTTTATTTATAGAGCACATTTAAAAGCCAAGGGCATGCCAAAGTGCTTTACATAAAAGAATAAAAGAATAAAACAATTAACACTATAATATCAGAGTCATATAAGTGTGGAATTATGTTCACAGGTAAAAACCACTAATAAGAGTAAACTATAGCACATAGCTATAGCAAAGTAAAGCTGTACCATCAAACACAGTGATAGAGAACATAGACAACGCAAGACAAACAGAAAAATTAATAGAATAACTCACTGCAAACAAGGCCAGTATTTAACTGGTAGAAAAAGCAAGTTCAAACAGATATGTTTTAAGCCGTGATTTAAAAGATTGAATAGAATCAGACGCCCGGATGCCGATCGGGAGATTATTCCACAGCTCAGGTGCAGCTAGAGCAAACGCTCGATCACCTCTAGACTTCAAACGAGATCTGGGCTGAACCAACAATAACTGTGAGGATGATCTTAAAGCCCTCGCAGGAGCATATGAGTTTAAGAGTTCCTTAAGATAGCTTGGTCCTGTGTTATTAGTAATTTTAAAAGTAAGCAACAGAATTTTAAATTGAATACGAAATTTCACAGGCAACCAGTGCAGATCAGCAAGGACGGGAGTGATGTGAGCAAACTTCTTAGTTTTAGTTAGAATGCGTGCAGCGGCATTCTGGACTGTCTGTAATCTATGTAGAAGGGTAGAGTGGAGACCAAAATAAAGTGAATTACAATAATCTAGCCTTGACGTTACAAAGGCATGGATGAGCTTTTCCAGATCAGGATGCCTTCTCACAAGGCATTTCCCTTCTGTGTGTATTCCACCTTTGGGCAATGCCGTACTTTGGACATGGAGCAAAATATTACTCCAAGCAAAGCAAAGAAACAAACAGACTTTAGCACCAGATTTTGACTGAGACTGAGGTTGGTGAGGAGTCGGCTTTGTGGTTTTGTCTTGTAACTGGTGCTTTACAAGAACTCGTTTACAAAACTAACCTGGGGAGTCGTGCGTGAAAATCTTGGAAAGCCATACTGTGTGTACAGCTCTTGCAAATAAATGCATAAATTGTGCAAATGAAAACTTTACGCAAATATTGTTTTATGGGAATTGGTTCATACGTTAGAAACAAATTGTGTGCAAACAAATGATGAAGGGCTGACTTTGCCTCTACCACTTTGATCATTATTCAGTTTTCCACTGATAGGTTTGTAGCATAAACCTATTCGCTGGAACGTTCAAGACAATTCGACTACACAGCAAAAACAAGAAACAAGTTCTTTGTTTCTCGTGCACGAGGAAGACCGACTGGATAAACGCCGTTGCTTCGCCGGACCTCGGTTGCTCTCGTCTGCTCCCTCGTAACACTGCTCTTTTATTGAGGTTGCATAGGGTCATTAACATAGGTACACATTTGAACAAAGAGTACCGTGTGTGTGTGCGTGTGTGTGTGTGTGTTCCCTAAACCTGCTGGTCTGGAAGTCCAGCAGTCCATCCAAAAGGCACTTTTACTAAAACAGATATAGATGTGTTTGCGATACCATATATCAGTAAGAGAAGATATAACCTCTCTCATAACCTTAAGCTGTGTGTGTTTGCCAGAACACTCTAGAATGCACACAAAGTCTTTGCAGACTACTAAGGATCACACATCCTATCACTACGCAATCGATTATACACCTCTAAGCATACACTGTTCCAAAAATAGTAATGTCAAAGTATCTTACTCTATATTTTACAGTTTTGTACTGTCTTTCTAGAATACCATTAAATAAGTAGACTGTGATTTTACATGTCAAAGGTAAAATAACATAACATCACTGTAAATATAGTAAAACACAATTTACTTGTTTTTTAAATATATTTTTTTGTACATATGCATATTTAGATTGTAAAAATACAGTCAGAAATGTATCAGAATTTCACAAATATTTGTCTGTTATGTGAGAGAATGATCTGTTAAATCCAAATGTAATACTATGGAAAAATATATAAAATGATAGAAAATTAATGAGAATAATCAATAATTAAAGGAGTATTTGAAATATAATTGTGCTGAAAATTTCATGTCATCCAGGTCTGATTCAATAATTCAGAGGTAACAAGTGAAAATATAATTAATAGGAATAAAAACTTAAAAAAAAAAACATGTAAACATTGCACGGCCACGCTGTGCTAATTATATATTTTAAAAAATAAATGTAGAGGTAGGAATTGCAATTAATATAAATCTCAAAGTATTCACAACATTCCTGAACAGAAATAGGCCTCTGCACCTGGGGTGAGGGTGTGGCCATGAAAACAATGTGACATGCCATTGCATGTTGGGACACATAATAACATGACGCTAAGCATCGGCCAATGAATGTGAACTAACAACCACAAGGTCGCGGGTATGGCAGCACTGTAGGAAAAAATCTCAATATAAAAGTATTTTACTGCATTTCACAGTTTTGTTCTGTTCTTCTAGAATATCGTCAAAGTTACGTAAATAGACTGATTTCACATTTCAAATGTAAATTAACGTTAAATCACTGTAATGTAATAAAACATAATTTCCATGATTATTAAATGTATCTGTCTGTACATATGCATATTTAGATTAAAATACATTCACAAATGTATCATGATTTCACAAATATCTGTGCGTTATTTGAAAGAGTGAACTGTTGAATTCAAATGTAATGCTATGGAAAAGTATATAACATGATTCCTATAAGCTTGTGTGACATCACATAAGTATTATAATCATTGCTATTTAGGGCGATCGTGGCTCAAGAGTTGGCAGTTCGCCTTGTGATCAGAAGGTTGCCGGTTCGAGCCCCGGCTCGGACACTCTCGGTATTGTGTCCGTGGTCAAGAGTCTTCACCTACTGGTGATGGCCAGAGGGGCCGATGGTGCGATATGGCAGCCTCGCCTCTGTCTGTCTGTCCCAGGGCATGCAATTAATTATTATTTAAACCAACTGTTAACTGTATATTTCTGTACATTTACGTATTATGATTCATATTGCCACATTCCGTGACCTTGTTTATACAGTGGGGCAAAAAAGTATTTAGTCAGCCACCGATTGTGCAAGTTCCCCCACTTAAAATGATGACAGAGGTCAGTAATTTGCACCAGAGGTACACTTCAACTGTGAGAGACAGAATGTGAAAAAAAAATCCATGAATCCACATGGTAGGATTTGTAAAGAATTTATTCGTAAATCAGGGTGGAAAATAAGTATTTGGTCACCTCAAACAAGGAAAATCTCTGGCTCTCACAGACCTGTAACGTCTTCTGTAAGAAGCTTTTCTGTCCCCCACTCGTTACCTGTATGAATGGCACCTGTTTGAACTCATCATCTGTATAAAAGACACCTGTCCACAGCCTCAAACAGTCAGACTCCAAACTCCGCCATGGCCAAGACCAAAGAGCTTTGGAAGGACACCAGGAAAAGTATTGTAGACCTGCACCAGACTGGGAAGAGTGAATCTACAATAGGCAAGCAGCTTGGTGTGAAAAAATCAACTGTGGGAGCAATCATCAGAAAATGGAAGACATACAAGACCACTGATAATCTCCCTCCATCTGGGGCTCCACGCAAGATCTCATCCCGTGGGGTCAAAATGATCATGAGAACGGTGAGCAAAGATCCCAGAAGCACACGGGGGGACCTGGTGAATGACCTGCAGAGAGCTGGGACCAAAGTAACAAAGGTCACCATCAGTAACACACTACAACGGCAGGGAATCAAATCCCGCAGTGCCAGACGTGTCCGCTGCTGAAGCCAGTGCATGTCCAGGCCCGTCTGAAGTTTGCCAGAGAGCACATGGATGATACAGCAGAGGATTGGGAGAATGTCATGTGGTCAGATGAAACCAAAGTAGAACTTTTTGGTATAAACTCAACTCGTCGTGTTTGGAGGAAGAAGAATACTGAGTTGCATCCCAAGAACACCATACCTACTGTGAAGCATGGGGGTGGAAACATCATGCTATGGGGCTGTTTTTCTGCCAAGGGGACAGGACGACTGATCCGTGTTAAGGACAGAATGAATGGGGCCATGTATGGTGAGATTTTGAGCCAAAACCTCCTTCCATCAGTGAGAACTTTGAAGATGAAACGAGGCTGGGTCTTCCAACATGACAATGATCCAAAACACACCGCCCGGGCAACAAAGGAGTGGCTCCGTAAGAAGCATTTGAAAGTCCTGGAGTGGCCTAGCCAGTCTCCAGACCTCAACCCCATAGAAAATCTGTGGCGGGAGTTGAAAGTCCGTGTTGCTCGGCGACAGCCCCAAAACATCACTGCTCTCGAGAAGATCTGCATGGAGGAATGGGCCAAAATACCAGCTACTGTGTGTGCAAACCTGGTAAAGACCTATAGTAAACGTTTGACCTCTGTTATTGCCAACAAAGGTTATGTTACAAAGTATTGAGTTGTATTTTTGTTATTGACCAAATACTTATTTTCCACCCTGATTTACCAATAAATTCTTTACAAATCCTACCATGTGGATTCATGGATTTTTTTTTCACATTCTGTCTCTCACAGTTGAAGTGTACCTCTGGTGCAAATTACTGACCTCTGTCATCATTTTAGGTGGGGGAACTTGCACAATCGGTGACTGACTAAATACTTTTTTGCCCCACTGTAGGTAATTTCATTGTTTGATCACGTTAAAATGTTCCTAATCTAAAAGCACTTGGAAAGGCAGAATCCCATGTAAAATTAGCGCAACAAACTGTATTGTCATTACTGAAAATAACTATTTTTATGAGAAAGTTATTTTCTTTTATTTTACGGTAGTATTTTGGCGCCCCAGCTGCCGGAATATTACCGTTTTTTTAAGATGTTTTTTTAAACAGTGTATATGGTTAAATATTTCTAAGCATAAATGATATACAATATAACAATGTAACCCTGACATCCACCATAATCTAGAAACATTCTCAGAATTTCAAATACATTTTAAATGTATTTAAAATGTAAAATGTTGTAGAGAAATAAAGTAAAACTAAAAAGGTGCAGATCCTTCATCTTATTAAAGGCTGGAGCAATTATAATTCTTCTGTCTGTGTAGGTTCTCAGTCATTCAGGTCATGGTGGCCTAAGTCTGTCCAGGCTCCTTATAACTCTGTTAAAACACTTTCTCTGCTTCACCTGCAGGTCAGCATGTGTCCCCGTACAGAGATGTGGGGGTGTGGTGGAGAATGACTCTGGTTTGCTAACACGCGCCGCTAAGAGCAAAATAGGCCGGTGTGCGCGTTTCATAACTGTCTGTACTTTTGTGTATGCACTTGTGTCGTGCGTCCTGACATTGAATGTTTGCAGAGCTATAAAACAGTTACGTATATGTCCATGAAATGGAAACGCTAAGATTGTTTGCCTTACAGCGGGAAAAAGGTTTCTCTCTCACAGCATGTGTGTAGTAAAGACAGCTGTTCTGTATCTATACTCGTCCTCTATTCTAACATTTGAAGTGTGCAAAGCTTTCTGTCTCCTTTGTCTTTACATTTTCACTCTTGATTTCAGTGACATACACTCAGACGGTCAGTCCGGTTGTCTTTCCTTTATTCCATCTTCTGTTAACACCACACAAACAGCACTTTGTGTCACTTACAATTGCTTCCTTCTGCTCGAGTTCAGTGCAGCCTCTACTGATATTCACTTAACTTGGCCAGGAATAATTACCTGCCATTTCCGAACCTATTTGTGTTAGATATCGGACACCTTGTTTTGAAATGCCTATAGCAATTTTGCTAATTAAGCCACGCATTATTACATTAATTGGTTCTGATTAACTGGTTAATTAATGGATGCCACATTAGTCAAGCGTAGCCCAGCAGAGGGTGGAGTTGATGTTAGAGTTCATAGATGCAAATGGAGACATCAAGAAATTAGAATAAATGAGTTTGTTTGTGAGACCGAGGAAGAAAATACAAGGGCAGCCAAGCATTAAATTCAATTGAGTAGAGCCTGTCGATGGCAGGGCAGGAGGCCATTTATTCCAGTTCGCTCGTATAGGATCTTTGTCACCACCGAACGTGATGAATGAGAAGCTGAGAGATGAGGACAGAGAGAAGATGAGAAAACAAGTAATGCGGGAAGAGAAAAGAAAAGTTTCAAAAGAAAGAAAAAGAGACTTCAAGATCTGTTTGAACAAGCAGCTGGCAGGATGAAGTACAGGAACTGTTCAGAGTGGCTTTTATCTGTTTGTTACGTAAATGCAGAGACGTATTACATGTGACGGCAGCACAAAAAAGCCTCGGTGCAAATGTGTCTAATTCCATAATGAATTGTTAAAACCACAGAAATCCTTTAAAGTTGTGTTAAGGACACTTATCCACTGGCAGCAGATGTTGAATTGCTTATAAGCAACACAGTTACTGCTGAGTGTGACGCTTTGATATCCAGCAGGGCTTTCCGTGTAAAGACGTGAGACTGACTGTTACAGAAAAAATGCAATTTTATTCACGTGTCACTGCAACACTTTCGCTTTTCAAATGTTTCACCTGTAAAACTATGTGCACTAATTTATACTTTTAATCTCAAACAACTCCTCTTTCAAACCATCTGTCTTCTCTGTCCAAGATGTGAACGTTGGGATCCTCGAAAGAGTGACCTTTGACCTTTACATGCAGATGGAATAAAACTCGGTGGTCCATCTGCATCTAATGGACAAAGGTCACTCTTTCGAGGATCCCAATGTTTCTAATAAAAAAAAGCTTCATTCAACATGGACAACATGTTCATGTCTGTGAATAAGCCGAGCGACGCATCTCAGGGAAGCTCTCAGAAAAGTTCTCCCTCTTTAATCATACTTTCTGAGTATCCTTCTAGTTCAGGGGTGCCCAATCCCGGTCCTCGAGAGCTACCGTCCTGCAGCTTTTAGATGCATCCTTGTTCCCACACACCCGAATCAAATGAATGGCTTGTTATCAGGCCTTTGCCAAACATGATGGCATGCTGAAGAGGTAATCAAACCATTTGATTCAGCTGTGTTGGAGTAGGGATGCATCTAAAAGCTGCAGGATAGTAGCTCTCGAGGACTGGGATTGGGCAGCCCTGTTCTAGTTTAACCTACTGACCTTCACATTTACACATGTAAGCAAAGACCTGGAGCATAAAATGTTATCGGTCCATTTCTGCATCATATTTTAATGTTGTTTCTTTCAGATGCTCTACATTTCCATCAGATTTCATGAAATTCACTTTGGTGGTTTCTGAGTAATGTTTCTGACAGACAGATAAACAAGATCAGTCAAAACAAGGATTCATGCCAAAGCCTTTCTCTTAGAAACATTAATGCTTCAGTCTGCTGCGCCCATCGGCATTATGTTTTGGAGGTTGTCTGTTTTTCTGTGCATCCCTACATCTCTCCACTCTGTGCAATATCTCTGAAATTCCTTGAGTGGACTTCTTTATGCACATGAACGCTTGGACTCCAGAATGAGCTGACTGGATTTTCTGGCTAAAGGTTGAGATCAAAACAAAATGTATTTACAAATGTTAATTTGAACAAAATAAAGCTAATGTTTAAAATGATGAAGAATTAGATTTCTTATCTAAAAGTGTAAAAGGCCAACTCAACTCTGACCAGTACTCAGTGAAGTAGAAGTCAAGATTTTGTCCATATTTCTAAGCTGGTCGGATACATTTGTAATACTAATCTTGAGTGTTGATTGTAAAGATTGCATCGATCTTTTCTGCAGCTTGACTGAAACATTGTTTTACATCTTCTCTAGTTGAAGCAGTTTTCACTGTCATAGTGTTCAGAATTAGGCTTACTAGCCAAAGATGTGAACACGTAAGAAGAATTTGACTCATTGAAGCTACAATGTTACATATCGAGCAAAGAGTAGGCGAGAAGTAAAACCAGTTTGTGTCGCAGGTGTTGCTGGAGGCGCAGAGTGGTGGTGAGGTGCTGATTCCATCTGAAAAAGATCAAATACTCTGTTTTTTGTAAAAGTGACAACTGGTTTATTCATCTGATCAAATACATGTTATAGACAGCTCCTGTACTGTGTTTGTGTTGCCAGCACAACAAACCCACGAGTGACCTTTGGAGCAAAGTATCACAGATGCACTTCGGTCCAAATGAAACAAGACGAGCAATAATGTAGAGACGGAGAAAAAGAGATAACGGTATGGGAACGCAAAATGAAGCGGTAAAAGGAGGAGATGCAGAACTGACTTGATTTGTCTGGACCAAAGACAAATGTTTCATGACTTTGTGCAGACTGAGACAGATTCAGACAACAACTTCGTCTCATCTATCAATAACAGCTGCTGCTACTATACAAGTGAAGACTACAATCAGAGGATTCAAACTGAGAATAAATGATCAATTATCCACTTTAACTGTAGAAGTCTATATGCTGATTTTAATCATATCAGAGAGTATCTTAACCAGTTTTCACATCCATTTAGTGCCATTGCTTTATCAGAAACTTGGATCAATATGGAAAAAGGAACAGACTTTGAACTGGAGGGTTATGAATTCACATGAATAACTAGGCCAAACAAAGGAGGAGGAGGAGTGGCCTTGTACGTGGACAAATCCTTGAAATTTAATGTGGTGGAAAAGATGACGATGGTGATCGATAATGTACTGGAATGTAATACAGTTGAAATTTGTAAAGAATAAAGTAAAAATGTAATCATTAGCTGTATATACAGAGCTCCAGGTAGTATTGAGACATTTAAAGACTGGATAGAAGAAACATTTATTGAACTAGCTCACAGAAAAGTTTTCATTTGTGGAGACTTCAATATTGATTTGCTAAACCCAAATAAACATAAAACCACTGAATAATTTATTAACACAATGCACTGTATGAACCTATTCCCTAAAAAAAACTAGACCCACCAGGATCACATCACATTGTGTAACTCTCATAGACAACGTTTTTACAAATGACATTGAAAATAAGACTGTAAGTGGACTCCTGGTTAACGACATGAGTGACCATCTTCCAATTTTTACAATCTATGAAAGGAATCAATAAAATGGACAGTAAAAAAGAGTAAGAACAGAAGAAAGAATGAATGCATTTAAAAAAGATTTATTGAAAGAGAACTGGGGTGAAGTATATTAGACGTTAATAGTGCTTATAATGAATTCCTTAGAATATTTACATTACTGTACAATACCAACTGTCCAATAAAGCAATATAGTAGGAAACAGAAATATATGGACTGTGCATGGATAACAAAAGGTTGGAAAAATGCATGTATAAAGAAAAATGCTCTATACAGAGTTCTTAAGAAAGAGAACTAAAGATGCTGAAATCAGATACAAATTTTTTAAAAATAGATTAATTAATATACTTAGATTTAGTAAAAAGGAATACCATAAGAAGCAATTAGATATAAATAGAAATAATATTAAAAGATTATGGGAAATACTGAACAGTGTTATAAAACGTGGGGCTGGACAAAAGAACTACAAGTATTTCATTTGTAATGACCATGAAGAATACAACATGGATGCTGTGACAAACAGTCTCAATGAATTCTTTGTAACTGCTGGACCAAATTTAGCAAGAACAATCACTCATCCTGGGAAAGCACAGGACAAACCGGATACACTGACAGACAGAAATCCATATTCTATGTTTCTCACAGCCGTTGATGAAAATGAAGTTTTGAAACTGTAAAAAATGTAAAAATCAGAAATCTTTGGATTGTAATGATATTGATATGATCGTGGTTAAAAGAGTCATTGAGGCTGTTATAAAACCGTTTACATACATCTGTAATTTATCATTTCAAACTGCTTTTCAAATGAAAATAGCAAAAGTTATACCTCTACACAAATCTGGCAACAAACACCATTTCACAAACTACAGGCCCGTCTCTTTACTCCCTCAATTCTCAAAAATTCTTGAAAAACTGTTTAACAACCGAATGGAAAAATGAATAGATAAACATAAACTACTCACTGAGAGTCAGTACGGATTCAGATCAAGCAGATCAACATCACCGGCACTATTAGATTCAATAGAATGCATCCCAAATATGTGGCTGGGTTATTCATAGACTTGACAAAGGCATTTGACTCTATAGATCCTGATATATTAATAAGAAAACTGGAACGTTATGGTGTCAGAGGGGTCGCTTTAGATTGGGTCCGGAGTTATTCAAGTGACAGGAAGCAGTTTGTGAAATTAAATGGTGGTTGCTCCTTATGTATGCACATTGCTTGTGGTGTACCCCAAGGGTCAGTTTTGGGTCCAAAATTCTTCAACATCGTTAGTGACATCTGTAAAGTGTCCAGAGCATTAAAAATGGTTCTCCTTGCTGACCATACAAACATTTTTTGCTCTGGTGATGATCTGCAGAATTTATTGGAGGATGTGAAATAAGTAAAGTAAAGTTCTGGCTTGATAAAAATAAAGTATCATTAAATTTGAATAAATCTAAACTTGTGTTATTTGGAAATAGTAGTTTAAATACAAATGCTGAGATTCAAATAAATGGTGTTGATATTGAAAGAGTCAGTGAAAATAAATTTCTGGGGGTAATAACAGATGAAAAACTTAACTGAGAGCTCACGTAAGATATATTCATGCCAAAGTATCACGAAGCATTGCAACACTAAACAAGGCAAAGCAGGCCCGCAGCCTAATTACATTTGGCCCGCGAAGTCATAACAAATTACTATTAGAGCTGGCCTACTGGTATTATACAGCTAATATATATATTGTTTAGTATTAAGCTTTGCTTGTTCCATATTCAGGTTTTCAGCAAAACTTGTTTGAGTCCATAAGAAAAGAATCATTCTTATATCTGGAGGAATAAATATATTTCAATAAATATTAATGTTAGCCCGCGACTTTGTTCCAGTTTTGAATTTTGGCCCACTGTGTATTTGAGTTTGACACCCCTGTGTTAGACAAACATCACTTCATATTCTCTACTGTTCACTGGTTTCACCATGCTTAAGCTAATGTGCAGACATCTGGGGCAACAACTATAAAACATTACATTCACTTTTTACTCTTCAAAAAAAGCAGTTGGAATCATCCACAGTGCAGGTTACAGGAACATACAAACTCACTATTTTTGCACTGAAATATTGAAAATTGACGATCTAGTAAAATTCCAAACAGCACAAATTCTATTCAAAGCAAAAAATAACGAACCGCCAGGAAATATTCAGAGTATGTTTGTTTTGAAAGAAGGAAGTTATAATTTAACTTTTGTAACTTCAAAACAGGGACGGTTCGTACTACAAGAAAAAGCTTTTGTGTTTCTGTGCATGGAGTGAAACTGTGGAACAGTCTGAATGTGGAATTAAAGCAACGTCCAAACACAAAACAGTTCAAAAATATGATTTTCTCGAACTATAACGAAAGGAAAAATATTGAAATTAAGTGAATGTCTCTATCTAAAAAAATTCATGATGTGATAGCATATATATATTATATCAGAAATCTGTTCACTATTTTTATTACAGATTATTTCAGTAAGGAAGCAACTAAATATTAACTGATAACTTGGCAAAGGGTATATATATAATATTTTGTTTCTTCCTTACTGATATAATCCTAATTAGGATTAAATAAGTGTGTACTTCTTCCTTTCAACATGTAAATGAATCAGAACGGCAGCGATATTGAAACGTCATTTTCTTTACTAAATGTATGTTGTTTACATGTTTGAAATAAATAAATTAACCAAAAAAAAGTAGACGATGGGAGAAGGTGATCAGAAAAATGACTGCAGTAATAAATAGTTTCTTGACTTCAGTCACCTGTTTCAGAATCATTGTGATGGTTAATTATTATGCAACACAACAATGCACAGTGAAATTGTTCATGTAGTCCTTTCATGCCACAAATACCACAAAAACAGAGAAAAATGAATGATTAAAAAAAGCTGCTTTCTTGTTGACGTGTGGAGGATGAGTTCAGTAATCGCGCAGCCTGAGGACAGAAACTGTGATGGTTGAGCAGCAGACGTGTTTGTATCACTTGCCAGATGGCGGTGGATAGGGTGGGTCTCGTCTTTCAGTTCAGCTGATATCAGCTCGCTGACATCACCGATCCTCGGTGGCGTTCTGGGCAGTTTTAATCGCGCGTTGTAGAGCCTCTGCACCCACAGGATAGGTTCAAAGCTTCCTGTTTTAACCTTTTATAAACTCGTTTATTGTATAACCATGATATAAGTTTAAAAATTCCTTCTATTCACGGATTTCCCAGACGGTGGGGGGGCAGAATTAAATGAAACCTGCTATTGAAAATCTTGATGCTAACTGCAGGAGAAAAATGGGCAGGTGCAGCTAATGCACCAGCCCGCTCAGGTTTAGCCTTCTCTTCTACCATCTGCTTTCCGGTTTCTTCATTCACTTACTTCTACTTTCAGTATTCTGTTTTAAGCTTCAGCAGTCACTGTTTTCCATCCCAACAGGACTTCAACAGGCTTCATTATGCAGCATTATTGATGGCAAGTTTGCTCATCTACGCACTGTCATTAAATTGGCGTCTTTTTTGTATTAACGGCTTAATGTCTCCACATAAATTACCTGACAAAGAAAAAAAAAATAATAAAATCATGTGCCAGGGTTCTGGAGGAAAAGACATTTTCAAGTACAGAAGGATCCATCAGCGGCGCAGTAATAGGCTAAAAGTCATTAACATAACATTAATTCCTTTATTAGGGATATTGGAAACAAATAGCTTTCACAAAGATTCTGACTCGGAGCCAATCCACTGCTGTACGCGACAGGGAAAATCAGCTTACACTCAAGTATATAAAGCTTATGGAAGGCTTAGAAGCAGCGAAGCCTCCGCTCGCTCTCCTGCCTCGCTTTGTTTTTGCTGTTGTTCTTCCTCTCTCGGTATGTCCTCCACTCTCACGTTGCCTTTGTACTTCTTGCTGACTTTTGCTCCCATTCTTAGCCGCCTCTGTCTTCCTTTCTCTCCCTCTGTCAGGACTCGGTTGTGCCGTGAGGGCTGTGATTGTGTGTCTGTGCGTAATTAGCTGTTTGAATGAAGGGCAAGTTAATGAGATCAACTTCAGCTGTCCCTACATGGGAATAGCTCTGACAGATAGCAGAATTGTTAGGCTGTGTCTGAGCGTGTGCGTGTGTCATGTTGCCCCCCGGCTTCTCGCACACGTGCACCCGCAGGCTTGCACTGCATGTGAAGCTGTTGCACCACTTTTATCCTGCGTAGCAACATTTGCTTCAGCTCAGCTTCAAAAACATTTCAAATCCTTCATTCACTTATTAAAACAGTTACTTAAAAAAAAAAAAGAGTCATTAGGAAACACTTGGTTTTTGAAAAGCAGACTCACAAACACAGCACCACATGCTGGAGCGTTGCTAACAGACCATCTACGTCTCTATATGTCTGCCCATCTGCAGGACTACACCATCTGCGTAAAGTTACCGAGGGCTATCACTTTTTCTAATAGTTGGAAAATCCATTTTAATTTGAAAAGCTATTGCATTTTCACTTTTTGGATTGACACCCATTCATAATTCATGATTTCATTTACCCATATCTGTATTCAGTTCAGTCGGTCTGATGCTCTGAGGCTTCACAGGTGAGAGACCTTGATCAGAGGGTAAAGCCTCCCAGGGGGTTGTTTAGAGGGATGGGCTGTGCATGGTTGCCTGCAGTTAGATAGATAATTTGATGAAAGTAGAGGCTCCGCATAGCTTTTCGATTCTGGATTCATACCAAAGAGTTGGCATAAACAGCTCCCATACCGGTTTCATTTTGTGGGTCTTAAGCTCCAAAACTCAAGCAAAAACACTTTAAGAAAGCTTTTCTAGAATGATTCAATTTTAAGCTCAAATGATTCACACTGTATATGAGGAACTTTTAGGGGGTTTTCTCACCGAGGTACGCTGATGTCACTCTCAGGTCCTGCACACTGAGTAATGATGGAAGCTGACAAGGATAGCTGACCGTTATCTTCACTGAGGTTCTGGCTGCCGGTCTTCTCCTCTCACTCGTTACAAGCCGGGTCTTGTTTTTGGTTTAGTTTGAAGTGAGTCGAGAAATGTTATGTCAAATCTGTCTGTTCAGTATGATGCTCATTTACAGTGGGCATTTGGATGCTCATTAATTTATGATAATAGGTTTGAAAATCTGGATTATCCTCTGCCCGCCCGTGTTACCTGCTCTATGTGATCGCTGGAAGACATCGACATTTGTTACCAGAGCTCAGCAATTAACCTGGAAAGCACAATGTTATAATTGCTGGGATAATTGTTTGGAGGACCGTTTCATTCCAAAGCACTTCATGGAGTGGCACGCTGATGATGCCCAACTCTCTGTCAGAGGTTTATAATCATCATTGCCACAAAAGCACTGAGCTGCAGCGACTCCTGCTGTGTTGTGCGACTTGAAGGTGTGACTGAACGACACACAGAGGAGTGTGACTGTCCTAGTTTTACTTTTGCGTTTGCTTTGGTTTCTTTGATTGAACGATGGGTCCTGATCTTTATCTTTTTCTGAAAAACAGAGCTTGGCTGCGCTTGCTCTAACAGGCCTGCATGAATAGTCAGATTACCCATGCAGCTCAGATGGTGCAGCCTGTCCAGACTGGCATCACAGGGGGTGTCCATACTGTAGCTGAATTAGCGATGCACCACTGCACCACCACTAAGATGATGCTTTTACTCAAATCTTTTAGCATCAAGTGATTTTTTTTCTATTTATTCTTTGTGCCACCAATCTTCAAACTGCTTTCCACCATTCTCTGGCTGTCCACACATCGCCACCTCCAGCTCTTACTACAGTTTGGTTCATGTCCTCCGAACTCGACCAAACCAGCTCTTATGACCTTGATTAAATGTTAACCCATCCACATGATTGCTCCTCCCTGACATTGTTACACTGCCTTCACTTTACACACAGAAAAGCTCTTGTCTCACACCTAGCCGTGCAAAATCCATGCGCATACTGTTCACAGCAATGGTGGAATTTCATCGGACAAATTTACAGATTCTTTTCAAACCAATCCCAATTTTTCCAATGCAAATAACCAATCAGATCACTGCATTTAGCAACAAGTGCGCTCGTTAAAATGTGCATCAATATGGAATTTACAAATAGCAAAATAACACTATTTTACCTCAGAGACACACAGCTAGGTGCTCTAGGTCAATTGAAATCAATTCTCAGCCTCCTCAGATGTGGTTCCAACTCTGCCAACGGGAACTCAAACTGCCCCACTGACATCCTGATGTATGTACAAAAGCAGCCGTGCTACAGCTTCAAATCCTGGCTCAAACCACAGACCTGTCCCTGCTGCTGGCTCCTCCTGAGGTTTAGATGAACCCATAATCTGTTTCTTCCTTTTGTTGTTAGAAACATCAGGACCTGCTCATCACTGCGTCATGAAGACTGGCATGCATTAAGTTCTGATCTAAAACGTTTGGAATTTAGTGTAACTTTTTTTGCAACATGCTTGGTGTGTAATGGTCTTCAATCATATACAGCGGGGCAAAAAAGTATTTAGTCAGCCACCGATTGTGCAAGTTCCCCCACTTAAAATGATGACAGAGGTCAGTAATTTGCACCAGAGGTACACTTCAACTGTGAGAGACAGAATGTGAAAAAAAAATCCATGAATTCACATGGTAGGATTTGTAAAGAATTGATTCGTAAATTAGGGTGGAAAATAAGTATTTGGTCACCTCAAACAAGGAAAATCTCTGGCTCTCACAGACCTGTAACGTCTTCTGTAAGACGCTTTTCTGTCCCCCACTCGTTACCTGTATGAATGGCACCTGTTTGAACTCATCATCTGTATAAAAGACACCTGTCCACAGCCTCAAACAGTCAGACTCCAAACTCCGCCATGGCCAAGACCAAAGAGCTTTGGAAGGACACCAGGAAAAGTATTGTAGACCTGCACCAGACTGGGAAGAGTGAATCTACAATAGGCAAGCAGCTTGGTGTGAAAAAATCAACTGTGGGAGCAATCATCAGAAAATGGAAGACATACAAGACCACTGATAATCTCCCTCGATCTGGGGCTCCACGCAAGATCTCATCCCGTGGGGTCAAAATGATCATGAGAACGGTGAGCAAAGATCCCAGAACCACACGGGGGGACCTGGTGAATGACCTGCAGAGAGCTGGGACCAAAGTAACAAAGGTCACCATCAGTAACACACTACAACGGCAGGGAATCAAATCCCGCAGTGCCAGACGTGTTCCGCTGCTGAAGCCAGTGCATGTCCAGGCCCGTCTGAAGTTTGCCAGAGAGCACATGGATGATACAGCAGAGGATTGGGAGAATGTCATGTGGTCAGATGAAACCAAACTAGAACTTTTTGGTATAAACTCAACTCGTCGTGTTTGGAGGAAGAAGAATACTGAGTTGCATCCCAAGAACACCATACCTACTGTGAAGCATGGGGGTGGAAACATCATGCTATGGGGCTGTTTTTCTGCCAAGGGGACAGGACGACTGATCCGTGTTAAGGACAGAATGAATGGGGCCATGTATCGTGAGATTTTGAGCCAAAACCTCCTTCCATCAGTGAGAACTTTGAAGATGAAACGAGGCTGGGTCTTCCAACATGACAATGATCCAAAACACACCGCCCGGGCAACAAAGGAGTGGCTCCGTAAGAAGCATTTGAAAGTCCTGGAGTGGCCTAGCCAGTCTCCAGACCTCAACCCCATAGAAAATCTGTGGCGGGAGTTGAAAGTCCGTGTTGCTCGGCGACAGCCCCAAAACATCACTGCTCTCGAGAAGATCTGCATGGAGGAATGGGCCAAAATACCAGCTACTGTGTGTGCAAACCTGGTAAAGACCTATAGTAAACGTTTGACCTCTGTTATTGCCAACAAAGGTTATGTTACAAAGTATTGAGTTGTATTTTTGTTATTGACCAAATACTTATTTTCCACCCTGATTCACGAATAAATTCTTTACAAATCCTACCATGTGGATTCATGGATTTTTTTTTTTCACATTCTGTCTCTCACAGTTGAAGTGTACCTCTGGTGCAAATTACTGACCTCTGTCATCATTTTAGGTGGGGGAACTTGCACAATCGGTGGCTGACTAAATACTTTTTTGCCCCACTGTAACACTTACCCCTACACACACACATGCACACACAAATACAGATGCACTTAGTCTTCTGCCCACTCTTCTAGATTGGCCATGTACCTTTTTCCCTATTGGCTATTACCTCTGTGCGTTCATATCACTTCTGTTTCCTCCTTCCTCCCCTATTCCTTTCATTTCGTCCTAAGATTGCTCGCCTCCCTGCTAACACTCCCATCTGTTTGAATGCAAACATTCCCAGAAACTCACAGGAGCAGCTTTGAAGGAGTGAAGCCATTAGTGGACACTCAGCCACCACGAGGCACCTGGGATGAGTGTGCTGTGGAAAGCTAGATAACAACTTAAAGCACCAAACTTTGAAGTCTGTGTGATTTTGTGTGTCAGTAACTAAATGTGGGCAGTTATCCTGGTTGTGGTTTCTGAGTGCCAAAGCGGATTAGCACTTTATGGATGGTTTGGACTTTGATGGAGATGCTTCACAAGTTTGGTAAAAAGTTGTTTTTTACTATCATTCCCAAAAATACAAAGCAGTAAGTTTAATGAGCTCTCCCTGTAGATCTTTAGGGAGAACTCGGGATAGTTTTTGTTTGCTTTGGATCTCGCAGGAAGGCTTGTTGATCCACGGACACGTTATTGTGAATTAGAAATGTCGTCCTTTCTCAGATGGTTTCAGTGCCTTCAACTCTTTTTCCTGTTTCCTTGGTTGAGTTTCTTTCTAACCCAAAGGTTTCTTTTCTGACTCTGATTTGTAAGTATTTTCATCCTTTGAATGTTTAATCTACAGCTCAACATCTTGCCTGTACGTTTTAAAATCCCCTGTGTCGTGACAATGGTCACACGTCTTACTCCTAACAGAGAACTGCAGAAACTGACCTGCCTGCTCATTCATTTTCCGCACTAATCCTCGTCAGGGTCGAGGAAAAGCTCACTGCTTTTTCAGTTGACCTCACTGTGATTGTTAAAGCTGTGGAACAAAACAAGTTTGTGGAGATTTAAGAGACAACAGATACAAGCGATTGGGAGAGTCAGAGAGAAATACAAACACACGTTATTATTATGAAAATAATAACTGGAGGATAAGTCAGAAGATGCATGTGAAAAGGAGACACGGCGATGCCCGTCCACTGTCGACCTTTATTAAATTAGAATGAATTGCCCAACGTGGACTCATACGAATGGAGAAACATGGGTGAGTCACAGCTTGTGGACTGTGTCGCTCTCCCACAGTGGTGCAAACAGAGCGGTGTTGTGTTTTCCAAGGAAGTGCATATGGAGGGAGATTCACTTTGTCTGCCAGCAGCTGTGGCTCTATTAAGGGTTTGGCTCAATGGATCTGAGGCCATCTGCTCTGGACCGAGATACCGGGAGCAGAACTCGACATTGCCAATATTGGTAATGTTTTTCTGGATCTGACTCTACAAGCTTTTCACACTGACAACAAACACTTTGTGGTGTAGACGCTGACACGAGCGGGCACGCAGGACTGTTGCAAGTCTCCATATATTATCATGTAGGCTAACTTTAAATCACAAAGCCTTTCCTGAAACATATTCACTGGGTGAGTTGCTAATGATCCTGGTGTTAATCAGATGGCACACAGAGGTCATGTTAGTGTCATCCAGGGAAGGACGGATGTTGTTTTGCTTTGCTGTGTTTTAATGTGAAGTGTGCTTATTTATTTTTTATATTGCATGTTTTGGTTGCATCTGTCAATTTGTCCTGGAGAGACTCCGCCTTTTTCCCGTTTTACTAATTGGACACACCTGAGAGGAAAGGAGCGAGTGGTAATTTACAGAGAGTGCTCAGTGGCACATGGGACTGGTGGAGCTTGGCGTTCAGGGGGGAAGATACACCGCCAGCGACGCGGAGTGAGCGGTTCGACTGCTGCAGCAACAGGAGGCCAGATTACGCGTCTGCGGGAAATTAGAGGCGGCGGACGGGCTGGTGCCGATTGTCAGCTACAAAGAAACGGTTGAGTTGAGTTGAGTTGAGAGCTCTGCCCACCCGGGGTAAGTCTTTTGACTTGTCCCCTTTTAATGAATGAAAGCTGCCTAAAAGAGTAGTGACTGCCGCTGCCTCCCTTTCTTTAGCGCACCGGGGCGCAGAACACGGAGAGGAAGGCGAGGACGCCGCCGGGTTTCCCTCCTGCACCGCGTCACTGGATTTTTAATTCTTCGTGACTTTTATACCGTGGCGGACGCCACTGGACTTTTAATGTTGTGTTTTATTGTGTTGTCCCCTGGCCAGGGTTGTTTTAATTCATTTTATATTTTTAACTATTTAAATAGAATTTATATTTTAACTATAATAAATTATATTTAAACTATACAGTCTTTAATTCGTGTGCTTTCCCTTGGCGGCTCCACTGCTCTGTCCGTTTGGAGGAAGGTTTCCCTCCTTTAAAAACACTGGAAATAAAATCACCTTCCCTCCGTTACATTAGCTGTGGCTGTGCTCGGATTAGTTTCACAGTCCAGTTCTGGAGTGGGATCATCGCCATCGTTCCAGTTTATACGCACCGATGCAGCCGTTCTGTGGTCTAAATATACAACTTTTCTGTCACCGTCGCGGCGCTATGTGTTTACCTTCTTGTTTATGCAGGAAAGCTCCGTTCCAATAAAGAAATAAACAAACAAATAAACATAATGAATGAAAACGTATGCAGTGAGAGAAGCACTCGATGGAGGGTCAGGGAAAACATCCGCCAGTCGCCATCCGTGTGACATTTTTTTCAAACAGCTTGGTGTGTGACTGTTTTCAGCTCTTACCACAACATCTACAGTAGGATCAAAGATATCAGCAGCTGAATTTAAAATTTCAGGTTTCTCACTGTTGCTCGTGGTTCCAGAAATGTGTTTGGCAGGAATAACAGTGAAACAGCAAGAGATGGAGCCAAAAAGAAAAGAGGAAAAGACACAAAACCTCAGTTTTATTTTGAGGTGAAGGAAGAATTGAAAATGCCCCATGGATATCTTGAGGTTATACAAGACCAGTATTGATGCATAGCTCAGATTTCCATCCTACGGGCCTCCCTGCTGTGTGCAGTGTATATTCCTTCTCTAATGTGTCAGTATTACATCCATCAATCGCAGATAGATGTTGATAGATGGCATAAGGAAACATTGTAACCTCAAAATCTACCTTTTTGTGTGACTTTAATACCAAAGCATTTCAAAGCAGTGACAGTTAAGCTGGGAACGACACATCCACGAGCTCCCGGGGTATTTTCTCAACTTCATAGAACACAAAGCAAACGTGTGTTTAATGAATCCATTGTGTGTAAAGCCTGAAGTGTCGCAGTGAAGGCAGGTTTACCGTATGTGCTTTTTCTCTCGGTTCTAAAAAGTCAACAAATATGCTGCATTTGATCTGAACCGACATTCAAAGTGTCGTCCAATTTTAAAAACCCAATTACTGCTGAAGATCAAGCCTTTGTGGGACTGCGTGTGCTGCTGCACGTCAACGTCTACGACTGAGTGCTTCACTGTGTGACTTTACATGCAAAATCCCCATTTTTTGCATGTAGCAGAAGATGTGCTCTCCCATTAGCATGAACTGAATCCAATTCCTCTCAGCTTGTCTTCAAATGCACAGCGCAGAATGAATATTTGACCTCGCAAATCAGCAGAGAATTGACCTGAATCTTTTTCTTCCACATTAATTTTAGTCGATTTTTCCGACTGTATGGCTATAGCAGACGTTCAGTGTGCGTGTCTTTGCATGCCTAAATGCCTGTGTGTGTAATTACAAGGATTTTGAGTGATTTCTGTATTATATTTCCAATCCTACTCCATTGAGAGGATGACAGCTCCAATTCTCAGCACCACAGAGGACAGTTTGCGTCCGTGCCAACATTTCTTGTACGACATGTCTTGTCACTACAGTAGCAGACACAGCACTACGCTTTATGTTGTGCTTTCCAGGAAGATTCTCAGTAAAGTACACGAGTTAATCGTGATTCGGTCATATTTTTGGCTAAATGGTGCCACAATTGCTGAGTTTCATGCAAAATAGATTCACTTTTTCTCTTCTTGAATAAAATTAAAATGAGTCATTATATTTGTGAAAAGGGTTTATTAAAATAAGTCCAAATGTTCAACAGAACAGGAAGGATCCATGAAAATATTTTTCCTCTAAAATTGAACATTACTGAATAAAAGCCTGAATCCTAACTCACTCCTTCGCCCCTTTTCTCTTTTCTTCGTGATCATGCGAAGCAATCTGAGTAATATGACATTCTCCGTCACCTCTTTTAGCGACGTTTGTGTGCAGTATTCAGTTAGATCAGCAAAAGGAGAAACACAACCAGCATCACGACACGCTCGTCTGCCAGCGTCTGAGGAGAAGCAAATGTAGCTTTGACTGTGTGCTCTGCAGAAACAGCCCCACAAACTCACACAGATGAAGAAAAAAGTGATGTTGAGCCTGCGTAGCTGCACTTAGCTGCATTGTGGGTACAGCTTGACAACACTATTGTGCATGTGCTGTGTGTTTTGGGTGCAGTCCAGTTGTGTGTGTGTGTGTGTGTGTGTGTATCCGGCTCAGTGACGCTCACTGCTTTCCAGACCTTCTGGGCCTGTTACTCCCCCGCCGCCCGCCAACCTGTCAGCTCCTTGTCCCTCTTCCGTCTCATTTTTCTTCTCGCTTGGACCTCCTCTCTCACTCGCTCCGACTCCTTCTCATTTAGTCTCTCGCTGTGAGCTGATGAATGGTCCCCTGGTGATGAGGTGACAGCGGCTGTAACTGCTCAGTCTTTATTTTCCACACTTTGTTTTACTACATGACTCTGCAGCTGACCCTTTTACACTAATATCACATAGTGAGCGCTGTCTGAAAATTTCACTTCCTCTCATCTGCTTGAGCGAAGCAGAAAGACAGATTTGAGTCTCGGATGATTTGCAGTTGCAGTGAAGGGTTATAGCCTGTATGCTGTATCCTTTCATGAGGGCCGGTGGCGCCAGTGTCCGGCAGCCTCGCCTCTGTCAGTGCGCCCCAGGGCAGCTGTGGCTACAATGTAGCTCTGTGTGTGTGTGTGTGTGTGTGTGTGTGTGTGTGTGTGTGTGTGTGTGTGTGTGTGTGTGTGTGTGTGTGTGTGTGTGTGTGTGTGAATGACTGAATGTAGTGTGAAGCGCTTTGGGGTCCTTAATGACTAGAAAAGCGCTATACAAATGCAGGCCATTTACCATAGCTCTGACTTATGTTCTCTTCATCTGTTATCCTGTTTTGATTCTTTATAACGTTGGTTGGTCCAACCAATCGAAATGAATCCAGATGAGATTCATGCGCATACAGAGTAGAGCTGCCACGATTACGTCGACTATCAAAATCATCGACGACTGATTTAATAGTCGACGCGTCGTTTGAAGCTTTGTAAGATCCCAAAAGACGCAGGAATCAGTAGCAGGATTTAAGAGTGTAATAACGGACTGAAACAGAAGATGGCAGCACTGCATGTACAAGGAACCAGCTGCCGTTAAACCCCGAAGAAGAAGAAGCTGTGTCCCAGAATTCATAGCGCGGCCCAGGTCAGTTTCCAACAATGGCGGCAGCTAGTTAGTTTTAATATTACTCTTATTATTCTTTCTGGGTCACAAAATAAACGTTTAACATATTTTCAGGCGAGAATGTAGCTGTGTAAACCTCAAATATCTGCTCAGTTTATCAGGACACCGCATATTTTCAAAAGCGCTCCGACGTTTTCGGAGACGTCTGTTACCCACTAGCTCGATAGCTAGCCGGGGGCTAGGCTAACTAGAGCCGTGAGAACACCGGACTCCCGGCAAATCGTTTTCAAACCCACCGCCGTCTTTCACTACTCAGGTTAACACTTAGACCCCCGGAGAGCAGTCATTTTGGTTTTCTACCTTAGACCCCTGCGGAGTCATCATTTTGCGTTTCTACCTTTAAAAGCCGGAGAGCAGTCAGTCAAATGCTGGAGTCGTTCATATGTATATTAGGTCGTTACCTAGGAATTCTGGAGGGAGGGGAGTGGGGGTGAGTGATTGAGGGGGTGGGGGAGTGGAGTGTTGCATGATGTCTTGGAAGCGGTTTCGTGCCATAGTTCCAATTATCTGTGGGTTTCCCAGGTTTGCTGACCAGCAGTCATTTACCGATGGAACCCTGTAAACCCCCCGCAAGATGACAATTGCAACTAGAAAAATTTGCATTTCCTGCGAAAATGCTGTGTGGATGCCTTAACATTGAAGATGTCGGCTGAAAAAAGCTGAAAAAGCAAAAAACATTGCCCTGAGCAGGATTCGAACCTGGCCCTTCTGGTCTAAAGGCGGCAACTCACCTCACTGCACCAAACTCATTCACACAAAAAAGAGGTGGAGAGACTGACAATTCTTGTGAAATTAGCAGAAGCTGCTTAGAATTGTGCTGATAAGAGGTGAAATGGCTAAACATTTGGCAGAAAAGAGGTGAATCAGAAGAATTTCTGCTGAAAAGAGGCAAAGAAGCAAAAAGATGAGCTGAAAAGAGGTGTAGAAGCAGAAGTGCTTGCTGAAGATGGCTGTATGTGTAATGACACACTGGAGAGTGTCAAGAAAGCAGAGCGCATGCAAGCAGGGAACATGTGTAGCAACTGTCACAGGTAGGATTCGAACCTCTGCCACCGGGTCTCACGGCAGCTGCCCTATCCTCTGAGCCAAATGAGTTCTGGTCACAAGCAAAGATATGATGAGAGGGAAAATGTGCACTGTGGGGCAGAAGCTCAAATTAGCAGAAAAGAGGTGAAGAGGAAGAACTTTGTTGTGAAATGAGGTAAAGAAACTGAAATTTGTGCTTAATACAAGTGAAAAAGCTGAACTCTGAAATCCTGCTAAAACAGCAGAAGAGGCTGATATTTTTCAGCTACTCATTGAGCCAAACTGGTTCTCACGTAACTGAACAAAAAACTCTTCTGAAAAGAGTTCAATCAGCAGAATTTTGCTGAAAATAGTTTTTTTTCTGAAAACAGCAGAAAAAACTGAAAATTTTGCTGAAAAGAGTTGAATGAGCAGAATTTCTGCTGAGAAGAGGTTTTTGCTGAAAACAGCTGAAAAGCTGGTATTTGTGCTGAAAAGTGGTGAAAAAACTGAAAATTGTGTTGAAAAGGGGTGAAAAAGCTGAAATTTGTGTTGAAAAGAGTTAACAAAGTTTAACTGTTGACTGAAAGAAATGTTGCCATAAGCGGGATTTGAACCCAGGCCTCCCAGTCTGAGAACGGACGCTTATCTCACTGAGCTAAAACACAGCTCAGTCCAGCATGCAAAATCAGTGAGGCCATTGATAATGTGTTCCATTCATTTCAATGGTCAAAAGTGATAACACACATCAGCAGAAATAGCAGAATTTTTTAAAGTTTAAACATAGTATTTCTGCTAAAACTTAGTATTTATACTAAATAATATTTTTTTCCTGCCAAATCATAGCATTTGTGCTGGAACACAGAAAATTCTGCCAAATCCTACAATTTGTGCTAAAACATTATTTATGATTTAGCAGAAACACTGGGACTCGGTAGAAATAGTATGATTTACATGAAATACTTTGACTTAGGAGAAGTACTACAATCTAGGAAAAAAGTACTATAGCATAGCAGAAATTCTATCATTGAGCAGAATTACTAGGATTTAGAAGAAATACTAAGATTTGGCACAAACACTGATGTGGCTCAAGAACCTTTATTGTGCAGTTATACTGTGATTTGGAAGAAATACTATGCTTTGGCACAAATACTATGATTTGGAAGAAATACTATGTTTTAGCACAAACACTGATGTGGCTCAAGAACCTATATTGTGCAGTTATATTGTTATTTGGAAGAAATACTATGCTTTGGCACAAATACTATGATTTGGAAGAAATACTGTGTTTTAGCACAAATACTATGATTTGGCTCAAATACTATGATTTACCAGTAATACTATGTTTTGGTACAAATACTACACTTTGTCACAAATATTATAATTGAGTACAAGTACTATACGTTTACAGAAATACTATGATTTAGCAGAAATGCAATGTTTTTGCAGAAACACTGTAATTTCGCTTAAATATTATGAAATAGCAGTAATACTATGATTTGGCAGAAATACTACTTTTTAGCACAAATACTATTGTACAGAATGGTGTACGTCAGTTTAATGCTGGGTGGTGCTGCAATAGTAACTATCCTCGGTCAGAAGGAGAGGCTGACATCCAGGGATTAGATTACCACAGGTGGAGTTTATTGGCGGTCAGATGGATGGTACAGGGAGGTATGGCATACAGTAGGAGGATGTGGAGAGGTGATATGGTGTGGTTTCTATGATTAAGAAAACTGGCAACAAATTCCTCCACTACAAATCAGTCTGATACCACTTCTTACAGGGTTCACGTTTATTACTAAGGCACTACCCAAAAGGCGCCACAAGAGGGCACTCCAACACAAGAGATGACCTATTTACACTGTAAACACCCCCTACTTAGCCACTACATACTACAGTGATATTACAGTATACAAATTCACACAAATACTATGATTTGGCAGTAATACTATGACTTAGTAGTAATACTATAACATAACAGTTCAATGTTCTTGCACAAATGCCACAATATGGCAGAAATACTATGTTTTAGCACAAATACTGTGATTTGGTATAAATACTACGATTTGGCACAAATACTATATTCCGCAGATACACTATAACATAACAGATATTCTACGACTTAGTAGTAATACTATATCATAACAGAATTATTAATTGGGCACAAATACCACAATTTGGCAAAAATACTATGATTGGGTACAAATACTATGATTTGGCAATAATACTGCATTTTAACACAACTACTGAGATTTGATTGAAATACTATGATTTTGAAGAAATACTATTACTCCATACAAATACAATGCTTTGGGACAAATACTATGTTTTGGTTCCAATACTATGATGTGCAACAAATACTATGAATTGGCACAAGTACTATGATTTAGTACAAATACTATGATTTGGCAGAAATACTATGCCTTAGTAGTAATACTATAACATAAGAGATATACTATGGTTTTGCAGACATACTATGTTTTTGCACAAATACCATGATTTGGCACAAATGCTATGATTTAGCAGAAATACTATGAATGGGTACAAATACTATGATTTGGCAATAATACTCCGTTTTAACAACAACTACTGAGATTTGATTGAAATACTATGACTCCATACAAATACGATGCTTTGGCACAAATACTATGTTTTGGCAGAAATACTATGACTTAGTAGTAATACTATAACATAACAGATTTCCTAAAAAAAACTATTAAATTGCAGTAATTCTATGACTTGGCAGAGATACTACGTTTTAGCACAAATACTATAACAACGCAGAAATACTATGACTTAGTAGTAATACTATAACATAACAGTTCAATGTTCTTGCACAAATAAAACAATATGGCAGAAATACTATGTTTTAGCACAAATACTGTGATTTGGTATAAATACTATGATTTGGCACACATACTATATTCCGCAGATACACTATAACATAACAGATATTCTACGACTTAGTAGTAATACTATAACATAACAGAATTATTAACACTTAGACCCCCGGAGAGCAGTCATTTTGGTTTTCTACCTTAGACCCCCGCGGAGTCATCATTTTGCGTTTCTACCTTTAAAAGCCGGAGAGCAGTCAGTCAAATGCTGGAGTCATTCATATGTATATTGGGTCGTTACCTAGGAATTCTGGAGGGAGGGGAGTGGGGGTGAGTGATTGAGGGGGTGGGGGAGCTGCTAAAAGCGGTGAGCTTCCTTTTGTGTTTCATCTTGATGCATTCTCAATCATCCAGGGAAACAAATCTCCAAAAGTCACCAACTTGGAGTGTTTCAGTTTGCCATCTTGGGGAGAAATCAACACACATGGGTGTATGTCCTTTGTTGCTGACATTTATTGATAAAAACAGTACAAAAAACCAACCATTTGTACACATATTTACAAATAATTCAACATTGTCAGCAATCACTCACAATCCTGGCACTGCCATGGTACCTGTAGTCTGCATTTACGACATGTGTACCTGTAGCAGTGAACACATCGCACAGTGGCCTGATTTATCTTGCATTTGTGTTTGACCTGACACGTGGCTCTTTTTCCAGGGCTCGGTGTGGAGGGTTCTGCCCGAAGCAACTGATCTTTTCTTGCCTTCTTCGCAGCTACATGAGAGTGAGCCAACTCTGTTGCAAGCGCCACCAGGAAGTCCACCCGTCTTTCCTTCGTCCCGGTGCATGCTTGATACAGCACATGTGCATTCAGTGCTGCCATGTCAATCATGTTATAAAACACGGCGACTGGCCAGCGCCGTGTTCCTTTGCGGACAGTGTACTCCAGAACCATCTGGTCAATCACATCCACGCCACACTTTGTTTTGTTGTAAAGGGTGACAGTGTTTGGTGAACCACGCTGTGCATGCTGCTAAGAATATAGACTGTCTTCTTCCGTTTGGCCGCATACGCCGTCAGCGTGGCAGCAGAGATTGAAAACACCTAAGAAATAAGATAAATTGTTATTTTCATAGCCCTTTTACACACAATGAAACACATAAACATAGAACCACAAAAGACCTGCAACATACCTGAGTGGTGAATTCATTGCGATCTGTTGCGATCTGCAGCAAACTTGTCAGTCTTTGCTCGATCACAGCGGGTGGACTTGTCATCAAAGCGTAGGTGTTGCATGATGTTTTGGAAGCGGTTTCGTGCCATAGTTCCAATTATCTGTGGGTTTCCCAGGTTTGCTGACCAGCAGTCATTTACCGATGGAAGCCTGCAAACCCCCCGCAAGATCACAATTGCAATAAATGCCATTAGTTCAGGGAGGTCCATGAACCAATGAACATGCTCCGTTTGCTGTGCATGTTGAATAGTCCATTCTTGAATGCTACAAAGCATGTCAAGAGTGACGAAACACAGGAAGCTCTGAAGGCGACTCGAGATACTTCTCCTGGCCTTAGCCGTTGGCTCTCCATCTGCAGCGTACGCTTCTATTGGGGTGAAAGGGAGACAGGTCCCCACATGTTCTTCACGCCACACTGTGCCATCTTTCGCTGTCTCAGTCCCCAAACAAGGTCTCTTTTTCGGTGGAGAAGCAGTCTCCTCATCTGCAGTGTGAACAAATTCAAATTGTGAGCAAAATGGGAAGGTCAAACAAAATCACAAATGCATGCATAGATACTAATTATAATTCCAGTATCTCCTCCTCTGTATCAGAATAATGTCTGAAATATCTTACTTACTAACTACATCCACTTACTTGTTTGAAATGAAAAAGGAAATAACATGAAATGAAACTAACCGGAAGACTGATCAGACAGCTCTGAGTCCGAATCCGGCTGAACTGCTAGGTCTTCTCCATCCGAGTCACAAGGGTCGACTTCCGTCAGGATCATTTCCAAGGCCTGCTGAGTGGTGAGTCTTCTCTGCATTTTCTTTCCTTGGAGAGGAGGTCCGTACACCAGAGGCAGTGCCAGGATTGTGAGTGATTGCTGACAATGTTGAATTATTTGTAAATATGTGTACAAATGGTTGGTTTTTTGTACTGTTTTTATCAATAAATGTCAGCAACAAAGGACCTACACCCATGTGTGTTGATTTCTCCCCAAGATGGCAAACTGAAACACTCCAAGTTGGTGACTTTTGGAGATTTGTTTCCCTGGATGATTGAGAATGCATCAAGATGAAACACAAAAGGAAGCTCACCGCTTTTAGCAGCTCCCCCACCCCCTCAATCACTCACCCCCACTCCCCTCCCTCCAGAATTCCTAGGTAACGACCCAATATACTTATGAATGACTAGCCAATTTAGCTTCCACTTCCACCATTTGACTGCTCTCGGGTTTTATAGGTAGAAAGGTAGAAGCCTGGGGATGCTAGTGTTAATTGGGCACAAATACCACGATTTGGCAAAAATGCCATGATTCAGCACAAATACGATGACATGGCAAAAATACTATGATTGGGTACAAATACTATGATTTGGCAATAATACTGCATTTTAACACAACTACTGAGATTTGATTGAAATACTATGATTTAGAAGAAATACTATTACTCCATACAAATACGATGCTTTGGGACAAATACTATGTTTTGGTTCCAATACTATGATGTGCAACAAATACTACGATTTGGCACAAGTACTATGCCTTAGTAGTAATACTATAACATAAGAGATATACTATGGTTTTTCAGACATACTATGTTTTTGCACAAATACCATGATTTGGCACAAATGCTATGATTTAGCAGAAATACTATGATTGGGTACAAATACTATGATTTGGCAATAATTCTGCGTTTTAACAACAACTACTGAGATTTGTTTGAAATACTATGATTTAGAAGAAATACTATGACTCCATACAAATACAATGCTTTGGAACAAATACTATGATTTGGCACAAGTACTATCATTCAGTACAAATACTATGATTGGGCAGAAGTACTATGTTTCAGTAGAAATACTATGATTTGGCAGGAATACTCTGATTTAGCAGAAATACTATGTTTTAACATAAATACTATCTTTTGGCAGAAATTCCTGCTAAAAAGGACTATTTCTGCTTTTTAGCAGAAATACTGTAATTTGGCATAAATACTATAATTTGGGATAAATACTATGATTTGGCACATATAATATATTCAGCACATATATTATAAAATAACAGAAATATTATGATTTGGCCTCAAAACCATGATTTTGCACAAATACCATGATTTTGCAAAAATACTATGATTTAGCAAAAATACTATGATTTAGCAGAAGTACTAAGATGTAGCAGAAGTACTTTGTTTTAGCAGAAATACTATGATTGAGGAGTAATACCTAAACATTGGAGAAATATTGATACACAGACACACATACACAGAGAATAAAGGGAACAGGAGCTGTTGAGAGTCTGGGCTTGGTATATGTAGGTCAGTTAAATTAGCTGCACCTGCTGTAGTCAGCCCTTACACACGCAGGCACAGAGAGAGGTGTGAGTTTTCTTCAGTGTATTTCTGACATTCAGGATTCCCCTCGAACAAATGGCCATAATTTCCTAACTGTAGAGGCTAGAATGGTCATTCAGACATTGTTTTGTTCAGAAGAGATGGGGGAATCTTCAGGTCTTCATAATTCAGAGATAAAATATAAATTATTAAAGATATATGACTTGTAATACACTGTAACTCAGTAGAGGCGAAGCAAAAACTGCCTTGACTTGCCCTCAAACAACGCTTTGTAACTCGAAATCTATTTGGAGTATCGATATCATTCTTTCACCATAAGAGACAGCAGGCTTTGGTGAACAGTCATGGACATTTTCAGGTCTCTGTGGAAATCCAAAAAAAAGTTATGACGAGAGAAAAAAGTGGTTCATTTCCAGGGTTTGAAATCTGAAGAAATCTGAGCGAAGGACAAATTTCCTACCCTCAAACAAGTCCAACTCATTTCAGAACGGTAATAGGTGAGAAAGAAATTCTTGAATTGTGAGCGTCAGGGGTGTCTGAAGATATTCGGGGACAAGCCTCATGTCTTAACTTTGCTTTGTTAAGGAGATATGACGATTCGAATATGCCTCTCATTACAGAAATCCAGCCGTGATTTTGAACAAACTCTCCATTGACTTTATATGGAGAGTTTTCCGACATTGTGTTGGTCTGAGGAGATTTGCCAAAATTCTATAAATCCCACAACAATGATAGTGACATTTTCTGAAAGCCAGCAAAAATACCTACGTTTTGATGTATAATTTGTGGAAGTTGAGTGAAAATTGAGCAAGTAGCAAGAAGTTGTTTGGATATGAAGAGAAAATTCAAACAGTTTCACTGTCCCCTCTGAGTTAATTGCATAGCAACCATAGCAACGCGTGTATTTTCTGAAAAATCACAATTTTGCAACTGAAAACTCAAAGAGGGATAAGATTAAAACGGTAGAAGATCTGAAAAAGCTGAATCATACAGGAATAGCCAAATCATTTGAGAACATTTTAAAGTTTGAATGGAGTTTCTAGGTGAAAGTATGAGGCAGTAGTTAAGTTTCAAAGACAAGAAAGTTTTAGCAGAATTGTGGAAGTTTCCCATTCATTTCAATGGGACAAATTAAAGGAAAAAAGTGTAATATTTTAAAAAGTATAATAGTAATAAACACCAAAAGTCATAGCCGGCATTAGCAGAAAGAGCAGAACAGTTTAGAGTTTGAACGGTGAAAATAGCACAAAAATTGTGGAAGTAGATCCACGGCGAAAAGTGTACGGAAACACCCGGAATAATAAAGAATAAAGAGAAACAGGAACTCAATAGTGTGGATGCCCATTGAGGGCATCCACACAATAAATGCCATTAGTTCAGGGAGGTCCATGAACCAATGAACATGCTCCATGCACCACTCAGCAGGCCATTTGTAAATATGTGTACAAATGGTTGGTTTTTTGTACTGTTTTCATCAATAAATGTCAGCAACAAAGGACATACACCCATGTGTGTTGATTTCTCCCTAAGATGGCAAACTGAAACACTCCAAGTTGGTGACTTTTGGAGATTTGTTTCCCTGGATGATTGAGAATGCATCAAGATGAAACACAAAAGGAAGCTCACCGCTTTTGTTGCTGCCATAAATGCCATTAGTTCAGGGAGGTCCATGAACCAATGAACATGCTCCATGCACCACTCAGCAGGCCATTTGTAAATATGTGTACAAATGGTTGGTTTTTTGTACTGTTTTTATCAATAAATGTCAGCAACAAAGGACATACAAAGGACATGTGTTGATTTCTCCCTAAGATGGCAAACTGAAACACTGAAACACTCCACTCCCCCACCCCCTCAATCACTCAGTGAGTGATTGAGGGGGTGGGGGAGCTGCTAAAAGCGGTGAGCTTCCTTTTGTGTTTCATCTTGATGCATTCTCAATCATCCAGGGAAACAAATCTCCAAAAGTCACCAACTTGGAGTGTTTCAGTTTGCCATCTTAGGGAGAAATCAACACACATGGGTGTATGTCCTTTGTTGCTGACATTTATTGATAAAAACAGTACAAAAAACCAACCATTTGTACACATATTTACAAATGGCCTGCTGAGTGGTGCATGGAGCAAGTTTTGGGTGGCTTGCGACCTAAAATCCAAGTACACAGATGCAAAAAAAATCAGGCCACTGTGCGATGTGTTCACTGCTACAGGTACACATGTGGTAAATGCAGACGACAGATACCGTGGCAGTGCCAGGATTGTGAGTGATTGCTGAAAATGTTGAAATGTACTCACTCACTTTTTATCATTATTTGTAAATATGTGTACAAATGGTTGGTTTTTTGTACTGTTTTCATCAATAAATGTCAGCAACAAAGGACATACAAAGGACATGTGTTGATTTCTCCCTAAGATGGCAAACTGAAACACTCCACTCCCCCACCCCCTCAATCACTCACCCCCACTCCCCTCCCTCCAGAATTCCTAGGTAACGACCTAATATACATATGAACGACTCCAGCATTTGACTGACTGCTCTCCGGCTTTTAAAGGTAGAAACGCAAAATGATGACTCCGCGGTCAATTTAGCCAATTTAGCTTCCACTTCCACCATTTGACTGCTCTCGGGTTTTATAGGTAGAAAGGTAGAAGCCTGGGGATGCTAGTGGCGGCTAGGCGGTGGGTTTTCAAACCCACCGCCGTCTTTCACTACTCAGGTTAAACATATGAGTCACTTAGATAACTTAATGTTATTGTTTGGCTTTTTTAGTATTTTATTTGTTCCTGAGTAAATCGGTTTGGCTGAGATTAAAGTTTTTACACAGCTGAATAAACGTCAAGCAGACAGCTGATTATCAGAAGTGTGAGATGCTGGAGTATATACTCCGGTGTCCTGTTATATTTTAGATAGCAAGGAGTTTATTAAACTTCACTGAAACAAACTATCATCTTGTCTTTATTTTTAGTTAGCACATACCTTAAACACTTAAAGCTGTAAGCTAATGATAGTTATATAAGAGCAGATGCTGCCGGTGCAATAAGCTGTACGTTTTACGTTCAGTGGATGATGATCTGATTAGTCGACTAATCGCAAAAATAATCGGTGACTAGTCGACTATCAAAATAATCGTTTGTGGCAGCCCTAATACAGAGACGGAAGCATCTTTTCTGTCACTAATTCTTCATGTCAGAGCTGCAGGTTTGTCTGGTTCGTTTCTGTAAGTGTCACTTCTTGTGTAACTGGATGTGTCATCCCAGAAGTAAGGATGTGCGATTGCATGTTGTGTTTCTGCGATATCTACCGCTGATTAGTATAGACGATTGCGTGACACTGACTATGGCTTTTTGCAGCACCTGTACACTAACTCAGTTCATCTCTAAGCACCACAGTCAGTCATATTTGAATCATTTGTAAACACTGGAAGAATGATAATTGAATAATTTATATAGTTCATATTGAAACAGAATACAAATCAAAGAGTTCAAGATGAAATGAAAAGATCACAAACACAAAAAATGAAATAAAAAGATTGATACAGTAAAATGAAGCAAGTAACTGATTTTCCCCTGAAATGCTGCCACGAGAAAAAGGTTTCTCTTGTTTTTATAACTTAGATGTCAGAGACTCGTCCGTGTTCTACAGTCACTGCAGAACTTTTGGTATTCCTGTTATCGGTTCGTTGAGGAATCGGGAATGATGTCGTGGCATTCTTGCCAAAGTGCTTTCAAGCTGTTTCCATAACAGCTCAGTACATTTGAGATCTGGTGACTATGCCGGCTGTTCCATTATAGACAGAATACCAGCTGATGGTTTGTTCACTTAATGGCTCTTGCATAGTTTGGAGCTGCGCTTTGGGCTGTGGTCCTGTTGTGGGAGGAAATTGACTTCAGTCAGGCGGTTATGCACAAGGTAAGGCATGTCACTGCAAACCAGAATAACAGCCATCATGTTCAAGACCTTTCATCCCGTAAAAATCTGCTGCTTTATCACCACCGATGCACCTCGACGCGATCATGTTTCTTCCACCGTGCTGTGAGTGGTCAAGCACAGCATCAAGCTGTATCTTTTCATTTTGTTCAGTTTGACAAATGCTCTTCCTTCTGAGTCATACACTTCAAAATTAGATTTCCCTGTATATAATACTTTGCCCAGTCATCCTGCTTTGAGTGTGTGTTGTTTCGCTTACCTGTGTCTGTTTCTCATAGCGGCCAGTTTGAGATGCGACATTCATTTGCAGCTTCATGTTTTGGGGGAGGGGAAGTTTAGTTTCTGCAGAAACGAGAATACATTGATGAGGGTCAGGAGAAAGTTTTCTCTGGACCTCTGAGAACGTAATCAAACACAGACACTCGGCTGGCTAAATGCATCGGCTCCTTAATCAGCACAACAGTCTTCAGCCGCACTAACATAATTAGAAAAGGGCGTCGCTAATGATCAATCAGCCTTTTAACACAGGAAACTTGCATTAGGAGGCACAGTGTGCCAGTGCAAACCTCCAGTAATATTTTCTTATAATGCAGCGCTCTCACTAAGCCAGTGTAGATGTTACATTAAAAATCTTTCACAATTTAATTACAACCAAATGCAAACAATGATATTTCTAGGTGACCCCCAAAGTTAGATAACTCCAGTTTCATTGTTCAGCATTAAGCTAATAATCGTGATAACAAGACCAAACTTTCAACACAGCTCAGGTCCTGCTGCCCACATAAACACTCTGCAGTGGTTTCATGTACAAGCACTGGGCAGGAGGAGTACGGAGCAGTTTTTTGTTTTTTTTTTTGGGTGGACTGAGAGGAATCGTTTGCTTTTGAATCCGAGTCAGATTAGAGGGATAATGATCGTTTTCAGGACGAAGGATGCACGGCCCGTATCTAACCTGGGCCAGGAGTACCGGTACATCCACGCTGACACCAGGCTGACATGGAAGTTCTGCATACAAGAAGGGGAATTAGCTGGCTCATTTTCTTTTTCCTAAAGAAGCTGACATCCTTCAGTGTTTGCAACAGAATGATGGGGATTCACTGGTGTCTCCTACTGTGATGTGCTGAGGAGCAGCATCAGAGCCGGTGACACCAACAGGCTGAATAAACCGATTAGTAAGGCCTGCTCGGTGACTGGCTGCAAGGTGGACACATGTGAACCTGTGGAGAAGAGGTCACTGAACAGACTGTTAGCCGTCATGGATGAGCATGACTGCAGCAGCAAATTACTCTGGATAAAGGACAGATGCAAGAAATACTTTGTAACACACATAGTAACTCTTGAAACACGTGTCTAGGACAGTGTTTCCCAACCTTTTGGAGCCATGCTGCAAATTTCACATTGGTATGTGCCGTGTGATTTTTCTAATGTCACAAAAAGCACACTGATCATTTTCCCTGCTCACCAGGGATAGAATTGGCTCGGTTTGTCCCCAGTATACCTTTCTTGCTTTCTTCTGAACACTACTCATGCTGGGCTGTCGTCTGGGTCGGATCTTTCTCAATTACCCTGCATTCATAACAGTCATGCTGCAATTGCTTCTTCATCTTGTGTTTTACTGGCAGTTGGCAACCCATTTAATTGAAGCAGCTAGTTGTACCGCCCTCTAATGGAAGAGAATGTAATTGTTGTAATTGCTTAGAGGAGCAGTCCTCTGCACTACGGACCGGTTTATGTCCGATAATATTTTGATGGATCGGCCTTGAAGGTGTCGCAGAGAAATACAACAAAATTAAACCAGTACTGGTACCAAAAAAACTGAAGATTTATTCATAACACAGACTCAGGGAAACCCTGAAAACCATGAGTTTCATACTCGAGCCTCAACTCTCGTGGCCCGGCACCAAACGACTCACGAACCGGTACTGGTCTGTGGCCCAGGGGTTGGGAACCGTTGCCTTAGAGTACCAATCAGGTGGAACCAGATAATCTTCCACGGCACACCTGATCATTTGTCATAGCACACCTGTGTGCCGCGGCACAGTGGTTGGAAACACTGATCTAGTGGATACTAATCTGTGCTTTTACAGCACGTGTCATCTGATATGTTTCACTATGTTTAATAAAACACTCGAAATTTGATTTTTGATTTGATGATTTTTAAACATTTGACATATTCCGATGTTTTACAGTTCATTATTACTAGGGGTGCAACGATACTCGTATCGATATTGAACCGTTCGATACAGTGCTTTCGGTTCGGTACGCATATGTATCGAACAATACAACAATTTTAATTTATTTCATCAACTTTTCTTCTGACGATGCTGTCTGTGTTGAGAGCTCAGTGGATCTGCGTTCGACTACTCCGCCTAGGCTGCACTGTCGAGTGCAGATCCACTGAGCGCAGCACAAGCTAGCAAGACAGAAGCTAAGCTTGTTGCAACATGGCAAATTGAACCTCCCCCACCCTCATTCAGATCTGGCCTTTGGAACTATTTTGGTCTTCATGTGACGTATGACCCTGAAGGTAAGCGCGTCATGGACTAAAAACAGTATGTCGGATGTGCCACGCAGTGCTCAATTGGTGGGAATTAGTGTGTTAGTGCAGTTAGCTCGTTAACGTGTTGGCTGTCCAGCCCCACGCACGGGGCGATCAGGGGTAGCTCGTTAACGGAGATTTGCCGTGTTGTGGCGTTAACGTCATTTCAGATTAACGCTGACAGCACTAGTGGGAACACAACAAATATGACTGCACGTTTACTCCGACATCATCCTAGTGCAAAGACAAGTGGAAGCAGACAAAAACAACAAGCAGCATGCTGCAAACTTTACCCGAGTCATTTAGACAGCTGTTAGCACATGATTCTCCTTATGGGGACCTGATATGTTTAATATGCTGCTGAGAATATAGCCCAGAAGAAGCGTATAGTAGAGCTTTTATTTTGAAAGAGCCATTTCTCTGTAATAAACTCTCTTTTCCAAAGATGAGTGATTTCTTGGTCAGATTTATTTTTATTTATTACTTTGTTGTTTCAGCAACATTAAATTTAAAAACTGTACTTTTGAGTTAAAATATATATTTATAATTTTAATAAATGACAAATTAAAAAGGCATGAACATTTTTTTTGTATCGAAAAAAATATCAAACCGTGACACCAAAGTATCGAACCGAACCGTGAATTTTGTGTATCGTTGCACCCCTAATTATTACATGTGACTATTTTTAACGATAAACTATTATCATAAAAAAATAATTTTATAATTATTTTTAAACTAGTAAAACCCGAGGCCGATTCTAACAGTGAGAATTCTACATATTTAATAAAAATCTTATACTGCTATCCATCTTTGTAGCAAGCTGTAGCTTATGGGCATCACCTGGTGCACTGCCAAAGCACTCAACTAAGGCTCTATAATTTTTATTCTGGGAGTGTCAGTGCATATAACTCAATAGACCCCTGACAATAAGTATTTGGATCATGTGGTCTAGTGAACCAAGGAAAGCTCATCCCAGACCAAATGGTATGAACTGAAAGATTCAGGAAGAATACGTCTGCCTTTAAACTGCTAATAAATATTCGATTAATAAGTACACACCGTGTATTTGATTCTCACAGCAAAAGAGATGTCAGCACACAAATACACACTTACACACACACAGCACACAAAAATTAACCTCGCATATACTTAAAACGAGCCACTCAGATCAACATCAGTTATAACCTATGATTATAAAGTACTCCATCACAACAGTGCATGTGTAATTTTCTCTATTGCGATTGCTCTTATATCAGGAAATGCAGAGTAAGGCTGTGGTATAATTATGATGTATGTCAACAATGAGGCTGTGTTTTGATTGCTTGTTCACTGAAGTGCTGGGACCTAAATTCTCCTTCTCCAGAATTAACAAACAGCCTTCTCACGCTCGTCTCTCTCGCTCTGTCTCATCCTTTCCCAGTAGCTACCGCAACCCTCGTTTAACTTTCACAGCTCTCGTCTCGTGCTTCCTACTTTATTCCCACTGAGCTAATTTATTCTGGTTGATTGATTATATGGTCAAAGGCATTTCTGCTGTCTGTTTGTGTGTCTTAGGCCATGATACTTATAGTCCGAGTCAAAAGTGTCATGAACCGAAGTTCCCCGTATGGAAAAGAAATAGTAAAAACTTATATGTGATTACTCATGAAAGTGGCCACTTTCTCATTACTTTCATACATTGTTTTAGTAAGTATCCAAAACATACAAGTTTCATTATATAATTTTTCAAGGGATCTTATATCTGTTTTCACTCTTATATGCTTTTCATACAAGTTTCACACAAGACAGATACAAACTTTATAAGATTTATATATATATATATCTTTTCCATATGGGTCAGTACACAAGCTGGACCCAGAAGCAGAGACAACACGCACAGGAGTACGAAAAATAAACTTTATTTCAACTAAAGGTTTCCCGGAAGGGTCAAAGGAAAACACGCGAGAAACTAGAAAAACCAAGGGACCGGGGGATGAGTTACGCAAGAACGCAGTAATCGGGACTGTGGGAGGCTGCAACAGAAAGAGGAAGAGAGTTACTGGGGGGCGGGGAAATAGCAGCATACGTGGGGGAGAGTATGAGTCTTACAGTCAAAGCGGGGCCGTGGGAGCCGGAGGGAGGGGTGAGGGTCCGCGGGGGGAGCTCCAGGAAAGTAGAGGTGATTGGTACCGGAGGCGATCCAAACGGATCAGATCCAGACGGGCAGGTGGCTCAAAAACACGGCGAGCTGTTACTGCTGTGAGACGACTAACGGACTGGCGTGGAGCAGCTGGATGGGCTGGATCAAATAGTCCACCTGATAATCGCCTGAGATGGGATGCAGGTGTGGAGTTAACAGCTACACCCGTGGGTGTGGGCATCCCATCAGCTCCTCGGACACCGGGCCGCGGACCATGACAAAAAGACTGTCTTGTGACGTAATGCTATGCTTTGCAACACTGAACTAAAGTTCATTGCCTAGTTTTTTGAAGACACACCACACACAGAGAGTGAAAGTCCAATATTTCAGTGCATTTAGTGTCATTTTGAAAGAGTCTCCAGTATTTTTCCACTACTGTCTTTGAGTATTTGACTTATTTAAGTCTCAATATGCAGGATTGAGACGGAAACAACCAAAAACAAAAAATGATTTGTACATTTTTTAAAGAGTAATTAGGCCTATGTATTATTTACTGAGTATGTATTTAGCTTCACTGACTTTCACAGAAGTGTAATCATAGAAAGGATGTTTCCCAGATGTCAGGATTGTCCCACGGTGGTTCAGCTGGAATTATGAAACCACTGCACCCTTTGCCTCTGTAAAGATTAAAAATGATATACAGGCCATTTCTATAAAGAGCGTTCTGGAGGAATGGAGCTAGACCGGATGATTCAGAGACAATGTAGGTGTGTGTTGTCCCTGAATTGTCCGTCAGCTTTATTTCAGTGGTTGTGTGTATTTATCACCACCTTTAAGTGCTCTCAAAGGGTGCCATAACTGCTATAACTCTGACTAATGGAAAACAAAGACAGGGCCAAGTCAGGTAGGACGCCGTGTCTCTGTCTGGTACGTCATCTTTCATCTTGACTTGGACGCTAAAGATTACACGATTCTGTAATGATGATAATAATAACATTTATTGAAAGGATGTCGTGACATAGGGCTAAATACATCCTACCGGCGCACAGCCCCCACCATCATATTCGCTGTTTATAGAAAAGACACAAAGTTGTGCGTGTGTGATTGTGCATTGATTTCAGTGTCTCTAAAATGCCTTAAATTGTCTATTACAGTTTATAGATTTGTATAAGAGTCAGAGACAAGGTGGGAAATGCGAAGTTGTTACATCGACTGAGAAATAGTGAAAATGAGCAAAGTAGTGAGAAAGCATTGATGTGCAAATAAACGGCGTACATTTCCGCAGCCTTCACTGCAGAACAGATAAACTTATTTGACCTTTGAGCGTGCTCGGTGAAGGGAAAGTAGATATAAAGACAGAAAGTAGAGAAAATAGCTTCACGAGGGCTAATCAATCAAGCGCAGGGCGCGGCTGTCCAGATATGCTTTTCAAATTCCCATCTCGCTCTGCTCATCTGAGCTCTTACACCAGAACAGGCATGGTGGTACTATATGTGTCAGGCAGTGATGCTATCTGATTGCATTTCTCACACTCTTGTCTCACAAGAATACTCGCAGTACGAAACTTCTTTTTTTGATGGTTCATAGACGGACAGCATGACTCTTCCTTTCCTCTTAGTTCCACATGTGCACAAAAATACACTTTAGCTTGCAGAAAGCATCTAAATGTGCGAATGTGTCGCCTGTTACTCACTGTAGCTACAAACACTCAGTGCTTTAAGTGGCCCAAAAGAGGTGCCGGTACTCTATTTTTTTTCCGCCTCCCCTGAGGTAACAACAACTATATTGAATGGGTTTTATATACAACAGTCAACAGACAACCTTATACAAAATAATAAATCATTTTATTAGTTTGTGGATTTGCTTGAGCTAGAAAGAGCTACTGAACATAAATAAAATGTGCAAAAAGATATTGAATTTTTTTTTTTTAAACAAAATGTACATAAAATAAATTATAAACTAATTTGTATTTTGCTCTCTCTTGAGTCCCTGCTGCTATCAGCAGCAGCACTTGTAAAGTGTACCTGCAGAGCTTGGTAGTTCTCCCATACTGCTTTCACTGTTCTCTCACTTGAAGCAACCCAACGCACTGATAAAACACGGCCTATCACAAGGAGACGTTGTCCAACATTGTGAGCACTCTCGGTTAACTCCCTTTGGTTTTTTTGGTGATGCATGGTAGAGGGAGTAAAGCTGATCTAAGAATATTTTAAAGTGGTTGATTCCTCCTACCTCCTTCAAAACATCACAAACTGCCAGTTCCAGTCTGTGATTGGAACAATGCCAGACAAACAGGTAAGGGAATTTGGAACAAAGCTGCGCAGCAACTCCTGCTTTCCTCCCAAGCATCACTGAGGCTCCATCACAAGCAAATGCCAACAAATGTTCCTGTAGGTAGTGAGGGTCAAAGCCATTATTATGAAGACATCCTAACAGTGCTTCAGTGATGTCCTTTGCTGTGGTCCCCTGCAGCTCAATCAGTTCAAAAAATATTGTGTCTGGATTTTCACTGGAAATAGCTGACCGCAGGCACACGACAAGCACAGACTTTCCACTTATTGTAGTGGATTCATCAATGAGCACACACAATTTTCTTTCATTCATCACTATGTCATTGACTACCTTCTTTTTCATTTCAGCTGCAATGTGATCCAGTATATTTGCACATGAGTTATTAGAGTGCAAAACTCTGCCCATCTTGACACCATTTAAGACTTGCAACTGGACATCTATTGGCATGTCTGTAAAGGCACGCCCATGCTTGCCAATCTTATAAGCTGTTCTAAACACATTGCAAGTTGAAGCGTAGTCAGCCTTTCTCATATCTTCAGTGTGTTTTTGCATTGTATTTTGTGTTGCCTTCTCTTTTATTTCAACTGCTTTCTTGTGATAAATTGAGTCTCTGTGCTCTTTTATTTTCTTTCGTAGTGAGTTTTGTTGTGCAGCCTTGTCCCTTCCAAAAGACGACATTAAGCACCCACTCCACTCCTGCGACACTCTCTGCCCTTGCTGCATGTCCACGCGAGCACAAACTTGACTACACACACTACAACCCAACTTTTGATTTCTGCTGATCAGCCACTTGTAATTTGTGGAGAAATACGGGACTTGTGCTTGGGACCAACATTCTGGCCACTCATGCTCGCTAACGCGGCTGTTGTCGTCGGTAGAAATGGTGTCATTCTCGTCGTCGCAAAAAGTGCCGTCGTCCGCGGCTGCGGCACTAGTGCAGCTTTCATTAGCTTGCGTCTGACCTGCAGCGATATCATTCTGGCTTGGTGGGGTGTCAGCCAGCGAGTCCTCTGATTCTGACCTTGTTCTTTTACTACTCAGAGTCTGATGCCAGGAGAGCATATTAAGTGTTCATTGTTTTTGTATTTTAACCGAGCAGCTGTTTGCGCGTTTTACACACACTCTCCGGACTACGTTGAGTTGTTGACATGACAACGGCAAAAGCGACGCATGCGCTTTTCACTTGTAAAACACATTGGTGTATGGGTAATGTAGTCTCTGCTCTCGGTGGGACGAATTAGGAAGCGTGCTTGTGAAGGGCGCTCTGAAAAGCGGAAGCGCAGCCAAACAATTATAACAGATGTGCAAATGAGAGTACCGGTACGCTAAAAGCACGTCCTGGGCGCATGGAGAGGTGGCGGTACTCTCAAGAGCTATATTTAGAAGTGGCGGTACTGAGTACCGGCGCGTACCGGCCCACTTAAAGCACTGCAAACACTTGAATATACAGTGAGGCGTAGGGACTGACCTTTTACTCCACGTGCTTGTGCAACAATTGCCACTTTCAGTCCAAGGTGGCTGGTTTGAGTTGTGGATATCTGTGTTATTCAGACATGCTGTCTTTAACCCAAGGCTGCTGTAAATGATCTTTTTCTTTCAGTTAGAATAAAGTGATTGCACACATTTCTTTTAGCTCATTAGTTCATTAGCTTTAGTGTGGATTTCTTTGTTTGTTTTGTGCAAAGATAACTGCACTATGAACACCTGTCAGATGGTCTGTGGCTGCCTGATGGCGGTGGTTGTCACAAACTGAAACTCCTTTGCAGGTAAATAAATCAGCTGTCCCTCTCTAATGGCAGTGTTAATGGTGTTAGTGTTTGCTGAAGAGCTTTGATGGTCGTCCTGGGATTGCCCATTTGTGTGAATGGCCATTGTGCAGCCAGTACGTCTTTGTGTACATCTGCCTGCTCCTGCTTTGCACACAATCAGCAGTGGATGCTGAAAATCCCAACACAGCAGGTGAGCAACCATCACAAAAGCACGGCACAGTTTCCACAGATCAGCCGCAACTTTAAACCATCTGCCTACTGTTATCTACATCTTTCCATCGTGCATTCTTTTACCATCTGTCAGCCCAGACAACGATGCACTCGCACCTCGACATCCGCAGATTTTTAAAAAAGAAAACCAGATGCATAAGCCGCTTCCTTCCATTAGTCCATGCAGCACTTCTGACACTCCTGGAGCCAGTTTAGGTGCTTTGAACATGGAATCTGCACTGTGCTTAACATTCCCACACAAAGCAAGCAGCAGCACATTGTGTGTCCTCTGACACGTTTTCAGCAGTTTGTGCTGCAGTTTGTGGAACCACACAGGCCAACCTTCACTCCCGTGCACATCTGGGAATGTTTGGCACCCACGGCACTGATACCAGTTCATCAACTGTCCTTCCAGGGATAACTTGTGATCGGCACTTTAAGAGGCTTGAAAACTTTCTCCGATTCTTTTTGTCCAACATGAAAACTTATCAACTGTTCAGTAAATACGGAAAGAATTTACTCAACCACTTGTAGCATTTGTATCGTCACACTTCCAGAGTGACTCGGTATATATACTGACCATTTTCCTTTGGTCTAGCTCAGTTAAAGAGGGAAGTCTTGTTGAGGACCGTGACAGCTCTGCAGCACTCATACACGTGTGGACTGTCACAGGCTATAAGCAGGTAAACAACCAGGAACAAAAACAGTCGTGCATAACAGATCTTATAATTACAGTAGATATGCAAAGAGATACTTTTTTTATTCTATTCAGGAGTTGTGATTGTTTGACACACTCACCCAAAAGCATGAGTGCAAAGACGCGTTGTTCTGGAAGCTGGAATTTGCTGTGAAATTCTGAGTGATGTAATTGTGCGTCTGAATGGGATAATAGGATGATGCTAACATTAAAAATAATTCCTCTATTTACGTTATTTTTTTGTTAGCGTTTTCAAAGAAAGGATGCAAAAGCTTTTATGAAATTTTTAAGGGTCTGAAGTGTCTTTATAATTACCGTGTTTCTACATTGTCCATGTAGAAAAAGGCTTTCTTTGTTTGCTGTTTTTCTCCTCTGCTCAGCTCTGGATATATTGCACGAGAGTGCTTTCCAAGTTTTATTTATGCCTCCAGGTAATGTATTTTGACAAAATCTTCTCTCCTACCAGCAGGGCAGTAACAAACTCAGCCAGACATCCAGAGCTGGAGCTCTGACCCTGGATGTCTGCTGGGTGAGTCATCTTGTTGTTTTCTGCCTTTTTAGTTTTGAGTGAAACTTCCACTGTGGACAGAAATCCTTGTTTCACACGCTAAAGAATCCCATCTAAGAATTTTGGGCTGACTTTTAACCTGGAAAGCTGAACGAGTCCACAGATTCCTGTGCTACAAGTTAAAATAATAGGAGAAAGGAAAGGAACTATGATTAATCACTTAACATGCATTCAGTGCTTACAAAAGCTTCCTCAAGGGAGAAGCAAATGATTCACAGTTCAGCCTTGTGATCTGTCTCTAGCCCTGAGGGGTTTGAATATAACTTCCTTTCCTGCTCTTTTATCAGACATTTTCTCCTCTGGCCTTTTGTTATAGAGAACAGTGGATTGGCTGTCCCAACACTGACCCCCATTTCTCTTCTCTATTCAGTTGCAGGCTCCAGTGTCTAATTGACCCAGTATCTCTTTTTTGTCTTCTTCCATTCAAAATAGATACACATGCTCCCACGCACACAGTTAGAAACACACGCACACCGTCCACACACCACTTGGTAGTAGATGCCAACTGGTGTGAAGGTCACTACAGCTGCTAGTAGCAAATGAGCAAAATCACTTTGTCCCTCTGCTTCGCCAATCAAAGCCCCCTCCAACTGTGGCGGGAACCCTTTAATTACAGTCCCCACTTCAACAATGTGAGCATGTTAATGATGTTCCACATTCTGTGCTCGCTGGCACACCCTCTAATTATGTCCTCACCCTTCAATAACACGGTTATCAGTGGAGCGAGTGCCAGAGGTTTCCCCGTGACACGCCGCACACCCCCGCAAGCGCCGTCTCAGGGCAGAGTTATGGTCTGTCAGAACAGGCACTTAAGATGTGCTCTCCAACCACCCTGGAAGTAAGCCGTTCTGACTGGGCGTACCACGAGGCAGGGTAAAAATCAGGGCAAAGTGGGGATAATGGAGGATAATGGTGCACCTTTGCAGGCTGCTTCTTCGCACGCACACTGATGTGGCATTGGGTTGTTCATACGAAAAAGGGTCAAGATACGTAGCTGCCTTCTCACCTCTGCAGTCACAACACAAAGTGAGTGTGAATGTCAGACTGGAAACTTCACACAGGGTGTAAGCTGCCTGTCTAATGCTGGAAAGCTGCAGGGAGGTGAATATTCGGATGCTATCTGACCCTCGGACATGCAGTTTGGGTATAGCATAAATCGTTCCTAATGGGCAGCTCCTCCGGTGACTACGGCCTTGGCAGCGGATGAACACTCAGGTAGCCTACCCCACTGTCCCCCAGTGACCTGAAATTTAGCTCCTCATTACTCTATTGTCCTCCTTCCTGTACCTCCAGGAAACAGATGAATTGCTCTAGCCCCAGTCGTCGTAGTTCGGCTGAGGCTGGATGCAGTACTGGGCATAACTTTCACCCAGCGCTGCAGGAATTGCAACATGCATGCAGCAACTACTACAAAGTTTGAGGTGTGAGGAATTTACGGTCGCACATTCGCTGTCCGCTGCACTCCTGGGATGGGCTCTGTAAGTTCTAACATACAAAGAGTATTAACAAAACACTGAAAAGTGTCCACTGCATGCTGTATTTTCTTATCTTTGAAGTTACTTCACGGTGAACTCCAGTACTCCACAGGTACTCCAGTACCAGCTTCCAGTCAGGTGCAGTCAGGATCTTGGAGGACTGCACGGGACCTAAACTCCACTTTATGCACACCGGACCTGAAAAGCTTTTTTCTTATGCACAATCAAACAATGAATATATTCATCAAAAGTATAACAGACGCAGTAATAGCAGTTGTATAATATTTTATCTGGTCCCTTTCATATACGATGGGAAAAAACGAGGTTTGCTAGGTCAAGTCTGAAACTCGAATCCTGTCACAGGGAAAAAATGGACGTCATTTTTGAAACAGGTATCTAGTTAAAAATTAATAAAACAAGAACTTTAAACCATTGGAAGCATATCAGAGAATAAGTGTCCTTACATACCTGGGCTCTGTCGGTATTGCCGGGTTCCTTCCTCTGCTCACTAATTCAAGCTGTGAACCCGACCTCTCCTCTCTGTTTTCCAGCTGACTTTCTCCCTCCTTTGTTTTCATGGTCTCTTGCTGTTCTTCTCTGGGGTATCTGTATTGTGACAGGTTGTGCAGTCTGAGTGGTGCTTGACCCCAGTTCAACCTCTGCTACTGTCCTGCATGCTATTCATTTATCTCCAGCCAGGCAGCGCAAAGCCTTTTCTCGTTCGATTACAGCGCACTGATTCTGAAATCAAACGACATCATAGCATCTTTGTGTGCTCGAGCGAGCGCGCTAACAGACCCGTACCTCTCGTACGCACGCACACATGAAAAGCAATACTGCGCTCGAGCACAAAAGCTCCTCCACAGTGCTGTAAAGTGAGCTACATGACTGACCAGGATCAATTTGACATATTGACTGTAATTATTCCAGTGAAGTCTGAGATTTAACCTCGAGTGTAATAACGTCAGCTACTCAGCGGCTCCAGAATAGCACAAGAATAAACAACGCAGGCTATATTTGGAAGCTTTGAGAGGGCTGGAGAGATAAACTGCGTGTACTAGCAAGTCTTATTACATGTAAACCTGACTGTGTAATTGTTTTCTCTAAAACTGCACCAAGATGTAAATAAGGAGACACACTGATAATTAGATAGCACCTTTTCCCACCGCCTGCAGATTAAAACAGAATCAAGGAGAACGTTTTTCTTTCTTCAGATGTCATGGCAAAGAAAACAAAGAAAAAAAGAATATGTAGCATCGTTCCTGTGGCAAATATTTCAGAACGTTTTGCTCTCATTTCTAGATTAACCTGAACACATCTCTAATACTGTGTCCAGAAGGTTCAGCTAAAGAAAATGCAAAAGACTGGAATTTCTTATCTTTATCTTTAAACACAGCAGCCGGTTTAATGACAGTGATGCTTTATCAGAGCCTTATATTTGGTACTACATCATATTACTTCACCGATTTAAAACTGTGCTCCAGCACCAACAGTGGAAATGAGCGAACTAACACACACTACAGCCCTTCAGCATGACTGAACCCAACCACCTCGGAGCCCAAAGTTTAGCACGATTCCTGCAATCATCTTGTTTTTAATTAAAAATGGAAAATTTGCAACAGAAGCGTCCACCACTCCTGCTCCCCACCACCTGCTCAAGTACAATTACTGTTTCTTTTTCTTTACCAAAATCCTTTATCCACAGATTTTGTCAGGAAACGATACTTTTATTTTGCAGTTGTGATACAAAGTAACAGGAAACCATCACTGGTAAAAGCAAAACAGCCGGATACATTTTCAGCTTTTTTGTGACCCTCATCACAAACACAGCGAGCTGAGGTATTTAAAGCATAGTGTCCTTATTTTTCTTATGAATAAATGAACCGAGGATCAAATTTGAACTGAATCGAGTATGATAGATCGAATCCTTATGGATTGGCAGATTACCGAAATTCCCACCCTCAGTGTTCAAGGCGCTCTTCTTTAGTACGGGCGAGTCTATCAAGATTCATTTCTGGATGTATTAACCAAATTTAAAAGCCTCTGGCACCATTTGTAAGTCTCAATTTATAAACCTTACAAAGTGAACTGCTAGTGTAAATCAAGTGAGTCACACTTGACAATGTACCAATTGACCTGTGTGTACTAACAGACATTTACAAGTGGCAGCTATCTGACTGTGCACTGACCTCACATCTGCAACGTGTCATTTAATCACAAATAGAGCTGACGAGCTGGATGCTGGCCAGCTGATGTAACTCTGTATGAGCGGCCATAATGAGAAAGGGACATGCAGTCAAGCACTGATACTCTGCTGTCACAGAAGCGGGGGAGAGGTTTCTCAGGAAGTGACATTTTTATCCATAATGACAAGGGCTGGCAGATGTACAGTATCCATCTGAGTGGCCATAATGAGCAAAGGCAGACGAGTGGTCAGGCGCTCGTGGTACACTACGATGGAATACAAAGGAGAGGCAGGGGGCAAGTTTTCTTTCAAGTATTGATCACAGCCCTGATGTATAGCAACTGTCGGAACACGCACTATCAAGCGCCGATGCTGTACGCCGTTTGTTTTAGAGTGAAAGCTCATACTTGGATGGCCTCTGCTCCTATAACGTTCCAAGCAGAGGACCTCGAAAAGATTCAGACAGTAAGTGAATATTAAACGTCTTTGACGACATCCACATAAGCTTAATTATGGAGACTGCCTGTGTTAGACGGCTAACTTATTCCAGCAATTGTTTCAGACAGAATTTCATTACACAGCAGCACTTAAACCTTTACAGTCAGCCTTTTAAATATAATTTCTATTCTTTCACTGCTAAATTCAGCCAGAGCTGTAGTCAAGGTTCTAAAAAATACCCAGAATATTCCCCAAGCAACATTCTGCAGGGCAAAAACAACCAAACCAAGCAAAGAAATCACTTAATCAGGCTTCTGCTTGAAAAGCTTCAGTAATACTGAGTCTCTCCAAATGCTGAAAGCTTATCAAACGAGATGACATCAGCAAAATAGCTGGCTACAAATACACATATCTATTTGGACAACTAAACGAGGTGTGAGGACGTAGTTTGGGATCATATTCCCATGTGACTTATATGTAGCTGTGGTCATCACATTTACCCTTAAATTGACCGAGATCAGAACCTCATATCAGACACAAATCCAGCTCCAAGCAAACACGGCCACATTTCTTTGTGAATCCTGTAGAAGTAACTTCTAGGAATGAATGATAACCTGCTTGCATGCAAACTTTAGAGGATATCAAAGTAACTTTAAAAAAATAATATTTTGCCTTCTGTAGCAAATTGGTTTGACAGAAATGTGCATGCCATCAATCATTAGGCTTCCAACGTCAGTGTAACGAGGAGTGGTGCTTTTGGCCCAATGTTAAACATCTACACAGTACAAACTGTAACTGTTGGATGAAGCACTGAACTTTGGACAAAGTGCTAATAATCTAAGACATAATACTGTATTTGTGTTGTGCGATAGGAGTAATGGCAGTTGTTAACGTCTCCCCGTAATGTCTTGAAAACCACAATGAGGTTATGGGCCTGCGGTGGGTTACAGAGCTCGGGATATACGGTCTAAAGCAGCATTATCCAACTGAATGGCATCGATTAGCATGGGCAGCATCCAGACTGTGTCTTTGATAAGCCGTCTTTAGGGTGTTTGACACCATTACAGCAGTAAACTAGTAGCTTGTTATTTCACACCGACACTTTGGGCATCTGGATCCGCAGAAGCACAGCGGCTTTTTACGGCACGAGTCGGGGTTACATGGCTGCGTTGATGAAAACTGGCTTTTGCAGCTGTGTCCTTGTGTCAGCATCACTGAGTACTGCCATACCATCGGCTCGGGAAGTGCGGCTCTTTGGCTCCTGGATGTCTCTATTAGATGCTGTTTGCGAATGTACAGCTTTATTATTCTGATTTAATATAACAATGCCCCAATATCCATTCTGCTTCCTCTCCTTTCACTTTTTATTTATATCACTGAGTTGTGCCTGCCTCCTTTCCTCATTTTCTTTTCTCTTTCACCCTCCGTACTGACTCGCATCCATGCAGGACCTGCAGCACAACAGATATTAAATCAGATTTATTGTCGAGCAATAAAATAGTGTCTGACCCATGGAAATGTTCCCGAATGTCTAACCCTCCCCCTTCCTTCCCCTTCTATCTGAAACTGAAGGCTTACATCAGTCTTAACTCAGCATGACCATGTGGCTGTTCTTCACTCGTTACATTTTCAAATGGATGCATGTTTTCTAACAGTATTTAAGAGAGTTAAATAGGTGTACTAAAACAGACTGTTAGTACTTTATCTCTATTCATAAAGCACATGAAGTGTTGAACAATGATAAGATGATCATCTATAATCTCGATCATGCCTCTGAAGGGTGTGTTTGAGTGGTAACCAGTCAACAACAGAAAAACAGGTTACTTGTTAATTTTTTTCAAAGTAATGCAGAGTGCGTGATTACTCACCAGAGTAGGTAATGTGTTGCACTACTAGTTACAATCTTTCTTGTTACTCCATAAAATGATCTGAAATTACCAGGTAACTATAAAAACCTTCTACACCACCTACAATCATATTTGGACTTGCATATGATGTCCATCCATCCATTCGCTTCCGCTTATCCTTTTCAGGGTCGCGGGGGGCGCTGGAGCCTATCCCAGCTGTCATAGGGCGAAAGGCGGGGTACACCCTGGACAGGTCGCCAGTCTGTCGCAGGGCCAACACACAGGGACAGACAACCATTCACACTCACATTCACACCTAGTGGCAATTTGGATTATCCAATTAACCTATCCCCACAAGCTGCATGTCTTTGGACGGTGGGAGGAAGCCGGAGTACCCGGAGGGAACCCACGCAAACACGGGGAGAACATGCAAACTCCACACAGAAAGACCCCGGCCTGATGGTGGAATTGAACTCAGGACCTTCTTGCTGTGCGGCAACAGTGCTAACCACCGTGCCACCGTGCTGCCTTGCATATGATGTCTCTTATTTTATTTAATGATTTATTTTTGCTAGGAACACAAAACTGACGACACAATGCAAAGAGAAAACCAACAAAACTTTGCAGTGTCCTTAAAGGGGGGCGTTCTGGCTGCTGGGTTGTGGTAGCGATCTGTTAGCATGCTGTCTGTGCGGTATAAGGTGGTTGTTTGTGTCCTGGGTGCAGTTTCCACCATCGCACTCTTGTCCTTTTGCACAAACTAAGAGTAAAGTCCATATCCCAACTCCTGAGAAGCTGCATCACTGTACTGCGCTACTATGTCGCTCTTCACACATGGACTCAAATCAGCTGATTGTAGCGAAGCGTGCAGGAAGAAAATAAAGCAAGTTTGTTTTTTCTTTCTCTTGTCCGGTGCATTGATAGCTGAAGACCTGCTGTAATGCAGTAAACATAATTTAGTAATGCAATTACTACATTTAGTGCAGAAAAACATTACATAATGTAATTACAGTAACACTGCCCTTTGTTACATGCTACACCCAACCCAGCCCACAGAGGGGTGCGTAAGAAGAAGAGGCATCACTAATCCTTATAGAGAATGACCTGAACCAATCCACCGATCCCACAGGCACCATATCAACCCTGTCGAGTATCTTTAGCATGTGGCTGGATGGGAGATTTGCATTATAAATCTGCAGCAACTGTGGGATGAAGAAACAAAGCAGTTATGACCTCGAACGTGTATGTAAGCTAGCAAATATGATGTCAGGTCCATATTCTTAGTTGATTTTTTTCACGAGTATATTGCAGAACTTGTATGGTGGGTTCAAGTTTAAGCTTAGATATATGTCTCTCGCTCATGTTCCAAGGTAGGCTTGGTTAGCATTGTCGGCTGGCTTGGGGACCTTTACTAGAAGCACTGTCCAGCAGCTGATATTAGGAAATACTTGCAGGCACTAGAAAAGGTTGGAGTAAATGATGATGCAGAGGCTGTGATCATGGCAGAAAGAACAACATCAGAAAGAAGGAGCCCCAGAACATCCAGAAATACTGAAGGAAAAAAGTGTTAATAGCATTAGGCGCTATAACCCCCGAACTGGAAGAGTGGCTCCAGCAGATTGCAAGCACAGTATCAGAGGTCTCTGACCAGAGCTGTGCAGGAACTACCGAGACGCTGTGCAGATACCTCCTTTGCTTTTATGGTTAGTGTTCTCGCCAGTGCCCACGCACTGACTTAGTTTAGGCAAGATGGCAGAAAGATGAGGACACGCAAAGATAAATCCACAGACACATAGAGACCTCAGCACAAATTCCCCATTTCCCTTAGAGTCACCTCAGGTCCATCACCTGAAATGATTGTGGCCTCTGAGTGCATGGCAGGAGGAAGGTAACAACTGCAATCCTTCTGTTGGACAGCAAATTGCTGAAGATTAGGGGCATTAGAGTAGAGGAACTTTCCTCAGAGTTTAACAAGCTTCACTTCAGGTTTATATTATGATTGATTCTGTGCTCAGAGCTTTTTTATCAATCCATTAGAGCACAAGCTGCAGTATGGCAGCCATCCAGACACCGGCATTAACATCCCATCTCAGGGCCAGAGACACTGGGAAGGTCAGTGAGGTGGGAGCGGGCTGAGGAAACATTTACTGCTTTGGTGCAATTATTTCAACGCAGCGCACTGCAGCATATCTAAAATATTCAATATTTAGTACTGTGTAAGTGGGCAGAGGACTGCTCTTATATTTATTGCTTTGTTTTTTACTAAAAACTTGAAGACACAAAACTATACTTTAGTGTTAATGGAGTGCAGTCAGATAAACATTTAAAATTGAAGTCCAAATAGTAAATGGCCTGTATTTGTAAAGTGCTTTTCTAGTCCCTAAGGACCCCAAAGCGCTTCACACATCCAGTCATCCACCCATTCACACACACATTCACACACTGGTGATGGCAGCTACGTTGTAGCCACAGCCACCCTGGGGCGCACTGACAGAGGCGAGGCTGCCGGACACTGGCGCCACCGGGCCCTCTGACCACCACCAGTAGGCAACAGGTGAAGTGTCTCGCCCAAGGACACAACGACAGAGACTGTCCAAGCCGGGGCTCGAACTCCCAACTCTTGAGCCACGATCGTCCAGAGTGAGATCGTCATGGTTATCATGTACGTTACACGGCGACAGAAGAAAGAAAAGGATTACAAAAAAGGACAAAATAATAATTTTCTGCGCTGACCTCTGGAAACAGACAAGGTACGATTACGCAAACATTACCATCTTCAATTCATAGAGAAAGATTTATACTTGTTGTGTGCGTATCAGGACAAAAGGGCAAAGTAACGCAGCATATTATGCTGAACATGAATATTTAAATGGTTTTCCATTCATCATACTGCGCTGGTACAACTTATTCAGCGACAAATTGGAAGATGAGTGGGCGACACTCCGTGGAAGCTTCCCCCCTCTCTTGTTGGAGTTCAATTTGCAGAACTGTGGCATTCATTAACGCTTAGCCGTATTTATTGGCACAGTCCTGCCATCAGCAGAAGGCAAATCCTGAAAAGTTCAGAGTTATCATTAAATCAAATACTTATGGATTATTCATTAAAAAGGAGAAAATGAAGGACACTTAAAACCTCTGAACCTTTTAGCAGCGAGTACACGCTCTGTAAACACGTACCAGGCTCCGGTGGGAATACTAAAGGAAACGGTCGTGTCCTTTTACGGTGGAGGGAAAATGCTGCCGACATGGTGACATAATCACACAGATTATTAAAATATTTTGACAACATAAATTGTAGTCTAATCATTTACAAACCCGTGTCTTCTTTCTCTTTCTTGGATGTGGCAGCACTGCCGTTTGATATATTCTGTGACGCCATCGTGGACATTATGGACGCCACGATGACTACTAGACTGAAAAAGGGACATTAAGCGTTCTTTGAAATGATGAATTACTGGTTGCTATGGTGATTACCACCGCTTCGAGGGGCTGGGATGGTTTTACTCAACCTCCTCGAGCCTAAAAAGATTTTAAAAAGCATTTTGTGAAACGCTGCGTCATCTAAAAATGTCACACCTGGGAGCCTACGCTACAAAAGCTAGTCATCAGTGTAAAACCGAGTCAAACGAGGGGCTTGTTTTTGTCTGTCTCTCATGTTTACATGAACTTTGTTTCTGATTGTTCTTAGTTATCAAACTGATCATCTATTATTCCCTTTCCTTTCAAAAAGTTACATTAAATTTGAATAATACTTTGTTTTGGGGGGAATTTCAGGACAGGGGGAGAATATGAACAGTCCACACAAACATCAGTTATCAACACTGTACAGTTAGCTCCAGACTTTGTGTGCTGAGAGGAAAGAAATCTTACTCTTGTTTTGCCAAAGATATAAATAGTCATATAAAATAAAAAGCTTTTTAACGTCATGTGATGTGCTTGTGATCAGTTGCCTTTCTTACCCAAGTCAGAATCAAAGTCATGCCGCTGATCTTTCATGGTTAGTGTGGTCAAATGGAACAAATCACTTATACACTCGCAGTTGAAAGACAAAAACACAGCGAGGGAGAAACAAAGAGCAGTTCTTGTTGTCTTTGAGGATGAGATCAATGGCTGCAGATTAGTGACAATACCTGCCAGCTCTTCCTGATGAAATCAGCACTGGGTGGACTGGCTTTGCTCTGCGCTTTTGAAAAGGAGCAGAGAGTAAAGTGGCTAAAGATGATGCTGGCCCGACATCATCAAAGCTCGGACGCTCATTCTGTGCTACAGCTATTGATATGCGCACTCATTGTAAAATTAATTTATATCAAATACATATTTAGAGACTAGTTAATATGGTGATTTTATGCGTAGTTTGTTTGTAGCAAGACAGACTGTACACATCAGACAATATTTCTTCCCCTCCTGCACACAGCGGCCGTGGTGTCGAGTCACATATGTGTGTTTGTCACAGGGTGAAAATTGTCATGTCAACACCAATGCATAGACCTGCTTGAGTCCCTGTGCAGCATATATAAAAGGGTAGTGGAGACAGATATAGTTGGCTTATTGAGAATAATATGGGCTTTTCTTCATCAGAGCTGAGCCTGGAATATGATTCCTCTGTTTTAGTGCACAGGAGCAAATGGGATTGCGCATACATTTGAGCTTCATAATGTGTTTCTCTATATTCTCTTAAATCAGGTAAGAACTTCCTCACTGACGTTTCATCACAAGAATCAGGAAAATGTTTGTAACCCTTTAAAGCCGGTCGGAGCCGGTGTTCTGCACGCTCCGTTTTGCGTAACTATTTTTAAATCCCAGTAGTGCTGCAACCACGTGAGCTAGCGCAATAAATTTTTTTGCATATGAAACCGGAGGAGTTGTACTTACATCTTATGCCATCAGCTTGTCCTCGGTCACGGTTTCCTTCCACATAAAGCTTTGCCCGAAACCGGAAGTGACGTCATTATCGTGGAAATGTAGTTTTTTACTATCAAGGCCTCATGAGCCTATACTGGTGTTTTTAAAAGTTATCTTTGACTTTATGACTTCCTGTGTCGTTTCTGGGATGCTGAGGACTCATATTGCACTGCTGGAAATAGTTTATTTTGATGCATGTGCTGTTTTTTTTGCAAATTTGCACTATAATATTTATTTTCGTTTTCCCTGCAGTATATAGAAATTGGTGTATTTCAAAAATAAAACTATGAAGACACTTAAAATAAATTTCCTGTGGTGGGAAACTATTTTGTGCAATTTACAGTTTTGAGGGATAAGCCTCTTAAATTTCTCTCACTAGAAATATATGTTAAAAAAACAAAAACGATTTGTTTGTAGTTTATTGCACTTTTTTGCAATTTATGTAATTACTATGCACTTAATGCAGACATATTATTAAAATCTGGGTTATAATGGTTGTATTGATGTATAGCAACTTGAAATGCTCCCAAAAATGGCTCCACAGCATGTAAAAATATAAAATAAGCTCTGGCGGACTTGGTTCTATGGTAGGTCTTAAAGGGTTAAATGACATTTTTGAAAGCACATTGTCCGTTATTGTATAAATCCCAGAGCATTTGAATGTATTTTAACCATATTTTTTAGCCAGCAGCAGTCCCACTTTGCAGGTGTTCTTTAAATGGTCACAGTTGTTAACTTGTGCTGGAGACAGAAGTCAAACAGTTTTGTAAAGAAGAGAAGATGAGCTTTGCAGGGATATTTGGTGCATCGCGGTAGCACAAAGCATTGACGAGGTACTGCTGTCTGACAGAGAATCAGCTTTACCTGCAGTCGTCACAGTCCTGCAACTCCTCAACCATTTAGTGCCAAATTCAAATGTTCCCTGAAATATGGGAATGAGTTAATTTTACACCCAGAATTACAACATGGGTGATAAAGGGTTAAAAAGAGAAAAAGCTTCCTGGGCATTTACAGTTTTTACTCTGAATATAATCTCGTGCTTAAATTGGCTGTCTTAGCCATATCTACTTTATAAAGCATAACTGTTATTTACTGCTGATAATGAAGCCAGGCTGATGCAAGACCAGAAAGCTGATAATATTTGGTGTATAATGTGAAATGATGCAGGTACTGTCAGGTTTGCTGTGGCGGGCAGGACGTAGGACCCAAACGCAGGACTCATACACGGGGAGCAAACTCACAATGGCAGCTCTGATACTCATGAAACTCAAGCTAGGGAACTAAACTGGGAACAGAGAACTAGGAAACACCGGGAGCACATGGGATAGGTTTGATAGGACAAGGACTATCAAAATAAAACCGGAAGTATGAGACAGAAGCAGACTTGACACAGAGACCTGGAAACGTGACGGACTGAGAACCAAGCGCACAAAGCAGAGACTGAATGAGGACATGAAAACGAAACCTTCACTAGAGACGCAGGAACACAGGAGAGGCACAGAGACGAACAGCGACTGGGAGACAAACACAGGCTGAGGGACCAAGATCACTGAGGGCTAAAGAAACACAAAAACATGAACAAACAATAATCAGAGAATATCCTTCCTGTGTGTATATTTCTGTATTTTTAAATATGCATGTTTACATTTTCCTTTTTTTTGGATTCAGTCCCTGTTGGGTCAAACGACACACAAAAAATACAGTTTTCACTCAAAATAATCCTTCAACTCTGCGTGAACCTGCTGGGTTGAAGTTTTTTTTAGAAAACTGTGCCTCTCCTTGAGTTTGGATTGACGCAGGTTACAGTAAATTGCACCGCTGACATGCTTTCCTAACACTTACATACAGAATCACACATATCTGCTGTGTGTGTCCTAATCAGTGTGAAGTGATTCTGTACCCACAATAGATTTTTTTACTGAAGCATCGCTAGTTTCTAAGAGCACATTCATTTGTGTTTATATGGAGCAACACCATTCTCAGCCTAGAATAAAGTGACACCTCCATGACGTGTAGTGTGATCCTATTGCACGAGTTGGTTGCTGTTCTAGCTCACTCCATGTAAGTCGGTCACTTTGCATCTGTTTGCCTCGTGTTTACAAAGCTGAAGCGAGTGGGACCTTCTGACACTACTTGACAAAGTATCCACAACATTTCAGCAATGCTGCTTTTTAGCTGCATGGAAGCATGCGTACATATTCGAGCTCTGCTGAGGGATAGAGGGAGCTCTGCCTGTCAGCGTTACGGAGACTGTCCCTATCTCTGTGTGACAGTAAGTGTGGCCCGAGTGACTTTTGGGCAAAACCACACAGAAACAAACGTAGAGAGAAGGAAGAAAGAGGACAAGAGTTAACAGCTGAGCATGAAACACAGAAAGAACAACAAGAGGGAGCAAATCATTAAGCACCGCTGAAATGCTAAACTATGTAATGTGTTTTTCCCACCGGTGCAAACTCTTCTCCCAAAAGTCAGTGTTGCTGCCATTGGTCGGGTCAGTTCTGGCCAAAAGAAGAGAGGATGCTACACAGCCGTAAACACGGCCCTGAATTCAAAATCATCGTAGTTTTCTTTGTTCTATTGGGAATAAAATATGGCTTCATAAGATTTGCAAATCGCGGATACAAGCGGCAGAAATGAGCTTCCTCCGAAGGGTGGCTGGCCTCTCCCTTAGAGATAGGGTGAGAAGTTCGGCCATCCGGGAGGGGCTCAGAGTAGAGCAGCTGCTGCTCCACATCGGAAGGAGCCAGCTGAGGTGGTTCGGGCATCTGACAAGGATGCCCCCTGGGCGCCTCCTGGGTGAGGTGTTCCAGGCATGTCCCACCGGGAGGAGGCCCCGGGGAAGACCCAGGACACGCTGGAGAGATTATATCTCTCAGCTGGCCTGGGAACGCCTTGGTGTTCCCCCGGATAAGCTGGAGGAGGTGGCTGGGGAGAGGGAGGTCTGGGCCTCTTTGCTTAGGCTGCTGCCCCCGCGACCTGGCCCCGGATAAAGCGGATGAAGATGGATGGAAGATTTGCAAATCTTGTACAATGGCTGCATCTGAGAGGATGCAGGCAGGTGATGTGCTGATGGTGAAATAGAATCAAAACAAGTTGTTTTTAGGTGCTGATTAAGCTCGGTGGGATGTTGAAGATAGTTGTGATCAGTAAGATGTCTGAATCACATACATGTGAGTTACGTAAAAGAATGGGGAAAACACGGATGATGCCCTGGCAGGGCCTCCTTGGATGAGGGTGTCTAGTGATAGTGGCCGAAACACCCGATGAATCCAAGGTCCACTACTGACGATGTGTCCCGAGTTTTAATATGATAACCTAGATCAGAAAGGGAAAAAATGGCAGATTAGCCTTGGTAAAAGACCGAAACACTCTGTGAAGTTGAGGCACACAACGATGTGTCCCTCTGGTAAAGTTTCCGGGCTGCCTTTCCTCATTACAGCCATCCTTCAAGATGGTCTCCATTTAAAGCAATGCAGTATCAGGGATTGCAACATCTAGTCCTTTTACCGAATCATGAATGTTCTGTAATCGAAGGATCAAACAGAGGAAGGTGAGAGGAGTAAACAGAAGTTTTATCAGGAAGCATTAAAGGCTGAGTTTCACCTGATCCATAATCAGAAGGTGCAGGTCAGGTCTGGGTGTAGGGAGGAGTGTTTCCTGGCAGGCTATCAGCAGCCCCCTGTGACTTTTAATGAATAGAGGCCAACTAGAGAGAAGGAAGTTAAACAGATAATGGAAAATAAACCACAAGTAGAGACAAACATAGGCCTTAGTCCTTTACCTTAAATAGCCGAGCAGGGTAACCGCTCAATAAAAGCTGTAGACACGGGCGGCGTGATAACAAAGGAGTTGAGAATCTGCATCCATGTACTTTTATATTCTTTATCTCTTCCTGTCCACCCCGGTGCGTCGCAGACGGACGCCTGCCTCTGATAGCTTTGTATCTAGCAGCGAGCTGCTGATTAGCAGCTTTCAAACTTGAATTGCATTGCAATTTGCAGCCTTTGAGAACAAATTGCGATAGCATCACCATTTTGAAATCGGCTCTTCCAGACAGGTCCCGAAGAGGTGTAACCTCCCTGTCGATGTGGCAGCATTTTTGGTTCAGCAGTGTTTCTGTTGCATTGGGTTTCCATCTGTCGCTGCCACGGGCGCCAGGGTTTTGGCCAAACTTTGCTTTGGTTGTTGTTTAGACACAATAAACACAAACAAAGACAGGAGACAGTAATATACTCTTAAAACCATCCGTTTCAAGTTTACCTACTGAGGCTATTACACAAAGCACCCTTTCAAGGTGAATGAACATGCCATCTAGGTAAAGCTGAAAGTGCTCAGATTGACATGCCAAATCCAAACAGGGAAAAAATAAAGTGCATTCAAATGAATTCTGCTGGATAGCAGCTGGTGCCTGCAGCTGACGCGCTTGTTGTTTTTCAGCTCCTCGCTTCACACCTCTCTCCCTGTTCCTGTGCGGTGAAGTGAGAGGTGTGTGAGGTGGAGGTATTGACAAGCTTGCCAACTAGAAAGGGGATTTGAGCAGACTGACAGTGAGGAAATGATACTGTCGGGGTTACACCAGCTCACTTACCACGCAACTCTACACCCCCCCGGGGATGTTGGATTTGCATCGCAATAGGGCACGTCTGCTTGAATGCAACGTACCACTGAAAGTTTCAAAGTCAAATTTCTTCCGTAGAGTGAGAGAAGTCCTCGTTACACACACTGGTAGCCAGCTGGCAGTGGTCGCAGCATCTTCAGTCTTAATGAGTCACCGGGCCGATTTACAGTCCCCCTTTGCTCTTTTGGAGGCAGGAGATTATGCTGTGCAGAGGAAGCACGCCTTCTGTGCGCTCCGTGGAGCTGTGAGCTGAGCTGAATAAAAACTAAACAACTTGTTTTACTCCCCGAGTCCTAGTTTGAATCCCTTTGGACACAAGCAGCAAATGTGTTCATTTATTTTAAACTCTGTGCTTCTTTGATAGCACAGTTACATATTACCAGCATATTCAGAGTGATGAAATAATTGATAGTAAATTCCTTAAATATTTAATTTCAATTGATTTATGTCAGTGCACGTGGCTGATAAAAGCATGTGAAAATGGTGTGCTCTTTTTCCATCCATCCATCCTCATCCGCTTTATCTGAGGCCGGGCCGCGGGGGCAGCAGCCTAAGCAAAGAGGCCCAGACCTCCCTCTCCCCAGCCACCTCCTCCAGCTTATCCGGGGGAACACCAAGGCGTTCCCAGGCCAGCCGAGAGATATAATCTCTCCAGCGTGTGCTGGGTCTGCCCCGGGGCCTCCTCCCGGTGGGACATGCCTGGAACACCTCACCCAGGAGGCGCCCAGGGGGCATCCTTGTCAGATGCCCGAACCACCTCAGCTGGCTCCTTTCGATGTGGAGCAGCAGCTGCTCTACTCTGAGCCCCTCCCGGATGGCCGAACTTCTCACCCTATCTCTAAGGGAGAGGCCAGCCACCCTTCGGAGGAAGCTCATTTCTGCCGCTTGTATCCGCGATCTCGTTCTTTCGGTCACTACCCACAGCTCGTGGCCATAGGTGAGGGTAGGGACGTAGATCGACCGGTAAATTGAGAGCTTCGCTTTTACACTCAGCTCCCTCTTCACCACGACGGACCGGTGCAGCGTCCGCATTACTGCAGCTGCAGCCCCAATCCGTCTGTCGATCTCCGGCTCCCTTCTTCCATCACTGAACATGACACCGAGATACTTGAACTCCTCCACTTGGGGCAGGAACTCATCCCCGACCCGGAGTGGGCACTCCACCCTTTTCCGGCTGAGAACCATGGCCTCAGATTTGGAGGTGCTGATCCTCATTCCCGCTGCTTCACACTCTGCTGCGAACCGTTCCAGTGCGAGCTGGAGGCTCTCACCCGATGAAGCCAACAGAACCACATCATCCGCGAAAAGCAGAGATGAGATTCTGAGGCCACCAAAGCGAAAGCCCTCCACCACTTGGCTGCTGTTTTCTGTTTACCAGTTGTGCCCATTCTGTAATAAATAATCTGATGATGTCTTTTGTTAATCCTTGCATGCTAACCAGAATCTGGTATCTCTTCATCACACAACAATTTGTTTCACTCGCTGGGCCCACGTCCTCATTTTAGTTTTGACAGAGTTTTAGTGGTAAAGGCTTGAACGTGAATTGAGATGCGGTTTGGGGAAGGCCTCAAAGGGGACTGGCGGCGGCTCGTGGGCCTGGCAGATCCCCGTGTACGAAATAGAAGTGAAGAAGTTAAAGAATTGAAATGGGGAGGCAGGGTGGGGCACGTAAATGAGAACAAACAGCTTGTAGAACTGGGGGAACATATATAGGAGCATGTTTGGAAGCGTGGTCCCGCTGCTGAAACTCAGATACTTTATCTCCAGTTATTGCGTCACAACGCATCTTTTGCAATTTTCTCGTTTTCATGTTCACACGTGCTTTTCGTTATGCAGTTATAATTATCATTCCTTATAAAATGAATGAATTTAGCAAACAACCAGTTTCTTCTGTCATTTCTGCTTCATTACTATTAACTTCTCTTGCCAAGTACTCACTTCTCATACCTCCACCTAAATGGCAGCTTCCAACTTCTCTGAGACACATGTGAGCTTTTATAGACCAACAGAAGATAACATGTGACACAGCTGTCCAGATGTTAGGGAATTCTTGCAATTTGGGTCGTTTTCGCTAAAACTACCTTTTGTAAAGGACAGCTGGGCACGTCTGTGTAACGGGAATATCATCAGACAGGAAGTGCCTGCTGAACTATTCCTAGTTGCTCATGAAGAAATTAAACCTGTTGCTCTGTGCAAGTAGATTAAATATGTACTAATTACAGCAAATTCCCATCAAAGTGTTTATCAACCAACTGTAAGGCACAATCAACTTTGAGAAATTAGCTTGTGAATTTAGCATTTAGACTTCCAGCAGTATTCTGTTATTGTGTACCATCCCTCTAGTGTGCCTCTACTGGCCTTTTTCTTTATAGTTATATTGTATTTCTGCCTTCTGCTTCTTTCTCCTTTATTACCCTCCTGATTTTGCATTCACACAGTGACAATAACCAGCCAACAGCAAAGATGCTTTTTCTGTTTTTCTCTCTTGTCCCTGCTTGCTTGGCTGCCCGCGGTCTATGGTGAGGCTGTGTGTTTACTGCTCCAGTGTTGTTTTACAGGCCCAGCAGGTGTGACCAGGGTTCGGCAGTGTGGGCCAAGAACCAGATGGTTTCATGACTCAGGTGCTCCATGCCTGGGTAACCTGCCAGCTGCAGGTGTCTACGGCCCATCCTGATTGATTCTCTCTCTCTCTCGCTTGGCTTTCTGGCTCATCTCGGGCTGTATGTGTAGCCAGTCTGGAATGGGTCAGCCAGACCTATAGTGAGGTGTGTGCACTGACATTTACCTTGATGGATTCAGACACATTGCAAGATTGAGGGGAAATGTGGAACGGGTAAGACACGAAGGTGGCTGGATGAAATGTCACGGTGCTAGCTGGGTGTAAACTGTCCAACATAATTGCAGGGAGGTGGTAAAATATGCCGAGCATTCTTTAACATGGGTACGGCTGTTTCAAATTCTGGATCAATATCAGATCTGTACACAAAAGCAAAGTTAACGTACCTCGATCTATTCAGCTTACAGAAAACAATGCCTTAAAGCAGGGGTGGGCAACTCGAGGGCAGGTTTTTGATGTGTCCTTGATCCATCACAGATGATTTAAATGGTTAAATCACCTCCTCAACATGTCCTAAAGTTCTCCAGAGGCCTGGTAATGAGCTAATCATTTGATTCAGGTGTGTTGACCCAGGGTGAGATCTAAAACCTGCAGGACACCGGCCCTTGAAGCCTGGGGTTCCCCACCCCTGACTTAAACAAAAGAAAAAAAGCACAGACAGTGAAATAAAGTCCAGTTTTTGGAAGATACCGTTTTTCAGTACTTGTATTGTATTTGTGGATCAACACAAAAAAAAAAACAGGTGAAATAATTCTCGATAATAAAGACATTAGAATGCATGAAGGACGCAGACTGACAGGAGTCTGTTCCCTTCGTTTTCCTTTGCCTCTCTCAATCTTCCTTCTTCCACTGTCTGATTGCATTTAGCCTCACATACACACAGTCCATGTGCACATACTCACACATCACTTCTAACAGCCATCACAGCCTTTCTCTCAACCTCTTCCTGCCCGCCACTCCTCAGCAAATATCTGGTATAGCGGCCTCCATCTCTATCTATCGATGCACTCTGAATTCTCGAGGCGCTATTGATTCCCAGCAGAGGTGACATTTACTGTGTGCTCTCCCAAGTCATTGCCTTAATCACCTGAATGGTCCTTCACACTTGAACTAAATCAGATGTCAAACTCTCAAGCGATGAGCTGACCCGCTGTTACTCCTCACGAATGAATATGAGTTGACTGACATCATAACCGCAACGACAAAAAACAGCAACCTGAGCCACTCGGCCCTCACACCCTTAGTCAGCCTCGTCTGTCATTTTAATCAATACTACTATCTGCTCATCTCTGTAAAGACAACTTTTACACTTTTTACTTTGTTTACTGCCTCATAAAATACTGACCTTGTGATGACCACGGTGTACTTTTCATTCCCCGTTCATTTTTGCACTTTTCACCTTAATGCTGTGAACAGATCTTATGATGCGACGGCCTGATCTAAATGCTAGAGGTAAAAAACACATGGATGCTTCGTTCATAATTGAGCATTCCTCGTCTGCTAATATCAACCTAAAGACATGCACGCCGAGTAGCTGTCAATAGATAACTGTATATATATTTCTCCACCAAGAAGCGAATGTATACTAGGGCTGCCACAAACGATTATTTTGGTAGTCCACTAGTCACCGATTATTTTTGCGATTAGTCGACTAATCAGATCATCATCCATTGGACGTGAAACGTACAGCTTATTGCACCAGCAGCATCTGCTCTTATATAACTATCATTAGCTTACAGCTTTAAGTGTTTAAGGTCTGTGCTAACTAAAACTAAAGACAAGATGACAGTTTATTAAATTTTAATGAAATCTGCAGATTGTTTCGGTGAAGTTTAATAAACTCCTTGTATAAAATAAAATACTACAAAAAGCCAAACAATAACATTTTAAGTTATCTAAGTGACTCATATATCATGTTTAACCTGAGTAGCGAAAGACGGGGGTGGGTTTGAAAACGGTTTGCTGGGAGTCCGGTGTTCTCACGGCGCTAGTGAGCCTAGCCCCCGGTTAGCTATCAAGCTAGTGGGTAACAGACGTCTCCGAAAACGGAGCGCTTTTGAAAATATGTGGTGTCTTGATAAACTGAGCCGATATTTGAGGTTTACACAGCTACATTCTTACCTGAAAATATGTTAAACGTTTATTTTGTGACCCAGAAAGAATAATAAGAGTAACATTAAAACTAACTAGCTGCCGCCATTGTTGGAAACTGAGCTGGGCCGCGCTATGAATTCTGGGACACAGCTTCTTCTTCTTCGGGGTTTAACGGCAGCTGGCATCCTTGTACATGCAGTGCTGCCATCTTCTGTTTCAGTCCGTTATTACACTCTTAAATCCTGCTACTTATTCCTGCGGCTTTTGGATCTTACAAAGCTTCAAACGACGCGTCGACTATTAAATCAGTCGTCGATGATTTTGATAGTCGACTAATCGTGGCAGCTCTTATGTGTACAAACCCATCCAGCCCCAATTTTTTTCTTCGCAATTTTATTATTTTGTCCTCATTTAAAATGTAATAAGGCTTTTATGAGCTCTACAAACATGACTTCCAACCACCAGAAAACATTTCTTTGAGACGTACGACAACTTTTTAAACATAATTATTTATTTATTAGGAAAAGGTTCGTCAAAAGTGGAGTTTAAAAAAAAGGAACAGAAAAAAATCTCTTTTGTGGATTTTCTGGTTTTACGACTGATTAATGTTGAGCTGCATAAAAGTCGTTTAATAACTGCATTGTTAGTATAAATACAGAGAATTTGTATTTGTTCAGATGCATAAACACGTCTAACAGACAGTATTCAAGTCTCACCAATAACAGAATCAACAACAAAAGTGAGCATAGTGTTGTTGCTGGTGATGATATTTTATTCTATTTTTTCCAACATTTGGTATTTCACCCATTTTGGATGAATGAAGGTATCTCCTTGAAAGTAGATTACATTGATCTTGGACACATTTATCAAAAGTTGTCCTGCAGGTTTTCAGTGATTGCTCAAACTTCTACTTTATATTACTCCAGATGTGTGCTGGTTTCAGATTAGGTTCCACGTTTTCTTTTCTTATCTTTTCTTTTCTCGTTGGAAAACATAATTGACTTGGTTAATTAAATGTCTATTAATACTTTTCATTCTTTTTCAGATATTAAACCAGTGATATGTTCATTAATAATGTAATTTGTTGATAATATAGTGTAGAGGCTCTATATATTATTTGCGTTTCACTTTTTATTTGCTTTTGAGTTTCACTAGTTGTTTGGTTAGGTTTAGAAATCCATAATGTTCTTGTGTCTTAGTATTATTTTAATCTTTTTTGCTATTAATATTAATAATAATTATGATATGTTATAATATTCCCGTGTCTATTGGTGGTGGTTCGCACCGTCCCCTCACCTCAGCTCTCGGTTTGCTGGAGCTTTTCTATGTGAAGTTTGGCATGTTCTCTGCATACCTCTGTGGCCTCTCTGGCTTCTTCCTTCACCTCACACACTTGCATGTTGTTGATCCTAAATTGCCCGTGAATGTGAGCATAAAAGGTCGCCTCTCTACGTTAACCCTCAAAACACTGGCGCCCGGTGCAGGGTGTACCCCGCGTCTGAGCTTGTGACAGCTTGGACAGGCTGCAGCTCAAATGCACGGATAGATGGGAATTAGTTTTTTCTTCTCCTTCTTTCTTTTTTAAATTATAAGACCAAAAGAAATAAGATGAAACAGTGAATAATTTAACATTTAGCAAAATGATAAAGGTCAGAGTTTTTTCTTTTGTTTTGTTTGAATGAGATCTGATCATCTTTCTTTTTTGGCTGAATCAGTATTGAAGAGTAAAGCACAGTCATAAGTGATACAGCAAGCTGAAAATAGAATTTTATTAGATCCCAATGATCCTGCTGTCTGACACTTACCATTTGCATGACTTGTTTACTCCACTCCTCTCTCTCATGTTGTCCACATATCCTGCTAAATGCTTTCTGATCTATTTATCTCCTTGGCTCTGTGTCCATCATCTCATTAAACTGTTACATAATACACAATTTTCAGTTGCTTGACCAAGATAATTGTTCCGGCCGAAGAGGTATTTTCATAGAGCCGAGGCTCTTTGTTCCCTAAGACCAGACCATAGCAACCCCTCTGTGTAGCACTCTGGCAAACACATACAGAGCCAGTTACTGCTGAACAGTGAGAGCCTGAAAGAAACATCAAAACGAAACGAGGGACCCGGCATAAAAACAAACAAACGAAAAATAATTACTTTCATTGAACCCAACAGATAAAAATACTGTGAAGTTGAGGAATCATTTAATAGTTTTTCTATATGTGCATTTATATTTTCATCATGTCTGTGTTGGCGCACACAGGCAGGAGCTTCACTAAACTTCATTGTCGAGAACATTTGAGCAAAGAATTAGGTCAGATATCCACGTCCCCCTAATTCTAACTAATTCAATTTTGCACTTGTATAACAAAACAATAACCAGAGGATTTTCATACCATTAAACCATTTTTTAAATCTACCAAGTTCAGTCTCTCATATATGTAAAATAAGAACCAACAAGCGAGCTTAAACACACATAAAAACAGCTCAGACAAACAATAAAAGGTGTATGTACACACACACAACATCTCACCGAAATCTTTTATCTCCACACAATCTCTGCATAACTTTGAAAGAGATTTTTAGCTGATACTCTCATCAAAAAGACTTATTAGGAAAAAGACTGACATTGACGATAATACCTCTCAGCTGGCTGATACGACCTTCACTGATCCAGTAGACCTAAATGGATTCCTGATGGAGGGTAGTGGCTGACAATAACACCTGCCTGTTTCTACCGCCACTCCCATTAACTCTGTGTTGCCTTAATACTGTGGTTCAGCACTGGAGCTGGATTGTAATATTTTCCCCTTAATGGACGTTGAAATGAGTGTTCATGATGTGCGTTGATGGAGGTGTGTGGTGTATATCCATGTTTTCCTGCCATGCCAACATGACTTGCAGCCTACTTAGTCAGCATGCTTGAGTTTAGGGACAAACGGTGTCAGGACAGAATAAATTAATATTTTGACAAGCAAGGAAAACAATTCAATTCAGTTTTATTTACAGTATATCACGTGTAAATCACAACAACAGTCACTTCAAGGCGCTTTATATTGTAAGGTAAAGACCCCACAATTATACAGCAAGCACTTTGGTGACAGTGGGGAGGAAAAACTCCCTTTTAACAGGAAGAAACCTCCAACAGAACCAGGCTCAGGGAGGGGCGGGGCCATCTGCTGTGACCGGTTAGGATGGGGAATAAAGACAGGACAAGGACAAAGACACGCTTTGGGCGCGCCTTCCCGGGGTGTGGTGATCAGAGAGGTGGGAAGTAACAAAGTACAAATACTACTTTACTGTACCAAGGTCGAATTTTCAGGTATCTGTACTATACTTTATTAGTAAAGTCAAGAGTATTTAATTTTCTACTTTTACTTCTACAGTTTACACAATTATCTGTACTTTCTACACTTTCCTTACATTTTCATAACAGTCTCGTTACTCTCGATTCACCTGTATCGTTTGTAGCATTTACAATTTCAAATGTAACATTTCTATTAATTCAAGAAACATCAGCAAACATACAAACTGTTCATGTGCAGTGTGTTGCAGTGTGTTGCTGGCTAAAGGTACAGCTGCTGTATTTGTAGGGAGAGAAAGGAATGTGGGATAAGTTCACTCAGAGATGGAGAAAGATAGGAACGGGGAAACAGGTTATACCTAAAGGTAAGGTCAGTCATACTTGATACACTGCAGATCTAAAAATGACTTTGTCAGGATAAACAGATTCGCCTGCAAAACTGTGTTTGACTGGTGCACAGCAGCTGTGGTGTTCATGGTCACTGTCAGGTTACCTTAAGTATAGGAGATAATCTGCATTGAGTTGATGATGCTTAGATTAATTTCCTGAATTCCACTCTTATACCAACTGTATACAGTGTAGTATAAAGACAACACAGAGTGGGCTGTCATTGTCATTGTAGGACATAGAAATCAGCCAGGACAGCTCATGAAACATCTGCTGACATCTTGTTGAATTCAGTTCTGTAAATCCACAAAGAGCAGCAGGTCAGCTGATCACAGCCTGCACTGGTGCTCACATTAGTGATTATCACAGGTTGTGATTCTGTTTCCAACACCAAGCCACTACAACTGATCTTAGGGTTCCCCAACCTGCTGAATCCCACTTCTTGGCTGTCCTCATTAGAGATGGGCAGTAACGCGTTACTGTAATCCGATTACTTTTTTCAAGTGATAATGGATTAGATTTATATAGCCTATTCATTCACTCTCACATTCACACACTGGTGGAGGCAGCTACAGTTGTAGCCACAGCTGCCCTGGGGCAGACTGACAGAGGCGAGGCTGCCATATCGCGCCATCGGCCCCTCTGGCCATCACCAGTAGGTGAAGTGTCTTGCCCAAGGACACAACGACCAGGACAGAGAGCCCGGGGATCGAACCGGCGACCTTCCGGTTACAGATGCGATTCCCACCCACTCGTGTGTGGGGCGAGCCATGGTCTCCCCACACACGAGTAAAGTAAGGGATTACTATCGCAAAAACGGTAATTAGATTACTGTTACTTTCCCGTAGGAACGCTGCGTTACTGCGTTACTAAAACCGTGATTCTTTTGCGAGAATGTCTCATGACAGTGACGTAAGCGAGTGCGACGTTCGTGGCAACAGCTGTGTGCAGATCAACAATGGATCATATATCAGTGCGGAGAGAGTATGAGCTTGCAGCGTTTAAAGCGTGGAAGTACTGACCTTACTTTGAGTTTGATTCCATAAAAAGAGACAAAAACATTAGTGTCCGCTGTGCGTGGGAAGAAAACTTCTTTTTACAGCGAAAAAACCCCTAAACTTCCAACAAGCACCGAGTAGCTACGACGTAATGGGAAACTCACAGAGAAACTCGCGGATTCTTCCACTGACCGCAGCACACCTGCACCAGGGTAAACCTCCGCCTGCTCCACTCCTGCTTTACAGGTGAAAATAGAGCAACAGGACCGCTGAGTCTTTGACTTTATTTATGTTCTGCTGTGTTTTACTTGCATCTATTTGAAAGACTGAGTGTAAACACAAAAAATATTTTATTTTATGTGCTGGAATGTGCAGAAAATAGGTTTAAATGTTAAACAAATTTCTTCCAGTCAGAGAATGTTGCATATAATTTAATTTTTGTTTGAAGCATAAAGTTAAAAGATTAAAACTAATAAAACAAGTTTTAAAAAGAGACTTTTCCATTTGATTACATTTTATATGATGGATTATGTAGAAAAAGTAGAATTGGGCTGAAAGATCTATCGCTTTATCACCTATTCAGGTTGTAAATTGTGTTTTTAAAAAGTAACTAATTACTTTTGAAAATAAGTAATCAATAAAGTAATGGGATTACTTTTTGGGGGAAGTAATAAGTAATTAGTTACTGATTATTTTTTTCAAGTAACTTGACCAACACTGGTCCTCATGTTTGTGTTTGGGTGTGAAGGCAAATTGTAGACAACTAAATACAGTTAAATTAAATTTCTTTCACTTGTGTCCTACATAACAGATTCAAACATTCATTAGAATTTCATTCAAATAACATTTGTATTCTCGTGTACTTATAATATTATATTATTATATTGATATAGCAAAAGGTTTAGTTGTCTTTGCATAGAAATATCTGGTAGAATTTCTCTTTGAGGTGTTACTTTTCCTTTCTTAGTCTGAGTACATTTCAGAGACTGTACTTTTTTCTTTTACTTCAGTAAAGAAGTAGATTCAGTACTTCAGGTGTTACTGGAGTATTTTGTTAAAAACCACAGATATCTGTACTTCTACTTAAGTAAAGAATACCGTTACTTTGGCCACCTTTGGTGTACGTAAGACCTCTATGGCCTTATGGTGGACAAAGCTTGTTTACCATGAGGCTGGATCTTGATACACGATTACAGCACAGCTTTGTGTCTTTTAAGTAAATAAAATAAATATTTGAGTATGAAATTTTGTTTGTATTTTAAAACAATGATGCAAAAAGATATAAAATAGAAGAAATAAGACAATAAAGCAACTAAAACAACAACTTTGGGTCAATGTTGTGTCTTTCGTTGAACATTACATACTACATAATGGTCCATTTTGCAGGTTAGACTGTGCCAATAATTTTGATAACATGTGTCATAAAGTCAGCAAACAATTATTTTCACTGGTGAAGTCGGGTTTCCTTAATCAAGATGCACAAATGAACCTGTAGATCTAAATCAGCAGATGTAGCTCACCTGTAAGTGTAAATGTGAATGTGCTGTATATGGTTATTTGTGAATGACTGGCTATTTCTATTTGTCAATCCTCTTGCTTAATAGGTGGCAGGTAAGTATAATGTTAGTATAATGACAGAGTCACAGAGATTAAACTTTGTGTTTGTGCAGGAAAAAAGTGTTAATTGACTCTGTAGCACAATAAAATTTCACATTAGAGGAAATAAAATATTGTGACTGCTGCATTTGCATAAAATCACCTCCCTTAATTTACGTTCAGTATGTAGACATATCCTGAGTTTTTCTATTAGTGGGTGACTGATCTCTTCATCTCTCGGCTGCTTCTTTACGCTGTCACACAAACTATTTCTGAAAATATAACACTACACAGTTTTGTAAACCTGTGAAATCATTTGAAGTGATATATTGATCAACCTTCAGTTTCAAAGTTGCTGTAACTGTAGTATATCTATGAAACTAATGCAGTTCTTCTTCTTTGGTAGTTTTAAAAAAATGTTATCAGAGATACAGTCCAGAAAGACAGAGCCGTGAAATTATTTATTTCTTATTCTCAGTAAAAACACGAGGCTTTTAAGAATAGTAGAGTCTGTGACGTTTATGGTAAATGTTGTATTGCACTTTATGTTTATGAACTCGTTGTCATCCTTAAAGATGCAGGGCACCAGGAAACCATTGGAAAATCATTATAATCACTCTATGAAATCAGAAATTGTTCCCCACAATATTTTCTTAGCATTAGCTTCAACTGGTTCACACATATTAATCACCTTGGATGGTTGCTGGCTTATAACTCTCTTGTACACATTCAAGTGGTTATCCAAAGCTGTGAGTCTTTGCTTGGTATCTGTGTGGACAGCTTGTGGTACTTCCACCATTCTGCAGCTCTGATAGATGACTAGCTTCCCTCTGTGCTGCCTTCATCTTGGCCCCTGATCCTAACATTGTTCCTCGCATCCATTCAATGCATCCAACGCACCTTTTGTTCATCCCCCAGTATGCGGGGATGATGACACCCTGGCTCCACCGTGCTAAAGTATTTGTTGTACCTCATCAGTCTCTAGTAAACTGCCTACAGGGCGAGTGGGATTTTTTTTAATGATACAAAATTTACCTGATATCTTACAAAATGTTTCTAACCTTATTTCTGACAGTGTTGGTGCCACCTTGGATCTTCCACAAAATACTCCATCATGACTTGTTCAAAACAAATAATTCACGCTTATAAAGCTATTTGTTATATATCATAATGACAACACATATTTTTAATGCTGGACATAAAAACTAAAGGTAACAAGAACAATAACCTGAAAGAAAAGGTGTCCTATCATTATCTCTTTAACAGCATATCCTCAATCAATGTGAAGTATTAGTTTTGCTGTGATATGCTCCAGCCTAGAGGATGTTTGGTTTGAACATCCCTTCAGTCATTTTACAGCCTGTTTCCATGGGAACATCCACCCTTTAAACCCCTTTGAAAAACAGGGGCCGAAGTATTTTTTCCACTTTAAATATTTCTTTAACCTGAATGAGGTTTTTTTGCTCTTTTTGAGAAAGACAGTTTATCAGTAAAAAGTCAAGGAGGGTAGTTTTAAATTTAAATTGTAAAGCAGCACATTGAGAAAAAGACAAAAATCTATGAACACTAAAAATAAAAAAGAAATAAAACCATACTCATGTCTTTACTAACTCCAGTAACACCGATGAGCCTCAGAGGAGAAAACATCGAATCACACGAAGACTGTCGTTGTTATTTGCTTTAAACTGTAATGTAAAAGTGCATCACTCTAACACTCTCACCATTATAAGCTGTGCCTGTGTAAATATGCCGTTTCTGAGTAGTACTACTCAGAAAAGGTTTGTTGTAAAAACTAGAAAGGATGTTAGGAAATATGAACGATATGTACGAGGTCTGTGGTCCAAGGACACGTTAGCTGCTAGCATCACACAGCTCGACTCCCGGTGCCTTATGTTTGGGTCAGAGGTGAAACTGTGGGGGGGGAAATGCCAGGAGAATTCCTACAGTGTTAGAATTGCTGCTTTTTCTTTGCCATGGATTATTTATGTATCTGCTTTATGCTTTTGCTGTTTATTTTGGGGAATTGCATCTTTAAAAATGTGTTTCTGTTATTCCAGCTTTGGTCCTCTGGTCTGAACCATGTGCTTATCTGTAATATTCTGACTGTTGGTGTTTTCTGTGTTGCAGGTTGCCCATGTGGGTGGCCAAGGGGATGGTGGCCACGAGGGCTGTGTGCCTGGCTTCCAGGTCAAAAAGTACCAGGTGATGTACAGAGGTCCTTTCCAAAAAGGACAACGCCTTCTTCAAGGTCAGTAAATTGGTTAAAATCTCTATATCCACACCACAATTCAACATCCAGTTGTACCGACACAAATATCCTTTCCTTCATCTGTCTGGGTTTTGAGGATTTGAACAGCAGCATATCACGGGGCTCTAGGCAGCAGGTTCCTACCAGGTCAAGGTGGAATTATGTGTGTGTGCATGTTCATTAAAATTCCTTTGATTATAAACATGGGGTAAAACGGGTTGCTTCTTTGCACCACAGTGATAACAACATCATTTTTGTCTGCAAATGAATTATTCTCCTTTTTTGAATGATATTTACAAAAGTATTTTCCCTCTTTGTTCCTCCCCCGAAGACAGCTTTGAGCTGCTTAGTTAACTGTGTGTGCTGTGTGCTCATATGCAAGCGTGTTTGCTGGAGCTTTTGAGTCCCAGTTCAACGGTTACATGCTCGAGTTGACTTAGCTTTCTGCAAAGCTCCGGTCCCTAACACACTCTGACTTGCATTTTCCTCTGTATGCAGAAAATTGTGTTTGATCTCAGCAGGTTTAAAATCAAAACCTTTAAGATTTAAGAGTTCGAAGAGTTCACAGCTGACGAGTCCATGTCACGGAGGCTTAGTTCTGTCTCTGAGCCACTTGTGAGTCAGTCTTGTCGCTCCTAAGTTAATGCAGTGACCAGTTAGTTTCCCCACAGCCTCCTGCACACGTCCAATCTCAACTCCATATTGCAACCACAACTTATCGGTCCATTTTGCTCCTTTGGGGCACTCTGGCAATGCCCATCTACACAACTTCACTTGGTCTCTACAGAGATCAGCAATAATGTCAGCTGGCTAGCAGTCTGCTCCTTTGGGCTTGTGAGTTATGGCGTCTTTCCACAGAAATCGACAAGGTGAAGTCAGCTAGCGGTAGTTTTATTGCAAAGCTGAGTTTCTACCAATTTATTTGCTTAATAATTCATTTTTCCTCTCATTTGTTATTTTATTTATACAACATGATGAAATACAAATGAAATATGTAAATTGAAATGGGAATAATTTATGGCGTCTTATTCACTCTGTCATTTATTGTGGAACTTGTTTTCATTCCCCTCTCATTATTCAACCTCTTCTTTATTTATTTAATCATCCCCACGATTCTTCTCCGCACTGAGAAGCTACACCAGCAGAATGTAATCACCTGCCTGTCTGACATGCGCATATTGTGTTGCATCCATATACACAGCAGTAACAGGCTTCTTTTGAGCTCACAGTGCTTTTAGTGCTTGTCGAGTTTCTTTGTGTGGCATTCACCTGATGGACAGCTTTTCCAATTGAAAATACATACTTTCCTGCCTATACAGCAAAATATGACAAATCTAAGAATTTCTCCTTCAATCTTCTTTCTTCTTTTTCAGCTTTATTGCATTTGATTTGGTCAGCCAGCGAGGCACTTTGTCATCTGGAGGTTCAGCGGTGCGTGTAGTAGGAGACAGAACGCAGTTCTGCTTTAGTGCTCTGCTCTGGGACAACACATTGGTTCCATTACCTTGAATATGCTCCTGTCAGCAGAAACACCTCTCACCATTGGGGGGTGGGGGGTCCCACTGCTCACAGAAGTATAGGCATGCTACTGGCCACACACGTACATGCATATAAAAGTGTGGGTTCAGGCTTGTTGTGCATTTGTTACAAAGAAAACCTGAGATGCATGCTGTGATTGCCTGTTTGCTCATAGCCGTTCAACAGAAATCTTCTACTCTAAATACTTGTTTGATCATTTCAAATGTTTCTTAAAGATTTAATCGCTTTTACAAACGCTGCACTTCAATAGCTGCTAAAACTGAATAGCTGCGAAAAGACCAGACGAATATGTGAAATATAGAAACCTAGAAAAAGAAACAGATAGGGGAGGTGACTTCAGCATTCTTTGTTCAACAAAACGCGTGTAATTAGTATTGACTGTGTCGTTACGTTAGTGAAAGCTGTGTAACACGTCGCTGAATTGACCAGATGCAAGAATGTTAGATTCATGATGAAAATCAAAGCAGAATAACAGCATGTCGACAATGCGGGTGCATACTTTGCAGCGTGTTTGTGTGATTTCAGAGTAAAATGGAAAACCGTTTGTTAGCATGAAATAAACTCAGTGCTTTACGAGTACATCTCTGAGAGGATCGATGCTATTTTACCTCACTACGATCCATTTTTGTTAAATTTGAACAAACCGTCTGCTGAGTGTGAGCAGGATGTATAAAGAGTGCCAGAGGCTGCAGCCAGGCTCAGTGACACATGCAGATTTATGTAAATGCTGCTCAGCCCAGTGCCACCTGCTGCAGACCTCCCTGTGTAGTTACTAGTGGAGGGGCAGTCTGTTAGTGAGAGATACCTGTTGGCGCAGACCTGGGTTCAAGGACATCCATCTCGGCTAATGGGCATTTCTGAGAAACAAATGCATACAGAAATACAGTAACGGCGACTCTTTCTCTATCTTTCCAGCTCTCGGTGGCTTTGCTGGTGCTTTGTTTATTACGCCATCACCGCTGCCTCGTAATTCCGCTCTACCTCTAGCTTTTACTCCAAGCCTAGTTTTATTGCACCTTTTGTTTTTGCTCCTACTCAGCTGGTTATTAAATTTAATATATGTGAAAAAAATGTAGGCACATGGAAATGTGAAAATTATGACTGGAAAAAAACCTGCTTATGACATTATAAATATTACAATTTTAACATAGTAAAGAGCTTTTAAATTGTTACACTGCATGTGTAGGAAATGCAACCTTGAGGAGAAGCAGTGTGCTCCGTCCTTTCCCTTCAGCTACATGTGATGCAGACACAAACTCATTGTCTGTGTCACGTTTTGTGTAGTGAAACTGTAAAAGCTTCAGCAGCAAACTTCACATCCCCGAATGCAGCAACTATGATCTGAAGGAGAAAAATAATCTGCTTTTCTAGACTGAATTAACCTTGTGCAGCCTACAGCTCATTTTAAAAACCGTTCTGAACATCGACGTACCCTGAATGTTCTGAACAAAGAAGAAATTCATTTAAAAATATAAAAGCTTTAATAGAAAAGCCTGAAAACTGCATTTAACAAGGAGCTGAGTTTATTAACGTAAAAGATGTTCGAGTCAGTGAGAAAGTCCTGCTATCTATCAAACAGCTGTTTCCACTGAAATTGATCCATCACTTTAAATTTCATCTCTTTAATTTTGTGTAGTTTTACTGCAGCCACCACAACATCCATGAAACGGGCACTTTCACACCTTTCACTAAAGGTCGTTCACTCTGGCCTGGATCAGTTGATGAGTTTGTGAATGTTTCCCATCAGTTTGGTTTTTCACACAGAGAAAAATCCAAAATGCATCACTACAAACCATCATTTAAGGAGCTCAGGAAGAAAAGTGTCTGGACCTCTTTAAGATGCTTGAAAACCTCTCATTCAAGAAGCTTCTTCAGTTCTAAGGTCAAACGGAGGGTCCCAGATTTAAGCAGTATGGGAGTGTCCCCCAAGAGGGACAAGGACCCCCACTGATCTTAAACTGAAGAAGCTTCTCGGATGAGAGGTGAAACGACTTCAAGCAACTTAAAGAAGTCCAGATGCTTTTCTTTCCAAGCTCCTTAGACTACGATGACCTGGATAACGGAGAACCTTCACAGGCATACAAACCACGTCAGGTTATGGAGCCCCTTTATTGGCCAGATGGAGCAACAAGCGTAAATACAGGAAGAAGGTGCCGTGCTCGGCACTACTGGAGAACACAGATCATTTACATTCATTTCACAGCTAATTGGTAACTCGTACAGACCTTTGCACATCTGTAGCACCTGCCACATTAAGAATACAAACCATACGCAGCTTAGGAAGTAATCATGTTCACACCACAAACAAATATCCTTTAGAGTTTTTCTGGAAACGCACCAGGAACGCCTCCTCAAAGGGTCTCAGTGCAGTCATTTTGGTCTGGACCCTCATCTGCGCACAAACGAACTGCACCAAAGGGGAAAGAGTTCAATATGAATGGACTAAACACCACAGGTGTGAAAACACCCCAAATCTAATTACACTGCAACTGAAAACTGAACATAACATATAAGGAACAAAAAGCATTTCACACTTCCAGCAAGAAAATATTATGTAGATGAACAGAATACAAGCTGTTTGCTGAATAGCCCACGGCCTTGGATTGAAGGAGGAATTTGAAAGTGGATGTCACCCTTATTTGTTTTACAGCAAGAACTGGCAGATTTTGTTTGAGTGTTTCAAATAGCAGTGTTTGTCAGAGGGCTGAGATGCATTAGTTCTGTGGTGAAAGAAAGATTAGACGTCCTCTTCTGAAAAGTTTCAGTTTGTTCTCTCAGTGGTTTATGAGACGGCGCTGACAAACAGAAACTGTGCTATGTCTCGCCTTATTTTGCACACGTTTGTTTCGTCACTGCCCTACAGTGTTGGTCAAGTTACTTAAAAAAAGTAATCAGTAACTAATTACTGATTACTTCCCCCAAAAAGTAATCCCGTTACTTTACTGATTACTTATTTTCAAAAGTAATTAATTACTTAGTTACTTAGTTACTTTTTAAAAACACGATTTACAACCTGAAGAGGTGATAAAGTGATAGATCTTTCAGCCCAATTCTACTTTTTCTGCATAATCCATCATACAAAATGTAATCAGATGGAAAAGTCTCTTTTTTTAACTTGTTTTATTAGTTGTAATCTTTTAACTTTATGCATCAAGCAAACATTTAATTATCTGCAACATTCTCTGACTGGAAGAAATTAGTTTAACATTTAAACCTATTTTCTGCACATTCCAGCACATAAAATAAAATATTTTTGTGTTTACACTCAGTCTTTCAAATCGATGCAAGTAAAACACAGCAGAAAATAAATAAAGTCAAAGACTCAGCGGTCCTGTTGCTCTATTTTCACCTGTAAAGCAGGAGTGGGGTAGGCGGAGGTTTACCCTGGTGCAGGTGTGCCGCGGTCAGTGGAAGAATCCGCGAGTTTCTCTGTGAGGTTCCCATTACGTCGTAGCTACTCGGTGCTTGTTCGGAAGTTTAGGGGTTTTTTTGCTGTAAAAAGAAGTTTTCTTCCCACGCACAGCGGACACTAATGTTTTTGTCACTTTTTATGGAATCAAACTCAAAGTAAGGTCAGTACTTCCACGCTTTAAACGCTGCACGCTCATACTCTCTCTGCACTCGATATATGATCCACTGTTGATCTGCACACAGCTGTTGTCACGAACGTCGCACTCGCTTACGTCACTGTCGTGAGACATTCTCGCAAAAAAATCAGTTTTAGTAACGCAGCGTTCCTACAGGAAAGTAACAGTAATCTAATTACCGTTTTTGCAATAGTAATCCCTTACTTTACTCGTTACCTGAAAAAACAAGTAACGCGTTACTGCCCATCTCTGCTGCCCTACGAGGCGGCGCTAAAGTCCGTGTAGTTTGCTGTCACCACCTTGCAGGCAGAGCATCACTGAGCCCGTTACTGTGTAAAAATAAAGGACTTCATGAGCAGTTATAGCCATGAGGCATCATAGGAAGACGTGACATACTGATAACGTGCAAACTTTAGGAGGAAATATGGTCTGGGTTTTATGGGGTACCCAGAGTTGAGTGCACGCCATGTGGACGGCTGATAAAATATGGAGAAAAATGTAGAAAGCCACCTTATCTGTTTCCTGCAGAGCAAACCATAGCTCTGTAAAGGCTTTCCACAATCCCACCCCCAATCCCATGTGATTCCTAAAAACATGGCAGCTTTTTGCATAGCATTACTCATGCTCCTTAACTAAGCATTTCTGAAGAAATTACCTCAGGGAGGGTGGTCTTCTTCAGGCTTGGCATTGCTCGCCATAAGCCTTCCACTTCATGTTCAGATACAGTCTTTGGAGCTCTCCTGGCTGGCACAGGCCTCGAGGCACATTAACTGCATTGAGCTCTGAAGATTTCTTCACCGGCACAATTCGTGTCTCTTGCCTGTATTCCCTTCGACTTTATCAATGAGGCAATTTAAAAGTACTTGAATTCTTATATAGCCTAGCAGTTTTAGATAAACTGGACAAATGGAACAGCTCGCTCATCTGTTTTGTGTTTGCTTCACTTCTGCTCGGCTCTGCTGTCCAAGTTCAGATGATAAAGTTTGCCGTCCTTCTTTCTCAGGGCTCGAGATGTTGTCTGTGGAATTTGTTTCGCTGCAAACCACAGACACAAGAACACAAAGACATTTATCTGTGATCAAGTAGTCCATCATGTTGCACATGAAAGATGAACTTTATCATTCATTTTCTGGTTTATTTAGTTCATATTTTTACTTCCGCAGCCACGGTTAAAAATATTGCTTTTCCACTGCTTGCAAATATTCACAATGTGACCGAGTAGCTCGTTATTTACCACTGTTACTTTAGACAAAAAGCCATCAAGCTGTCTCCAGTGAAAGAGGAATAACAGAAATGCAATGAGTGTATTTATAGTGAAAGCATATTTTAATCCTGAGCTTATTTGTATTCCACAGCAAAATGGCGCTGGGCTCATAGCCAAATGTTTTTCTCTTGGTGTGTGCATGAAGTAAAGCAAATACCTTATTAAGAAGATGCCCTGTAAGGAGTCGGTGCGCGGCTATAAGCAGCCTACCTTTTCTTTGGAATAAAACAGCTGTGCCCCTCACGTTCTTGTGCTACTTACTAATTTTGGCAGCCCTGCTCTGCACCACTCTCAAACCACTGTCACCCTGACCGATGTTACCCCAGTCACCCACCCGCTGTGCACCCACTCTGTCAACCAGAGACTGGGAATGCAGGGATTGATGTTTCTACTTACTATGTGCTGCATGGCAAGGTGCATATCCGGATCATGCCACTCTCTTGCCTGTAATGGCGCAGCATTAATCACTCACTGTATCCAGAGTTACCAGGACCTGCAGCTTCTTTTCCGGTGTATTTTTAATTTGACCATAAATCAAGGTGTGCTTTTGACAAATGACTGTAATTACAGGAAAGGCCATTACTGGCATGTGTATGCACGTCTGCGTGTGTGGAGTGAGTGTGTGGGTGGATGTTTCACAAACATGTTTGTGCATTTGAGGATCGTATGTACAACATGTGAACTGTGGGTTTAACAGCTGACATTGTTCATGAAAAACAGACTGACCTGGCTCACAGTTCTTCCTTATATGGGTCAACTTGTGACTGGAGGCTTCTTTTAGCTTAGGAGCTGGCGGTGAATGTATTTGCAGGAACAGGCGAGTGAATGCTGGAGGTTTTAGAGAAGCGATAGATCAAAAGGTGAAGCTCAAGTTACAGCAGCTTTTTTTATGGCACATCACAAATCATCAAGGAAAATGTCTTCTTGACATTTTCAGACTCCATTTGTAGGCAGGAAGGTACAAGGTGATATCTGTAGCAGTATTACTTAATATAATAATGTGGTTATTATAATAATATAATATCATGTAAAAGGGTCCATCCATAGACTATAAACTGTATGGATGTATCCACCATGGGGTCGCCTGATGGTTTGGGAACTGTTGTTTTGATGCCTTTAGCTGGAATGATTGTTGTGGACATTTAGCGTGTCCTGGGTCGGCCCCGGGGCCTCCTCCGGTCGGACATGCCTGGAACACCTCACCCAGAAGTCCCCCTTCAGAAGAAGCTCATTTCCACTGCTTGTATCCGCGATCTTGTTCTTTCAGTCACTACACACAGCTCGTGACCATAGGTGAGGGTAGGGATGTAGATCGACCGGTAAATTGAGAGCTTCGCGTTAACACTCAGCTCTCTCTAGGCCTCTCTGCAAATTGCTACCTTATTGTGGTGGAGGGGTTAGTGTGTCCCAGGGATCCCAGGTGCTATGTTGTCCAGGGGCTTTTGCCCCCTGGTAGGCCATGGCAAATTGGTCCTGGGTGAAGAACCAGATAAAGAGCAATTCAGAAGATCCCTATGAGGAAAACATCAAAGGAATAGTTCACCCTGCCCGGGATAGGGCTACAAGCCGGGGAGCTTGCCCAAGGGCGAGCGTCTGGTGGCCAGGCCTTAGTCCATCGGGCACAGCCTGAAAAAGGGAAATGGGTTTTAGCATAGCAGGTTGTCATTGAGACTAGATATATTAGTAAAACTATTTTACTAAAATGTAATCAATGTTGTTCACTTTCACTAAGAATGTTATATGATGACATTAGTGACTGATTATATGCACAGTGCTGTTGTCCTGATTTGGATGAGAGATGAGATGAGAGGTGAAACGTCTTCAAGCAACTTAAAGAAGTCCAGACGCTTTTCTTTCCAAGCTCCTTACACTCAAAAAAGTATGCTCCAAACTGAGCAGGAGAATTTGCAAAGATTTGTGCCTCAACACTGTGGCCAGCCTGTTTCAACACATCTCTCCACAACTCGTAGAGTAGCAGTCACGGTAGTAGACAAGTCCACCACTTCCATGGTTGGGATTCGGTCTCTGGCTCTGTCTGACTACAGCCTTGCTTACTGACCCTACATTGTTGCCACAAATGTTACATGTCGATAATGATAAACACTTTAAGGTAACATAGTTAGAGCTCTGCAATGCCTCAATATTGATGTTGCAAGAAATACTAGTGTCCCTCTTAACCTGCAGCAGCTGAGCAGCAATGGGAACAAGACCTGATACTCATACTGGTACTTTATTTATTTATTTAGTTATTTATTTATACTGTATTCACTGTGCAAAGCTGCTCATGGACACTTTACTAATTACACATAAAAGCACATAAAACACTTTATAAATGACTCTTTATTATTTTTGTCTCTAACCTCTGTGCAGGAAGTATACGAAGTTCAAAATAAAATACCATTATGAAGCTGCAAACCCAAAACAATAAGCTAAACGATGCTATGAACAAATGGTGATATTTTTTCCAGAACTTGTCAGCATCACTGACACTTTCTAAAGAGCACAGAGTGATTTGATCTACTGTTGATATTCAAATATTGATTACACGTGTAGTTAAGAATGACAAGGTACCAGGTCAGATTACGTGCTGCTCTGGGGAATTTTAATTAGGCTAAAATGCATTTTGATTGTTGTCATGGCGCTCATTTTTATCTTTGACATGTGCGACTTTTAGATGAATATATCACCTTTGACAAATGCAGCAGGCCACGAACAGGACGTCTGCTGGAACACATACTGACATTAGTGGCCCTGAGACGGAGTCTGTAGAGGCTGCAATCACAGATCATCAGGGGCAAAGGGACGGCCCTGCCAAGACCCCATCTGCAATAATGGTGCAACTGGCACCCAGCTGATATACTATCGCTCTCTCTCTCGGTGTCTCCTCTGTGTCTGCCTCTGTCTCTCTCACTTACTCGTTTCTTCTCGTGTCCCTGATGGAGATCACTCTGGCTTCCTTCCTATAATCATGTGTCCATTCTGCCTAACCTGCTTAACAGTGATGGAAAAAAGTACATTTCTGATGTAAACTGCGGTATATCTTCTCTTGGATCTAACAAATATATTTCAGAGCACTCATGGAATGAAAAATATCCACATGTTTAATTCAATGCGAGCTGCTCACTAAGAGGCTGTTCATCAATTAGTAACATGATGTGTTTAATTGCAGCTTTGAGGGGATTTAGAGAACAGGTTTTGGCAGGCAGATATAAACTGTCAAGATTAATATTGCATTCTTCTGACCAGACGTTGGCACATCTTGATTCAAAAAGCATGTGATAGCGTAAAATGATCAGAGATTGCAGTCAGTCAGAGCGGTTTGCACCAGCTGGGATCCTGCTTGCAAACATCTTGCAGGTTTGTTTTTTTTAAATGGGACTTTCTATTACAGAACATTTGTTGGAGGTTCTTGTGATCATCCATCTGCTTTGTCTGCAAATAACCTGAGTGAAGTGGATTTATAGAGAGTGGGAAGGAAAACTATTTTCATTCAGCACTAAACGGCTCTGATGAAAGTGACAAAGGTAATCATCGGAGCTAAAGTCGAACAAAGAGAATTCGATGCCCTCTGCCCACGTGCTCATGGCAGATGGACACATATCCCATATATGGATGAAGCTAAGAGTTCAATCAAGCACGCCAGAAACAAGTGCCGCTATTTTCTGTACATTTAAGATGTTGTTTAATTTATTCTTTCTATTGTAATCAGTGTCAATAGATCCAAGTTAGGCAGAACTGGACTCTTCAGCAAACAAGCAAAAGCCATCTGCATGACTTTTCCTCTGTTATTTCTCTCCGGCAGGTGACGATACATTTTTATCATATATGCACTGTTGAATTTACCATATGTGCAGTTTTTTACTATATAAGCTCAAATTCTGTGTTTTCTCATAACCCAAGTTGAGTTTTAGTCATTGTAGGTCAGTCAGGTTTGCATTTGGAGGGAAATAACTTTCGCTCTTGGAAACTTTAATATAACTCTGGATTCACTGCAATGAAAAACATTTCCTCAAGTTATGAGAATGTGAAGCCTTCTCAGCCTCATTGAGTTATTTTGAAACCATGAACAACTGGATACTACATTAGCAGAACTTTCCTAGTGTGACAGTTTGAGAAACCCCGCTGATGAAATATAGTTCCATTTTATAGACACTGGCCAATTAATTTTGTCTTCAACGCGAGGCTGATGGTCGCGTTACGTACTGAGATGCTATTTTGTCATATATAAATAGGAATGCCAAAGGAAACCATTAACTTTGAACAAAAGGTGGCATTGTCTTACATTTCAGGAGCCGCAAACCCCTGAAGTATTAGTACAACATAATACAAAGTAATACAAATCAATCATGTTCTGGCTTTGTGTTTGTCTGCTGTGTACACAGTGAATCTGTGAGTTTGTTTGCTCTTTTGAAATGATAAATCTTAGTATGTATATGTGGTTGTGTGCTGTTGCATGTTTATCTATCTTTCCTTTAAACATCGCTGCAGAGGACAGCCACGAAACAAGTTACATATTTATCATTCACACAATCTTCACCTCATTATTTTATAACCCTGCTTTTATCCATCCCTGCTTTACAGAAAGTAAACTTCTAATTATGAGGAAATTCAGTTTTAGCGAAGAGATGCAAGCAGCTGTATCGTGCTATTTTGGAATGCTGCTTCCTGTATTAAAGACACAAAGATCTGCACGCAACCAATACCTGAGTATTATGTTTTCAAAGAGAATACAGGCATCAGTCAGAGCTGGACGACCTACCTGGTCTACTTAAAATTTTAATGCCCTTCACCTTTGGGTCGAACCTAAATTTATTTGCTTAACATCCAGACAAACAGTAAAGTCTACGTTTGACATCCTTTCTTAAAGGTCTAAACATAAGCAGTATGTAGCTCTATTTATATCTTTGTTTATCATCCAGCAGCAATTCAAATGGGTGTTCTGTGAATCACCAGTTTTCCATCTTAAATTGATTGTATGGTTCATGAAGTTGTGTTAAAAAGGTTGCTTTCTCTTAAAAATATGTTGGATATTTATTTGTGTGTGTTTGCTGTAATTCAGTTTTTCCTTTGTCGTGATGTTTTGTATTCTAAACAAACTCAAAACTTCCGCTCTGAGTGAAATACATTGTTTTATCTTTTTGAAGTAATACATTTGGAAATGAAACTCAAATAAAACTCAACATTTAAAAAGATTACACTTATCAGAGAGATGTGTTTCATTTTGCTTGTTTTCATTTCATTTGTTACCTTGTTTCCAAACAACACATTTAAGAGCACTGACGCTCTGTGTCCACTGTGATGCAGGTGCACAGGTGAGACAGGTGGGGCACAAACCGCTCATTCCCTGAAGTTCTTGATCTGTTTTCGGCCGACAAAATAAATTCTACTTTTTAAATTTACTGGGAATCCACTGAAGAGATAACGTTGGCTTCCTTCAGAGAAGTGAGAGAAGTACTTTTAGAATACTTGTGACTAGTTTCGCTCTCGCCCGTGTGCCGCTTTCCCATCTTTGACTCTTGGACCAGAGCCCAGTATGGGCTCTCTTGAGTGGCCAGGAAAACTGCTGAATAACTTGGCCAAAGCCTCAGGGGCTCAACCTGCGTGATACTGGCTTCCTGAAAGCCTATCGATCTGCCTGAATGCTTGAATGCATTGCTGGGTGCCTGTGTGTTGCTGGATGTGTCTGAAATTACGCCTGCTTATAGCTTGTGTGTGCTGAACCGTGTGTGTGCTTGTGTGTGTTTTCATATGTGTACTTCCACAGCACAGAGCTGTTTGATTGAAAGGTTTGGGTTTGCTGCAGTTGGCAAGAACTTTTCACCGTTTTTTTCAGCTTGGCTGTTAAATGGGTTGGCAAATATCCTCGCCTTTGCTTTCGCCAGAGGAGACCTTTGAAAACAAGCATGGACTTATTTGCACATATGCTATAGGTTCACTTCTGGCTTCTGCATGTAGAAAATTAGAGGTATGAAGCCACAGAGGATATATATACTTGATCACATATGTAATCTCTGTACCATCTGGTATTTCATGTCTTATACATTCGTTTTACAGATGCACAAATAAATATGCACTCCACCAGCCTAAGCCTCCACAGACGTAAACAGACTGCCTTCGGTGCCCATCATAAAGCCTCTGTCATACTCATTCAAAAATCAATGTGCTCACAAATTTAACTATACTCACTGCGTCACAGGATGTCCTCTCATGGCAAAAGGTGTTGACTATTAGAAATAAGATATCACAAAATGTGTTTAAGGTTACAATTCACAACGTAACGCAACCAGTGTTGCAGCAGATGTGTATAAGTGTGTATAAACTGTATATCCTGTGTATTAATTATCTCATTCTTTTGTGCTGTATAAATAAAATTGAATTGAAAATTAACTGAAAAATGAAGATGACTCAGCCGAAACCGACTGCAAATATTAGGGTACGTGACTCCAGATAGTGGAGTGATACCTTGGGCGTGTTGAACTCTGTAGCACTCGGCCCAGAGAAAATTAATTTAAAAAAAAAAAGCAGCTCAGAAAACAAAAGCGCCTGAAACAGAGACACTGTAAACAGAGACAATGGAACACAGACAGGGAAACACTTTAGAGGCTAGAACAACTAATGGACTCAAAACAGAAACCAGACACTCAACATTACTTGAATAACAATGAAAACAGGAACAAGAAGATATTAAAGATCCCAACGTGAAAATCATAACCATGCACATGTGATGGTCCATGCTTCCTTGTAAAAAACCCCAAACATTTGTGTTTGGGCTAAAAACTAAACCAGTCCCCTGGTCTTCTCTAACCCAGGCTTTCACACACAGTGCAGTAATTAAAGCCCAAGGCAGGGCTTTTTTGTGTAATATCGCACCATATTGTTCATGAACACATGCCAGTTTTAATTTTAAATGCTCCAGGCACTGAACCTTTGCACAGTTAAATATAGTCTTTGCTCGGAAATGATAGTAATTATCGTAATGTTTATTTGTGGTCATTTAGCTTAGGAGGTGGACTCCAATTGCAGCACAAAGAATGTGAGAACATTTTCTAAATCACTGTATATCTGGCAAAATCTGTGGAGACTGATGTGCAAGGGTAATTAGATGTTAATGGTTTGGTGGTTTTTGGCAGTCAAACATGTGGAAAAACTGTTGTTACCTTTTTACCAAGTTCATTCATTCATTTGCTCACTACAAGGAGAGCTGGTTTAATGAGCTACGATGAGCCTAAAGTCAGAGTTTCAGTGGCAGGAAGGTAATTTTTCTCTAACCTGGTTAGATCGCCATGGCAACTTGTGCTGAACACATATCAGAGTTTTGGTCTAAAATCAGCAGGAAGCTGCTTTGTTGTTTTCACCAGTTTTTTTAAATGTGATCTAGATTCTCTGCTCAAAGAATATACTTTATATATGCAACATAAGCCGGACCTTATTAAAGTCAAAAAACGAAGTCTGGACATGTGTTGCATTGTTGGTGGAATTTACTTTTTTCAGATGCAGAAAATGTAAAGCTAAATGTTTTTGTGATGTTTTTGGTCTTCACACTGCAAACTCGGTTTTATACTACTGAGCTGCAGCTACTGCAAAATACGGGTTACATTTCGGGGCTATTTATCACCAAGCGTATTCAATCAATAAAACGTGACGGGGAAGAGCCTTATTAATCATCTGATGTATGCTGATGATTTAGGTGCTTCGCCTTCTACAGTGTTGGTATGCTTCAGCTGCTCAGGGTTTGCTCATGTTATGGTTTTCAGTATGATAATGAACTCTAAAAGGAGTGCAATAATAGTCATTTCAACTCAGGAGGATTGGAAGCAAATGTTTCCCTCATTATGGAAAATCTAATTTTAAATGATCCCTGTGATGATGGTGATGATGGAGATGATGTGCAGTGCTAATGCATATTTATATCGCACATTTGTGGTGCACTTATAATTAAGCAAAAATGAAAAAGCTTGAAGTGCCACTTGAAGATTGTTCACCTAGGAAGTAGGTATGCCTCCTCACCTACTTCGATTATACCTTTTAGGACCAGAAACTTGAAGCTTTTCATGGAGACCCGGTCCAGACCTCCAGTTGGGACATAACAGTAGAGAGAACCTCACATTAGCTTTTTGTGGTTATTTAGGTCAATTTTATTTAGTATAGCACCAGAACAACAGATGCCTCAAGGAGCTTTATATTGTAAAGACCCCACATTAAAATAAAGAATAACTGAAAAAACTCCAACGCCCCCTGTAGACAAGCACTTTGCGACAGTGGGAAGGAAAAATTCTCTTTTAACAGAAGAAACCTCCAGCAGAACCAGGATAACAAAGGAGTTGCCTTCTACCATGATCGGATGCAGACAGGACAAAAACACGCTGTGCAACAGAGCCACAGATGATAATAACTAATAATTAAAAAACAGTGAGTGAAAATGGTCACTGAAGAAGACTCAAGATTTGTAAGTAAATCAAATTTTGAAAAGTTATCTGGTCCTTCAAGTACCAAAGAAACTCAATTAAAAAGTAGAAAAGTAGTGTGAGAAATAATATTTCTGTATCCTCACTGTTCCAGCTCAGCCTGTTGTTTCACAAAGGTTTGTGCTGCTGACAGATTTGTACCTGAGTTACAAACAGGTGCTCGAGGTCCAGCGCCACATCTGCTAAATCTGCTATCAGCAGGCTAAGGGTGACTTTTGATGCAGCTTTTACTTTCGATGTTCACATTTAATTTTTGACTGGTTGTGCAAAGTGCTTTGGGGTCCTTAGGGACTAGTAAAGCGCTATACAAATACAGGCCATTTACCATTACAGTTAGCTATTTTCGCTGAAAGCTCTGCTTGTTTCATGCTCATAGGTAAATGTAGCTGTCTCTGGTTCACGGGCATATCTTAATGACTCGAGCTCAGCAGGGCAGCAGCTCTTTCTTCTGTGCATGTGCATTACAGATAAACCCCTGGTCTTTCACAGCAAACTGATAGGAGACCAGCGTGCGAGGCAAGCTGCTGCTGGCTTTGCTTTCAGTGTGTGGGAACAAGCTTCAGTGATTTATCATTGTAACAGATGAGTGTCCTCTTGGGAAGATGACATGTGAAAAAAGTTGTCAGTACTTCCTTCAGTAAATTAGCAATCAAAGCTGTGTCTAATAAAACAGCCAAGATGACCAACTCAGCACTTTCAGATTAACTCCTGTGACAATGACTGAATGCAACAGCTTTAACCAGCTGCTTTCATTTTTCATTAATATTTGAATACTTCCAATATTGATGGGTAATAATGTCACACATTGCTTAAGCCTTTTAATCCAACAGATTATTGTTATCTATGTATTTTACAAAAGATCACGGATATTACGTGTTCGGTTATCATTTTGTACCAACTTTGTCCTGTGACTGTACAGTTAAATCTGTTTTCCCAAGATCGCTCTCAGTGTTTGTTTGCTTGTTTTTTTTCTTTCAGTTTCACAATGTTAGTAAATCCATCGAGCAAAATATGAATACTTAGAGAAGTGTGCTGAAAGGTCCCCAAGGCATCCCTCTAGTGCTTTCACAACAGGCACAGCCATGAAGCCTCTGGCATATCAAAGGAAGCTTGTCAAGATCGTTAAGTGAGAACACTGTGAGGGCACCTTATCATTAACGCCTGTGGCAAAGCATGAACTGTGACATGTGTATATTTTTAATATGCAGAGTACAACTGTGATAGATTACATATTCAGGACAGGGGGCATCAGAGTGGTCAAAGTGTGAAAGAGCCAAAAACAATATCTAATATTTATAGTTTCACTCTGTTTAGAATTCAAGAGCGCACCATACACATGACACAGTCAGTGTCTTCCCTCGGTGCTTCTTCAGAACCTTATTCAATTACAAAGGTCAATTGGAATCATACACCAGACACCCTCAATATTAAAACTCACTAAGAGGTGAAGTGAAATAACATGAATTATTGCATTGCAATGCAGTTTTCTGTGGGGAAACTTTGTTCTGTGGATGTTGCTTTGACAAGAACCACCCATCTAACCGTTTTGCAGAACAAATATCATAAGAAAGGCAAAGTGTCGTCCCCTTAAACAATGCAACAACATAACGACTGCTCCAGAATCAAGGAACATGGCAAAAAGGCCAAACTGAAAAATGGAAGGAGTTTGGGCATTTATTTTGGAAATGACTGCTTTGAGATTAGTTAATGGATGATTCTTAACTAGTATAAAAATCTCCCATTTTTTTACATTCGTCTTTGAGCCACCTTATCCACAGTGGGCATTTGTCTAACGTCAAAGCCACCAGTGGGATTATTTGATGGCTCCAGTAGTTGCATGTTTGTTGATATTTTAATAGTTTAGTTATTTTCCTTATGGTTAGGGATCGTTTAGGTTTTATCCGATACCGGTGTCAAACCGGTGCTTTTGAAACGGTGCCGGTGCTTAAGCGGTGCTCAAACCGGTGCTTAAAGAATGGAGAACACAAAATTGGTCCAAAAACCTCTCATGTTCAGCTGTTTTTTTTGTAAAAAGATAACAATGTTAGCCTTTTCTGCAGCTATGGGGCATATATGGTATCACTCTTGGCTGGAAGCAGTGCTTAAACAATGGAAAAAACACAAACTTTGTCCAAAAACCTCTCATGTTCAGCTGTTTTTTTTGTAAAAAGATAACAATGTTAGCCTTTTCTGCAGCTATGGGGCATATATGGTATCACTCTTGGCTGGAAGCAGTGCTTAAACAATGGAAAAAACACAAACTTTGTCCAAAACCTCTCATGTTTAACTGTTTCCCACTTTTTCTTTGGTCATTTTAGCCTTTTTGGCCAGGGTGAAGGGAGTATCTGCCATCAAACAAGAAGACAGCCGCATGTAGCTACGACGGTGTTTGCTAGTTCACCTTACATGCATTAATGTAATAACGTGGTTAGCCTACTCAACGTAAATTACACACGAACAACATTAAGCTACTCACGCAGAGAAGAACGGCTGCTGCTGCATCATCATCCTCATCATTTCTGCTACACTGGCAGGGCTAGGGGCCAGGACTCTATTCTTCGGGTTTTTGGGGGATGTTGCTAACTCCGGGTCCGATAACAGGCACCACACCCGCAGTAGATGTGCTCGGTGTGAGGTCTCGCAGCAAGCTATCAAATACGGTGCATTTCTCTGCTTTAAAAAAAAACGCTATGCGTCGCCAGGTGTTTCATCGGATTTGAGGTGTTACCTCCTTTGACAGTATCACAGTATCAGCTTAAAGCACTTGTTGCTGCTGAGTTTGCATATTTTGCTGTGAAGTACAGCCAGACTTTGACCGCTTCGCCTTGGGCATTTTTAATCTGTAGCTCTGCTCTAAAAGAACGTACGTACCTGGCCCCGCCTACTATCCTCGGAAACGTAAAATGATTGGCTAGAATCTAAAGTGTATCACAGCTCAGGAAAATAAAAAAAAATAAAGCACCGAAATGTGCGCTGCTTTTCGGTCTGGTTACTACCGTTTATGTCAGAACCGGTGCCCATCCCTACTTATGGTGACTAAAAGTCTGACGGGGTAGCGTTGAGTCATTTGGTGATGCAGGTGGGCTTAGGGTTGCCAACTCCCTGAAAAATAAATAAGGGACACCTCGTGGCCAGGGCCGGGCAACCTAGTTGTCTTCACCCTTCCCAGTGTGGTAGCTCTTTTTTTGTGTGTGAAATAATTTTTTAACCATTTGACTTGAATTTGATTTAAGCAGATGCATATTCTTTGTGATATGACCATATAGGAAACAAATGATCATTTAGCCATTTATTTTTAGCTCAAAATGACAACATTAACACAGTAAAACAGGTCTCTTTCTTAAACAGAAGCCTGTCATGCTTAACTTTTGAGAATAAAAGTAAATCTTTCTTTAAAAGAACTCTGTCCTGCTTAACTTAAAATTATATAAATTAATAGAAAACAATAGAACAAAAATATTCTTGTAACAGTGCACATTTAGTGCATTTAGTACAACTGGCTTCAGTTGAGGTATTATTTCAGCTTTTCTAATGCTAATCAGCTGCTCCTGTTTGTAAACCCGCTTGTTCCCATGATTACACATCTTAACTCATCATCATTATTCATATATGTATTACTTTTATGTATTATTCATCTATTTGTTGTAATCATCTATCCTTGCAGTTGTTTATTACACAAAATAAATTATATTATCACACTTCTGGCCACATAGCGCTGATACTCACTGCACATGCCCATATTAACCTTAACCAGAGGGTTTAAAAAACAAACCAGTGTTTACATACCATATCTGCTTCTGCCGTGGCCTGGTGGACAAGAAATTGGTAAAGGGTTCCCCGAGCTTTCACGCCCCTCATGTTCTTCATGTGCCCACCACTAGAAGCATGCCTATGGAAAAAGTGCGCCGGCACACAGTGCAGTGCGCTTTATAGGTGTTATCGTGCATTTTCCCAGCCAGGTGTTTTCCTTTCCCATTCCTCCCTGTACTTTTGCAGCCTTTTTTTTCTTTCTATGAGCGAACAAACATTGCTGCTCTAATGCTGGGCTCACACTGTGCGATTTTTGGCCCATTTTGAGACGATTTTTGAGTCGTGCGACCAATTTGGTGATCGGCCCGATTTTGGCCTTCATCGTGCATCGTGTAGTATACGCGGGGTAACGAGAAGCGATTAACACCTCACGACCAGCTCCCGATCATCAATCGCTCGTGAGGGTGTCACGAGCGATTTACTAAATTTACTAGTCTGTTAATGAAGCAGAGCTGCGCTGTTACCACATAACCCTGAGATGGATTTCCCATTCGATGTGTCTTATTGTGACTGCAGCAGCAGCAGCTTAGTTTCCCTCCCTCTGCAAGGCTACCTTACTATCACTGCTGGCGTCCGCCCCTGCCCCAGCGCTCTTTGATGAAACCCTTTGCCCTGCCACTGACAAACAAACACAGACTGATTTAAGTTTGTTACGGTGCTTGAATAAACCCACTCATTCCCTTCAGATCTGCTGCCGTGGTTAACCTTGTCAAGCTAGACTTCAGGGGATCTCAATCGCTTAGAGACGCTGAGATACTTTCATTTATATTTTCACATAAAACCCGGGTGAGGAGTGCATCTGCGCAACTGTTTTGAAAAAGGAATTTAAATGAATTCATATTTAAGCAGGTGTAACCTTGGAACAGGCGACATCAAAGACCAAGCCTGGAGGCCTTAACATTTCCAGCTTGTGCGGAGACACGAGATGTTTACTGTTGCTGTCAGTGTTACATATGCATGCACCGCACAAAACCTTGAAGAATATATTTTTACTCATGAGCTGACATCCTCATTGACAAATGCAGGAATTAATTCAATAAATGTACAGGAACATTGTTTGCCTATGTTCACTTTCCTTCTAGCTTTAATGAGAAACCAGTTTGCTGGAATGCAAAGCAGCAGATGCGCCTGCTTTTCCTATCAGTCATTTGAAAGGCTCAGTTTTCTGTCCTTACATGATCTGCCTTAAACTCCTCAAAGTGCCATTAATGAGGAGTTGATTTTGTGAGTTTGTGTTGTGTTTGAGTCTTTGAATCACTGAGAGGACAGTCTCAGACGTTTTTTGCATCTTGATGACTGTGGGTGATTATTAAAAAAAAGTGCTCTATACTCATAACAAGTGCAATTATGGCAGGATAAAGATTCTCAGAAAACCTTGTTTAAATCAAGCCTTTGCTTCTTTGTTGTTCTGCTTTGTCAGCGCTGAATACGTTGATTGCAGATATCCAAAATAAATAGAACTCAGAGAAAATAACAGATCGATCGACAGGTTGTCAATTTGAGTTTTCTATTGTCCTCCTCCTTTCATAAGGATGACTGACACTGCATTGACTTAGTGCTGTATCCATGTACACTTTAGAAATTATCCAAATCCTTTTACCATGGCCTCTGCAGCTACAGTTGCATTTTTATGTCATAACATCTGGCAATAACTGAGAAATTAGAGCTAAAGTGGACTATAAGCGTCAGTCGCTGGTCATGTCTATGAAACATGGCCTAGAGAAAATATTCTCACAACTTTCTGACTATTGAAGTACCTGGATGTCATGGCAAAATGTCTCAAAACACCTCAACAAATCAACTGTCCCTCCCCGAGACACTGAATTCTAATATCTTTAAGTTAGCATGTGAGCTTTTGTGACCCACAGCTGCAGGTTCCTTTGGGATACATTTGGCCCTAACTCACAGCACTGAGTCACAGTGAATCTGGATATGGCGACACACTGATGCTTTGTTAAATGTGTTGATATTTGAGTCTCATCTGGCAAACACAACATGTGACAGTGCCATAACTGAGCTGTAAGTGCCAAAAACCCAGGCTAGGCCAACATTTGTCTGTTATCTGGGAAATATTGTCTGAATTGTCACGTTACCATGCTGGTCACATGACCTCTGGTACCTGGATACATGACAGGGTAGCTAGGTTTGAAGAGAAGCGAAACGTGTGCCAGCTTTGGGACTGAAAGATGAACTGTTCTGTATTAAGGACTGAATCGTATTTATAATAACTAAAGGTGGCAACTCAGGCGGTGATTTAGCTCTAATTATGGCTGAGAAGACCTCTGTGTGTCCAAAACAGTGTGAGATTAGTATTAGGTTCGGTTTAGTGACTCGACTGACTGGTTGCAGAGTGTGTGTGTGTGTGTGTGTGTGTGTGTGTGTGTGTGTTAACATTGCCTGGAGGCATTGTTCTGGCATTCATGGCCCAGCAGAATAGAGAATCTGCAACTCGACCAGAGAGGCGGCCCTCATTATCTCATCCTAATTACTGTCTACCTCACTGTTCTCTCACTCACTGTCTCATCTCTCCTTTGTATCGATTTGACAGATTTACAGTAGTAAAGGTAAGCAAGCAGGAGCATCAGTGCCCATCAGTGCAGCAGATTAAATCAGTACAGAGTTGCACGCTTCTGCCTGTTGACTGCAATAACAAGAAATCCCACAGATTAGTAGGGGTGGGGGAAAAAATCGATACTGTGTAGTATCGTGATATTTTGTTTGCTAATAATGTATCGATACAGGGACAGCAGAAATCGATATTTTGTTACAAAAAGGTTTTTGTGCTCTGACTTCAGAGCATGTTGATCCTTTTTCTGAGCAAGAATCCTGACATTCCTTCACTGTCCAAATGTGTTTAACTTGTTTTTGGCAGCAATAAACATGACAGTTTACTTATTTTAATTTAAGACACGTTTTATTTTAATTAAGTTTAAAACTTTTTTTATTTAATGTAAAACTATATTTTGTTTTAATTTACTTTCAAATTCTTCAGTTGCTGAAGGGGCTGCATAGTTTTCATAAATTGCATAGTTCAGAATAGCTGTAATTGTACCAGATGGTTGCATTCAGTTAAGTTGGACTAGACTGTAATACAAACCGTTCAGTTTGTCAACAATAAAACTGAAATGAGAGAAAGACTGAGTGTGAGACTTTGATTTTAGATAAAATGAATATTAATAAAGTTTACCTTTATGTACAGAATCTGAATATCGCAAAATATTTTTAAAAATTGCGATAATATCGTATCGTGGGATGTATGGTGATTCTACAGATTAGTGTAACAAACCAAACATCAAATTAAGACCAGTCCAGCTGTTGTATTTAGCAGAAACCCCTTTCATGTACATGCTGAAAGATAACGATTCAGATTCAAATGAGACTGCTGCGGCTCCAGAGAGCTTCAGCGCCGCACAGTTTGCAGGATGACTTTAACTCGACTGCTAAGCTCTCAATGACTGATCTATTTTGTAAGTGCCAGCTTATCATAATCAGCTTTTGCACATTTCTGAGCTGGTGATTCAACATCTCCGAACCTCAAGTAAACAATTGTAGGAACGTCAGCCCCGCACAGTGTAACTTCTCTACTGTTTTGACAGTGTTTGTTGTAGCTTAAAATAAAAAGTAAGAGACTCACAATAGGCCTATTTTTCTGTGGGCATATGCTGACAGTGACATTTCAGAGCCCTGTTATTTGTAAGAACACTCACGGGGCACATCATGTTATAATTAGCTATCTGTTTTCCACTAGCTGGAATGAATTTCACCGTATGAGAGAGAAAAGCTCAAGAAATCAGTGAATGTCAAACACGACTAATAAGACACCGTGTCTCTGAAATAAGCAGATAAACAAACCACTTTTCTGCTTTCAACAATGGATACGTGCGTATTACATTTAAATGATTTAAAATGAAGGCTTTTCATTTTTTAAACCAGACACTCTTAAGAACCACCTGTCTGACAGCTTCATTGGCACGACTGTCCATCTAATGTCACCATTGAATTCAAATGGCTAAACTTTCTTCTATAAGTTAAATGTTTCCATTGTTTTCATTTTTTCTCATTGTGGCTTTTAGCTTATCAATATCATGCATTCGATATCTCGAATATTAGAAAAGATTTACAATACAGAAAAGTCCTGTTTCTGATAAGTTCCATTTTTTGCGTGTAAAATCTGGCTGCAACTCTTTTACTATGATTCGATGCATCAGTGCTGCATGCATGGAGGCAATCATCTGGTTGCACTGCAGAGGTGTTGAAGCCCAGGTAGATTTAATAGCTGCCTTCAGCTGGTCTGCATTGTTGGGTTGAAATGCTTCTCATGTCCATCTTGACAATACGACGTCGATTCTCTGTGAGGTTCACGCCAGCTGAGTTGGTTTGCCAATCAAGCACAGTCATCGCATGGTCACAAAACCATGAAAGCACAAAGTGTGATGACTGTGATGACTTTGAACTTGATAAAACACAGAGGACTAACCAACACCACAGACTGTCAAACCTTCACACAAACACTTTGGATTTATGTGATTTCCAGATGAAATCGCAAATTTTCTGTTAATTGAAACAGCAGCCTGCTTCTCTTCCTAATTAGCCCTTTGGGAAGAAACTGTTTTTGAGTCTTCCTGGGTACCACCATCACCCAGGACCTGAAGTGGGAGCCCACCATCACCTCCGTCATCAAGAAAGCCCAGCAGAGGATGTACTTCCTGAGGCAGCTGAAGAAATTCAACCTGCCAACACGGACGATGATGCAATTCTACACTGCAATCATCGAGTCCATCCTCACCTCCTCCATCACCGTGTGGTACGCTGGAGCCACTATCAGGGACAAACAGAGACTGCAGCGTGTTGTGCGCTCTGCTGAGAAGGTGATTGGCTGCAGACTCCCATCTCTGCAGGACCTGTACACCTCCAGGACATTGCGGCGTGCAGCTCGGATCTCAGCTGACCCTTCTCACCCTGGACACAGTCTGTTTGACCTGCTCCCCTCAGGCAGGAGGCTCCGGTCCATTCGCACCAGAACCTCTCGCCATAAGAACAGTTTCTTCCCCTCTGCTGTTGGACACATGAACAATAACTATATGACTGTTCCCACCACTAACACATGACCCTACGCTGTGTTCACTGCATCATTCCATGTTTGGCACTGATCACCACCTGCACTCATGTATATATCTTTCTACGTAGCACTCTTAATTCTTATTCTCATGTATATATCTCATGTATATCTCATGCACATATCTTTCTACGTAGCACTTTTAATTCTTATCCCTACTTTTATTTTTCCATGTCTATTTAAGTGCTATTTATGACACTATGTTTGCACTGAAGCACCGCAGCAATTTCCTAATGTTGTAAACCTGCTCAACATTTGGCAATAAACCCCATTCTGATTCTGATTCTGATTCTGATGAGGTTCCTGTTATTAATGTTTGGGTGGTTGACGGGGACGGATTTTCTCCTGTCACTTTCTTGGCCTTTACAGCTTCGTCATATTGCACTTTATGGTGACGTCTGAGGTGGTTATACAGATTTGTAGTGTTACCTTGCGGTGCTGCTACTATGGCAAAACACAGCTTGCAAATGATATTTTTTTGACTCTCATCGTCTTCTTTGAAGGCAAAAAACTTCCACACGGAGGAATGAGAACCTTTTCTTGGAAGTAATTTTACAGTGGGGTTGTCATTCTCACCGCCATCAGGAAACGTTTCCTCTGCCCTCATTGTGTTTTCTCCCCTCGGGCAGTTTCACGTGCTCTCCGTTGTTTTTTCCCTGCCAGATGGCTTCTGTATCACGTGGTATAAGGCTCCGCCCTTGTCATTTGTTGAGCAGGAAGCGTGAGCGCTTGTTTTCATGCAGATTACGTCCCGGATCAAAATGCGGTACAATCGTCATCTTTTTTTTTTCTTTTTTTTAAATCGTTGTCATTTGGAAATGAGATCGCACATAAGTATGAATCGAGATCACGATTTTCTAACGATTAATCGTGCAGCCCTAGTGTGGACCCTCTCCACACACTCCCTGTTGATGTAAAGGAGGGCTAAGTCAGTGCTGTGTCTCCTGAAGTCGACAATGACCTCTTTGGTTTTCTTAGTGTTCAGTGTCAGGTTGTTCTCTGAACACCAGGCTGCCTCTCTGTAGTCTTCCTCGTCTCCCTTTGAGATGAGTCCGACTACCGTGGTGTCATCAGCAAACTTGATGATGAGATTGTTGTTGTGGGTCGAACTGCAGTCGTGGGTGTAGAGAGAATACAGGAGGGGGCTCAGCACACAGCCGTGTGGGTGGAGGAGAGATGAGGGCGGAGTCTTATAGTCTGGGGCCGGTTTGTAAGAAAGTCCTTTATCCATGATGAACGCAGTGACACAGTGAGATAAGAAGTATTTATACTGTCTGAATAGTAACTTACTCAAACTCAAATACTGGATTTCCACCTCGCGCATTTCACTTTATATGTAATGAATTTGGAATATATAAAACAATCAAACATTTTAACAATATTCAAATTTTTTGATATACACTAGGATGTTATCAGTGACAGAAACATTTATATTTTGTCAGCAGGGCTGTGCGATATGACCAAAATCATCCTGATATAAGACATCTATCGTCCGATAACCATATAAATCACAAAAATTTAACATTTTCTGTAAACTCTGTGAATCTCGGGCAGCTCGACTTGCGTGAAGTGTTTCCAGCTGGGCGTCGTGTAGCTGGAGTCGAGTGTTTTAACCGATGCATGAAACGATACATTTTTAGACATAAGTTGTAACGGCGCCGTTTTCTTTGTGAGTATTTCTTACACGGCGTGCTGCGGGGAAAAGCCTGTTCTAACGTTTGAGTCTACGGTTTATTTTTTAGCACCTGGCGACTCTTTTTTACTTCTCATCCGTAAATAATCTGCATCTTTCACGTGATTCAGTTTATTTTGAAAAGTCTCAACAGGATCTTGAGCTTTATTGTGAAAGGTTTATGTGGAACATAAACAAGCGGACACGCGATGCTGTTACCGTCGTTGTTGCTAACGACAACGCATAAAAACAGGGCTTGTCTGTCCGTAGTGTGGTTATATATAAGAGAAAGAGAACTTTAAGAAATTAATATAGTCACTACAGTGACCATCACAACCATGAAAAATATTGTCGTAAACAGTTTATTTTGCGACACCACGAAACAAACGATAGCGTGAAATGAAACAATAGACGTTTTTATATCGCCGTCCGGTATATATCGTTATATCGAACAGCCCTATTTGATCAGATTTATGAGTGGTCAAGCAACCTGGGAAACATGTACAGATATTTCCCACTCAGACCTGAGTGACCTGTTTGTAAACAGCAGAATTCATTATTTCCTATTTGAAAATAAGATTTTGCAGAAAATAAAATATCCAGTCTTCATAAGTGACTTGTGTGGAATGGAAATGTGTGGTACCCGACCACGATAAACTCATTCTCATGGGGTTGCAGCAGTGGGTGGATCCACATACTTCATTTGACGTGGAGTTTTACACCGGACGCCCACTGACCCAGCCCTCCCAGGGATTTGTGTCTCCTCTCAGTGTTGAGGCAGGGATCTTTAGCTTGTTAAGACAATATATTAACCACTACAGTCTGTATGGAGCCATTTTTTATTTTACATAAAATTACATTTCTGTCATTGCATATCTGTTCAGTCTCTTTGCTCTTTACTTTTATTTGGGAACAGTTAAAAATACAATTTGCTGTCATTAGCCTTCGATGGGGAAACCTTTTCTCTCCAGGGTTCAGTCTCTCAACTTTACAAGCAAACTTTGTTGTTCCTAATTAGTCTGACTGTTATACTGACGAGTTGCTGCAGCTATTTTGATTACCATTACGGTGTGAATACAGGTGTAATTAATAACTTCCATTATGGCCAGGGCCTCGGTTCATGCCATTCTGTTTAGTAGGGCACACCAAACTATGATTATTTTAATCAATTATACCTTTGTTTAGACTGCTGCGCTATATCAAAGTGGATATTGTGTTTTCTTCCTCTTCTAATACTTCTTCTGCTAATTCATGCTCGCTGCCACTTTAATCCCGAGCTCTCTCCTCCTCTAGATGTCAAGATCAAAGATCTGACTTCGCTCTGATATGTAGTCTCACCTTTTGATTTTTATTGGCTGGTGACTTTTTGACTGTGAAGGCCGGTCAGAATAACTTTGATAAAACACGTATACAAGGATAAGATGAAGCCCTGCACCAGTTAGATTAAATAAACAACCAGAACACAACAGGAGCCGGTACTTATTGCAGTTTTTGTTCTCTGGCTTTGATCAAGTCCTTTTGTGTCTGAAAACACTCGTATACAAAAATACATGTTGCTAAGGTATCCAAGGCAACATAACATTAAGTGTAGCACAGATGTGTCGAGATGATAGAAACATCTAACCAGGTAGTTAGCATGCTTGACTGACCTTTAACAGTCCACATGGGAACTCTTTGATGCTGCTTGAGATCAGAAAGTAGCTGTAGTTTAATTGGCTTTAGTCACCAGCACAGTGGACAGGGCCACACATCAAAGTATGATCAAGGGCCCTGGAACACTGTGCATAAAAGCTAGTATGCACAGACCATGCTTACTCTGACAAATGAGAGTGATACAGTCGTCTGATAGAATACAGTGGTTTGAGTAAAAGGACACACACTCTCTGGTTTGCAAAAAACACACATTTCTCTCACACTTGATGATTAGAAACTGCATGTGACATGACTGGATAGTTGGAGTGGCAGTAAAGGTTGAGGTGGGGGGTCTTAATCGTCGGCTAAAGCCAAGGTGAAAGCTGCTGCTGTCAGGACCCCCTAGCTAGCTAAATCCCTGCAAACTGTTATCTTGCTAGATGAAAAGCTAACGTCTTGTTACTATTGAGTCCTAGTGATGGGCCTTACACAATGCGCAGCGATAGGAAACTCTGGGGTAAAATGCAATTCAGGGTGTAAATACATTTTCAAAAGCAGCTCCCTCTCTCTAATGCGGGGTGATTATTTGAGAATAGCGTTCTCCAGAGGCCTTTTATGAGGCTGAGCATAGTCGCTCTGGTTAGACACGGCAGCTATCAGCTTAAACACACCCGTGCTGCCACCTTTGAGATTAGCCCTCAGATTCCCATCTCTTCCATCATGCAGACTTGACATTTAGTTACAAGATAGAAAATTGTCTTCACAACACCTCAAAGGAAAACTTTAGTACCTGACAGGGGAGGGGGGAGATCTCAATTATGTGGCTGAGTCAATGAAAATATAATGCGGGATGCCAAAATAATCCAGCATGAGTTTCTGCCTAGCACCGTTGAAAGACATGAAAATGAAGACATCAGTGTGGATGGTCCTTTTAAAATATCCTAAGCTAACTGGCATGATTGAATATGAGGTGTCTGCTTAGTTATTGAAAAATATCTCGCTTAATGGCAGAAGTAAATTAGAATGGAAACATGTTAAATCCTTGCACAATGCAAAAGAAATTAAAAAAGCCAGAGTAAGTTCAACAAATAGTTTGATGTAATGCCAACAAGTTCTAACATTAGCCTCCGTACTGCACATCTCATCCTGCTTTTCTTCCAGTTTGCTATAAAAAGAAAATAGAAAACAATTAAAACCAAGTTTTTTCCACCTCCCCCTGCAACAATGAACCAGTTTGAATTGATGTTAATGGATTTCACATCATGTTGCAAACCAAAAATATTAATGCACTGATAGTTTTTTGTTTCTTCTTTACTTAGCTAGATACTAGAGTTGACTTCCTTGGTAAGTGCATTTTTTTACATCATAAACCCAGTTCAATTTCATTTATACAAATCACAACAACAGTCGCCTCAAGGTGCTTTATATTGGAAGGTAGACCCTACAATAATAGAGAAAACCCAACAATCATATGACCCCCTATGAGCAGCACTTTGGCGACAGTGGGAAGGAAAAACTCCCTTTTAACAGGAAGAAACCTCCAGCAGAACCAGGCTCAGGGAGGGGCGGGGCCATCTGCTGTGATTGGTTGGGGGGAGATAAGGATGAAGACATGCTGTGGAAGAGAGACAGAGATTAATAACAGGTATGATTCAGTGCAGAGAGGTCTGTTAACACATAGGGAGGGTAGAAGAAACACCCAGTGCATCATGGGAATCCCCCAGCAGCCTACACCTGTTGCAATAAATGAGAACGTGGACGTTTTGGTGAACACTAATCGGACAGGCAATCAAGCCTAGAGTAACCCTGGTCTGTGATGAGTGGGTTTCTGGAACATTTGTTACTCCAAAGGAGAGTTTAGCCTGAAAGGAACTTGAATGTCAAACTTGAGGAAAAAGTCAAACCCCCATGACACCCTGCTTTTCCTCTCGAATCCTCAGTGAGGGATTTTGGTGACCCTAATCCATGTTGTGCACAGTTATTCAACCTTGAGCCAGAAAGAAAGTGGGGGTGTGGGTGCTGAGAGGGGTAAGTTGCGTTCTGTCAATGTTGCCTGACTTCAAAGCTGCCAGCTCACCATGCTCTCTTCTGAAATCCCCCCAAAACCTGACAACATTAGAATACCATCAAACACTCTCTGGCTGCCTTTGAAATGCCACTGACACTGTTTGGCGCTGCAATTTGCGGGCTCTAACGAGCGCGCCCATGTTATTGAAATAAATCTGAGGCTTGTAATGGGAATGGAAATGAACACATCTTTCATGCTTTGGATTAGAAGTGAGAGTTGAATATTGAGACAGAGCCTTGTTTCCCTCGAGAGTCAGTTGTTGACTTTGTAGCTCTCTGTAGTTGTCCATTGTAGCCTTGCCGTTTCTGGCATTTTCTTTTCCCATTCCCTTTTCTCTCCTTCTTCTCTCTACGTTCATCCGTCACTCTGCTACTCTCGTCTTCTTTCCTTCGTCCAGAGGGCAGAAAACGATTCTTTCCAAATGAAAGACTATAAAATGTCTGCAAGAAAAGGTAAAAGCAACCAGACTACACAGCCACAAAGGTTAAGTGTACTAATTGAGAGCTTTGATAGACTCAGTCTATTGATTTTAAAGTCACACAGGAACTTGTCTCTGTCCACTTGGTCATGAAGATGAATACACAATACATAGATGAATACACAATGTAGTCTTCCAGCAAATTATTTGAATTACATTGAATTTCATGATATGGTGAAAACATGAACAATTAGAGACCATCTGAGGATGACACACACACACACACACACACACACACACACACACACCTGCACACACACACAGACACACACACACACACACCTGCACACACACACACACACACACACACACACAGACACACACACACACACACACAGACACACACACACACACAGACACACACACACACACACACACACACCTGCACACACACACACACACACAGACACACACACACACACACAGACACACACACACACACACACAGACACACACACACACACACCTGCACACACACACACACACACACACACACACACACAGACACACACACACACACACACACAGACACACACACACACACACACAGACACACACACACACACACCTGCACACACACACACACACATACACACACACACGGGATGAAAACAATACGAGCCTTGCTGTTGCGGCGGGTAATAAAAGTTTGAGCGCTTTCATCAGTGGAACAATACGTGTTAATTACAGCAGTGGGTTGCCATTGTACTTGGATTGAACAGCAGCCTTTCCCCTACTGCAGGCTAATCTGTATGCATTAGAACGATCACTTAGACTAAATGCAGTGAGACTCGTGCGTCGCAGTCAACACATCATTTCTAAAATTAAGGGGTAGATGCTGTTTCCAAGAAACTTAAGTGCCTGCATTTAGTCGAGTGTTTATCATATGACAACAATGCAACGTAACCTTGTATAAAATGAAGACGTAGAGGGAATATTTTAGTAGTACTGTAAAGTTCTTACACTCTTATTACAGAACCATCATTTTAGCTATATGGTTATATCAATGCATCAAAAAAAGCCTGAAAACAGATGAGTTCTGTTAAAATAATGAAAAATAATAATTTAAATAAAGAGTCCAGTCCTGCTTGCTTTAGCAGTATCTGTATCGCGTGGTTGGATCTGTGACCGTAGGACTCTTGGACCAGTTCTGTGGGTACCAAACCAAAAAAGCACCAACCAGATTCATTTGTTTTGAAGAAGTCTGTGAGCTGGCCTTTACTGTTGTGGCCTGAGAGACTGCACGCTGATTTTTCTTTTTCTTTCCTGCTGAAAAATTGTTGTCCATTGCACTTAATGTAACAGCTCAGTGCTGCTGTGCCGTCTGGTTCCATTGCTTCCTGCAAGACTTTAATTTGCTGTTGCAGAGAATGGTGGGTTTGCACTTACAACACAATTCCTCTCCAGCACGGTGCTAGAAAATAAAGCAGTGAATGTCAGTAAGAATCTGAAATTAGCAGCAGTCATGAATGCTTCTTTTCTGGTGAATCCCTGTCTTTTAAAATAATATATGCTGTATCCAGTAAATTACAGTTTAAATACCCTCACTGCTTATTCAATTAAAAAAAAGAAATACTCGACCTAGTTAGAGGTTGTAGGAGACTGTGTTTCATTTAATACATTGTAATGGGTAAAGACTGATGACACATATTTGGAAAGACACAGTTTTGACCCAAATTTACCAATTTATCAACCAACAAAGAACAAAAAACCACAATTAATGTTAATTAATGCTAATGAATTTTGTGAAGTGAGGTAGTGAATGATACCACTGAAACACTCATCCATCCAGCAGTTAGATGATGGTTTCAATGATAGGCAGAAGCTGTTAAATGGTTTGAATTGTAAATCAATGTGGCTGAAGCCAATCGAACGAACAGTCTGGTGCTGGGTGGATGAAGAGCGAGAACAGAGGCTGGCAGACGAATTATACCACACTGCACAGTAGCTTTGCCTGCACCGAAACCTAACACGCACCTCTCTGCGACAGTCGCAGCCCGCACAGGTATGCCGGCAACACGCATAGGTTATGTCAAAGGGTCTGCATAGATTCCAGCTTGAAAAAGCATTCAATTAAATGCTTCAGAGAGACTGGCCAGGTGCTCCCAGTTGAATTGATCAGTTCCACCAACCAGAAACCTTCGAGGCAGCACAGAGGAACAGACGGGGTCAACACGCAGCGCAAAGAAAAGTAGCGCTGTAAAACAAAAGTTTGCTTCGTTGACTTATTCATGGTCTCTATGGAATAAACAAGAGACTGGCAGTCTGACATATTTAATCACTGTTGTTGCACATAAACTGGTTTAGACAGCATTTAACATACAGACAGAGAAAGTTGAATATTAGGTTTAACTTTACAGAGAAAGCTTGTAGCCTCTGCACCAAAGCTGAGCTTTATCTTCAAAGTTGCTTTGAGAAACACGATGAATACGGTCTCATCTGAAGCCGTTTCTTCCTCAGAGCGATGGCCTCTGAGTCCCCATTGTGAGGGGAACGCACAGCAGTGAGGCTTTTGGGTGTTTTGTGAAAGATTTCCTTCATGAATAACTACAGAGTTCCTTATATGAGTTAAGATAAGCAGTGGATTGAATCACGTAGGACGCTGCCTGTCGGCATCCCAGAGAAGTCTTTTTAAGTCTTCTTCATGTACATTTATCTTTGTTTTAATTATGAATTAACTGGCTTTTGCAGACAACGTGTGAGTCCAGAACCACGTGACTTGATTAATAATGCTAACCGTACAGAATATTCGGAATCACATGATTCCAGTTCAACTCCAGTCCTGATATCAAACAGAATTTATTTTAAAGGAGATGATGAGACTTAAATAAGCTACCATGTTTGCTTCCATCGTAAACTAACCTCTGTTCAGTCATGTGCCAAATGCTTTCCTAACAAACAACAGCATCCACACATGCAGACTTCCTGCCCCTCTTCCCTCACTTATCCTCCCTAACAGTGGGATTCATTACAGGAGGCTGAGGTAAAGAGAAGGTGAAGGATGAGGGAGGTGAGGATTGTCAGGGGTGATGGTGGGGGAGTACATGGGGATCATGTTGCAACACCTAGGGGAGTGTGTGAGAGAGATAAAGCGAGGATGAACATGATCAGAGGGGATAAAGCTCGGTCGAGTCCTCGGCAGTAACTCCCTCAGTCAGAGAAGGCAAGCCCACATGTGCACGCAGAGGTGACACTTCTCTTCTGTCTCGTGTCTTTTGTTTCTCAGCCCTGCAACTACGTGCCACCGTATTCTCTTTAATAAAACAAAGCGTACCACGAAAGCAAGTCAGAAACATTAATAAGCCGGCAACGCGTAGCACGTGGTGAGTCATAAATATTGCAGCTGGCTCGTATGAAAAGAGATCAGTGAGTTTATTGTAGCCTAGCTGACAGAGCCTTGCAGAACATCCCACTCTTTCTTCGGGGTAACTGTTTATCTTCAGGGCATATGTTTATATCTGAGAAATGCAATTGTTTTTTGTGCATTGTTTGACGGCTCCTTGAGCTCTGCACAGTGAGGGAATACCTCAGTGACTCGGAGTTTCATGGGGATTTTTCTTCTTATTTATGATGTTTGCAATTTGTTTGGATTGATGCAAAAATACATACGGCTCTCTGTGTGCTCCTTCCAGTTGAGTTTGATGACTGTGCGGGGAATGAGGACGTGACGTTTGGTGTGTCGGATCCCGGCTTCCACGTGGACGGGGATCTGAATCTGGTTCCTCTGCGAGATCTTCCGCACAGCGAGCCGGTCCTCTTCATCCGCGGCCTCAGCGCACGTGCAGATGACCTAGCGCAGGTGGACATCATAGGAACACGTGGTTGGTCAGCAGAGACACTCTGGGTGAGTAGAACTGGTGTGTTTGTATGTTCTATATCAGCTGTCATATCTGAAAGGGTTATTTTTGATTAAACTTGGAAAATGTTACTGAAAAGTAGCGAAAGCAGGCACTGTGATCAAATATCAAAGCTCCTGGGAAAATAAGGAGATTAACAAGCTGTTCCTTAACCCTCTCCAGGCAGGCGTTGCCGATTTGCAACAGTTAAACACTAACAACCTGATCACCCCACATACATATTTTATGAGTTTTTTTTACTCAGAAGTACCACTGCAGGACTTGGTTGTGCATTAGCAACGAAAAGTTTAATTTGAGCCTGAACATGTCTATTCTCTTTCTTGTCAACCATTAAAGGTGACTGATTCACTTCCATGTATTTATAGTAGCCAGGAGCTGGTTGGCTTATTTTCCACATAGACACTGGGAACAGAAATAAACAATTATCTTTCAGCACCAGTAAAGCTCGTAATTATCACATCATAAGTATATCTGGTTCTTTAGCAGTTGAGTTGTTAAGTACACAACTGCGATATCTCAACAACTTATATGTTTAAGTGGGTGTTGATGATGTGACATTTCTATGAAAAGCTTCCAATGGTCTGGCTGATTTCACGACGCACTCAGACGCGTCAAACCAGTGTTTGAAAAACTGTCGTGCAGTAAATTCTTCTGTTTCTTATTAATGTCAATATTTTTCCCTTGGTCCAGATAATCCAGCCCTGGGTAACATAAAACCTCTGCTAGTATTGTTGTCAGTGCCGTGCACTTGTCATGAGCCTTTATGCTTTGTCCCAAGTGCTGAATACTGAAATGACTGACATGTTAGCAGCCTCCAAATGCCATGTAAATACAAATATGAAGGTAAATAGTTTGCGGTGTGACAAACAAAGCAGTTACTGGATGTCGACTCAGTCTGACTATATTTTGTGTGGAAACTCGATTATTAGCAGGAACTGCATTGTGGTGTTGGATGAGCTTGTGTAATATAATCATGTCGGGCTCTATGGAATAAACAAATGGTTGACCGGTGACCCTTTGGAATTACTAGTGGGTGGATTTTGTTAACCTTGGGCAAATCTATGCAAGCTCTTTTACCTTTTGCAAGGTTTTTGCTGTGAGTTAAGGTAAGTAGCTTCTGGCTCTTGCAATAAATTATGCTCGTGCAATACTTTTATTAATGAGACAGTTAATGACCATAACAGAATCAACCTGGGAAAGCAGCAGACGTTCATTGTGTTACAATGCAAAACCTCAGTTTGTCACTATGAACACATTTTAGGAAAAACAAAAATGACAAAACAAGACTGAGACTGTCTTGTTTTTATTTTGAAATTCTTTGTGCTGAGGTCAAAGTCAGCTCGAGCTGCTGATGTTCCACTTTGAGGTGTCACACTGTTATTCAGAGACATGACAGGGATCTAAACCCAGGCATTCACACATTAGTGACCTTAATTGCAAAAGTAAAAAACATTAAAAATTCATCTTCATTCATCATGAATTTGAATCACTTGTAAATGTGAGGCCTCCTCATGCAACCTTAATTATCAACGATTAGCATAATTGCAACCACACCAAAGACATCACGCATCGTCGTTGAGGAAAACACCCACATCCTTATTCTGTTTAAAGCGAATGCATGCTACTTTTAGTAAGTACAAAGTGGAGTCTATCCCAGCTGTCTTAGGGTGAGAGGCAGAGTACACCCTGGACAGGTCGTCAGTCGGTTGCAGTTCTGACACATAGACACAGACAACCATTCACACCTGTGAGCAATTTAGAGTTTCCAATTAACCTAACCCCACTAACTGCATGTCTTTGGACTGTGGGAGGCAAGAACATGCAAACTCCACACAGAAAGACCCCGGCCTGAGGGTGGAATTGAACACTGGACCTTCCTGCCGTGAAGCAAGCTAACCACTGTGCTGCCCTGTGCAACCAGAATATAAAAAATATGTAACAAATCCGCTCTGAAAAGGACTAGAACCGATATTTTTAGTTTTTACACATGCTCCACACGCGTTCTGAGTCAGTTTGTTTAAGCTTTCATGAATATGCATGCGTGCATACATCTCTGTTCATGTTCTTCAATCATTATTTGTGCACAAGGTCACATCAAAATAGAGTGGAATGAAAACACTCTGCAAGGCAAAGCAAACAGCTGCGGTTTTGCACCAACTTTCAGTGCAAAGAATTCCACTGGCCAGTTTCCGTTATTGGAATTTGGCCTGTAAGCCTGCACCCCTACGCCGAGCTTGGTTTCTCTGCAAATGTGTCCCTTTGTTTGTGTAATCTAGAGAAATTTGTTTTTGCTGAGAGCAAATTGACTGCCTTACAAAACTCTCTGCACCTGAATACACACTATTGTCCCTCATTCATATTTCTGCATAGACCCCAATTCTCCCCCCACCTTTGTCCAAATATGCAAAGTTGATTAGGGAAACTTTCCACAGACTGCAGGTATAGTTGGTGTTTCGCAGCCTTTCCAGAGATCATCTGTCTTTCTCCTGCAGTGCTGCTGTTACCATTTCTCCAGCACTGGCTTAATGAATATCCCCATCCCGTTTGGAATGATGTGGCTCTCATTTGTTTGTGTCCGCTGCCGTCGTTTATTTGGTTAGGTAGTCCACAGGTGTTACTTTGGCAAGGCATTGTGGGAGTAAGTTAATTAATCCTTGGCAAGTTATTTGTGGAAAGTGACGTTCCTGGTGACTAATACAGTATGGCTGTGTGGTTCTGTGTGAGTGAATGTGCTCTTCAGTTTCTGGATCTCTTTTAAATTATTGTTTCAGACAACAATAGTTGCGTTCTTCGTCCAAATACATCAAATAATGTGGATTTTTTTAAAACTATAACTATTATTCATTACTCTATTATCCATGATTGTGATAACATCCTTGATGTAGCATCTCAATATGCTGCAGCCACATGCCAGTTTACACGTTATTGGTCGTGGTGTAGTTTATCTGCGACTGTGCATGATGGCACAGGTCATAAGGAACGTCTGCATGCTTGTAGAGTTGCGAGATGGATTGCAGGTCGGCTAAAATCTCGATCTTTTCGCTGCTTCTAAGGTGCGTTGTATAGACACTTCAGTTTGGCTGGAATGGGATCAAATAACAATTTGCAAAGTCCTCAGGCTTTATTCATCTCACACACCAACACCATCGCAGCTGTTTGGCTGAATAGGAGTTAACACAGTTTCTTGCACAGTACTGATGATCACGAGTGTTTGCAAGCTGGTCAAGCAGAGTGACATTACTTTGAGCTTGTCGTGTCTTTTTTCATCAGGATTCAACATTCAGAACTGTACAGAAATACACTTTATTAAGCGACTGAGCTGCAGACTTGCATATGTGGTCACAGGGAGATGTTTAGACCACATACACTGATGAAGGTTTAAAAGAGCTTAACCTGCCTTTCTGATACAAGGGCAACTTAATCAGAAGCGGCAATCTTTGTACCCGAGACCCAAAGCAAGTGAACACATCACCCACTTCAAGAGCCTCTCCAGCAAGAGTAATGACATGGGCTGATCTATAAGCCAAGATATTCTGAGGCTATGTCTACTTGATTGATAAGGCTCTGTAAGTGAAGCTATTCTGCATTTAGACCTCCTATAAGCAGAGTCAGAAGGGGACTGCAGTGATGCAATGACTGAGCTAATCATCTAGTTTTCTGTTATATGAAAGACATTAGGAGACAAGACAGCCTCGACTGACAGTCTGGATCTCACATGTGGACATGGCATTTTGCATGTTGTCGTGGCTTTGCAGAATGTTCTTCGGTGGGGAGCCATCCGCTTTCCACATAGATTCCCAGTGTACCCTGTCAAAGATGGCTGTAAAACGACTGCAAGGAAGCTCCAGCTGGTACAAATTTTACCAGAGCCAACATATCCCTCACTCTAAGATTCAAGCCTTCAGGAGTCGTCAGTAAACGTCCGTGAAAGGCTGAAAAATGTCCACACGAGAGGCACTCCAATGAAACTCGCAGGAACAGCATTTCACCGTTTGCATCTACACCATGCAGTCATCACAGGGATGTCATGGTAATTTGGGGCTTTCCATTATTTCTTTGAACTGTACTTTTTGCAGGGTGGATTGATTGTACAGCGTATATTTTAGTGACTTTAAAAATACAAGAACTTGATGCACAAGTTTAAAATTAATTTGGATTTCCTCTAATCCACATAGAGTCAAAAGTGTACTTACACTCCCACTAATACTTGGTTAAATGTCCCATAGCAAACTGAACCTCGACCAGACGCTTTGGTAGCCATCAACAAGCTTCTGGCTGAATATTTGTTTCCTCTTCTTGGCAGAATTAGTAGAGTTCATTTATATTTCTTTCTTGGCATATACCCTGCTTTAAGCATAGTTCTCAGATTTTCAGAGCAAATCTAAAATGATTTCAAACTTGTGCACACAATTCTTATATTTTAAAGTAATTAAAGATGCATGATGTACAATCTTTCCCCCATGAAAAAGGAAACACACAACAAAAACATTATAAGGCAAAATGTATGATATTCATGCCCATGATGTGTGGCCTCCTATCACCACTGTAGGCAGGTGTAGGTGGCAAAATGTGTTTTTAGACATCAATAGTACCGGATACTGCTAACACACTAGTTTCACAACTGTTCAACCTAGATTTCTAAAACTTTACATGTTTGATCAGGATGAAGATCAAATCTGAACAGCAGATATTTTTGTTTAGGACTCGACTGTGACAAAATCTCACAGTAAACTGTGACAGATGTCACACCTGTTAGCGCTGTCATCCTGAGGCATATAGCCTCAGGCTAAATGTTAGCTAATGCTAGCATTTAGCATGCTAGCATTAGCGTTTGTCTCACAGGACGTCTTTAGCTAAATACAAACTCTGAGAGTAAAGAAAGTGTAATTTTTAGAGCCTGGGGTCACGGTGGTCTCAAGTCGAAAAGATCTTTGTAAAGACTGCAAAAGTGTAATTTCACCAAACAACACATTTTTAAGAGGAATTTAAACAAATGATATAGTGCATTATAACAGTTTTATGCTTTTGTTCACTTTTCTTTCATGTTTGCTGTGTTACGCCCCAGTCTAGGGGTACAGGAACGCAACATACGTTTGAAAAGACTGCCCCGCCCTGGTCCCCAAAACCATACACAGAGGGAAACCAATTCCTTGGTGAATCGTGTTTTATTATCTACACTGCAAAAATGAACCTCCAGGGTGAACAAAGGCCAAAATAACAAACAAAACAAGCTAAGTCAGTAGGAGGTGCTATCTAAAACCCTATGTGAAATCAAACATCAAACAAAAGACAAGCGCTACACCTAACTCCCTAACTGAAATAAACAGGAGAAAACAGTGCAAGGAAAAACAATACGGCAGCTCACCCCTTCTGTTGCAGTGCTATTTACAATGTGCTATTTACAATGAAAGCTAATATACACACTATATACAAAACTCAGAAAAGCCGCAAAAATCACAAGCACAAAAGTCTCAGGTTTTGGAGGCCAGGGTCAGGTCTGCTGCTGCTGTCAGTGGCTGCCCCGGGACAACTGCTGGTGAGGGATTTGAAGAAGATCACATGGCCAGGGGACCAATCAGCAGCCGTCAGCTCATCCACTCCGGGACCTGCAAAGACTTAAAGGCACAGACAACAACAGCCACCAAAACAGATTATGGACAGGGCCATAACAGCTGTAAAATTCTATTAAATAGTAATAAGGAAGTTTGGTGTCTTCAGTTAAGTCCTTTATCTTTTCCTGGAAATAGATACTTTACTTTACTTTACTTAAAATAAACACAGAAATAAAAGTTAACTATTAATTGCAGGCATAGTTACAAAGTTCATGGATTAAGCAGTGGGTAGAGAGTGTTAAGGTTCAAAATTGAGGAAGGAGAGTACAAACCACCATGGTCCAGAAGCTCTTGGTCAAACAATGATTTTAATGTATACACACGTGTGGGAAGATCGCTACAGACAGCAATTGATCTTCGACTTAATCAAAGCATAAACAGATATTTTATACCGTCAGGGTTTGATTTACTGACGCCCCCTTCATGCGTCACAGACAGGATATATACACATACGTCAATATCAAAACCACAACGACTTTTGACACAATTTAAAAGAACAATTGTCTTCTATCTTCATAACAGGTGCTTCCTGTCACTGCCGGATGCTCGCTTGTCATCTTGACACCTCAGCAGCAGTTCTGCTACAAACTGCTCTTTGCAACCCCAGCAAAACATAATTAAACTTTCCCCTATAAATGATTTCCTCTAACTGAGTGTGTGTGTGTCTGTGTGCTAACCACAATTGCACCCTGTTTCACCTCGCGACTAGCTCCTGACCTCTAGACAGAGAGACAGAAACCACCCTCAGATATGTAATAACCGAACTGAAACTTTAGATATGTCATCTACTAAATAAATGTTTTAATCAAGAACCCCTACTAAAAGCTTAATACAAGAATATGAACATATAAAAGATATTAAAATGAACTGTTGTGTAAGCATGTACTGCAATTCCTTCTATGTTCTAGTTTTCCCTCAGCATGGATCATCTAGACACTCTCACTAGGTGAAGCTTTAGACCATTAATGAACCTGAACATCAACTCAAATAAGCACAAATATGCAATATGTATAAAATAGTTATAACTGCACCTGGAATACAAAGTTAATTTAATACCTGTATGCATAAAACCTTAAGGCCATCTTAAAGCTATCTGTTACATTGTTAAAGCAATGATCATATTGCAGATTATATTATGCTGGTAATAATAATGATTATTTAACAATAGCAGTAAAATAATTTCCCTGCTCCACACTCCCTCTCTCGACCTCTGGAACACCAGAGGTCGCAATACATTGTGTCCTGGCTCAGCAAATCAGACAACCTCATGTCATCTACTTGGTCCGGTAATAAACACCAGCTCCCCTTCGAGAACACTCCATGTGTAAGCTTTGGTTTTCTTGGTCCCTCTCTTGTGGCCTCGGACCTCCCTGTGGTCGTCGGGATCTTCTGCAAAGGAAACAAAACACCTTTTCCTGCACCTCCCTAACTTATCCTATCTGTAATCAAAAGCCTGATCCTAATTATGTTCTTAACTTATTGACTTGTATTTATATATATTCTTCAACGTTACTCATCACTTTGAAACTCTTTAAGCGCTGCTTTCACGTCCGGTTGCTTGCTCTATTTTCCCTTATCTGATCATCAACATCCTGTACACACAAACTGTCGCTGCTGCAAGTGCCCCCACTCTAATCTTAAGTCACCTTTTTAACAAGAAAATCATTATAAGCGCCTATTCTACTAAAAGCTCCAAAAGAAAACAACCACTTTAATCAATTAAGTTTAAGCATATAAGCAATTACTCCTGTATACATTTCATCATAGTTAAATGCTGCCTTGAAACAACTCCTGTGTGTTAACACTAACTTCATTTTAACCTCACATTTCCTATGTTATAACCAGAGGTGGGACCAAGTCATTGTTTTGCAAGTCTCAAGTAAGTCTCAAGTCTTTATCCTCAAGTCTCAAGTCAAGTCTCAAGTAATGTCAGGCAAGTCAGAGTCGAGTCTCAAGTCACTGGTGTAAAAGTCCGAGTCAAGTCTCAAGTCTGAAACTTTGAATTTCAAGTCCTTTCGAGTCTTTAAAAAAAAACCGAAAAAATAATGTTGCAGTTATGCTAAATGTAAATATTAGACCATGTAATTTTAAAATCTGTGTTTTTCTCAACACATGACAAAATAGTGAACTTAGAAAATATACACAAATTGTGAAATTGCACCTCTTTAAAATGCAGCTCAATTAAACCTAGCTCCAAGAATAATTTTCACCGACAGTTCTGAGATAAGCTGCATGTTATTCTTGGATGCGGTTGTAGGACCAGCTTTAAAATCGCATGACAAAAATATCATACACATTAAAAAAAACTGCATCACCAACGTAGCCTGGACAACATTTGCTAGTTAGATGAAGTCAGCTATCTCATCGTAGCATATTTATATGCATATTTATAATCATACGGTTCTTGGAGTGAGTGCACACACTCATGAAGTTTAGTAACTTCAGGTCACTGCAACAAGCCCAGGTACAGTTTACCGACGGATGGGTACAGGACCTTGAAATGCACCGTGTAGAACGAAAGACCATCGTACGTATCATAAGTTTACCAGTCTCACAAATCGTCGTCATAAATACACATTCGTTAACCGTTTATTAATAGGACCTTTGAGCTCAACGGTAATTAATTAGCAGTGGAAATAATTTCTGGTAGCATCACAGAAATGTAGCAGTGACAATAATATTGTATGTTGTAATCGTACTGGGCAATTAGTGATACAAAAAACCTGTTTTATCCTGTGAATAAAAGTATATGTTTTTGTCAATGTACCATAATAACAGAAGCGAAACGCAATATTGTGTCAGGACAATTCACTATTTATGCACAATAAATAAAGGAGCATAGCGCGACAATTTCTGTTCAGCGCCAGACTTGCTTGTAACCTATATCACCAATTATGTTATGAAAATGACGTATTAACTACAACAGCAGACTGACCTTTGTGTAAATGCTTGGGCAGACTAACCTGTGAGCTGGAGTGTTCTGGGACGTTATATTTGATCTTTGAATGGCTGCAATCCAGGCCATCCGTCGCGTCTTTGTTACTTCGGAAACATGGCTTGAACAATTTCTCTTCAACGACGTAATCCGATAACAACCGATCTCTTTACCCGTCGGCTTCCCGTGGCTGTCATGCGACCGGCTATTGCAGTTAATAATACAACGGCTTCTTGACATTTTTGTGTTTCTTTTTATCGCTGTGTGACTGATTTTAATTGAAAGCCTGCGTGCGCTAGTACCGCTTGCCACGAGTTCCCAGAATCCTTTGCGGTTCTACCCGTGAATGACGTCACATTTTCAATCTCTATATAATATGCATGTTAAATTTTATATTTGGGGTAAAATATCAAGTCTTTTCAAGTAAACCGGTTCAAGTCCAATTCAAGTCCCAAGTCATTGGTGTAAAAGTCCAAGTCAAGTCACAAGTCTTACATTTTTTCAAGTCAAGTCTAAAGTCATAAAATTAATGACTCGAGTCTGACTCGAGTCCACACCTCTGGTTATAACCTGTTTTTGGTATAGCCTTTTTGTTTCATTTTGCTCCTTCTAATGTAACAATACCTTCTAATTCTAGTTTATCAGACTTAACCAAAATATATGCTTTCCTTCCTCTTTGGTCCTTCTTTAAGTTCAGTTAAAAGCTAAATGAATTTGAGGCCTTTTGCCTGGAATCAATACTGTCATGTGTGTTTCTGGACTCTGTGTCTGTAAGCGTGTAATTATTTCTATTTATAAGCTCTCCCATTTATCCTAAAAATAAATCTATGTAATATCTGTATGTGTAAGCCTACATTATAACCACTTCTTCTAGAAATCAAAAGAAATCAAACCTGTTCTCCTCCTTCAACCCTCACTAATTTTCCCCCTAAAATTTATTCACAGCTTTGAAACACTGGCATTGTATCTTCTAAACAGGATTCAGTTCTTTAATCCTTTAAACCCTAAATTCCCCCTTTTATTTTTGACACATTTCATGTGTCAAAAATACTATACATCCACAATACTATACAAAACTTAAAATGCTCAGTTTTCCCCACTCATGCTCCAATCTATGTCATAAAAATAAACTTAAAACAGAACAATTATCAGTCATGTGTTCCTCCAATTAATGGTAACTGAGTCATAACCGAAAATGTTTCCCCTTTAACATTTGGCATTCTCCCAACAATATACTATAATCCCATAATCTAACCCCAGTCAACAAAACAGAAATTTTCTCTGGTAGAAGCCAATTGTTTGTCCACATTTATTCATTCCCCCACCTTCATCCAGTCACACACATTCACATTCAGTCACACCATATATTTGCTAATAGTGGAGCTTCAGATCAGATTCTCCACCCTCAGCAAAATGAGCTCATTTTTTATTTTCCATAGGAAAATATTTCTTTATGCTTTTGGACTGGATTGAATCGCTACAATCCTTTTTACAGGGACTTATGACCTGATTAGTCCCCACAGGTAGCTTTCTCCTCAGCCAGTTGTAATCTGGAAAGCCCCCCTTACATTTGCTCTCCCCGAGAATTTGTCAGCGCTGTTGCAGGCCTGCTTAGAACAGAAATGAGAAAAAATAGAGCTGATTATTAGCTCACAAAACACAAAACAAAATCACTTGACCGGTTTTCTTTAAGTGCACTGTTACAAAATAATGGGCCCCTCAAACATGTCCATGTTTCCAAAAACTCCCTCTATTAAAAACAAAAACAACCCGAACCTAACTGACAGAATCAACCCATCACCCCAACAACCTCAACAACCTTAAACACACAAGTTTTGCCACCACATAATTTCACCTCCTCAATACACCGAAAGTCTCGTTAATACCACACAATTTGCACAAAAAAATCACCCCCTTTATGCACTTCAACATACTTGGATTCATCATAAAACATAACCCCCCTTACAACAACATATCACTAAACTATAAATTTCCTACCCCAATCTGCACTTCTCTTCTCTCTGCTATGCTTCCTCTTCTGAAAGCCACTTCCTCAGTCACACACACACACACAGGAAGTTCCTTCGTCACCACTCACTCCAGCTAATTTGCATACTGAGTCATCTCTCAATGAGTTGCTGTAACAACAGAACCATATGTATAAACATTACCAACTTATATTTTATTTCTTTCTACAGGGATCACTGGTTTTGATCACTCAGTACCAGAGCACTCCTAAGTCACTCATTTAAAACTACTTTAATCACCTTTTTTGTTTTCATAACTCACTCCCTTTGTGATATAACTTCTTTGAGTTATTCCTCAGCTTCAAACTCAAGTGTATTCTACTAACCATTCACACCATTCTACCACTCATACAAGTAGCAAGCTGATCTTCATTGCGTATCTTTGTGTTCTAAGCCAGGTTTAATCAGTGTCTATACATGAATCATCATGAGCTTGTCTTGTCTTTATAAGGTTAATGCATTCTCTGTTTGTGTATGTGAATTTGCATATGTTGCTTTTGCAGTGTGTCAGACTCCTTCATAATTCTCCACTTAAGCCGTCAGTTCTCTTTCCCAAATTTGCTAACCCAAATTTTAAGTTCCCACCTTATTAACAGCATTCCTGCTCCTCAGCCAGAAATTAGGGCCCACTTGTCAGGTTTGTGGAGACATGGCGCTGTGAACAATTCAACCAGAAACTTGCCTTGGCATGTCCAGTCAAGTTAACCTACAGGTTTCTTCCGATCGCTGCATGTGGAGAATTGATCCAGGTCTGTTTCGCCCCTAAAGAAACACAACTGAGACATTTTCATTATTATCATAAGTACTTAAACTACCCGTTTCCCTCTCTCTGGTCAGAAATCCCAACTTATGTCATGTATATACGTGTAAGCAGGTCTTCATTGCTTTTCCTATGTATTTTGTTCAGTGAGTGTAAGCTGCTTTCTTCATTGCCTCTGTATGTTATAATCAGGTTTAATTAATGCATCTTTTCACTGATTTCTTAATTCAAAATTATCTCACTTCTGATTCTTTCCAAAAATAATTTCACATGTAACACTTTGTGTATGTGTGTTTTCTATTGTTGGTTACCTCTTTGTTTGTGACGGTGGACATCTCTAAACCATCATGAGTTCAGGCTTCACTTTCAGTCCAATTACACCCTGTATTCTCACAGTCGAACTCGTCCGGCTTCACCTTTCACTGGTCCCTGACCTCTTCTCTCAGTGTCCTTTTGGATTAAGTCCCAGCATGGCAAAATATCACATTCAGTGCCTTTAAACAGTCATGTCTCTGTTCTTACCAGCCTTCAGTCCACCGTGCATGTTTCATCACGTAGTTTCTTCTTTTCTGTTGATCCTTTCACTCGTCTCTTTCAAGATTACTCCAAGCAAGGCAAATCTGACAATCAGTGTCCAGTGCTTTACCACCGTTCATTATCCCACTGTTCAACGGCCCAGCCTGTAATTTACAGTACATGTTTCCACCTCGTGGTTCCTTACATGCTGCTGCTGGTGTCGTCAGTGTGGTTTCAGTTGCACTGTCTTTTGCTTGCTATTAATTCTTCTCAAGTCCACGATGTTCTGTTGGTCTTCATCAGGAGATTAACTGTCCTTTGAGCTTCTTCTCAGGATGGGGACAAGTGTAAGGTCAAGCTGTAAGATTTTAAGCCAAAATCTGGCCTGTTTTCTCCCAATTATGCTACTCTACTGGTTTTGGCGCCGTACTCAAAATTCCAGGTTGAGAGAAGTCCACCTTCATTTATCTGGAACCTGTATTGACACACTAAAGCATACGATTACTATCCTTTTCATTTCTTTTCTCAAAACCTCCATACTTAATCTGCCTAGAGTTTAGCTCATCTGTTTCTCTCTCTGGGTGCTCACTCGTCACCTTATATGGGCATGCAAACTTCCTGTCACCCACACCATTTCCTGTTACACACACACAGCACGCAGCTGCTCAGAGCAGCTCAAGCTGCTTTTCTGTTTCTCCAGGCTAATCAAACTTATTTTGTATTTACAATCTACAAACCCTCTGTAATTCTACTAACTTTTGATCTAAAATGTAGCATCATTCACACAATGATTTCATAATCCTCTCACACACACTGCCTTTTTTAAATAAACTAAACTCTTTGCATTTGTCAGCATTCACATCACAACCTTCAACGTGCTCACTTTCACTCCTGCAAGACGCGGAGATGGACATCTCCTTTACCTAACATAAACTAAATTACCATATCAACATACAATTACTGAAATTCAAACTCAAATACACCGTCTGTTTTAATAAAGTCAAAGAGTAAACGGGTGTACCAAGTGTATGTACTTATGTGTTTTTAAACTGAAAGAAAAGAAACTCAAACTCTTATAACATCACTCATGCATCTCTTAAATTAAAAACACTTTCAAACTTTAAAACATCCTACTTGACATCACCAAAGAAATACCTCTCACACCTTTATTCATCATTCAAAACCTTCTAGTCACCGCATTCACACTTAAACTGTGACCAGAGTTGAGGAATATAACTCAAAACACACTTTCCTAAGAGTATTTTAGACATGCTTGTCATAATCAAAAAGAGCAAGTAAAAAACAAACAACGAAAAATTGAAACCTCCATTAATTCTCACCGCACACACAAGAAATTGAAAAAATAAACCACACCAGCAACTAATGTTGGAGAAAAGTTACTACTGAAAGTAATGTGTTAGTCTTAAGTATATACAGTGCACTCAATATATTTATATATCTACATCCAAACTCAGTCAATTACTATACATCCACTACGGCAACTCAAAACTTTATTTATAGTCCTCTAATAAACATAAATGGCATCTTAAACACACACTCAACAATGTTTGCAGCAGTATTTATAAAACCAACTGTGGTTTAAACAGTTCACTACTTACTCATTTGCATTTTCACACTCACACACACCGTCTAAAAATAGCAGCAGACAGTCAGTGCATTACTGACTCGACACACAGCCTCCTCTCACTTTATATTACAAAGACGTCTTATATTTACAACTACTGCCAGATCTGTCAGCTTTAGCGCCTACACAATTTCGACAAATTTAAGTTAACGGTCCCACCGAAAAAGTCCAACTTTTTTGTAATCAATTAACCAGTATCTGTCCAACAGTTTCTGGCCTCATCTCTAAAGTCCCTAACAACTCAATTTAAAAGCGTCAACCAACCCAAACTTTGCCTGAAGCTCTATTTTTTGGCGTTTCCCAGCCAAGGCTTACCCCGAAGTTTTAAGTTAAAGTTACACGCCCGAAGTCCAACTTCTCCTGACCAAAAAAGCGCAGACTACCGTTCCAAACGGTAAGGAGACTCTAACTCCTAGCTTCATTCCAGGATGCCCTGTACCCCACAGTTAAGCCAAACTGAACTAACCCTGTTCGCCGACAGGTCAATGTCGCGCGTCCACGACAAGGAGGGAGCATAACCTCCGGGCTCTGCGCTTCCTAGCAGACTCTAACTGCCGTTCTAGAATAATTTATAATACTTTGAAACAACAATCAACACCCAAAACAAGTGTATGACTGAGGCAGATCGACCCTGATGGACAATGGGGACTCTAACCCACAAAATGACCAACCAAGGTCTGACCTAATGACCAACCGGGACTTTAACCCACAAAATGACCAAATTCCCTACCAAACTACTTGAGACTCTAACTCAATTTCTTTGGGACTTCAACCCAGTATTTAAACTTTTCCTAGCAGACTCTAACTGCTTCAACTTTTTATTGGCAGACTCTAACTGCTTTAGCAGACTTTAACTGCTTCAACTCATGAGATTTTCCATCAAAATCAAAACAGACATCCACCAGTAATTTCAGTGAGTAGACTTAAATTTTATCATGTCCAATTTGGCACACTTTGGAAATAATTCAACAGGTAGTGCCTTACCTTTGGATAAGCCGGCTTATGCCCACTCACTTTGACCACTGGAATTCATGTCTGCCCGTCAGACCACCTCAGAGACCACCGAATTTCTCCATCTACACCTCCAATTCTCCCTCCTCAACCACCGGACGAAGCCCCCAAATGTTAAGGTTCAAAATTGAGGAAGGAGAGTACAAACCACCATGGTCCAGAAGCTCTTGGTCAAACAATGATTTTAATGTATACACACGTGTGGGAAGATCGCTACAGACAGCAATTGATCTTCGACTTAATCAAAGCATAAACAGATATTTTATACCGTCAGGGTTTGATTTACTGACGCCCCCTTCATGCGTCACAGACAGGATATATACACATACGTCAATATCAAAACCACAACGACTTTTGACACAATTTAAAAGAACAATTGTCTTCTATCTTCATAACAGGTGCTTCCTGTCACTGCCGGATGCTCGCTTGTCATCTTGACACCTCAGCAGCAGTTCTGCTACAAACTGCTCTTTGCAACCCCAGCAAAACATAATTAAACTTTCCCCTATAAATGATTTCCTCTAACTGAGTGTGTGTGTGTGTGTGTATGTGCTAACCACAATTGCACCCTGTTTCACCTCGCGACTAGCTCCTGACCTCTAGACAGAGAGACAGAAACCACCCTCAGATATGTAATAACCGAACTGAAACTTTAGATATGTCATCTACTAAATAAATGTTTTAATCAAGAACCCCTACTAAAAGCTTAATACAAGAATATGAACATATAAAAGATATTAAAATGAACTGTTGTGTAAGCATGTACTGCAATTCCTTCTATGTTCTAGTTTTCCCTCAGCATGGATCATCTAGACACTCTCACTAGGTGAAGCTTTAGACCATTAATGAACCTGAACATCAACTCAAATAAGCACAAATATGCAATATGTATAAAATAGTTATAACTGCACCTGGAATACAAAGTTAATTTAATACCTGTATGCATAAAACCTTAAGGCCTTCTTAAAGCTATCTGTTACATTGTTAAAGCAATGATCATATTGCAGATTATATTATGCTGGTAATAATAATGATTATTTAACAATAGCAGTAAAATAATTTCCCTGCTCCACACGAGGAACAAAGATTAAAAAACGTGGCAGAGGAAGGCGTCTCTGGTGAGATAGAGTGGTTAAAAGCTCTCATTATTTCAGTATCAATTAATCTGCTGAAGCTCCTCAAGCTCTGGGACTGGTATCATCAGAAAATCTATTGTTCCTTTCTCTGTCCATATCCTGTAGTCCCCCCACACTCCCCACCCGGTGCTTCCACCCTGTCTCAAGTGGCCCATCAAACACGTTCTGAGCGGCAGCAGCTTCTAAAGAATCTGTAACTAAGTCATGGTATATTTAAAAGCTTGTTTCAATGAGCCGGCGGTTTGAATTGTGAAACGACTGTTGACGACATTGTGCACTTGGATGCCGAGCCGTTCTTAAATCGTCCCCGTGGTAGTCGAGCTGCCTTGATGCCTCTTTCCCGGTTTTCAATTACTGCACCAAAGAAGGTGTCTTTTTGTCCATTTCCGTTCTGAAATCTCTTTGTTATGCTCCTGTTGAAGTTGGATTCTGTATTTTGTTTCCTGTCTAAAGCAGAGCGGAAGCATTCTTAGGTGAATTTATTGGCATAACAAATGCCGTAGTGGCAGAAAATATTGGCTGGTGATAATTGATAAGTGCTAGGAGCGAAGGTGTAGAGAATCGTTTTTTAATTCCTCAGTGCGGCCGCTGGCTCGGTGTAGCGCAGACCCAGACGGGAAGAAATAACTGATGAATGATTCCTATTATGAGCGAAACTTCTGAATTCAATGACTAATTTATTCCGCTCTTTTTTGCAGCAGATCAATATGTGAATTAATGGAAGAATGCATTTCAATTTAACAAGTGCACGTTCCGAGATATGGACTATTTTTTATGTGTATTATTCCTGGGTGTTTTCATAATGCTGAGCAGAACAACAGTTATGCAGAACAACAGTTATGCAGAACAACAGTTATGTGGACCATTTTCTTGCCTTCAGGGGGCATAAACAGGCACCATTCAAATGTAACAACTGATAACAGGCAAAATAATCCGAGTCCAAAAGCCTATTTATTTTGCCTTTGTTATGTTTCATCCATTTTTCGTGCACCGAATGAAATGTAATACTGCATCCTGTGCAAAATCCCCATCAGGCAATGGCAAATAGATTTTCTCTAAGCAAGCTTCCAGTGTTCAGTTAGGCTTTCTGGGAACGACTGTGATGTGACATCCTGCAACCGCAGCACAACGGCTCACATTATACAACACGAATAATCTTCTCTCTCTGTTTCCGTCCCACTCACACTCTCTCCAGCTCGTTCAGTAGCTGTCATTTGTTAATTCTGTTTACTGCCTTTGTCTGTTTTCTGTCTCTTTTTGCATTAGTTCCTCTTCACCCTCCATCTCCGCTGAAGTGCTTTAATATGTCTGCTAACTTACAGATTTTTTGTTTTGTTAGCTTGCATACGTAGGAGTGAATGCTGAAGAGGAAAACCTAACGTAGCATTCATTTACAAAAACAGCAAGACGGTCTCTCGTGTTCACATTTTTGAAAACCTGCTGCCTAATGGTGTTTTGATTATCATAATTAAGCAAGCTAACTATGAAGCACACAATTTTTCAACTGGTGATCATTTTTCAGATAAACAAACCATTGAATCATTTTCAAGGCCACCCGTGAGGTTTATCTTCCAATTTAGTCCAGCTCCTCTTCCATCACGACGGTAGTAATTCATTATTCATTAAAGGAAAGCAAGAAAGACTGGAAATGAAAGAAAATAACACAGATATGTTGCATTGCTTTCGTCTCAAGCTATCAAAGGTTTTGAAAACACCTGAGAATGTTTTGTTTGAATTAATTTGTAATGTCTCTCACAGGAGTAAGACTAATTAGGTGTATATTTAAAACAATCTTGTGCCTGGAGCTGTCTTTGGATGGCCCGTCTCCAATTAGAGATACAGCAGTTATAAAGGTCAGGGATATAAGCAGGTGATTGTACAAAATTTGGAATACATTCTAAAGTTAGGTGACAGCTGAAGCATAGTAGCTAAAATTGGATCAAGAAAATGTCCATAGGTCTCTTAGAAAAAAGTCAACGGTGTTTTTCTCTCGTGATTGGCTGCGATGAGAGAAACGTCTGCCTTTGATAAAGTCCAGCAAAACATGGATCACCACACTGACGACTTCTTCAGCTCAGAAAAGATTAACAAAGACATTTTTTTAGCAAAAAGTTTAAAGAAAGGACACTAGTATAAAACTGTAATCAACAGCTATTATTTTTTCTTGCTGTATAAAGAAAAATATAGAAAATTAGACATTTTTCTACATTGAGACGAGTTTATAAAGTCCAAGCATGCTGATTAGTAACTTGATCTGACATGCTCGGGCCATCAAGGGAAGCTAAAGTGAGCTAGTCAAAGTGAATCTATGAACACTCAGCCGCAGGAAACGACACCAGGTGCTAATCCTGTCAGAACTGGAAGATTAGGGCTACAATTTGCACAGACTCATTAAAAATTCAGAACAGAGCACTAGAAAATGTTTCCTGACCAGATGAGTCTTGGCTTCTGTTCCAACATTCACGGATTCATCGTGCCTGGTGTCAACACTTCAGGCTGGGGTGGTGCTAAGGCTGCGGGGAATATCACCAGAAGCAAAATCACTAAAATACGGTAAATATGGTCATATCTGAGGTAGTAATACTTTTCTAGTTGCCACGGAAATGGACAACATCCTGAAGAATGTGCATCAGATCTCTGATTGATCCATTTTCCCATCAATTAAATATACATCTGATATCCTAATATTTAATCTGCTGAATATCTCTATTTTAATATAATATTAAGTTTATCTTTGAGATATTGAATGTTGATGCACCAAAACTAGACATCCCACAGATATCAGATATTACAAACATCATCACATAAACATCATCACATGACTGATTAGGCATCTGTCTTCTTTTTCGATCCTCTTTTTTTCATGTTATATTCTGCAGTGTCCAGAAAATCCTCCCCAGTTTTGATTTGCATGCATCTCTTACCTGATCTCACCACTTTGATTAACATTTTGGTTTCTGCACATTGAAACTGTTTTATATGTAGGACTGACTGAAGGGCGAATATGCAGAACTGAGTTACTAAACATTCAACATGATTTTTATTTTTTAACCACAAAAATCCCAAAACCTTAAAAACCCATAAAAAGCTGTTGGTTATAAAATAGTATATACAAGATATCAGATAACAAAACTAATTAGTCCTTAAAAAGAGTTCATTACCTGAACTTAATCATGGTTTCTTTGCTTTGAGCTGCTTAGTACGAAGCATCATTGCCTCTCTCTGTATGGTTGTTAACCGTGCATTGAAGACCACACTGTACCTGTTATGTGACTGCTGCTTTCTGCATGAAAGCTCAGATCTTCTCAAACTGGTTTATTGAACATTACAATCAGTTCACTGCATTCAAATGGCATCCACAGTTACCAGTTATCTCAGTCCAATAGAGCAGCTTTGTGATGTGGCTGAGCAGGAGATTCATTCATCATAGTTGTGCTGTCGATGAATCAGCAACGACTGGAACCTGCAATAATATGAGCCCTTGTCTGGCCTTTCAGTATGGAGCAAAATCACGAATGTTTCCAGCAGCATGTTGAAGCTGAAGGCAGTATGGCGTCCAATCCAGTACTAGTAACACGTGTGCCTAATAAAGTGGTGTATATGTTCAAAATACAACTTTCTAATTGTCTGATTTGCACAGCTCACCGATGAAATGCTGCACATCAAATTACATACTTTTACAGACTCACTGCAGGCATTAACCTCGAGATTCTTTAGCATAATGCTGCGTTATTGATTTGGGGCTTTGCTTTGTTTATCCTTCAGGCCGTTGGGGTCCAGAATGGAGTGGTTCATGTGATGCTCCTAGCCCCTGGGCCGTATTTTGCCCCTGTGTGCATTAGTGTAGTTAGCCTAAGCAAAGCAATGCAGGTTCAGGTTAACAGTACTTTGTTTGCACTCTAATGTAGCTGTGGTTTGCAGTAGATGAGTCATCATTTAAATAAAAGCCACACACGCACAGATGAGGTAGGCAAAGAACAAAATAATGAAGGAAAAATTCATAAAACCTTAAAAGCTATGTTTGGTAAATCAGAGTAATAACTGCTTTTTGTACTAAATATCGTCTTTGTTGCTTTTTGTTGTCCTTAAGCGACATTGTTGCCAAACTGCAGCAGTGATGATGTGTCCAGATTAAAAAACAAAAAAGAAGAAGTAGAGATCTGTAGCTATGTACACCTTCATCCAGGATACAGGGTGCAAACAGGGATTCTTCTAAGATGTATCTAAATATATACAGAGTCGTAGCGCCGGCAGCGTCGTTGACCCTTCTAGATTTAAAATGAAAATAACTGCCTCCACGTCGGGACACTTTTCTTCTTGCAGCGGTGGAAGCAGCAGGATTCTTCACACATGTAAACTGCCAAAGTTAAGCTGTGGCAGGGACTTTGATGCTTTTACTGAGGGAAGTATTGCATTGGGTCTCATATTTGGATCACAAATGCCCGAATCTTGAATAGGATTCACTAGAGCTGGGCGATATAAGATTTTTTCATATCACGATATGCTTTTTTCATTTCAGGCGATATATATCACGATATGAGCCAAATAACTATATTTGTAAGATTTAAATGTGCCGTTGCTCACAAGTAAAATGTGAAATAATCAGCAGGTTGTTTTGATTTAAATATTTATTTCCCATAATAAGTTCAACAGGGCAGATGTACTTAAAATGAGGCTTCAGTTTAGGCAAAATAAAGGCAAATATTACAAACTACACAAAAGGCAGCCGCTAAAGCGTTTAAGTTTCAAAATAGAACAAACGAAACAGACTAAATTGTCAGTTCCACTTAGAAACAAAATATTAATTTTAAAAATAAATCTTAGTTTATTTTACAGAAGAAGAGACAAAATTGACTAACTTATTTAATATTGCTTTGGAAGCGCTGTCTGAGAGAAATGTTTATGTCCAGGGAGTTGGTAACGAGGATCCATTACCTTAATTAGCTGCTTGAATCCTTCATTGTCGACCGTGTTTATTGGTAGCATGTCTTTAGCAAGACAGTAAGCTATGGCATTCGTTATGTTGCTATGTCTCTTAGCGTTTTTGTCACATGGTAAGACGCTGGAGAAAGCCGACTCAATTGACTGTTGCTGCTTCGCAGGGATTCCCCTGGTTGTTTTCGACGACGAATTAGCGCTTTCAGTCAGAGTGAGCGTGCTCTAGTGGGTGGCACCGCTTCAGGTGATAAAAAAGGTTTGTTGTATTGCCAGACTTTGTGCTTTCGGCACAATTTACAGTGCGCGTTACTCTGTTTTTGTCAGACTTCAAATAGCCGAAATACCTCCACACTACGGAACCTCTCTGGCCTTTCCTTTCGACAATCTCTCCGGCGTTGGAACCATCATCTGTGTTCTCTTCGGTAACCCGGTCACCCAAGCTCTCAGTTTAATTTTTCTGTAGTCGGCACACTCATTTCCTCCATTACTCGGCCACACTTCGGCTGGCTGCTTCCCAAACAAATACACATGTGCGGCTTGGCACTTGAGCTGTACGCAACAAGTCACGTGACGTGACGCTGCGGCTGTGATTGGTTCGGCTCTGTGCTGCTTAATTTGTATTGGCTGTTCTTTTTTTTTTATAAGAGAGATGAGGTCTATCGCAATAGTTTAATTTTTCTATCAAGAAAAAGTTATTTCGCAATACATATCGTTCTATCGCCCAGCTCTAGGTTTCACACATTTCTGCCTTTAGCTTTAATTTCTCTGTAAAAGGAACCAAGTTTGGAATGTATTTATGAAGTTACATGTGGATTTTTAATAGTGCACACTCCATACAAGTATCTGGAGATGAGCTTGTACACACACTCATCTCTCTTTCGCACCATTGATTAATTCTGCTAATTAAATACTGAAATAGGCATTAGTCGTTAGTGCATTGCTGTATTTTGAATAAGCAAGGGGAAAAGTGTTTATGGTTTATTAGTCATACACATTGTGTTTTAAGGGACGCGTAATTGGGCCGGCATGCCGATTTATTATTTTCTGCATATGCACGCGTACCGCCGACACCAACATAAGTTAGCTGATCTGCGTATTAGGCGAACAGACTAATTGTCTGGCTTTCCTGCATACAGTATGCAAGAGTTTATTCCACACTGAAAAGTGTAGCTCTTGCCTGTCACCAGTGGCTGATGGTGGCCTTGATATTATCCATTTCTCACCAGGTCTCCAACACATTGTCAGCAATGAGTAATGACACGTCTCAATATAGCACTGAGAGTGAAAATGGCAGAATGGACAAGGACACGACTTTCCTGCCACAGTAACTCTGGGCTCGGATGACAATGACAAAGGTTCTGTCTTTCTCTCCCTCTCTCTCACACACACACACACACACACACACACACACACACACACACACACACACACACACACACACACACACACACACTTACTACGGTGCAGCATATGTGTACACGTGAACACAAACTCACACTTTGTTGCCGAGGACTAATCAAGCATATTTTTTCTTGTCGTGACTCTTTCAGATCAGCACGCTGAAATGCCCTAATGATCATGTGAAAGGCAGATAGGGATGCAAATGCGTTAAGGCTGCATCAGCGTTGATGGTGGAGCAGTAATTTACGAACACATCACCACGCTCTAAGAGCACAATTTATCACACATGTATCAGGAAAGCAAAAGGAGAAAGTGAGTGTCACAGTCTGGCGAGGGCAGACTGTATGAATTGAGAAAAGGACCCAAAACGCAGACTCCAAGGAACAGGGAACAGAACTTGAAATGTTAACAAAGGCGAGCCGTTTAATATGGCTGGTAGAAAAGGTACAAACAAAGGGCAAGGCAAACTGAAGCAAAATTAACACAAACCTAAACTGGGGGATCTAAACAAACAATAAGAAAAACCTAGACAAGGAAATTGGAAGCATGGCATCGGAAACATGGCGTGGACAACAGACGACCTGACAATCACACACTGAAAACAGAGGACTTAAATACACAGGAGGTGATTAGGGGAAGTGGAGACACATGAGGAAACAGCTGACTAGGATAAACATAATGATGCACAGGCAAGAGTAAAACTAACCGCATGAGCACAGAACACAAGACCCCTTTTCAAAGTAAAACAGGAAACATGCAGACTTAGACACGACAACCAGAACTTGACAACGTAAGACACAGACATGAAACGCATGAAGAGCAGGGGAGATTTAACATGGTTGGAAACGGAGGGGGAAATAATAAGAACTAGAAACACTTATGCATGATAATACAAACTTGATAACATAAGACACGCAGCATGAAACACGAAGGGTGAGGGGAAGCTTAAATACAAGAAAACACAAGGAGTCTAATAACCAAATGAACTTAGATAACCTAATGAACAAAATAAACTCAAACTTAAAACACTGGGTCAAAAGACCCAGGACCATGACAGTGAGAAGAAAAGCTATAGTGAAGTGAGAGGAAAGAATGAGTGAGATGGGCATAGTGGCAGGTCTAAAGGTGCGAGCGAAGAGAGCAGAGCTGCGAGTTTTCTTTCCCAGAATACCCCGTGGTGAGCCATTCCCAACTCGGTGAATGTGCCGCTCACCCTGCTCGCGTTCCACCTGCAGAGCATTGATACATTTTAAAGCACCATCGCTCCTTCTTCATAGCCACTGTATCTCAGCTCAGCGAAGGCGTGGATTTGACAGCATGATTTATCTTAGCCTTTACTCTTCTAACCTGCCACTAAAAATACCTCGTGGTGTCTCTTTGCCTCGCAGCTCCTCTTACCCATCTTCACAAATATCACACAGCTGTGCACGATGGGATTGATGCGTTCATCCCGAGGCTTCGAACTCCGGCCAGATTTCTACACGCAGTGCTTAAAAGTCCATAAACTTGCTTGTGCACCGCTCACATAAATATACACACACACACCACTGACTGACTGTAATCCTTCATACTTTTGTGCAGTGTTCTGTTTAACAGTTTTAGGTCAGGTTTTTGATTTCTCTCTTTGACATTTCAAAGGTCATCCCCCAGTGGATTTGATAAGAGTGGCCATTTCAGAGACCACTCGCTGTGTCTTTGGTTAGTTCTGGTTGGGTTGTGTTTGTGATTACTGTTTCACTGTGTGCTTTCTGAACTTTGTAGCTGGGGTGGTGGAGCGGCGTTGTGGTTAGTGATGTGAGTGTTTGGCAGATGAAGCCAAATCATTGTCTACGAGTGGCTCAGTTTTACCTCTTCTGTTTCCATCATGCTGACAGAGGTGAAAGCAACAGCATCGTTGCTTTCAGCTGAGAAGCAGTGTAAGCGTGCAGAGACCTCACCTCAGCGATCAGGCACAGGATTATGACTGCGACAGGTGATGTGAATAACACTGATTTATTTTCTCTTCATCGTGGGACCTGTTATGGGTGGGAAACATTAGGGGGCAAGTGAAGAGAAAAGAAGCTACACAACTTCAGATCTAGTGGAGTTTATCTGGTTTGTGGCGGTCCGAAGGAGAAACAATGGCAAACAGTGGCAGAGTCGTAGGTAGTCAAGGCAGACTGATGCACAGGAATCGAAGGCTGTCCTGTGTGGGCTGATCTGACAGATGAGCTACTGTAGCTCAAATCTTCCCCCAAAAAATGTGAAAAGTTCTGATAGAAAGGTCACAGAATACACAGTCCATCACAGTTTGTCACCTAAGGGGGCTGCATAGCCAAAGGCCAGTCAGGGTGCCCATGTTGACTCCTGTGCCGAAAGCATGGACCAATGGAAGACTGCTGAATCGCATTTTCTTTGACATCATGTGGATGGCCAGGTGCATGTGCATCACTTCCAGGGAACACGACAAAGGATGCAAGCCAGCGAAGGCAGTGTGATGCTTTGGGCAATATTCTGCTCTAAAGCCTCGAGTGCTGCTATCCACGTAGATGTCACTTTGACATGTACCCCCTACTTAAGCATTGTTGCAGACCATCTACAACCTTTCATGGAAACGGTATTCACTATTGGCTGTGGTTCCTTTCAACAGGATAATGTACCGAGCCACAAAGCAAAAACAGGAATGGTTTAAGAGCACAACACGAAGTTTGAGGTGTTGATTTGGCTTTAAAGGATCCTTTGCTAACATCAGTAGTGGTTTTTGATACAGGTGACACGGGCAGTTGCATGGGGCGGCATCGTGGTCTTTTTTTCTTTTTTTTGCTCGCACCCATGCTGCATTGCATAGGCACCAATCTGTTTTCTATTTATTGTCATCTCCTCTATATACAGTACAGTATCGAGATGACGAGGCTCCAGTTACAGCAGTGCAAGTAAACAAACAATATATATAAGAAGATTAAGAAAATAAACATACACTTTAGAACTCGGGATAAAAGGATCAATAACAGTTTCAAATTTATAATTTACAATTTGATGATTTAAAGTCTCACACACAACCCGTCGAAAGAGGAAGGGGGCCGGCTGCTTTTAAATAGAGCACATTTCATTCATAATATTGTAATTCCAAGCCCATCATGTATTCATGAAATGAATCCTGGGTTGTGCGAAATCCCAGAAATAAACCCTCGACAAAATGAATCTGTGAACTAAAGTGTAGGTCTGTTAGGTTATGTTGTGGTGGGGGGATGGGTGTTCATACTGGAGTGCAAAATTAAAACCAATGGAAGATGGACAAGAAAAGTTTAGAAAAAAAGAGAAAAGAAGAGGAGGAGAAACGAGCAAAAGATGCAGGTAAGCAGATGTGTCATTGGATAATGGCAGGTCATCCTGAAACAATCAGAATCAGAAAACTTTATTAATCCCTAAGGAAGTTATGTGGGTTACAGTTGCTCCAAGAAGAAATGGTAAAAATAGTAACAGTAACAGACTAAACTCCAAAGAATACATTATGTTTCAGATTTTACACATTTAAGAAATAGCACTAATATATATCAAGGATTAACAGAGGTGATTATAAATAAATATCAAGAAAATTGATGATGATTCCAGAGTAGAAAAGAGTGTGTGTAAAAAGGGTGAAACTCTTACAGTGTTCGCAGTGTGTTAGATGGAGGAGTTGTACAGAGAAATGGCCACAGACAGGAATGATTTCCTGTGTCGTTCAGTGGTGCATTGTGGGTAATCTCAGTCTCTAACTGAACGTGCTCCTGTGACTGACCAGTACATCATGGAGTGGATGGGAGGTATAATCCATGATTGTCCTTATCTTGGACAACATCTGCCTCTCAGTCACCACCATCCTCACAACATTCTTGGCCTTGTGGATCAGTTTATGGAATCTGTTGGCATCTGTGACCCTCAACCTGCTGCCCCAGCATGCAACAGCATAGTGGATAGCACTGACCACAACAGGGATACAACAAGAAAACATTAATTAGTAGTGATAGTGAAAACATCTGTTTACGTTTGTTAGCCACTTGGCTATGAGAGTAAATAGTAGACACTGATGTAGCTGACTGAATCTTTTGGACTGTGTTCAGCACAATATTAATTAGTCACTGTCAGTTGTTGAATTGTCCTATTGTCATTGTATGATGATGTATTATGATGGTTGTTTGTTAGTTAGGGGGTGTTCGCCCAGGGCGCCAAACAGCCTAGGACCACCACTGGCTGACATCATGGTGCCACAGCACGACATCAGGGCTCAAACAGAGTGAAAGCCTCGATGGGTCAGGGCTGTTCTGGCAGCAAATGGGTGATGAGCAATATGGTTTTTTTTGGCAGGTGGTCATAATGTCATGCCTGATTTGCGTATATGCTGCCATATCTTTGTGAACTCATTATAGTTATGCACGCTAGGTTAAAAAAGAACAAAAGCAAATAAATAAATAGGATATTTATATTATAAATGAACTCACAAAAAATACAAGTTGTTTTTTGTACTTTTATATTGAAAAAGTGTTACCATTTTAACACTTGCTCAGTTGAAGTTTTTATGTATGTGCGCTTTGCTTTGACTGTTATCGTTCTGTCATTTTTATAGACAAAGTTCAATGTCGAAGTCAAAATGAAATCCTGAGGTGGGGGTGTTGGTTGTTGTGGATGTTGGCATTGGAATAGTAAGTTTTGTTCAAAGCGATACTGAATAGTAGGAACCTTATTACCATCTGGATAAAAGAATAAAATTCAGTGTTGTACTTTTTCATTTAGCTGCTGTTTAATTAGCTAAATCAACAAGTTAGCTAGTCAAGCTAATCAGTTTACTAGTCTGCCAGCTGGAGTTTGGAAATGCTTTTTTCTCCTGGATGTTTAACTTCTCAGTATTTTAGTGAGCAACTGCAACAACAATATCAATAATTTTAGTTAGGTTATAAGAGATGGTCGTGTGTTTTGTACTAGACTGCTCTGAAACAGAGCCAACGGGTTTATGAGGGATTAATATAGAGATTGAAGGGAAGCTCTGACAAAGCAGACGTATAATCTACATGAGAGTTTTTTCAAGTGACTTTGGTTACAATGCCAAAGACTCAAAGAGAAAAAAGTCCAAAATATTATCATAGGAGGTATGTAGTATGTGAGCTGACGCCTGACAACCACAGCAGCATGTTGATTCTTTGAGCATGAAGTAAGTCCACATCATGCAGATCACGATTAACGGGTCATTACCAGTGAAATATGCACATCCCTTAGTTGGATCATGACATACTGAGGACCAAACGAAGCCAAAAGTGTTCGTTGAGCTATTAACTTATAAACAAACATAACCAACATTTTGCTGATATCCGTTCTATTAAAAGATTTTGGCTGTATCACATCATATTTTATTACTAATACTAATCAGATTTACTAAACCGTGTTCGCTTTCCCAACACTTTGTGTGTTGTAAGTAAGTAAAACTTTATGTACACTCAACAAAAATATAAACGCAACACCTTTGTTACTGCTCCCATTCCCCATGGGATGGACGTAGAGACCTAAAATTCATTCCAGATACACAATATAACCATCCCTCCCAAACAGTGGTCACAAATCAGTCCAAATGTGTGGTAGTGGGCACATCTGCTATATTGAGATAATCCATCCCACCTCACAGGTGTGCCACATCAGGATGCTGATCTGACATCATGAGTAGTGCACAGGTGTACCTCAGACTGCCCACAACAAAAGGCCACCCTGGAATGTGCAGTTTTGTCTCACAGCAAAATGCCACAGATGCCACAAGCAATGAGGGAGCGTGCAATTGGCATGCTGACAGCAGGAATGTCAACCAGATCTGTCGCCCGTGCATTGAATGTTCATTTCTCAACCATAAGCCGTCTCCACAGGCGTTTCAGAGAATATGGCAGCACATCCAACCGGCCTCACAACCGCAGACCTCGTGTAACCACACCAGCCCAGGACCTCCACATCCAGCAGGTTCACCTCCAAGATCGTCTGGGACCAGCCACCCAGACAGCTGCTGGAACAATTGGTTTGCACAACCAAACAATTTCTGCACAAACTGTCAGAAACCGTCTCAGGGACGCTCAACTGCATGCCCGTCGTCCTCATCGGGGTCTTGACCTGACTCCAGCTCGTCGCCGTAACAGACTTGTGTGGGCAAATGCTCACATTCGATGGCGTCTGGCACGTTGGAGAGGTGTGCGCTTCACGGATGAATCATGGTTCACATTGTTCAGGGCAGATGGCAGCTGAGAATGTCCCAGTTCTTGCATGGCCAGCATACTCACCGGACATGTCACCCATTGAGCAGGTTCGGGATGTGCTTGACCGGCGTATACGACAGCGTGTACCAGTTCCCACGAATATCCAACAACCTCGCACAGCCATTGAAGTGGAGTGGACCAACATTCCACAGGCCACAATTGACAATCTGATAGACTCCATGCAACGATGTGTTGCACTGCATGAGGCAAATGGTGGTCACACCAGATACTGACCGGTTCTGGGTCCCCAGACCCCCAATAGCGCACAAAACTGCACATTCCAGGGTGGCCTTTTGTTGTGGGCAGTCTGAGGTACACCTGTGCACTACTCATGATGTCAGATCAGCATCCTGATGTGGCACACCTGTGAGGTGGGATGGATTATCTCAATATAGCAGATGTGCCCACTACCACACATTTGGACTGATTTGTGACCACTGTTTGGGAGGGATGGTTATATTGTGTATCTGGAATGAATTTTAGGTCTCTACGTCCATCCCATGGGGAATGGGAGCAGTAACAAAGGTGTTGCGTTTATATTTTTGTTGAGTGTATATAGCACCTTTCCACATAAAAGATCACAAAGTGCTTCACACAAGGATGACAAAGCGTAAAACAAAACAGACAACAGTCAACAAAATGCAATTCTAAAAAGATGTGTTTTTAGTTGTTTTATGAAAGAAGCTACTGAGTCCAGAGATCTTATGCCCAGTGGGACAGAGTTCCACAGTCTGGGAGCCACAGTGGCAAAAGCTCTGTCTCCCTTAGTTCTCAACTTTGTCTGATGAATGAAAGTAGACCCTGGTCACATGACCTAAGAGGCCTGCTATGAACATAAGGCTGTAGAAGCTCAATGGTGTAGGCAGGAGCTTGAACCAGAATCTTGAAGTGGACTCTGAATTCGACGGGGAGCCAGTGCAGCTGTATTAGCAACGGTGTGAGTACTTCGATGTTTTGGTCAGAAGTCTTGCTGCAGCGTTTTGAACAATCTGCAGACGCTCCAGGGAGTTTCAGTTTAAACACGTAAATAGTGAATTACAGTAGTCCAGTCTTGATGAAATGAAAGCATGAATGACAATCTCCAGTTCAGTGCGAGATACAGTCGCGCTTACTTTGGAAATGTTTCTTAAGTGATAAAACCGAACCAAAGATTTGACGTGAACATCCAAAGTGAGAGCCGGGTCGAAGATTACCCCGAGGCTCCTGATAGACGATTTCACAAATGTTGCAAGAGGACCAATAGCATTCATTATCTTAGGTACATGTCTGTCAGGAGCACATACAAGGACTTCAGTCTTTCCTTCGTTGAGTTGGAGGAAGTTGTCAGCCATCCAAACTTTAATGGATTCTTAGCACTCATTCAAAATCTTGGGGCTTGAAAGAAATGTATAACTGGATATCGTTGGCGTAGTAGTGGTAGCAGATGTCTTTAAAGGGGCTCAAAATGCTGTGCTGGTGGGGAAGTAGATATATTAAGAGCAATAAAGGCCCCAGCACAGAGCCATGTAGCACACCACGGGACGTGGAAGATGACCTGTACTTAGAGACTGCCACAAAAAAGTAACGTTCATACAGATATGAAGAGAACCACTCTAAGGCAGATCCAGATACACCGACCCAGTATTTCAGCCTTTCACGTAGGATGTGATGGTCAACGGTGTCAAAGGCCGATGTGAGATCCAACATCATCAGAACAGAACATTTTCCTGCATCGTTTTGCATCAAAGTAATGCGTCAAACAAACGTGTGAGCTCCTCAGCTGAAGTCCAGGTGTTCAGGCAATCGGTGAACTGCCCTGCCGTGATATTTCATCACTGTGTGCTAGCAGCCTAGGTTACAGCTTCCTGGGGTCATTTCTAGGCATTATTTTCATCAGAGCAGAAAGATCCGAGATTTCAAAAGGAAAGGGAGAATTTTTCCCTATATTACACAGCAAAAAGCATGTCTTTGTTTACAGCAGCAGGAGGGTGGAAGATAAAATTAGATTATGCTATTGTGTTCTCAAGAGCAAAAGCAACATTTCAGATGGGCTCCTTCTGCTCGAACAGTTCAATTACTTTACCAAAACCTTGCCTTTGCTCATTTCTTCATTTTTACCATTTCTTGTGAGCTTTGTTTTGAATTTGCTTTCTACTTTTCTCTCCCATCCTTATTTAACATACGGGCTGAATACATATAAATAAAGAATTTAAGATTTAGTGAGAGCAGCAGAGTTTTCCCAGAGACTATGTCCTTATCTCCAAATGTGTAAGGCATATCGTGCTGACTGCCAGATGCAGATGTTCAGCTTGTTTGCATCATATGTTATATATACAACTCTCCTTTAAAAAAGGAAAAGAAAGAAATTTCTCTAAGAGTAGCTGTATTAACAGTTTTATTGCATTCAGTGCACACTTAACAACTCGCTATGTATGTGTGTGTGTTTAGATGTTGTTGTGGGGTTTTCAGGTAATTAAAAATGTTGATAGACATTATGTAGCTATTTCAGTTATTGCCAGTTTCAATGATATGGTTTCTCTTCTGTGTTTTGTAGGATATCGTGGGTCAAAAGCTGCCGTACAGATCTAAGAGATCCCTGCTGGTTCCTAATATATCTATAAGTGAGAATGAGCGAGGTCCCTTTCCCAAGTTCATTGGCCAGGTAAGGAACACATGCTCCTATCATCCCAGATACAGCCATTGTTTAAAGTGCATTAAATAGCAATTTTAAAAGCGTATTTTTCATAAAAAATAAGTTAAAACTGAAATGGCTCTCTTTCCTGTCTTTTTTAACCACAGACTTATTTACAAAATATATAAAATGTTGTTTTTATTTTCTTCCAAAAACACTAAGGCAGATTTTCTTATTAATTTACTTTCATGTATGGAATAAATTGACCTTTGACCTTTATAGTGTTGTTTTTTTAGACAATATATTCATATTTTACAGTTCTTGCCAATATTCAACGCATGTAGGAGTCATTTATCCTGCACACAGTCAAAAGCAGAGTAATTACCAGACTGAACTGTTTTTAATTGCCCACTTGTCTGCTTTATTTTGACAAGCTATGATGATTGAAAAAATGCTAATCAGATTATTATTGTTACATTTTTGAGGGAGATTTGATGTGTGAAAATTAATTAAATTGTGTAAATACTTTCTTTAATTACTGTTTATAAAATATTAATTGCATTAAATGTCGGGGCCTGTTGTTAACATTTGGAGCACTAATGCCACACGCTTGTGTTTATTCTGCACTGACATGGATGGTTTTTTTAATAAATATGGTTACTTGTAACCATATAAAGTGGAGACGTTTACCCACCAAAAAGCTGTTTTTGCTGCTTTTGAAAATATCCTTTCATAACAGATGTTTACTGGATGACACAGTGTTATATTTAAAAGCTGTTGTTGTTTGAGAAATGACTTCGTAGTCAAAGAAGTTGAGTTCTTTAAATGATCGACGCAGGTGGAGCGTTTTATTCTGAGATCAAGTATGACACGTGCCGCCACGTGGAGAGGAAGGTAAACCAGATGTTCATTTTCATCTATAGTTTGTCGCGCTCGGATTTTGGTTTAAATGCTGATTTTCAGTTTATTAAAGAACTAACAATAACATCCTGACATGGAGTGACTTTCATGTGTTTTGGGCCAGATCAAAATTCTTGACAAAATAATAAAAAAATTAAAGATTTTTTGTTTTTCAGATTAAAGCGCTAAACTATTTTGATATATGTACAAGTGTTGCAGCGTAACATGTATCTATAAACTATATATATTACAGTGTTAGTATATGTGTAATAATGTTTTATGACCTTAAAAAATGTAACATGGCAATTTTAAAGTTAAAGTTGATGTATGATAAAAGACCTTTCAACCTCGGCACATCTCTATCAAATAAATAGAACTAATGAATAGAAAAATAACAACACATTTTCATACAATCTGTTCTTGGTGATCAGTCGTTTTTCTTATCTGTAATTTTATTATTTTACATCCTTTTATCAGTTTGAGCCAAAACGATCAGCTTTAGACCCTTTTTGTAAAGAAAACTCTGATACATACATAATCTGCAGTTATGGGTCGAGTGTGCAAACTAGAGATGGCACGATACCACTTTTTTATGTCCGATACCGATACCGATATCATAAATTTGGATATCTGCCGATACCGATATGAATCCGATATAGTGTTTTTTAATCAACAAAACTGTTTTTTTAAAAATATCTTGCTGCATTTTGTATAAGTTCATACTCAAGTTTAAAACAACAACTACACTAAAGCTATTCTGTTATACCTGTATGCAAAAAAAAAATATTTCATAGTTCAGCAATACTGATCAATCTAATAAACTTAAACCTACACCATCCTCCCTATTCTGGTATTTTAAAGAGTACTTAGCGTAAATATTAAGCAACCTAACTAATAGGGTTCCAACTCCCAGCAACAAAAATAAATAAATAAAAAATAGGGAACCACCCCTCACGCTCCACCTCATGATGCTTAATCGACGTAATCAACCTTAATTTGATGCAGTGTGAAAAAAAAATGCACAGAAATCAATTATTTTTCAAGAAATATTAAATAGATTCAACATCTTTCTTCAACAAAATTGCAGACTGCACAGATGGTACCTTCTCAAAGGAAAAAGTACTATAGCTTACTAGGGTATATATATTAGACTTAATAGTCACTATATACAGTAATGGACTTCTATACATTTTGCATCAAATTAAAACTTTGGGTGTAAGATTCGGATAATTATTTATTAAAAGCTAGACATTTTAAATGAGAATAAGAAAGAAAAGTATGTCTTTGTGCCCCCTTTTCCCTGTTCATGCCCTATCGGCCCCCCTGGCTAAACTTTGCTAGATCCGCCCCTGCACAGTTACCAGCCGTCAGCTACGTAGAAAAAGATCCTCGAGTAGAAAGTAATAATAAATAAATTCTAACAACAGCTGATCAAGCTTAAACGTGCTGCTGTTGTTCAGCCGCTGGTTTCCTCTTTCTGGTGCAAAGTGGACCAAAAACAAACCAGAGACACGGACTCGCGACAGAAAAGCCGATCAGCTGATCATTAAGCAGTTTCATGATTGAAGTAGCAGCCGGAGAGCGAGAGGCAGTCGCTTGTTAAGCTTAACGCAGGAATGCTTTACAAACATTCAGAGATGGACTTACACACTTGCTTTACTTCTCTCGGGGATAACTTTGTCGGAGATGAAATGCCGGGTTGCTAGCGAAGCTCCACATGCTATCCAGACCACCGACAGGTCCCGCATGCCACAGCCGCTCTATCACGTGATGCATACTGCTCCGACGTGCTAACGTTCTGAGGTGAGTTACGGCGTGTTGCAAGTTTTGTGAGGTGCTTTCGTGATATTTAATGGATCGGATTACATTTTTTATTTTTCTCCGATATCCGATCCAGTAATTTAGGTCAGTATCGGACCGATACCGATACGTAATATCGGATCGGTCCATCTCTAGTGCAAACATTTGCAAACATCCCTGAATTTAAACCTTCATGTGCACATTTATTAAAACACAAATGTGAAATGTGTGTTACAGAAAAAAGTTTACATTTGGACTTTTGGTAAATTCTCTCCGCAGCATGTTGCCTGATTCTTTCATCACAGAAAAGAAACTAAGTGTGTCCTGGTGACAAAGCAAAGGTGACGCAGCTGATTACTTGTATGGGAGATTAAAAACATTAATAACTTGCTCGACACTCTCCAGTTTCTCTCTCAGATGTGTTTTATTTCACTTTTTCACATGCAACATTTAAATCACTTTCAGAACAAACGATCAACCAAAAGTCAAACACTTGGACACCTGTGTAAGGTATTTATATTGATCTGTTTTACAAAGCTTTGATTTATGAGCTTTGCTCTAAGGCTGGGCACTGAGAGATCATCCACAGCTCTCAATGCTCACTCAGACTAAAATAAAAAAGATATCCCTCTCTGAGCCTTGCACATAACAGATAATTGTGCCCTGGAGAGCATGACCACGGCACAAAGCGGCTCTACCCCTCATACTAATGCTGTGCTCAGTATGGTCCCTGTAAAGCCTGGAGATACAAGGTTGGACTGGACCAAGTGTGTCAGACCACCAGGTGATACTTTTGCGGAACAACTGTTGGCTATGGGGTCGTGCAAATTTCTTGCCTTGCCAACAGCAGGAAGATAAGAGTCAGCAGAATAGAGTAATCTGTATGGGACACATTATTTCTGCAGTATGCTCTGGACCTGACTGGGCAGAGCGTTAACCAGTGACACAGGAGGAGCAGTTTACCCTGCGCAGTACTTATGCATTCAAACGAGCAACAGGAGCATTGTGCCTACATGACATTCATTATTTTCTCACTCTCTTCTTCCACTGGGATGCCTTAACCGTCCTTCTAGTTTCCCAATTCCTGCTTCTCATCACTGTTTGTGCATTCCATACATTCATGCCGGTACCCCTTCATCCCTCAGCTCTGCATGAGAAGACAGGCTAATGTTGGCTATTTTACCTAATAGAAGCTATGTGTTGGTGACTTGGCGGAATTGATTTTCCACACCAATAGCTTTTCTTCTTCTTATACAACCGTACTACTTCCATGTGGCAGCCATTCATTTTTCATCCTTCCTTCTTCCCTCTGAGAGATAAGCAGTGAGAAACACCGAGAGGAATACAATTTGAATGTGTAGTGTGTGCATATGTGCACATGTGCAATGTGTGTGTGTGTACTTTGGGGGGGGGGTCAGCTGTCAGCAGGGCTCACAGGGGAAGGCTAAGAACCTTGTTGTTTATGTCACACCTCCTGCTAGCTGTGGAAGTGTTTTGATACAGAGGTCTCCCCCCTGCCCTCCCTCCGGAGCCCTTAAACAGCTCACACAACAGCTGGAACATGCATTGAAACAGATATGCTTAAACGTTTCTCTTTGTAGATGCCACTTCAGTCTCTAATAGATAATTAGTCAGCTAATAGGACCATTTTTAGACTGTTGTATTTAGGAAGACAAGTCAGTCAAATCAGCCCATGTGGTCTAAATGCTTCATCTTAAAAGGTTTTTTTAATTTTTTATTTTCATTTTTTGCCTTCTTGTTTGGGATTAAGTGTGAGTCATTCTGTCATGTGGGGATAGAAGGCTGATAAAATAACTTGAAGCTTCAGGGAGAAATGTTTTCCTTGACCTATAAATATTAGGGGTGCAACGATATTCGTATCGATATTGAACCGTTCGATACAGTGCTTTCGGTTCAGTACACATATGTATCGAACAATACAACATTTTTAATTTATTTTATCAACTTTTCTTCTGACGATGCTGTCTGTGTGGAGTGCTCAGTGGATCTGCGCTCGACTACTCCGCCTAGGCTGCACTGTCGAGCGCAGATCCACTGAGCGCTCCACACAGACACTCCCCAAACCTAACAGGTAAATTGTTTCTTTCAGACAGAAGGATTTATTTATTTATTTTTCATGAACTCCTTATTTTTCAGCCATTGTGATTGCTGCAGTATTAGTTTTTGGCAGTTTGGTAAGTCCTCCTGTAAAAGACTGAAAATACAGTTTTTTATTGCACAAAAACTAACAAACAGAAAAAGTATTGTTGTGTTTTTGGAAAGTTGGGATTTTTACTGGGTTTCTGTCTCTTTTTTTGGCTCTCGTTTGATCGTCCAGCCAACAGCTTGCTCCAGTTTTGAGCTGTTTCCCTTTATCTAAAGGATGTTTCAAATTGCAATTCTCCTAAAGCCATAAGACCCCATTAAATCTGGTTGGGAGCCAATCACAAGTGATGACCAAAGGAAAAACTGAAAGTTGAACCCTGGGAAACACAGGATAGAATGTAATTGAGAACCAAGCAACAAAGCTGTATTGGACCCAGCGTTTCAAGTTCATCTGTCTTTTTCTGTCACTGGAATCTGTTGCTTTTCCGTTACGGAAAAAACAATGAGAGGTGGTGGATTGGCCAGATGCTGGCAGATGTGTAAAAATAACTCAGTTGTTTTGTGGTGGCTATAGCGGAGCTTCCACAGAGTCAGTAACATTAGCAAGTGGTGGAGGCCAGCAGGTGGATGAGGGAAAGGGAAGGCAGGAGGAGGAGAGACCCGAGGCGGCCGCTGGTCCCAGTGTCAGGTGAACTGACACTGGGACAGATATAAACAGATATAAACCAAGTTTAGATATAATTTATTGTTGTTGTGCTGACTTTTTGCAGTCAGTTACAATAACTCGTACTGCGTACTAGCTAGCATGACGGAGTTTCTATACAGCTGGATGGGTGCTATGATGTTATTGAACTTTATTTTATTCATAAGGTTAGTTAGTAGAGTTGCCAACCGTCCCGTAAAAAGCTGAATCGTCTGGTATTCAGAGAAAATATTACGCGTTTTGTATTGAGGTGAAAAGGAACAGTTTGTCCCGGACTTTAGCTATAATGAAAAAGGCACAAAGCTGGAGTTACTCTGTGTTTACGCTGCACAGCTGTTTCTTCTGCTCTCATCCTCCCCCCTCCCTCTCCTGTTTCTACTTCGATCATGAAACTGATCAATGATCAGCTGATCGGCTTTTCTCTCTCGTTTGTTTATCGCCCACTTTGCACCAGAAAGAGGAAACCAGCAGATGTCGCGCTAAACAACAGCAGCAGTTTAAGCTTGATCAGCTGTTGTTAGAATTGATTTAATATTAATTTCTAATATCAGCTGATGTTTGCTGGAGCCACAGCTGTAAAGCTGCTGGTCATGATGTCGGTTTGGTTATCTGGTGAGAGGGAAACATGAAGATGAAACCAGGAGATGTCCTTACTGGATCATCAGAGCTGTGATGGAGAAACAGGTTTACCTTTTAGGTGACATGAATGAGTTGAAGGGAAGTTATGAACTGTTTCTGAGAGACAAATAACACCAGGATCCTTTTTTACGTAGCTGACAGCTGGTAACTGTGCAGGGGCGGGTCTAGCAAAGTTATGGCAGGGGGGCAGGTAGGGCATTAACAGGGAGAGGGGGGCACAAAGAAATACTTTTCTTTCTTATTCTCATTTAAAATGTCTCACTTTGAATAAATAATTATCTGAATCTTACAATCAAAGTTTTCATCTGATGTAAAATGTATAGAAATCCATTATTGTACATAGTAATTTTTTTGAGGGTCCCATCATAATTTCTTCAGAAGTAAGTACTGTACATGATGCCAGTATTTTCCCACACTTTCTAGATTCTGCACCAGTACTGTGTGTAAAATGCCATTTAAAAAGTCAATCAAGTTTTATTCTTTCTCACCTGTCTTTCTGTCTCCTTTCACTTTTTAAAGGTTGCCATGTTAGAAAAAATATTTTGCCCTGCCGTTTATTGATGTGGCAAAAATCTGTCATTTATCTTTTTTTTTTTTTGTTTGTTTTTTTTCTGTCATTTATCAATGTTAATATTCACTAATGGTCATGTCTCACCTCTAGTCTTCTCTGTCTTAATTTCAGGTTTCCACCATGTGTTGTAGATAGTTCAGACAGTGTACATCATTGCTGATGTTATGTCCCAGTCCAGCCCTGTCCACAGATATATAACCAACCAACCCAGTGACGTGATGTTCTGTCCTGACCTAAGATGCTCTAAAACGGAACGCTTAAATCCAGCTTCACAGACGGCGTTAAATCCATGGTTGTTTTTGAGAACAGCGCTCCATCATCTTTATACATGTAGTATTTCACATCCACTTTAAAAGAGATAAAACTTACAGCGAATTAAGCAGAAAATATGTTTCTAATTGGCTCCAGGTCTGCATCCCAGCTGCTTGGACAGGCTCCGAGAAAGCAGTCTGGGCAAGTTTTGTGGTCCTAATTAGAGATGGACCGATCCGATATTACGTATCGGTATCGGTCCGATACTGACCTAAATTACTGGATCGGATATCGGAGAGAAATAAAAAATGTAATCCGATCCATTAAATATCAAACAAGTACCTCACAAAACTTGCAACATGGCGTAACTCGGCTCATAACCGTAGCACTTTGGAGCAGTATGCATCACGTGATAGAGCGGTTGTGGCGTGTGAGACCTGTCGGCGGTCTGGTTGAGTATTTGGAGCTTCGCTACCAAACCAGCATTTCATCTCCGAGGAAGTTACCCCAGAGAGAAGTAAAGCAAGTGTGTAAGTTCATCTCTGAATGTTTGTAAAGCGTTCCCGCATTAAGCTTAACAACTGATACCTGGAGCGACTGCCTCTCTCTCTCTCTCTCTCTCTTCTTGCTGCTACTTCAATCGTGAAACTGATCAATTCAATTCAATTTTATTTATATAGCGCCAAATCACAACAAAAGTCACCTCAAGGCGCTTCATAAGAGAAAAACCCAACAATCATATGACCCCCTATGAGCAAGCACTTTGGCGACAGTGGGAAGGAAAAGCTCCCTTTTAACAGGAAGAAACCTCCGGCAGAACCAGGCTCAGGGAGGGGCGGGGCCATCTGCTGCGACCGGTTGGGGTGAGAGAAGGAAGACAGGATAAAGACATGCTGTGGAAGAGAGACAGAGGTTAATAACAGATATGATTCAATGCAGAGAGGTCTATTAATACAGATCAATGATCAGCTGATCGGCTTTTCTGTCGCGAGTCCGTGTCTCTTGTTTGTTTTTGGCCCACTTCGTGCCAGAAAGAGGAAACCAGCGGCTGAACAACAGCAGCACGTTTAAGCTTGATCAGCTGTTGTTAGAATTTATTTAATTTTACTTTCTACACCAGGATCTTTTTCTACGTAGCTGACGGCTGGTAACTGTGCAGGGGCGGATCTAGCAAAGTTTAGCCAGGGGGGCCGATAGGGCATTAACAGGGAAAAGGGGGCACAAAGACATACTTTTCTTTCTTATTCTCATTTAAAATGTCGAGCTTTTAATTATTTAATATTTATCTGAATCTTACACCCAAAGTTTTAATCTGATGTAAAATGTATAGAAGTCCATTACTGTATATAGTGACTGTTAAGTCTAATATACCCTAGTAAGCTACAGTACTTTTTCCTTTGGGAAGGTACCATCTGTGCAGTTCTGTTGAAGAAAGATGTTGAATCTATTTAATTATTCTTGAAAAATAATTTATTTCTGTGCATTTTTCTTCCACACTGGATCAGATTAAGGTTGATTACGTCGATTAAGCATCATGAGGTAGAGGGTGGGGGGGTTCCCTTTTTTTTTTTTTTTTTTTTTGCTGGGAGTTTGCAACCCTATTAGTTAGGTTGCTTAATGTTTCTGCTAAGTACTCTTTAAAATACCAGAATAGGGAGGATGGTGCAGGTTTAAGTTTATTAGATTGATCAGTTTTGCTGAACTATGACATTTTTTGGGTGCAGTATATTTTTTGCATACAGGTATAACAGAATAGCTTTAGTGTTTGTTTGTTTTTTAAACTTGAGTATAAACGTATACAAAATACAGCAAGATATTTAAAAAACAGCTTTATTGATTGAAAACACACTATATCGGATTCATATCGTATCGGCCGATATCCAAATTTATGATATCGGTATCGGACATAAAAAAGTGGTATCGTGCCATCTCTAGTCCTAATAGAAAGTCTTTAAATTTTCAAACAAGCCTTTATATCAGAGTGAGTGGTTAATCGTAAAATAAATACAAATTTATAGTCTAGAAAAAAAAGGAGGAAGCTTCATTAAATACCCACCAAAGTCTCCGACGTGTCAACACGGAGTCTCAAACCCTTCAATCAGCAGAGCAATCTTAACTTTTTGTACTGAAGCTGTCAGTTATTCAGCCTGTGTTTATCCTTCTTTACCTTTGGGTCCAGCTCACAAATCAACTCAACGTGTCTGACTCGACATGACAGCACCAATAAAGTTCTGCTGGTGAGAGGAATGAGGCCCCGGTTTGGTTGTAGCCTCAGCCTCAAACATAGTACAGCGAGTAGATGTTTCTGACACCTTTGTTTCATTGTTTCTGTGAGGAGCGCAGCCTGATTTGCTCTGCCTGTCAGTCTGTATGTGTCTGCTGTCTTTTCACCCTCTATCTGGTGTCTGTCAGCTGTAGTGTTTCTTCCTTTAAACTTTTGCATCTTTTCTCCAACCACTGTCTCCGTCTTTGTCTTCCTGTTCTTACATAAAGAAGCTACAATATCAGAAAACTAGGCCGCCTTCAGCCCTCTCATCAGATCTAACTGATTTGCTTAATTGTCTAAAGAAAACCCACAAAGTTCTTGACTCTATCTCACCGTCTGTCTTTCAGCATGACAATCATGCTCGTTTTGGTGTTCGCCGACAGCGAGTTAAAACTATCGGACGCAGACTTCCAGACACACATAGCCCATGTGAAATCCATTTTGATGAGAGGGATGCAATAAAAACCAGATTTGTCAGCTGTGAACTACGTGAGAGATGCTGTCCATGTGTGAGCCTGAGCAAGATTGAAAGATTGGTCATCCATCTGCCTGAGAAAAACCGATGCAGGCAACCAAAGCCCATCGAGACGCTAGCAGTTCCATTTATTTCTGTTTTTTAGAGCCCTCACTAACCAGCCTGTTAATTAGCCCAACTGTGTTTCCCATCGTCCAGCGTGGAGGACTGGCCCTGCTCTGTTTGTCCGCGTCTTCACTAGGCCTTTCTGTCTCGTCCCCCTCATTAGCAGGCTGGAGTGGCAGGACAATCAGGCAAAGCGCTGTTCCGAGCTTTGCATGCTTGTACACATGCACACACACACTGGCGCGGTCCCAGGAGTCCTTTTATGGCTGGTGATTGTCATTCGCAGCTGGCTGTGTGACCTTGACAGGGATAACAGAAGCATCACTGAGGGATGCTACTGGATACTCTTCCCCTCTCTCTCTCTTTCTCACACACACACACACACACACACACACACACACACACACACACACACACACACACACACGAGTCAGAATACTCCCTCGTTCTCCCTTAAAAAGTACAAGGACATGCGTAGTGTGTGTGGAAGGCTTTTGCATGTTAATGACTCAGACTGATCATGTTTTCTTTAGACTAACTTTATATTAAATATGTGTTTTTCATGAAGATATCTTTGTACATTCAGTCGTGTCCTGTGCATAGCCTATGATTCAGTGTCCTGCAGAAGTTTAAATTATTTTCTGTTTGACTTTAACGAGTGTCTCACATCGATGGGGAGAATTTTTGGCCCACTCTTCTTTATAAAATTATCCATTTGAGGTTTGCTGGCATTTGTTTGTGCACAGCTCTGTGCTAAGGTCAGTACTTCCACGCTTTAAACGCTGCACGCTCATACTCTCTCTGCACTCGATATATGATCCATTGTTGACCTGCACACAGCTGTTGTCACGAACGTCGCACTCGCTTACGTCACTGTCATGAGACATTCTCGCAAAAAAATCACGGTTTTAGTAACGCAGTAACGCAGCGTTCCTACGGGAAAGTAACGGTGATCTAATTACTGTTTTTGCAATAGTAATCCCTTACTTTACTCGCTACTTGAAAAAAGTAATCGGATTACAGTAACGCGTTATGCCCATCTCTGACAGCTCTCTTAAGGTCCCACCACAGCATTTCAGTCAGACTGAGGTCTGGACCGTGGCAGGGCCAACGCAGCACCTTGATTTTTGCTGCTGTGCTTTCAATCATCGTCTTGTTGTACGACCCAGTTTCGGCCGAGCTTTAGCCTGACGTCTCACTCTAATCAGATGATGAACAAAGGAGTTCATAGTCAAATCCATGAGTGCAGCGTTCCCCTATGACTGCAAAACAAGCCCAAACCATCAGAATGTACTGGGCAGTCACAATGAGGTGTTTGTACTGACATGCTGTGTTTTTCTTACCAAGCAGGGTGCGGTGCATTATAGCCAGACATCTCCTTTTTTAACCAAAAAAAAACTTTGTTTCCAAAGTTTGCTCAAATGCAACTTTGCAAACTGTAGCTGTGCTGCAGTGTTCTTCTAGGAAACAAGAGGCTTTCTCCTGGTAAACAGCTTTTGAAACCAGCAACTCACTTTACTTTGGTCTTAACTCTACTCTCCTCCATAGCTGCTCGTCTCCTTACTGGTAGTGGGCGGCGTGTCTCTATTACCCCTGTCCTTGCTGATCTGCATTGGAACAATATAGCACCAAGCTACCTCATTGAGCTACTTAGATCATACACCCCTACTAGAGCATTAAGATCATCTTCCCGGTCACTCCTGGTACTGCTGAGATCTCGGCTGAAGACTAGAGGTGACCGCGCGTTTTCCTTGGCTGCACCCGATTTATGGAATAACCTCCCCATCGCTGTCCGCGAGTTTGATTCCATCCATTCCTTCAAATCGCAGTTAAAAACCCACTTATTTAGCCTCGCCTTTTCTACCAGTTAACGCTTGCTTGATAGTTAGCTTAACGCTTATTCTTATCTTCATTTTACATTTTTTTTGACTGTTTTATCCTCTACACTTAGCCTTCTTTTATGCTTTTATATGCAATTCTTTTGCCTTCATGTGTTTTAATGCCATTCAAGCTGCTAGCACATTTTGGTACCTTGCCATAGCCCTCATCCTTCCCTGTTACTTCATCTTACCCTCTTGCATGTTAAGCACTTTGGTACACCACTGGTTTTTAAATGTGCTGTATAGATAAAGTTTGTTGTTGTTGTTCAGCTTTTTTTCTAGTCGTGTTCTGTAGTAAAGATTGACATCTAACATGCTGATCCAGGCTTATAATTTATTATGTTATTTTTTATTTGCAGTTTATCTGAGCGTTGGGGACTTTGGGGTAAATTTGTCACAGCATCCACTCCTGGGTAGATTGTGGCATTATGTTAACGCACAGTTGAATGCTCCAGAGCTGCAAACTTTCCAAAGTTCTGTTTTTACAGAGGTGCTCACACCTGCTCATGATTCATTAATAAAGTGCATTTGATTAGCAGCAGCTTACTGCTACGTATAATTCCCACGGAAGCAGTAAGGCTGTACTCGGTATTTCAACTCCTGTTTCACATCACTAATCACAGGTATGCAGCTACACACACCTATACAAGGTTTTATTCCTCATCCACCCGACATTTTGCATACGCTGGTTTTAACACACCAAAACCAATCATAAACTTACACACTCTGCTGTTGGTCTTATTGTTTTGCTGCTCATTTTTTCAACAAGCTGCTGTTTGGTGTTGCAGAGCAGCAGCACACCTCTTGTCATCTTCCTGCAGTATCACAAGCCCAGCAGTCTTTCATGTATGCTTGGGTGGTAATGAGATCTGATAGAAAGAGGTGAGATTCTCCCATCAGTCCTCCCACACACACACACACACACACACACACACACACACACACACACACACACACACACACACACACACACACACACACACACACACACACACACACACAGACTCAGTGGAGACAAAGCCACTGGGAGCACATTTCTTCGCCAGCATGCGTGTACATCACAGAGAGTATGTGTTGTGTGCACAGTAAATTATCACGCTGGGGCCCCACAGAGACATCGTCTAATCAGCCTAAACTTCTCCTGACACTTCAGCTACTCTCCAGCTGAAGTTATTGTGCCTTTATCAGTGATCTCTCCCTCTCCCACAGTCCCTACATCTGCCTCTCTCACTTACTCTCTCCTCATCCTGCCTCCCTCTACAACTGTTCTTGTTTTTCCCTCCACTCCCCCCCACGCCTATCAAAGTTTGATGCCAAGCCATCTGTGAATCCAACTAATGTTGCACCTCATTCTTTTTCACTTCTCTTCATCTGACCCAGTTTGTCACTCTCTGCAGGTGCTGGCTGTCACTGTGATTACAGACCAGAAATATCTCTGTCTTTAATGACAGCAGTGCCACCTGTTTGAGTGTGTGCAGCACTGGGTTTTGTTTTCGCGTTCTGTCCTACGAAGACGACGTTTTACGCCGTTCTAATTTTTAATATTGACATTTTTTTAAAGAAAAAAAAAGCAAAACAAAAGCCAAGAGGAGATATTCTCAGCATGCGGCGCTTATTCATAAAAAGCTGCCTACTGCTAAGCTTTTTTAAAAATGTGGATGTTTCTTTATGTTTTAAAAAGAAGAAGCACAAGAGGAAATGGAAAAGGATGACTATATAAAGAAATATTGATGCTTAACAGAAGAGCTAGGATGGACATATTAGAGAGAGTAAGAACCGGGGGACCAAGGAGCCTTAGAGCGAGAGGGAGCAGAGGGAAAAGATGAAGCAGGACATAGAGATAAATGGCAGAGAGCTCTGGAGAGGCTATAAGCATTTCAGCTTCATCTGGTGCAGGCTTGTAACGCTGTAGTCTCATGTCCCATGCTCTTTCAAGTGGGAGTAGAAAGGCCTTCATTTTAGCTGCTGTCCCATTGAAGTGTATTCTCATTAAAGGCAGCCTCGTGGCATTTCTCTTATCACAGGCACCATACAGGGTGACCATTTAGGTCCTTGACACAGCGACAGTGTTGAGGCCCAGAGTGCTGACACTGGTGATGACCCTCGGCGTGCTTCTGTGGCATTTAGAAAGAACAAATTTATAGAAGTGATGGATTTCAAGATGTTTTGGTTTCCTTTGTTTTCTGAACATTTTTGTGTGATTTACTTTATTTATTTTTGATAAGTTTAAAAAAAATACACAACGTGAGGTGTGAGCTACACTGATCCATAAGACGAGACAGGAAATGAATGATTCAAATGAAATCACACAGACACACACACACACACACACACACACACACACACCTTATCTTTACTGTTTTCTAGTCGCTGTATACAAACTTGCCAAATATTCTCAATTCCTACAAATCTCTAATCACTCATTAATTTGGCCAATGAGGTCAGAAGTATCTAATTCTATATCCTTACCTTTTGGGGGTAATGATTTCTAGAGCTTTTAAAGTTGTCATGGTTTTGACAGCCTGGTTCTTCGGGTCACAATGTTTTGAACAGAACATTTGTGAATATGCAGTGTAACCCCATAATTCATAAGAAATATGAAGATGTAACATACCGTATTTTCCACACTATAAGGTGCACTTAAAATCCTTTAACCTTCTCAAAAATCGACAGTGGGCCTTACATATGAATTCTGGTTGTGCTTACTGACCCCGAACCAATATTATGTGCTACACAGCGCTCAAAAATCTGTCAAAAATGTTTTAGTACAACTTTAGTAAGCTATGAAGCCGCACCGCTTGATGGATTGTTGGAGCATTGCGGCTGTCGTACTCAGGAGCTTCGTGGAGTAATCTATTCAATTCAATTTTATTTATACAGCGCCAAATCACAACAACAGTCGCCTCAAGGCGCCTTATATTGTACAGTAGATTGTACAATAATAGATACAGAGAAAACCCAACAATCATATGACCCACTATGAGCAAGCACTTTGGCGACAGTGGGAAGGAAAAACTTCATTTTAACAGGAAGAAACCTCCGACACAACCAGGCTCAGGGAGGGGCGGGGCCATCTGCTGTGATTGGTTGGGGTGAGAGAAGGAAGACAGGATAAAGACATGCTGTGGAAGAGAGACGGAGGTTAATAACAGATATGATTCAATGCAGCAGCCTACGTCTATTGCAGCATAACTAAGGGAGGATTCAGGGGGAAAGTTTGAATCCTAATCTTAAAAGTAGAGATAGTGTCTGTCTCCTGAATCCAAACTGGAAGCTGGTTCCACAGAAGAGGGGCCTGAAAACTGAAGGCTCTGCCTCCCATTCTACTTTTAAATACTCTAGGAACAACAAGTAGGCCTGCAGAGCGAGAGCGAAGTGCTCTAACAGGGTGATATGGTACTACAAGGTCATTAAGATAAGATGGGGCCTGATTATTTAAGACCTTGTATGTGAGGAGCAGGATTTTGAATTCTGGATTTAACAGGAAGCCAAAACAGGAGAAATCTGCTCTCTCTTTCTAGTCCCTGTCAGGACTCTTGCTGCAGCATTTTGGATTAGCTGAAGGCTTTTCAGTGAGTTTTTTGGACATCCTGATAATAATGAATTACAGTCGTCCAGCCTGGAAGTAATAAATGCATGAACTAGTTTTTCAGCGTCACTCTGAGACAGGATATTTCCAACTTTAGAGATGTTGCACAAATGGAAGAAAGCAATCCTACATATTTGTTTAATACTGTATGTGCGTTGAAGGACATGTCCTGGTCAAAATGACTCCAAGGTTCCTCACAGCATTACTGGAGGCCAAGGTAATGCCACCCAGAGTAAGAACGTGGTTAGAGACCATATTTCTAAGATTTTCAGGGCCGAGTACAATAACCTCAGTTTGATCTGAATTAAGAAGCAGAAAGTTAGCGGCCATCCAGGTCTTTATGTCTTTAAGACATTCCTGCAGTTTAACTCATTGGTGTGTGTCATCTGGCTTCATGGACAGATAGAGCTGGGTGTCATCTGCATAGCAGTGTAAATGTATGCTATGTCTTCTAATGATGCTGCCTAAGGGAAGCATGTATAATGTAAACAGAATTGGTCCTAGCACTGAACCCTGTGGAACTCCATAATTAACCTCAGTGTGTGAAGAGGACTCTCCATTTACATGCACAAACTGGAGTCTATTAGATAGATATGATACAAACCACTGCAGTGCAGTACCTGTAATACCTACAGCATGTTCTAATCGCTCTAATAGGATGAAACTCTTCAAGTAAACCATTCCTCTGCCGATGATCTGTTAGCTGTTTGACAACTACTCTTTCAAGGATTTTTGATATGAAAGGAAGGTTGGAGATTGGCCTATAATCAGCTAAGACTGCTGCATCTAGAGATGCTTTTTAAGTAAAGGTTTAACTACAGCCAGCTTGAAGGCCTGTGGTACATAGCTGATTATTAGAGATAGGTTGATCATATTTAAGATCGAAGCATTAATTAATGGCAGGACTTCTTTGAGCAGTTTTGTAGGAATGGGGTCTAAAAGACACGTTGATGGTTTGGAGGAAGTAATTATTGAAGTTAACTCAGAAAGATCAATTGGAGAAAAAGAGTCTAACTTAACATCAATGGTACTAAGAGTAGCTGTAGATAATATTACATCTGTGGGATGATTATTGGTAATTTATTCTCTAATGATTAAAATTTTATTTGTGAAGAAGTTCATGAAGTCATTACTAGTTAACGTTAAAGGGATGGTTGGCTCAATAGAGCTCTGACTGTTTGTCAGCCTGGCTACAGTGCTGAAGAGAAACCTGGGGTTGTTCTTATTTTCTTCAATCAGTGATGAATAGTAAGATGTTCTGGGTCCAAAACTCCCAAAGTCAAACGAACACTGCAGCATCACTGAGAGTTACAAACTGTCTAAATTCTTTCATCTTTAATAAAATGATCAGTGTGGCTGCTCTACCAGTTGTAACATCCAGGCATCCAGCAAAACAAAATTTATGAAGTTTAATAGAGTTAGCAGGAAGTTAGCTCACTAGCTTCCACCTAAACATGATATAGCATGTTCTGACTGAGAGATTTCTGAAAAATTCAAACGTACAGCTCTGCTGTCACTTCCAACATAAATGAAGACAGGAAACTAAACAGCAGTGACGTTTGTAGGGTTACTGAAGTTTGGCTAGCTGGTATATAATGATGTGCTACGTGATCGCTAGTTACACAGCTATGTTAGCATAAACACAGTGAAGCTGGAGGATGAACGCAAACTTTTTTCCACTCGATAAAAGCCTTATGGTCCGAAAAATATGCTAATTTATTCCTTTTTATTATATTTTTTTAATATATTATATTTTATTGTATTTATTCCTCATTTGATATATTGACGATGAAGGTGGTGTTTAGTTATAATAGTGTGTAATCCAGATAATCTCTCACTTTTTGCCCTTTCAGGAGCTTTAGTAACTGTTGCTAAATTTGTTACTAAAATGCTTTGTTCTGTCTGTTTTTCTTTTTCTGCACCGGCCTGTTCCTGTTCCTGGGGTACCCGCTCATGCTGCTGGCTATGACAGACTCATGTGAGTGCCTCTATCCAAAAAGCACCGGGGTCAGATCATTCCCGCCTCAGAAAAAAGAACCGTGAGCCAACTAGATTGGCAGAATTCCTGAAAAGCATCACTGCTTTGTTCACAGTGTTTAATTTAGCGTTTAGTTCAAAACCTTTTTCCTGTGACCTAAATAACAACAATGATAAAAGCAACAAAACATAACATTTTCACTTAATTATTAAGAAAAACTGTTTTTTATATGAATTATTGAACTGTTCCACTTATATCACTGGAATCTGATGATGCATGTGCAAGCAGTCGCAGCAGGCCTCCAGTGCTCAGGGAAATGATGTGAAATTTCTTGTTTCAGATGAGATGAATTTACCAACTGATGAAATTAAATCAAAGTCTGTTATAAAATTTTAATTGGTAGTTATCAGGGATTTGCATCACCATTGAAGCCTCTGTAAGCTTCTTTTACTAGAATGAATATGTGTGTGTGTCCATATGTCTGCAGCTGATTTCAACGGGGGAGCCAAGGGAACAAATATTCCGAATGACAGGCCCCGGTGCTGACCAGGATCCCAAAGGTCTCTTCACCATTGACATGAATTCAGGAGCCGTGTCAGTCAGCCGCTCAGTGGACCGTGAGGCCACAGACTCCTACCAGGTCAGCATGTGTTTGAGCCGTGTTCAGATCTGGTGGTTATCACTTTTTCATTGTTTCACTGATTCACAGACTCCTCCACACATTAACTGTCACTTTCTTTATTTCTCTTTTGTTCTCAAGTTATTAATACGTTTCAATAGTTCAAATAGAATAGAATAGAATAGAATAGAATAGAATAGAATTCAACTTTATTGTCATTGCACATGCACAGGTACAGGGCAACGAAATGCAGTTTGCATCCATCCAGTAGTGCTTTAGTGATATAGATATATTACAATATATATTAGCAATAATATAGATATGTGAGTATATTACAGAAATGGGTCTATTATGTTATAATGTACACGGTATGAAGTATGTTGTGAATATTCTATAACTATAAGTATGTACAAGCTATGTACAGGCTATAAATATGAAAAACTATACAGAATATGAAATAAATAACTTTACAGAATCTGAGATATACAGCTATACAGAAATGGGAACTATGCAAGTTGTAAACAGTTGTAGGGTTAAAAATTATCGAATGTACAGAATGATTATTTACACAGAGCTATACAGTAGTGCATTTAAGATAAGTGAGATATAATTCCTACAGAGGCTATATAAAGCGCTAAATAAAGGTTTCTTTAGTGTCAGACTGACACCTGGAAACATACAAAAATAAAAAAATATCAGAATAATTATTATTGGTGTTGGTGGTATTTGGATGGTCTTTGTATTCAGGCAGTTCGTGCCATCAGTCAGAAGTTTGAGGTTTCTTTTATGTTAAAAGAACGTTAGAGTCTGTTTGAGGTGTCCACTAGTGTTTCTGCCCTGGGGGGTTTCAGCCTAACGAAAGCCATCTCCCTTAGAAAGGAAAAGAAGACACTGGCAGAGAAGCTCTGCGTTTTAAGTCAATTGATCTTATCCTGTTTTCTGAAATCAGGCATAAGTGAGGGTGTTCAACTGGGTGTCTTTCAGATGTTCTTGAGTGTAACCAGTGGTTTGTGCCTGCATGCATCTGTTATTGACAGTCATGCTGATGCCTTGTTGTTGTAGACTGTGACGATGACGCAGCTTCCTCCTTGGGAATGTTTGAGACTCGATGTTATGAAGTTGTTTTCAGGGAAATCGTTCGGCCATCAAGCCTTTCAGGTGTTCTGGTGTTGCTGAGGTATCTGCTCTATTTATGCATTTAGGAACATACCAGATTGTTAGCTTTACCACTCCACATGGTTTCCACTGTAATTGAGCGCTGTGAATAAATATAAGTGTCGGTGAATGCAATACTTTTTTTTTAAATAGTAGTGGTGGTGTACAGAGGCAAAATGACCAAATATGTGTTACTGTACAAAAACCCACAAAGCAGCAGCTTTAAAACAACCTCTCTTAACTTACAGTTTTTGATTTAATAGCTCAGTGAAATAAAGTTTTTGGGTCCAACAAAAGTTTGTACGTTAAACTCTGTGGAAGACGACAGAAACTGTGTTGAAAAGAAGAAGCAGAGCAGCGAATAAATATCCAGGGACATTTTCCATTAAAAGAAAATGGTATCGTATTCAGTATGGAGACGCTCAGCAGAGACACGTGATGGCACGGTGACTAATGTGAAGGACTCAGAAGAGACGGTAACAGAAAGTATGGGAAATGGGAAGGCCTTACATTTTCATGAATAATAATGATGTATTTTTTTAAAGTATGAAGATGTGGAGTCAGCACCACATTCAAACACTGTTTAATAATTAGTGTCTCTTTTTAATAGAGGAGCTGAAGTTAACTGTGGACAGTATTCACACGCTATTAGAAAATCTGATTTATTAAGCAGGAAACTGTGATCTTAGTGTTATTAAGAAAGTGTTTTTCCAAAAGCAGCTGACTGATCCTTGAGTGATTTTTTTGCCTCACGTAGATGCTGCTTCTTCATGACTTTATAAAGCAGCTTTAAAGGTAAATCTTTGAGGTTATTTAATAGAAAAAATGATGCTGTACGTATTATTGATTAGTGTGTGATGGTTTCTTCTAGAAAATTGATTCATTCTTCTAAACGTAAAATTAAAAATACACTGGTTGTTGTTACCCTGCCATCTTGAAACCAGTGGCTGAGATGGACATCGTTGCTCTGCATATCTGTGTTTATGTATTTGGCTATAGTAACACTTACAAGTTACTTTTAATTTAAAGATCACTAATAGCTCTTTCAAATGACATACGTGATTTGCCCACGCACATTTTCCTCATCATCTTTCTCATCATGTCCTCATCCTCTGCACTGCTCTCTAAGCTAACATTACACCAGTTAATGATTAAACGTCTTAAAAATCAAACTTTCCTTCTGACGAGCAGTTTGATTACATTCTCACATCGTATAAGTTTCATTGCAAAGTGTCCAAGTCCAACAAAGTTAGATCTGCTTCAAAGAAAGTTTCACCGACGCCAGCGAACAACAGCGCTCACAGATGGAAAGGAGCAGGATTCCCTCAGCTCACCTCATTATCACTCCACCGACTCCATCGACTCCATCAAGCTCCTTGCACAAAGCTGAGGTAAACGGCAGCCTGCAGGCGCTACAGGTGACAGAGTTGAGTGTCTTGTTTAGTTGTTTATGCAATTGAATTGGGAGGTGCAAGAAAACAGAGATCATGTGACTGTAATCTATAATCTACAGACATGTAGGGCTGAGACTTAACGTGCTGTACCATCATCAAGTCATGGCTTTGGTTTATAGACCTCTGTAGTCACCTCTGGTTTCAGGCGTCCACACCTAGAAGAAGTCCCAACAGTAGTACTTTGTTGTGTTGTGTTATTTTTTATTTTGTTTCGGTCAGAAATTGTTACATTTGGGAACGAAGTTGAAGTGCTGGAGTGTGCACACCTATCTTTAGTTATCGGCAAAGCAAAATAAAACAAAATGATAAAAAGCAGATATTCAAAAATCCCATTCCTGTGCAGCTCATTAAAAGGAGGAAACTTTGTTTTTGTTTGTTTTAAATACTTTTACAGATAGTTTTAAGTTTTCTTTCTAGAACTGCAGTTCTTGGCGCTTCATTCGGTTCAGAGGTTTCTGCTTGGTTAATTTGCAGACCCTTAGAGTCAGAGAGCTCTTACCCACAGAGCAGATTAAGGACGGCTTTAACCACTCCAACTACATTAGGTGTGGTTAAAGCCATCCTAACAGTATGTACCTGACTGCTGACCCAAAATGAATATTTTCCAACCTACCAAACGCTACCTTTGCATTCACAGTGTCATAATATGGTCAAACATCTAATTGGAAACGTCCGTCAATGGTTTAATATCTTAGTGATAATAAAAACCTGATCCAGTCTAATATGTCATTATTTCAAATTCTAGAAGTGAAAAAGCCTCTAATATAAATTCTGCCTTTCATTGCATCTGGGTCATCACTAATGATTGTTATTTCCAGCTTGATAATTGTTATAGCTGAAGCCAAGACTGAGTCAGGCTGGGCATCAGCACACGCGCCTGAGCACACACATTTCCTCTTCCTGTTGTTTTTCCAGCCAAGCCTACATCATAACTTGCTTTCATTTATTTTGTTGTAATGAGGAGATTTTAAAACAAGTACATTTGTACAGTACAAGAGTCTGCTATTAAATTCAGTCTGGTTTTATTATCACTTGTCCAGTGCTGAAGACTTTTGTAGTCCCCGCTGGCTGTCACAGTCTCTCCTAGTCACATTCATTAAGGGTGTCGCCTTTCCCATTGTAGCTAATGGCTTCATGGGAATGAAACATGAAATATTCAGCGGTAGATTAAAATCACGATTTCTCCAAATACATTTTATAGGCAAAGTAAAGCGAACAAATGGAAGCCATTTCATATATAAAATGAATCTATATATTATATCTGCTGTTTTTAATATGTTGGAATTAATGTGGCTTCACATGATTCACGTGATTAATTTTATTTGAAAGGGGTTGCTAGCCTGGAGTTACAACTACAGGACTAACACTTTACCTTTCAGTGCTTTGGATTAGTATACAAGCATATTTCTTATTATGTGTACCCAAACAGAACGACGGGGAGTAATATGATGGCCATATTAAACACCTGAACTAGATCTGAACTGAAAGTGTCAAATATAAGTTACTTTTAATTTAGAAATCCCAAATAACCTTTGCAAACTATACACATATATAGCCCTGTGCAAAGGTTTAGGCAGGTGAGGGGAAAATGCTGTAAACACAGAAAGCTTTCATGAATGGAAGTGTTAATCGTTTATTATCATCAATCAACAATGCAGAGGAGGAGCAAAGGAGAATCTAAATCACATCAATGTTTGGTGCGACCACTCTTTGCCTTCTTCTAGACAGTTTTTGAAGGAGCTCGGCTGGTAGGTCGTTCCAAACATCTTGGAGAACTAAGCACAGATCTTCTGTGGATGTCGGCTTGCTCACATCCTTCTGTCTCTGATCCCAGACACACGACGATGTTGAGATCAGGGCTCTGTGGGGGTCGTACCATCACTTCCAGGACTTCTTGTTCTTCTTCATGCTGAGGATAGCACTTAATGACGTTGGCTGTGTGTTTGGGTCGTTGTCCTGCTGCAGAATACATTTGGGGCCAATAACCAATCGTTTATATTTCTGAAAGCTCTCTTTGTTTACAGCACTTTTTCCACACCTACCTAAAACTTTTGCACAGTACTGTATATGTTCTGCTTCCACCAAGTGGCAAAAAAAATCTATAATTTCAAAGGTAAATCAGCCGTTTTGATTGTTTGTTTGTTAGTTTTTGAAGTGATATTTAGGCTAAAGCTGTTCTCGATCAATAGACATGATGAAGCTCCATTCAGCTACGTCTGGAAAGTGGTTGATTTTCTCTCCTCAGAGTAAATCTCCTCATATACATGACTTTTTATCTCAATCTCATGTCTCTGCAGCTTATTGCTGTTCAATACATGTCCTCTGGTAAACTATCCAGTATATATGAGGTGTGAACTGTTATTTAACCATCATTGTTAGCAATATAAGGAATACAATCAATGTTTTGTTGTACAGACATCCAGGGTTGTATTGAACACACCTCATGCTTCAGCTTCCTTCTCCCAGTCTCCTTTCTATTTGGCTGTATAATGATCATTGATTACTTTGGGAAAAAATGCTGTACCCACCCACAAGGTCACAGTATATCAAAAAAGTATTGCCACAGGCTTTGAGAAAAATAAAATCGATGAAGTTGACTGGCACAGTGTCTAAATGCAGTGGTCAGTGTTTTGGATGCTTTATCTTGGGAATTTATGGATGCAGCCACTGTTGCAAGCAAAAGTCCAAACTAAGCAAAACTTGATGAAGACGTTTAAGGAAAGTAGAGTCTAACTTCAGCATAACGACGGCAAGAGGTCAGCGCAAAGCAAATGGAAAGTGGGAATTCTAAGTAGGCTGTTACAGCAGGCGCACAGCCGAGCAAGGCAAGCAAACAAACCCCTGACAAAGTAAAATATTTGCTGTGAAAGAACAAACAGACGCAGTGATCAGCTGGGGCACATGTTCACAAGGATTTAATGTCAAACATTATTTTCTTATTAAGCTCAATTAGGGTGAAAATGAATGTTAATGAGATGGAAAACAGAGCGGATGGGAGAGAGGGAGGAGTGCGAGGCTTATCGCTGCAATTATGACAAGCTTGTGTCGGGTTGATAGCGGCGAGTAAGAGCTCTAATTGGCTTAGAACAGAGGAAGGAGAGAACGTGAAGAGATAAATAACAGTCTTGTTTACACCGGTGGAAGGAGGACCCACAGTAATACAGGTCATTGCAACAATAAGTGTGCCGAGTCTTTTCTTCGTGCTTACCTTGGAGAAGCTGAAATTTAAAGTACGAAAAGAAAGTAGTGCTGCACACATTTATTTATGTAAAAGTTTAGTGGCGTTCGCTGCACAACGTCGGTTCTAATTGTTTAAAAAAGTGCACAAATAAAAAAATGCTAATAACTTGTTGGGTGGATGTTTGCCTCAGAACTCCAACCTGTGTCGTGATGTAGAAAGGGGTATGCTCCTGACAGCACATATAATGCCACCACATTTTGCTCCTTATATTGGGTCTGTCAAGGCAGCGAACACAGTGACAAAGGGGGGCTTACTGAGAAGAAGCTGTATGGATCCATCTCAACTCTAGAATGGCTGAGATTTGAGGTGACAGCTAATTTGAAATTTAGATTTAGAAATATCTCAGCTTTCAAGAGCTCTACAAAGCTGTCTCAAAACAGTTTTGTGGAATTGTCAACAGGTATAAATCAAGCTAAGTGTTTCCCCCCCATATTTACTCATAATTTCACAGATAAGACGTCTGTGAATCATTTTACTTTACTGTAAATCACTTTTAACTTTTTGTCTTGCTTTTCTGTCAGGATGGGTCTGCAACCCAGCATTTTCAGTATATTTTGTATTTTTGATTTCTTATGTTATATTGAAATATGTGAAGTTCTGCTATTATTATTAGTTTGTCTTGGTTGAGTTTTAGTCTAGTTTATGTTTCTTCTGTCTCCTGAGTCTTTTCCTGTCCTCCATGTTCTACTTTCAGTCACGCCAGTGCTTTAGTCTCTCCGTAGCTGTGTCCCAAAACGTCGGCTGCATCCTTCGGAGGCTGCATTTGAAGGCCGATTACGTCACAGCCAGGCGACAAAGGCTGTCCCAATTCGTCGACTCCTTCAAATGCGGCCGACAAATACGTCCTTCATTTCCCCGAATTTGAAGGATGGGTCGGGTGTGTCCTTCGTGGCACACCATATCCCAGAATTCATAGCGCGGCCCAGCCAAATTTCAGCTGCCAACAATGGCGGCTGCTACTAAGTTTTAAAATTACTCTTATTAATCTTTCTGGGCCACAAAATAAACTTTTAACATATTTTCAGGTGAGAAAGTAGCTGTGTAAACTTCAAATATCTGCTCGGTTTATCAAGACATCGCATATTTGCAAAAGTGCGCTGACGTTTTTGGAGACGTCTGTTACCCACCCGCTCGATAGCTAGCCGGGGGTTCAATGGTCACTCGAGCCGGCGAGAGCAGCGGACTCCCGGCTTCGTCGTTTTCAGACCCCCGCTGTCTTTCGCTACTAGGGTTAAACATGATATAAGTCACTCGGATAACTTAAAAATGTTATTGTTTGGCTTTTTCTGTGTTTTATTTGTTCCAGAGTAAATCAGTTTGACTGAGATCAAAATTATTAGATTATTAGATTAAATAAAACTTTATTAATCCATCAGGTGGGTTCCTCTGGGATTTTCACACAGCTGAATAAACGTCAAACAGAAAACTGATTAAACAGAAGTGTGAGACGGTCGAGAATTTACGCCAGTGTCCTGTTATAGTTTAGACAGCACGGAGGAGACGGCCGAGTTTATTAAACTCCACTGAGACAGCGGTGACGCTAATCTGAAGGCTAGACCGTCCCATTTCACAGCCTCGCACTTCCGGCCTTCTCGGTCTTCGGAGGACCCGGCCTTCGCGGTCTACGTGGGCCGGGTCCTCCGAAGGATGCAGCCGACGTTTTGGGACACAGCTCCTGTGTTCCATGTCTGCTCAGAGATTTAATGTCTGCGTGCTCCATGTTCTAATGGTCAAGCCTACGCTCCATTACGTTTCCTGTTTTCTTTTGAAAGTCTTGTTTCCATGTTCGGTGTGTTAAGTTTTGCTTCCCCTGTGGCGTCATGTTCATTCATGGCAGCTGTGTTTCCCCAGGTTTTTCCTCGTCTACTCTTCTTTGTATTTACGTCCTCTATCTTCCTCTGTTTGTCTGGCTACAAGTTTCTATGAGTCTCGACTCAGATTTTACTCTTAAGCTTCAGGTTCTGTTTATGTCATGTCAGTTTTCATGTTTTAGTTTTTCCCAGTTTAGGTTTCAGGTTAGTTGTTAGTTGTTCTCCAGTTTGCCATCAACCTAATAAACAGCTCGCTTAGTTTCCTCTCTCCCGTGTCTGCTTTTGGGTCCACACATTTTCTTCGTTTAGTGTTAGTTCACTTTGCAAACTATTCTAAACTGTGTGTACAGTGTTGATAAACTTTTCAGATTTTACAGTAGGTCCATTTCAATAAGGAGAGCTCATTAGAAGGAACCAAACATGATTTACTGATATGCAGAATTTAATAAATCCAGTGGCCCTTCACAGCAGAACAGAATCACTGCGGCCATGGGAACTAGGGAAGGACCCCGGCGTCTAGACGCTGGTAGTGGAGATAAAGATGGAGGCTTGGATGAAGCCTGAGTAACATGGGAGACGCAGAGATGTGGAGGAGGTGGGTTGCATGAAGGACAGGTGAGATTTCTAGTACACAGAGTGGAGGCTGATTGGCCTGAAGAAGACTAAACCAGTGATGTCCCAGTGGGTTTGGCACCGTGGGAAAGTGGAAGTGATGCAAAGCTTAGATTAGCCACCAAACATGTGGAAGCAGACAGATACATGACTACAGAGCTTCCTCATTGAACTTACACATAAGCATCATTAATATTTGAGCAAACGTTTGTAATTTTGCCTCCAAATCAAACAAGTTTCAAGGACACACAATTTTTATTAAAGATTTTACTGAGATTACTGCATTAAATATTTACGTTTTTTAATGTTTATATTTAGTCTATACCTACATTTAATAGTTTCAGATGCTCTAATATAATTGGATAATTGACTGCCAAGCATTTACATTTCCTTGTAATTCCACAATAAATTAAGCAGACAGCATATCTGAGGTTGAGTCCAAGTGTTGAAATTGCTTTTAGTATGAGAGCCGTGTCCATGCAAGTGGAGAAGACACGGGCACGTCAGCGTCATAGTCTAGGAACGAGAAACCTTCATCAGTTGAAGTACAGAGGATTACATCAAGCTGCAAAGTAAACGGCTAATACCAAACATGTATCCATAGTATCAGATGAAGTAAAACTCACAGTGTTTCTCCCTCACAACACCAGAGAATCATCTGCTTCTTTTAAGTGTGTCTCACTGTCAGGTTTGCTGTGTGTGGCTGGTAGCAAGGAGCCCAAATGCAGACTCGCAGAGGCAAAGATGGACTCAAAACTCTCGACCTTATTGCTGGAAGCTAGGAAATACAAAACTAAACTGGAAATATACATTAAAGTAAACAAGATAGAAAAACAGGCGAAACGCAGCGAGGGATGAGGGAGAACACAGCGAACAGACAAAAACACAGACAGTAAATGCAAGACGAGGGAATGAAGCTCAGGAGGGAAACTAATCGCACAGCCGACACAGGGGAGAAGCAAAACAGAACACACACCGACAGGAAACTACCAAAGTAAAACAGGAAGTAACGCAACATACGCTGAGACGCAGACGGGCACAGATGAGACGGGGAAAGAACAGACGTGTAAACATAACTGAGCCGACGAGACACAAAGCACAACGAAGAACTAAACACCAGGAGTACTAAATATAACTCGGGTCGCCCAGGCGTCCTAATTAGGCAAATATGAATGGTTTGTGTGTCGGTAAGCAACTAGTGTTTCCATAAAAGCCCTTACTACGTCTACAGGGGAGAACATGTACAGATTTTAAGGCCGGCACAAAAGTTTCAGATGTTTTGTCCTCCACAGTAGAAAATGGCTCGCCATTGGCTGTCATCTTCATCATCACCACCTTTGTGTTTGGCTGCAGTCATTTGTTCTGTAATGTGCTTATTTTGGTTTGAGTTACAGAAGGCTGCAGTATACCTGCAGTTTTTGGCAAGTCAGTTGATGCTGCAGCAGAAGTACTTTGCTCAAAACAGGACACTTGTCCAGGGTCAGTGGATGGCAGCTGGAGCAGAGAGGGCACGCTCTCCTCCAGCTGCACGGATGGATGAGCGGTTCTTAGATGTCTCTGCAGGTTCATATTTTCATTTTACAAATTCTGCATTCAGCTTTACAGTTACCAGTATAATTGGAAACAGCCAGATGCTGTGGGTTTTTTCTGTTTTTGCCCATTTCTTCACTTTTTATTACAGCTCCCTGCCTCGCCGTCGCTCTGTGTACGTGGCCTGTGCCTGTACTCTCACTGTCTCTTTTTTCTCTTTAGAAATACAAGCAAATTTTCAATAATATTTACATCATTTTAAAGCTTGGCGACTTATTTATTTTTTTACATAATTGCCATTTCGGTCGGTGCATTTTTGTAGACGCTGGCAGTTTTACAATGCCCATGTTATACCTGCTCGCCGCCGCCGCAGAATCGCCTTCTGCACAAATGTTGTTTGCGACAGTTTGATGGGCAGCGTGTGGACGCACGGTGTCGTGAAGAATGCTTACTCCCTTTCTCAGTATTCCTCTTCTCCTGTTCTGAAATACCCTTCTGAGTTGTTCCAGTGTTTCACAGTACTGTCAGCATTTATTGTGGTCCCAACAGGCAGAAAGTCAACCAACAATACCCCCTTTGGTCCACACGTCGCCTGTCGCCTGTCAAACTTTCGCTTTCCTGCAAGGGAACTTCATCACCCACTCACCCTACTGTCTGGACTTCACACCCAGTGACTACCACCTGTTCCCAAAGTTGAAAGAACATTTGTCCAGAAGGCGATTCTGCGGCGGCGGTGAGCGGGTATGACATGGGCATTGTAAAACCGCCACAGCGTCTCCAAAAATAAATTCATTGATACTGTTTTTGCGCTTTGGCCTGAACAGTTACTCAGTCACATGACTCGTGCCAGGAAGCCGAATATTTCACCGCTAGCATGGAACTTAGCATTGCTGTACATGCGTGTGGCGAGGCGGGGGGATAAAAGGTCTCTTGGCACCTTGCCGTTTTCTCCTCAGTCCGTAAAGTTCCTCACATGTGTTTCCCCACTGCTTGTAATTCCACCGTTCCTCCGGTTTTCCACACATTCAGTAATCCCGTCTTCAGACATGAAACACATGCAGCACAAAGATGCTAGTTAAAGCATTTTTCATTGATAGATATTAAAATTCATTGTGAGCAGTAAATTGCTTAAGGCTTTTCATTTTTTGCAGACATTCATAATTCCCGCAATTTGCTAATTTAGTGACTTTGCAAGATTTGATCCCCATACCTCTCACCACAAAGTGCTGATCACATGAATGTCTACATGGTTTTGTTGTTTAATCAAATTTTACAGTCACTGCTTCCCTCTCTATCTGTTCTTTTGGCTGATACCTGCTCACTGGGGCTGTTTTCTTCTGCTAAGGTGTCAGAATGAGAGCGAGAAACTTTGATTAATTCAGCATGTTGCTGAGGTGAGCGATCTATGACTAGGTGAAAGCTCAAACATTTGACCTTGTGTGTGTTGGTGCGTGTTTTTCTGTACTCCTACATATGAATGCTGCTCTCTGTGGACATTTCTTTCTGTGTTATATGCATTTTGGATATTTTTGCTCTTTTTTTATGTATGTCTTCAACGATCATCATGGTCTTTCATACATATTAGACACCACACAGAGCCTAAGCTACAATCAAACAAGTCAGTGTTTTAAGAGTTCATAGGACGGGAATGAAGCCGACCGTCGAGTGAATGTTGTGACCTTTTAAAATTTTACATAAAAAGATGAAGTGTGTTTAAAGGAGCAGTCCGCTATTACTATATTACTATTTACTATGTGACTGGCTTATGCCTTTAAATAAAACCTTTCACTTCTGTCTATTTCAATTGATTTTTGAAATACTGATTATACCTCTCGTTGTACATACCAATTAAACGGGGTCATCAGTTTGCATGTTGTGTAAGAATCACCAGGAATTCTTGGTTGCCATGCCTGAATCACCCAAACAGAAACATGGCTCCTTTTTAGATTCATGTATGGGTTATCATCCATTGTGTAACATTTTCCAAGGTGGAGAAAAAATGTGCTCAGCTATGAATCTACAAATGTTAATTGTGATTTGTCAATAAATGCGGTACGCATATGTATCGAACAATACAAAACTTTGTGTTGAGCGCTCAGTGGATCTGCGTTCGACTTATCCGCCTAGGCTGCACTGTCGAGATCCACTGTCAAATGTCAATGACGCGACCGTGGCTCAGGGGGTTGGGAAGCGTATCTGTAACCAGAAGGTCAGCGGTTCGATCCCCAGGCTCTCTGTCCTGGTCGTTGTGTCCTTGGGCAAGACACTTTACCCTACCGCCTACTGGTGTTGGCCAGAGGGGCCGATGGCGCGATATGGCAGCCTCGCTTCCGTCAGTCTGCCCCAGGGCAGCTGTGGCTACAACCGTAGCTGCCTCCACCAGTGTGTGAATGCGAGAGTGAATGAATAGTGGAATTGTAAAGCGCTTTGGGTGCCTTGAAAAGCGCTATATAAATCCAATCCATTATTATTAATAAGGCACAATAATGTAGTAAACCACGCCACCATAAAAAGAGCAAGATGTAAAGATTTAGAATGAAAAAGGCTCACGATGTGCTATGAAAGACAGTTTTAACATGCTTAATTAGGTCATACATGTTGGACCTCTCTGCAGATTTTATGTAGTTAGGATGTAGAAAGGATGTGTGTGAATATACATCTATATCTATAGATAGATAGATATAGATGTATATATATATATTAGGGGTGCAACGATACACAAAATTCACGGTTCGGTTCGATACTTTGGTGTCACAGTTCGATATTTTTTCGATACAAAAAAGTGTTCATGCTTTTTTAATTTGTCATTTATTAAAATTATAAATATATATTTTAACTGAAAAGTACAGTTTTTTAAATTTAATGTTGCTGAAACAACAAAGTAATAAAATAAATAAATATATCTGATTGAGGAATCACTCATCTTTGGAAAAGAGAGTTTATTACAGAGAAACGTCTCTTTCCAAAATAAAAACTATACTATACGCTTCTTCTGGGCTATATTCTCAGCAGCATATTAAACATATCAGGTCCCCATAAGGAGAATCATGTGCTAACGGCTGTCTAAATGACTCAGGTAAAGTTTGTAGCATGCGTGCTTGTTGTTTTTGTCTGCTTCGCTAACGCTAACGCACGAGTTCCCAACATGTAATTGAGCATTGCGTTGCACATCCCACATACTGTTTTACTTTTGTCCATGACGCGCTTACCTTCAGGGTCATACGTCACATGAAAACCAAAGGCCAGATCTGAATGAGGGTGGGGGAGGTTCAATTTGCCATGTTGCCACGAGCTTAGCTTCTGTCTTGCTAGCTTGCACTGCGCTCAGTGGATCTGTGCTCGACAGTGCAGCCTAGGCGGAGTAGTCGAACACAGATCCACTGAGCGCTCAACACAGACAGCATCGTCAGAAGAAAAGTTGATCAAATAAATTTAAAAATGTTGTATTGTTCGATACATATGCGTACCGAACCGAAAGCTCTGTATCGAACGGTTCAATATCAATACGAGTATCGTTGCACCCCTAATATATATATTTATGCCCCTTCACATAGCTTGTCCTCTGACTGTGTCTCTGCAGCTATTTCTCAGTTCATAAAGAAATACATACTGAGTCCTTCATGTTCTACTCTATAAAATGCACATACATACAGACCTATACACTGCTGTTTCATACAGCAATCTAATGCCTTTCTCATTTACAGTAAGGGTAAGTTTATGAGCCTGTGGTTTGAGACAGGTGAAGCTTGTTGTCCAAATCCCACTCCTGTTTTCTGCTTGGCTGGACTGTAATTTTCTGGGCTTTGGAGAGCAGGATACGCTGCCCTGCACACAGGAAAACAGGCCTGATGTGCACTTAGTCCCTGTATGTGGGCAAGCGATAAAGGACACACATACACACTGCTAACACCACTCTAACCATCTCAGAGCAAACAAACCTCTAGCTGCCATAATAGCGCTTACCTTTAAGAAATATAACCCCGGAGCTTTCAAGCAACAGGCTCACACACCGTTGCACTTTGCTGATAATGCCCGTGGTCTGTAAGTTGTTCTTACACATGCATGTTTGTCTCGTTAGCTTCGTTTCCAAGATGTTCCTCCCATTTCACAAATAAAAGAGGAAACGGTCCATTTTGAAGGTTGTTTTTAATAATTAGTTTTCCAGATGTAGCTTCAAATGGAAGCAAACTTTAAATAAGCTGAAAAAAAGAAGAAAGACGCTCTTCAAAGTTTTCAATATTTTTTCTTGTTTCCAAGCCTTCCCCCGGGTCGGGATCATTCAACACTGAGGATTCTGTCACTATCCCGCTGTCCACCCAGAAATCCCCGTAAACCCCTGCAGACATGCTGCTGTGCCCCTTCTCCCAGATAACCTGATTAAACATCGAGTGGCCTGTTGCTGAGCCTCAGGCATTACCTCGGCTAATTCAGCCTGTCTGTCGCCTGCTGAGCCACATGACACAACCCCTAATGCACTCTACTTTAGTAACAGGGCAACTTCGCTTTCATCTGTAGATACTTTAGACAGAAACACTCTGTATTATTGACTCGAATTGCTGACACTATATATTCCATTTTTTAATGCAAATCGACTTATTAGGGTCACAAAGCTATTTAAATCTGTCCTGAGGGAGAGAGAAAAGTAAATACAGAAGTCAGTGCTAAGAATTATAGGGCATCTAAAATTAAAATACTTTGCTCACTTCATGACAGCCAAATGTTATTAAATCCCATCATTAATATTAGTTAGAATCAGCTGGGTGACCCTGAACCCTCCATACTGCAGCAGGCCAAGGATGCTGCACTCAGAGGTTCTTCTTCACTCACTGTAACTAAGTGATGATGCTTTGCAGTGCATCATGAAATTGGGGGAAATGAATTAAAACTTGTGTGATGCTAATTACTAAACACATGTCAGTGATATGATCTCACACAATACCGAAACACATGATTTCCTCCTGGTCTTTACATTGTGAATACTCTCTGTGTTAGGAGGTCAGGTGGCACTGCAAGTCGCATATTTTCACTGGTTCTTTGCTCACTTTTAGGTGAAAAAATGTGAGAATCTCACTCTTTTACATTCTTTACTGTGTACTAAAGAAGCATATTTTGCATATTTTTCATATGCAGGGAATTGCTTGTATAAAATTGTTGCAAGTTTGACATAAATGAGGTGGCAATATCAACCTGACAGTGTTTATTTGAGCTGTTCTTCTTCTAGGGCAGAAAGATTTGGACATATAAATATTTATACAAGAAGAAAAAGAAGTAAGTTCTTGAACAACATGTATTTGAACGGTGAAAATAGCACAAAAATTGTGGAAGTAGTTCTACGGCGAAAAGTGTACGGAAGCAACTTGAAGAATAACTAGAAAAATTTGCATTTCCTGCGAAAATGCAGTGTGGATGCTTAAAGCTGAAGCTGTATGCAAAAAGTAGCTGAAAAAGCTGAAAAGTTGCAGAAATTGTAAAAACTTTGCAGAAGCAAAAGAAGTTTGCTAAAATGGAATAACTTAGCAGAACTGCAATATCTTAGAGGAAACATAATACTTGGCAGAAATACAATAGCATAGCAGAATTTAGCAGAAATATTGTAACTTACCAGAAACATGATAACTTCTCAAAAATACAAGAATTTAGGAGAAATAGTATAAGATAACAGAAAGAATATATTTAGCCAAAAATACTTAAGCATTACAGAAACACTATGATTTAGAAAAATAGTTTTAGATTCTTGAACGGACAACAGACGCCTCAATAAGCCGATCGGCTCGTCTGCTGAGTGACCTAAAAATGTTAAAGTGGTCTCTAGCACTCACATATTCTTTTGGAATATTGGATTGTGTTAGGTGTATTTCTTTTTGCGCTCTCTAATCCCAAAGTCACTGATATGAAATGTTCATCATTACATCAAAAGAAAAGAGGCCCTTGGAATGGAAAAGAAGATATAAATAGATGGTCTTTGGAGGGAGGAAAATTGAATGAAAGATGGAAGGTGAAAAAGAGTAGGGGAGTTAAAAGTATAGAGAAGATACAAAATGATAGAAATGATCTTTCATTCAGCTTGCCGTCTGGCAAGATAAAAAATAATCCTGCTTCTGAAAGGCACTGAAAGAGTCACAAAGGCTCTCCCTGGTGTATAGTGGTACAAAACACCCCCCTCGTATAAGGTATAATTCAATCTCCTTTTGTCTGGCACTCAAGGTACTGTTTGAAGAGCCAGTGGAAAACTAGGCTTACCTGTCTTCTACTATGACTATCAGTGTTTTTATAAGGTTTTATAAAATCCTAATAGAAGAGATTTGGGTCACGTGCAGTCAGATCTGATATGAACTACACACAGATGTGTGCAATTAATCAAGAAATTAAAAGTTCAAGAAATCATTAAGAGCCAACCTAATTGTAATGTCCATGAACAAACATTCTTTCTCTTCATCGCTCAGATGAAGCCTCCTCCAGAAGACACAACTTGTTAACAGGTCTTTCCAGGATGTTGCTTTTAGTTTTTACTTTCAATCTTCGGACTGTTCCACTTGAGTCTGGCAACGTCTCAACCACTCTCCCCATGAGCCAGGAGTTGCGTGGAGAAGAACTGTCCACCAGCAGCACAAGATCTCCGACCACGAAGTTTCTTTTTAGTTTCAGCCACTTCTGGCGCTCTTGCAGAAGTGGAAGATATTCACGAGTCCATCTGGTCCAAAACAAATCTGCTAGATATTGAACCTGTCTCCATCTTTTTCTGGTGTATGCATCATTTTTGTTGAAGACACCTGGTGGCATGAGGGGCTGTGACTTAAGCAGCAACAGATGGCTCGGCGTTAAAGCTTCAACGTCATTTATGTCTTCTGAGACGCTTGTGAGAGGTCTGCCATTAATGATGCTTTCAATCTCACACATTATTGTATGAAGACAATCTTCATTTGGCACTTGTTCCTTCAAGAGAGCGCTGAGAATTCGACGCACTGTTCGAATTTGTCTCTCCCAAACTCCACCTTGATGTGAAGCAGCCGGGCTGTTAAAAATCCACTTTATACCTTTTGGTTGTAGGACTCTTTCTATTTTGTCATTATCCAGTCTTTGAATGGCTTCCCTCAACTCCCTTTCCGCTGCCACAAAGTTTGTGCCGTTATCTGACCTCATGATGGTAACTTGACCTCTTCTGCAGATGAAACGTCGAATCGCGTTGATACAGGAGTCTGTGTCAAGACTGTCTGCAACTTCAATATGCACAGCTCTGAGAGTGAGGCAGGTAAACATGACACCATATCTTTTGACAGTACCCCGGCCCCGCTTGACATCAAATGGGCCAAAGTAGTCGACACCAGTGTTTGTAAACGGAGGTTTGTCTGGTAGAAGACGGTCTTCAGGTAAGTCTGCCATCTTCTTCTCACCAACCCTTCCAGAAATCCTACGGCAAGTTTGACATTTGTTGATTATCTTTCTAATTGCCGAATTGGCTTGAGGAATCCAATATCTGCATCGCAATTGCGCCAGCACATAATTGCGACCACAGTGACCAGTTCGTTGATGGATGTCTCTCAAAATGATTTCAGAGATTTTGCTGTGTTTAGAAAGAATTGCTGGTTGCTTAGCATTTTCTGGCAAGCCTGATTTATGGAGTCTGCCGCCAACTCTCAGCATCCCATCTCGAAGAACTGGGTCTAATTTGAACAGCTGGCTGCTACAACTGAGCTGTCCTCCCTTCTGTAGGATTTTGATCTCCTCTCCATGATGTTGTTTCTGGCTGAAACGAACAATTACTGATTCGGCAGCCTCAAGATCCTCCAAAGCAAGCGCTTTCTTTCCCATTGCAGATTTAAATGTCCTCATGTGTCCTTGCAACTTTAACTTTTGCTTTTCAGGATCATTTTCGTTTTTCTGGACTATTTTTGAGTACTGTTTTCTTTCTTCTTTTAACATCCACAGCACCTTCCTTAGCTTCACTATCCAGGCTACTGCTCTTTTCAGTTTATTCCAGTCCGAATAGTAGTCTATCACACGTTTCATTGGTTCCATGCCTTCCTCAACTGTCAGTATATTAACCGTTGCTGAAGTCTTGACTTCTGGATCATTTTGAAGGTTTTCCTTCTTTCTCACTGGCTGTTCTGGCCATTCGTTTTCATCTAGAAGATAGTTCGGCCCGTGAATCCATGAACCTCCTTCCAACAGATCTTTTGCCTTTAAGCCTCTGCTTGCTTGATCTGCAGGATTTTCTGCCGATGTCACATACTTCCATTGCGATGGCTTGGTTGCTTCTCGAATCAGCGAAACTCTATTTGCAACAAATGTTTTGAAGCGAGATGTTTCGCTATCAATGTATCTAAGCACAGTTGTGCTGTCCGTCCAAAAGACTGATTGTTGCAGAGGAACTTGAAGTTCTTGTCGCAGTAATCTGTCCATCCTCACTGAAATCACTGCTGCAGTCAGCTCAAGCCTAGGAATTGTGACTTGCTTGAGCGGAGAAACTCTGGATTTCCCAATGAGAAAGGCACAATGTCTCTTGCCTTGTCTATTTTCCATCAACAGGTAAGAGACAGTTCCATATGCGTAATCTGAAGCATCGGAAAAATGGTGCAACTGCGCAACAACAGTGCATCCGAAACCTGTAGGCTTTAGGCATCTACTCACATGGAAGTTGGAGAGGAGTACAATGTCTTCTTTCCATTTTTTCCAAATTTTTGCATGCTTTTCATTGATCTCTTTGTCCCAACCATGCTGCTCTTTACAGAGATCTTTCAACAAAAGCTTTGCAGGCAAGATGACTGGTGCTAGAAAGCCAAGAGGGTCATAAATTGAATTAATGACTGACAAAATGCCTCTTCGTGTCATTGGCTTGTCTTGCAACCTTATAGTGTAAGTGAAGTTATCTGTTTCTGTGTTCCACTGTACCCCTAGAGTTCTCTCAACTGGCAAAGTGTCATGCCTAAGATCCAGATCTTTCACCTCGTTGGCTCTGTGTTCTTCAGGAATTGACATCAACACTTTCCTACTGTTACTTGTCCATTTTGTTAATGTAAACCCTCCACTGGTACACAGAGCACAAAGATCACTGACTAATTTCACTGCAGCCTCTTCTGTAGCTACACTTTTAAGACAGTCATCTACGTAGAAGTTGCACAGGACTGCCTGAACAGCTTCTGGAGATGCTTCTTCCTTGTGATCTTCTGCCGTTCTTCTTAGCGCATATAAGGCGACACTTGGTGAGGAAGTAGCTCCAAAGAGGTGCACCATCATCCTATATTCCTTCATGGGCTCATCCAGCTTGCCATCTGGCCACCAGAGAAAACGAAGAAGATCAGCATCTCTTTCTGGTACGTTGACTTGGTAAAACATTGATTCAATGTCTGCCATCAGCGCTACTGGCTCTTCACGGAATCTTAAAAGAACACCCACCAGTGTGTTAGTCAGATCCGGTCCCTGCAGTAACTCCTTGTTTAGAGACATATCCTGGTATGAAGCCGTACAGTCGAACACAACTCGCAACTTTCTCTTCTTCGGGTGATACACCCCATGGTGTGGTATATAGAACACTCTGTTGTCGTCACGGCTCAACTGGTGGTCTGGCACTGGAACTGCATAGCCCTTGGTGATGATGTTTTCCATGAAGCACTTATAATCTTCAAAAAACTGAGGATTCTTCTTAAACTTCCTGAACAAACATGCTATCCGCTGCTCCGCAACACAATGGTTGTTTGGCATTTGAAGATTCTCATTCTTAAGTGGCAATCCAATGTTATAGTGTCCATTTTCGAAGGTCGTTGTCTTTTCTACTGCTCGTAGAAACTGTTTGTCTTCTTGTGACATTTCCTCTTTGTCATCATAATTACGTTCTGAAAAATCGATGTTATACTGTTGGACCAGTAGCTTCTCAACTTCCACTAAGGAGATTCGGCTCACTGAGAAATGTGGTTCTTTGTTTTCTGAGTCATTTAGTTCTTTTCTTATGGGTCCATTCACAACCCAACCAATGGTGGTCTTCACTGCATAAGGACCTCCATTTTGTCCATTAATGACACGCCATGGCTCCATTGCTTTTGCACAGTTGGCTCCTATAAGCAGGTCTACATTAGCCTCTATCTCTGGTAGCCTCACTTCATGTAGATAAGGCCACTTCTGGATGTCTGACTGCTTGGGTATGTTTCCACTACTCACAGGTATACTAGTGTGAGTGAACACCTTGGGTAAGTCAACGAACTTGGAATCTTCCAACCCACACACTTCCAGGTCTGATATAACAAAACTGTTCATGAGTTTCTGTTCTCCTGGTTTTTCTTGACTCATGGTACTTAGAAGTATCCGTGTAGGCTTTCCTTTAACATTCAGTTTCCTTTGTAGATCTTCCGTGCAGAATGTTGCCGTGCTTCCCGGGTCCAAAAAGGCATATGTCTCTATATATTTATCACTCATTTTAGATTTGATCCTGACTGGTACTATAGAGAGCACACACTCCTCTTCTCCGGCCCCTGTAAGCCCACAAGTCTCTTGACTGACAGGAACTTGAGCACAAGGTGCCTCATTACCATCAGTAATATCCTTCCTTTCTGCTTCCACAGAACTTTCTTTTTTCCCCATGTGCAGAATGTCTGGGTGCTTTAGTGAACACTCTTTACATTCCATTCTGCGCTTGCAGAACTTGCTGAGATGCCCATAAACCAAACATCCAAAACAGAGTCCCTTTGACTTCAAGAAATCCACACGTTCTTTTTGTGGTTGATTCTTAATCTTGCCACAAGAAGCAAGAGTGTGAGGCTGCTGACAATACAAACATGGCTTCTCAAAGGCACTCGCTGTCTTGATTGAATTTTCAGTTTTAACGTTTGTTTTTTGCAGTCTTTTGTTCTCGGCGGAAATGTTGGTGGCAAAACTGCTTCCTCGAAACTCCTTCTTTGCTGGATATTTTTCCTTTTGGTCAGTCTTTCCACTTGTCGCTGCACGGTTGTCTGGGATATTACCAAAGAGTGGATCCATAGCTATTTTAGCCTGGCGGTCTATAAAGTTCACCAAATCTGCAAATCTTGCTCTTTTGCCCCTCTTTTCTTGGAGTTCAAATGCTTCTACGCGCCAACGTTCTCTGGTTTTGTAGGGCAGCTTGGATATCACTGTGCGTAGATTGGTTGGATTATCCATCTCTTCCAAAAATTCAACATCCTCCATGGTGTTGCGACAGTCAGTCAGGAACATAGCATAGGCATTTAATGCCTTTGCATCGTCATTTTTCACTTGCGGCCATTTGAGTGCTTTCTCAATGAATGCGCTTGCGATCCTTAGCTCATCTCCATAGTGCTTATGTAGCAACCGTCTGGCCTCACGGTAACCTTTGCTAGGAGTCATGTGTACACAACTGCGAATTAGCTCCTGTGATTCGCCAGCAGTGAACTGTTCCAAAAAATACAGCTTATCTTGATCGTTATCAGTCTTTTGCTCTATTGCATGTTCGAAGGCTCTTATGAAGGCCTTATACTGTAGTGCATCACCTTTAAAAACAGGAATGTCCTTTGATGGCAACTGAGCCAACTGCTGCTGTTTCACAAGTAACTCAGTGATTACATTCTGTTTCTGCATGACTGACAATAGATCATCACTTCTGTCAACGTGAGCATTAAGCCCATGAGTGGAGACTGAATGAGACAGTAGTGGTACCTGTGAGTTTTGCACTTGTGAATTAGTGTGACTACTCACATCAGCTTGTTGTGGGAGCATTATGCCAACTCTTTCCTTTTTAACTCCTCGACCTTGCGATCTTTGTATTGACACATAACTGCTCAGACCATCTTCAGATCTTTCATATTCTTTGAGCACCTTTAATTTTGCTTGACTTTCCGCCAATGCAGTCTCCAACTCTAACTCTTCCTTTTCCGCTTTGACTCTTGCTGTTTCCAGCTCAAGATGTTGCCTAATCCTGGCCAACTCCAACTCAAGTTCTTGCCTTTTCTTCAATGCTGCGGCTCGTTCCAGCAAGGCTGCGTGTTCTGCCTCCTGTTTAGCACGAGTGGAGGAAACTCTAGATGTTGTAGATGCTCGGCTGACTTGAGACCCACGCGAGCTGTGAAGTACATCCTTTCTAGCTCCAACCTGTGATCCGCTGTCATCTGGGTTAACAGCTTCTTCCAAGTCATCTGTAACGTGCTCCTGCTGATCAGCTTCATTTGGAATCATATGCTTATGATCCTCTGCGATCCACTTCTTTGTTGTTTGCATAAACTCTCTTATGGATGTCATTTTGGGCTCAAACCAATTGTCCTGGTCAAATATTTTTTCTTCTTCAGACAAAAGGCTCTTAACCTGGTTATTGTGACCGTGAAACTCATTCAGAGCCAATGCAAAGTCACTTTCCATTACTTCATTCACATTTTGAAGGTTCTGAGCATCACTCATCATTATCTTTATCTCCTTTATTTTGCCTGTGATTGTTCCTAATGTTCGTCTTCTTAAGGCAATCCATCTGTGTAATTTTTCTTCCAAAGCTTTCTCTGTTAACTTGCATGTTCTTCCCACCTCTCTTTCCTCCGCCATCTTATAAGTTGCAGGGGTTTATTGGCTCAAGTTGCATGCACTATTTGTCTTCTACTTAGAATCTTTAGTAGACATAGTGTAAACCATCTTCATAACATGCCAAAAACTCCGCATAGACCGCATCAAATCTTGTTTTACAACATGCAGTCCCACAGACAAAGAAAGAAAAAAGAGATCGGGTTTGACGATAGCACGCAGTTAAGTTTCACTTTCGTTTTCCACCAGACTTAACAAGCCTCCGAAAAACGTCTTTTTCTTCTTACTGCACGAAGTAATAAGAGAGTTTGTTACCTTCTTCTACAGAATAATCCAAAGAATTATCCGGTTTGGTGCCAGCATCCTTAAGCAGTGCCTCTTACTTTCCGTTAGGCTGCTCCCTTCCGTCCGAGCGCCGTGCAGCCGATCCTCCACATGTCGGTGAAGCTAGTTTTTTGACTTATGTAGCGGCGGCACTCCGTCCCTATTTCACTCTTCTGTACCGCCGTTAGGAGTCAGTCCGGCAACATGCATTGAAACGCGAGCAAGTCCAAGTATCCTTCTTGCAAACAATATGTTTATTGACACTTTTAGTTTACATGGCAAGACTCGGTCAAAAAACTGTGTCGCTTCCAGCTTATCCAACTCCTCAACTACGTAACTACAGTGCGCCGGAAGCTCAAAATACTAAAAAGCGCTTTAGAATGTTGCACTTCTCTATTCTATACATTTAACAAACAGTATTTTAAAATCAACTAGAATTATATTCTTAACATCAAACATATATATTTCTCCTCTAATCATTTTACCAGTACCAATAAAATTAACCTTTAATTGGCTCTTACAGCGGTGGTTTTGTTTGTTAACTTCACCATTCACATAAAAGTTTGCCTCATCACTGAACTAAATCTTCTGCGTGAACTGAGGGTCCTGTTCCAATTTTTGTTTTGTCCATTCTGCAAATTCTGTGCGCTGATCTGGGTCATCCTCGTTGAGATGCTGCAGTAGCTGGAGTTTGTAAGGGAGCCATTTGTGAGTAGCAAATATCCACCGAAGGGATGTTCGATTAATGCCACTCTCCAGCGAGTGCTACGCTGTGGGCTCTTGCTGAATGAAGCTAGGACAGCCACTGATGTTTCTTCATTAGTGACAGTTTTCTTGCATCCACATTTTGGCAAATCCAACACTGAACCAGTTTCACGAAATGTAGCAAGCAGTTTGCTAACTGTAGCATGGGAGATGGGTGGTCTCGTAGGGTGTCTTGCATTGAAATCTGCAATGACCCGGTTACTGCGTTCCCCAGATATCAACACAATTTCAATCCGCTGTGAACAAAGAGAAACTTGTAACTAACTCATGAAAGAATAAAGTTACGTTGAAACCTATTGAAAGAACAAAAGTTGTATCCAAGATGGCTGACTTCTAAATGGTGATAACAAACAGGACTTTGATATCACCAACCATTCCCATTATTATTATGTTGTATCCATATAAATGGCCCACCCTGTAGAATACAAGAAATGAACTGTTAGCTTGTTGCTGTTTTTGAGTGATCATCTCTTTAAGTAAAAATCCTTCTTCAATAACCTTTATATTAATACTGACTAAACCAAAGTAATCTTATAAAAACACACATTCCTAAGAGGTATTTTTATTAGCTACACCTTTCTAGTAACATGTTGGACCTCGTTTTCTTGATGGCATAAATTTATAAGCTGCTGAAAACATTAATCAAAGACCTTGGTCCATGTTGACATGATAGCATCAATGCACATCCGTGATGTCAATCTCATGTTCCAGCACATCCCAAAGGCACTTTATTGGATTGAGATCTGGTGACTGTGGAAGCCATCTGAGTATAGAGGACTCACTGTCATGCTTGAGTCTGAGTGACGTGAAACCAACTTGAGATTATTGAACTTTGTGACATATGTATTATCCTCCCAGAAGAAACCATCAGAACATAGGTACACTGTGGTCATGAAGAGCCGGCGTAACAATGCTCAGGTAGGCTGTGGTGTTTTTCAATTGGTACTAATGTGTACCAAAAAAAATATATCCCACCATCCTCCAAAGCAAGGCAGGATGGATCCATGCTTTATACCAGTCAAATGGCACAGCAGAAACTGAGACTGACAATATATTTCCAATCTTCTATTTTCCAGTTTTAGTGAGCCAGTGTGAATTTTAAGCAGCACAGCTGGTGTGCTCTTCTGCAGCTCTGCAGTCCATCAGCTTTAAGGTTTAATGTGTTGTGTGTTCAGAGAAGCTCTTCTGGATACTTTGATTTTAAAGAGCGGTTATTTGAGTTACGTTCCTCTCAGCTCAAAGCAGCCTGGCCATTCTCCTCTGATCTCTGGCATCAACAAATCATTTTTACTCAGAGAACTACCACTCACTCAAAAGATCCCTATGAGAGAAAGACCTAGACAAACTGTTCACCCTGCCTGGGATAGGGTTAATGGAGCCCCGCACTGGTGCCAGGCCTGGGGAGGATGCCCAAGGGCATAGTCCGTGGGGCCTATGGGGCCTGGCTTGGCACTAGCCAAAAAAAGAACATGAGCCCACCCTCCCCTCCTGTAAGCCCACCAACCACAGGAGGCACTGTAGGGGTTGGGTTCAATATGTGCCAGGTGGGAGCCAAGGGCGGAGAACTTTGCGGACCTATTCCCGGACATGGAATATCACCTCTCTGGTGGGGAAGGAGCCTGAGTCTCAGTCTATAATTGCTCATGGTGAGAGGTGGCGGGCTGAGGTTTGTATCTTAGTATATTCTCGGCTTGCTGACATTGGAATTTTCTTCAAATTCACTTCACTCACCCTTCATCCCAGCCCACCTTCTTTGCTTAATATTCAGCAGGTTGTCTTCATAATGATGCCCAAATACACAGATCCATACTCTAGACTGCCTGACCAGAAGGTTGCATTAACTAGTACCTAACAAAGTGGCTGGTGATGTTGAGTGTACAACTAAATTTTGAGGAATTTTCTTCCGCAGAATTATAAGACCTAGCTCGGCTCCTTTGTGAATCTGCCTGCTGATGGCAAGCAATAATTATTAACACACACACACACACACACACACAAAGGCCAATTCTCAGCATCGAATCAATTTGAAGTAAAATATAAAAAAGGAATGGAGTAAATGAAATCTTTGTCTACCTAATTCATTACAGTCTTGGGGATGGATGAGTAAAACAAATTCTGCAGTCTTACGCTGTCATTTTCACTGACTATTGGACCAAAGGAGCGCAAGTAACAGGGAAACAACACTTAGAATTTATTTAAAGATAATAAAGCGTGCGTGTGTGTGTGTGTGTGTCCATCTGAAGGCACAGGGTGAACACGAACCCTATTTCATAGGGAGAAGAATATTTACTCTCAGGTATTTCATCCACTGGACCATCCACGGTATAAACATTTCATCAACCCTCTTTGGCTATATTACAGAGTGTCCTTTTTTCTTCCACTTTATTTTTATTCCTGTGGCTACAAATGCAACATGAACCCTGCTACAAATGCAAAGCCTAACAATGGGACTTTGAAGATCTTAATAGCTTCACTGCCGACGCACTCTTATGAACACACACAGACAAAAAAAACCCAAAACTGTCATCAAGCAACAAAGCAACAATGCATACAAATTATTCATCACCTGGCATGAGTTCAAGCCATCATTTTGTCTGCTTCTTTTGCTCACTGCTGTTCATGTTGTTTCACCCAGGACAGCCTGGAGCAACTCCAATTAACAGCAGTGCTCACTAAACAAAAATCGCAAACTCCTCTGTTCTGTAAATTTTGAGGGACCTTAAAACGAGGCCGCTCTAAAACGTGTCCTTTCGGGGGGGGGGGATATGCGGCCTTAAGCAACATGGCACAGAGGACACACACACGCATAGTGTATATAAGCACATATTCGTACCGCACATGCATGCACACACGCTGCCTCTGAGAGATGTTTGATCAGTATCTTTCTGACGACTTTTTATCTTTATTACCACCGTCATCATTCTAACCTCCGCACCGTAATGAACATCTTGCCCTGGAGAGAAAGCACACACACACAGACACACAAATTTGCACATGTGAAAACAAAGAGAAACACACACACACACACAGTTTCTAATGGATGGTTGAGTGTGGGAGGATGAGAAGAAGAATGCTGGTAGGGAAGAGATAGAGGGTCGGATGTGGAGACAGGGGAAAGGCTGAGTGAAGATTAAGTATGAGACGGAAGTAAGGGGGCGGAAAACAGAAGGCAGAACGGCTGAAGGGCGGAGGCAGGTGCATGGTGTGTTGAGAAAAAGATGAAAGGGGGATTAAAGGAGGGAAAAAAGTTAAAGTGGGAGGGCAGGTAAACAACGCGATGGAGGGAAGGTGCGGCGAATACGGGACGAGAGCTGCGGTTATTTCTTCTGAATCGAGAAAGGTAACAAGCGAAGGAGGGACGAGGAAATGAGAAAGGCAGGAGGCAGAGCTTGAGTGGGACCGGTGATATGCGCGATGAATAATGGAAGGACAGAAGGTGCATATTAAGATGCTAAGAAATGGGGTGACAGCAGGGAGGAGAAAAGACGAGTTGAATCAGAATGAATGAAACCGAGCGAGGGCATCTGCCGTCCCGCTTGTTCCTTAAAAGTGCAGACAGAACGATGTAAAATTAAAAGAATACAAAGGGACTGTTAACACAAAGGGAATTGTTAGAAAAGATTCAAAATTTGATTCACTAAAGAAAACCAGGGCGTGCTTCACATGACTGAGAAACTTAATTAGGGAAAGACTATTATCAAATGGCGTCTCTGCTTTTTGTTTTTTACTCCCATGGCCACATCATTACTTCAGGCACATGAAACTGAATCGCTGGGATTGATGTGATGTTTTTCTGGGAAATTTACTAAGAGATGAAAACCCTGTGCACAGCAGTAACAGCGCACACAAGGATGTCTAGATTGTCTTCGTGTTGCACTGCACCTTGCTCTGGCTCGCTCATTCCAAGATCTGCAATCTGGCACTCTGAGTGATTCTCGCAGCTCTTGCAGTCCAAAAGTATTCACTTACACATCCAAATCACCGAATTCAGGTGTTCCAATAACTTCCATGACCAGAGGTGTATAAAATCAAGTACCTAGGCATGCAGACTGCTTCTATAAAAATGTGTGAACCAATGGCTCGCTCTCAGGAGCTCAGTAAATTCCAGCAGGGTGTGATAGGATGCCACCTGTACAAGTTCAGTCATGAAATTTTCTCGCTCCTAAATATTCCACAGTCAGCTGTAAGCGGTATTATAACAAAGTGGAAGTGATTGGGAATGACAGCACCGTACAACAAAGTGGTAGGCCACGTAAAATCACAAAGCGAGATCAGCGAATGCTGAGCTGTATAATGCGCAGAGGACACCAACTTTCTACAGACTTCATTGCTACAGACCTCCAAACTTCACATGGCCTTCAGATTAACCCAAGAACAGTGTGTAGAGAGCTTCATGGAATGAGTTTCCATGGCTGAGTAGCTGCATCCAAACCTCACATCACCAAGTTCAAAGCAAAGTGCCTGATGCAGTGGTGTAAAGCAGCGGTCCCCAACCTTTTTTGCACCACGGACCGGTTTATGTCCGACAATATTTTCACGGACTGGCCTTTAAGGTCTCGTGGATAAATACAACAAAATAAAACCAGTACCGATACCAAAAGAAAGAAGATTTATTCGTAACACACAGGAAAAGACCCAGTGAAACCGAGTTAACGATGAAAACAATAAAAAACAAACAAACATAAAAACCATAAATTTCACACCCGAGCCTTAACTCTCGAGGCCCGGTACCAAACTGGACACTAGAGCATTGGAGCCGTGTTCTCTGGATTGACAAATCACCCTTCTCTGTCTGGCAATCCGATGAACAAGTCTGGGTTCGGCAGTACTTGTCTGACTGCATTATCCCAACTATAAAGTTGGGAACTAAAGGATCTCTTAATGCTTCAGTGTACCAAGACATTTTGGACAATTACATGGCCCTTGTAGCAATTTACAAGTAACAGGAGCTGTTTAAGAAACATTTTAAATCCATGATGTGTTTAGCAATAGTTTCCCAGTTTGTATGAAGGTCCTTTATTCCTTTATCCCTTAGTTTGAGATAGCATGTTTTTGACCTTCATGTGAACAGTCAATTGACTAGTTAGGTAAGCAGTGGTTTGTTTGTTTTTTATTATCTTGTCTGCATTAGTATAATACTCGAGGACATAATAAAAACACTTTGCGAAACACCCAGACTAACTCATTATGGACTTTTTGATTGCTTCTGTGAAGAGACAAAATGACATTTTCACTTCTTTTTATAGTAAACATGAGGAGCCGCTACAAACTGGATTTTTCTTTTTGTTCCATTTCTCTCCGATGTTGTTATTGCTTTTTTCACAATTTTTGTTTTCTGAAAATAGCTTCATAACTTTATGTACCTTTTTCATCAAGTGTTTTGTTAGCATAGTCTCGTGCTTTTTCCACTTTTGCATGTCCTTGGCCTCGACTCACATGTTGATTCTTTTCATTTTGTTTCATTCTGACTAACGGCCTCTTTTAGCCGGTAAGCGTGTAAGATGTTATTCGTTCAGTTTATTCTAACAGTTGCTGAAGCAGTTTTGAAAGATGACCGCTTATTTATTTATTTTCTGATAGTGAAATGAAAAGATAAAATAACTAGAAAAATTTGCATTTCCTGCGAAAATGCAGTGTGGATGCTTAAAGCTGAAGCTGTATGCAAAAAGTAGCTGAAAAAGCTGAAAAGTTGCAGAAATTGTAAAAACTTTGCAGAAGCAAAAGAAGTTTGCTAAAATGGAATAACTTAGCAGAACTGCAATATCTTAGAGGAAACATAATACAAACATAATACAAAGCAGAACACAAAAGTTCTATGAATACCACAACAACAAAATTCTTGTTCAAGAATCATTCCATCTTCTACAGTATTGGACAGAATTTATTTAAACACAGTGATCATTCAGTGAGTCTTTATCCACGTTGTGCTCAAGGTCAAAGTCAAGGTCACATTTGTTGTTTCACATGTGGACTGGTTTGCAGCGTGAGCCAGACGAGCTGCTGCATCACTGATGTTTCTGCTCATTCTCGTCCGCGTGATTTAATGGACTCCTAACCTGGATGTAGTTGTTGCCTGTCTCTGCCACATCTATACGTTTGATTTGTTTTTTGGTGATAAAGATACGTGTATCCAAAATGTTCTCATCCCAAAACGTCGCTATGTTACGCGCTCCGAGGCATGAGAGCGGGTTGGAATGAATCTATAAATCTAAGGTTATAGTTAAGGTTAGAGTTCCAGAGCGTTTCATAAGGACGTGGAGGGGTACCTTTCGCGTCACTATGTGTGACACATCGTCGGTATGAGAATGCTGTCGTATATCAGTCACATCACGATTTTTAAAGTATTTTTCTATTCGAGTGTGACACTGCATCTCATCTCACTAGATCGTGATGACCTTAAGGCTATTAGGAACTGTATAAATATGTACCGTATTTCCAGGACTACAAAGCGCACCTGACTAAAAGCCGCAGGGTTCAAAGCTTGTGCAAAAAGTAGCGGCTTATAGCCCGACAATTACGGTAATCCTGTTATGACAGTCAAAGAGAGATGTATTTTTTTAAATATCAAACATTTATTGTGTACCAGTTGATATTTAGATAATAAAATATTCCATATCTTTGTCAGCAGCTCTGCAAAGCAATAGTATGCAAGGCTTCAAGTACTGCCCTTCTAGAAATGCTGCTGACATTAGTGCACTTTGGAGCAGCTGCCCTGATGCACCATTCAAAGCAATGCTGCCTGTAGATAATGACTCTTTTATAATGTAACGTCTTTGAAATTCACCAGAAGATTCAGAAGTTCAACACGCAGGAAATTGTTTTGTGAACCATTTGAAAAATGTCAGTGTGTGAGGAGAGTGGGCCAATTTGCTGAAGCATGTATTGAACTTTATTGTTATTGCGATCTATTGCGACGTATTTTTCTCTTAACTGAAAGTGTAGCGTTGCTACTGGAGCGACAGGTTAGCTTTAACTTGTGAGAAGAAGAGAAAATACAAAACCAAAAAGATGAATAACAATAATGAAGAAGCTAGATGGATAGAGATGTACCAAAAACTGGTTCACAAATAAATATTTCTCTCTTAAATATAAGCTTCCACATCTCTTGAACATAATTCAAAATGAGCACGTTTCAATGATGCTATATTATTTGAAAACTGGCTGTGTTGTGAAACAGGTTTAACGGGGCAGCAAACTATGTTGCAGTTTTCTGTATCTTAGACGTTGCTCTGCTTTTCTTCATGCAACCTGTTGTCACACGTTACTAAAACCGCTTTAATGTTTATCAAGTTTAAAGCTCGAGAACTTTAATGTGGACGTTCAGTTAGAAATAAACAGCAATATGAAATAAATACCTTAAACTAAACAGCGTATTTTTATCACCCTGCACACTAAATCTCAGGTTTAATCTCTTCTCTTAGTTTGCACACCTGGACGACAGCACCCACCAACCATCGAGCCCCAGCTGTGTTTTCCCCTCGTAGGCCAGGCGTGTGTCATTGCAGTGCTCGATTTCATTCACTAATAAATTCTGCAAGATTCAGTGATCAGAACACGCCTGTTTGCTTTGTTGAAAGCTGAACATGGGGAAAGTGTGGGGGTGGGAAAGTTCTCCCACCTGTGGTCTGTCTGTGTTAGGCCACGACCGGGGTGGAGTGAAACCCACTGATGAAGGCTGAGCCACAGGACTGTTTGGGAGGCGCAGGGTGCTATTCATCTTCCAGCTACCGCAGAGCAGTTTCACTGGGATCTTAAGAAAATGGCAGGCGAGGCAGAGACCCTTTGAATTCACCTCCTCAGCAAAGGGAGGGCTACTTGAATGGCTCAGGAGGAGATGAATGTGAAATGAGGCAATGGCAGTGGAAGTCAGCAGAGGCACTTCCATATGCATGACTCGGTGCCTTTCAGCACTTTCCTTTTCACTCTTCCTTTTCTTGTCTGTGTTTAAGGTTGTGATGAAACTACCTCAGCTCATCTACCTTCTCCTGTGCTTCCTCCACAATAAACCGTGTGTCAAATTGGCTGGGGCTTTAGTTCACACCTCAGCCTATACGACTATGTCACAAAGACCTCCTCCGTATTTAGTAAAAAGAAAAGGAATATTTGATATTTGCATGCACACAAACCAGAGAATTCCAGAATTAAATGCACATTTAAATATTCCAGTTACAGATGTATGCGGGGGATACCGTCGTATCAACAAAACACCAACAAAGCAAAGCAACAAAAGTGATTTAACAGTTTTGTAAAAGCTAAAGGACATATTGAACATATTTAAAGCCTCTATAAGTCTACAGGAGAGAGTGAACACTCTCCATCCAAAAGATATTCCCTGATTTGATGTTTTAACGACTGGAATGATGCAAGAGTCCAATCTAACACATCAATCCCACTAGTTTCAAACAAGCTGAGTTCTGGTTACTCAGTATCACGCTCATCTGTGTTGAATAATGGCATCCAATAAAGTCCTTTCCACGCTCAAAAGGATGGCGCTACATTTCAAACCCTTACATGGATTAGAAAATTCCTTTAATATCCCTTTAATTTAGGATAAACAAACCTCTGTATATTTGTGGTGAATAGTTTGATGACGAACACTCGAGTAACAAATAAATGCAACCTTTATTCAGACATTTAGTTGATCTCCATACAAATCGAGACCACTCCAAGGGAACAAATGCCGTTGTTTCTGTGTGCTAATCATCTCAGCTCTGCGTCATGTTCGACTTGTTCTGACACAATCTCAAACTTGATAGAGTCACGAGCGCAGAGGCAATCATCACAAAGTTATTATCAGTACCCTTACTGACTGGCATCAGGAGCCATCTCTGCTAATTCGCCCTGAGCAGTAAATGAAATTACGTATCTCATCTTGCACACATGTTAATTTTCAATACTGGGCTGAAAGAGGACAAAGAAGCATCTGCTTTTTGAGCAGAAGTTAGAGTTAATCTGTGTGAGGGATGTAATGACTCTGACAAGTCTGTTGTTGCTGAATGAAGCATCCAAGTACTTAATAAGTATATATTATGCAGTCTCCTGTTCAGTTTTAACCACCACCTTCATTTCTTTTTTTACTGTTATTGTTTGGAATTCCCAGTTCCCTGGAGGGAGGAGTGACTGATGATGGCGGTGTGTACAGTATATCTCGTATGTGCAATTTGCTGGAAGCCGGTTGGGTCTCAAAAGTATTACAGTATTTCAAAGATTCCCACATGTCAAGCAAAATGATAAACACATTTTCTCTGCAGTCTTTCTAAACACAGTCGTGAAGAGGAAGAGGAAGGCACCACAGGAGTGGATCCGCAAGCTTCCAGACATTAAGGACTTTGAGCACTGAGGATTATTTAATGCGATTGTAAGGAAATAGCTTTTAGAGGTGACCCAGCAGTAGTATTAGCACTGCCAAAATGAGTGGAAAGAAAATGCTACACATGCTACTGTTACTCAATCCTGCAAGATAGGAAAGGTTTGTTTTTGTTTTTTTGGTTCAATGCATCAAAACACAGAGCTGCTGTTATTTTTTCTCTCTGACCCAGTTCCATAGCATATACAACCTGCACTGCATCATATTCATTGTTTACAGTTTCTACAGTTTAGTAACCTTTTTGGTTTATGCTAACAGAGAAGTTAGTCAAAATATATGCAGATGGACAGTAATTCAGTTAAGTCATTTTTAAATATATTTTTTAAGGTTGACATATATATATTCTAGACGGATGGATGGATGGATGGATGGATGGATGGCGCAGAGCCACTAATCATGGCAGCACAGGAACTAAGTACAAGATCCATAGAGGCTGGGGTCTATCACACCAGGCAGACCCCAGGTGCAGGCTGTGTAAAGATGAGACAATCCAGCACATAACAGCAGGGTGCAAGATGCTAGCAGGCAGGGCATACATGGAACGCCATAACCAAGTGGCCGGCATAGTGTACAGGAACATCTGTGCTGAATGGCCTGGAAGTCCCGAGGTCAAAATGGGAGATGCCCCCAAGGGTGGTGGAGAATGACTGAGCTAAGATCCTGTGGGACTTCCAGATACAGATGGACAAAATGGTGAAATAGTGATGGTTAACCAACCAGACATAACGGTGGTGGACAAACAGAAGAAGACGGCCGTAGTGATCGACGTAGCGATACTGAATGACAGCAACATCGGGAAGAAGGAACACGAGAAACTGGAGAAGTACCAAGGACTCGGAGAAGAGCTCGATAAGATGCGGAGGGTGAAGGTAACAGTGATCCCAGTGACTCCCGAGCTGATCGAGTGGCTCCAGCAGATCCCAGGAACAACATCCGAGATCTCTGTCTAGGAGCAGATAAGATACTGCGCAGGACCCTCAAGCTCCCAGGCCTCTGGTAGAGGATCGAGCTTGAAGGAGGGACCACCCGCAGGGGCGAGCGGGAATATTTATATATAAATGACTTACTGTCTGTCTGCATATACACTCACTAATGTTTCTCTTTTATGTTAAATGTTTTGAGGAACATTTAATATCATTTAAGAAATTACAGTACAGCTGGATTTGCCTTTTCCTCCATTTCAATTTTACTAATCTTAAAAAAATACGTTTTTCAATATTTTCGTTAATTTCCTGTGAAGCTGTATCTCCTCATTGCGTCTGTCATTATACAGTTTTCTAGTCTCTGGTCATAAAAAAGTACAGTTTGCTGTGGGAGAGCAGAGTTAAGATATCTGCACATTGCATAAGCAGTAGCTTCTGCGTGGATCAAATAAAGTTGTGTAAATCAGCAGTTGTAGGCTGGCTTTGTTTGAAAGACATCCTTTTTTATGTGGCAGTATGTGTTTGATTATCGTTTCCCTCCTTCTGTTAAACAGGTTATTGCTGTGCTGTTGGTGTGATAATACATTCAAATGATCTAACTCTGCATAGACACCTCACAGCTTATGTTCTCATTAGAGCTCAGACACGCTGAGATGAAATCCTACACTGTGCACATGTATTAATGTGTGTATCTAAGTGTCTGCGTGAGTAACTGAAGTCGTGGAGATACAGTTTGCTCGTTGGCATCCGGAGGCAACTCATTTTACGTGTACGTCCCGAAGTTCTTAACTTGGCCAAATAGTTTGGCTCTAAGTACGTGTGAACCTCTCTGCGAGCCGCTCTATGGATAGGATGAAGTCACATGTGTGGAGATCATCATGCAAAAGCGCTGAATCTCATCTAATGATGAAGCTAGAGGTGGAAATGGTCCCTCTCAAGGAAAGCCTCCCATGGTACATTCTCACAGCAGAAGGAAGATATGAAGCTATTAGGCCCCTTACACCTAAAACACTTAGTTCAGCTGCATTTATGCCCATTAAAATATATGCTCTAGGCATTATGGTGATAGAGAGATAGAAGGACAAAGGAGGAGGAAGTCGGTGGAATAAGATAGCGAGAGAGTAGTGGGATGACCCTTGATAGGGAGGTTGTGTGATGCCATGCATTGCTGATAGGAAGAAGAAAGGCTGATAATGTGATGCTAGAGATAGAGGAGAAAGTCTTTGACTCACTTTCTCTCCAGCCCAGCATCAGTAATACAGGAAGTGAACAGATCTCTTTAGCCTCTTTAGAGATTTAGATAGAAATGAGATAATTACACATAGTACCTTTAAAGAATAAAAACTGCAGACCTCATGGGTACAGGCTCATCTGCCGACATGATTTAAAAAGACTGCATGCTTAGATTATATCACAACTAATCCTAAAAGGAAATATCATTATATGTTCAGTCGCAGGCTCCCCGAAGTGCAGTTTGGGATGCAGGCTGTAGACATATTAGTTTTACTAGTCAATTCATTGTATTCAAATGTGCCACATATGCAGTTAGTGGATAAAAAAAGGCCCACATTGTTTCCCAGCCATTAATTTGTCTAACTGCAGTAAACAAAAGAGAACATTGCTGAGAAAACCTTTCATAAGAGGAAAAAGAGAGACAGCAGTTGCCTACTCAGGTTTTTCTGGCAGGGTGTGGTTGGTGGGTGCAGAGGAGGAGTAGAGCAGTGGGTTCGGGGTCTGGTTTTAGGGGAAGGTTGACACCACGTGAACACCACAGCTTATGAACATCATCTAATCACACCTTCCCTGTTTCAGTAGTCATCGGGGCCAGAAAGAGGACAAGTCGGATCAGCTGACAGAATAACAACAGGAGCAGAAATGAAAGCAGACTGTCAATCACTGGGTGCAAGACAGTTGCTGAAAAGCAATCGTGACTGTGCAGGAGTGGAAAATAAAAGCACAAACAACACGAGCATAAAACAGAGTTGTGCTAGACCTTCAACAGTAGTCCTGAAGTCTGGCTGCATGTCGAAGCCCCAACCCAGGCAGCCGGCTCAGGCACTGGCTGAGATTCTGGTGATGCAACAGGAGAAGGAGGCAGTGCATCCGTAAACAACTGGAAGTGCTGCAGGACCAGGCTGAGTGGCAGACGGAGGTGTTGGAAAACCTCATCGCTTGGTCTGGTTCCTCCGAGGGACCACTGTTGCGCCGCCTGTAGATGATTCTTGACCCCCAGGGTTTGTTAGAGGTCTTTGAAGCCAGGGCAGAGCCTTTCCGGTGGCTGGAGGAGTGGGTCCTCTGTTTGTTGACATTGCTGTTGGGAGAGGCCTACAATGCCAGGGTGAAGACCTCCTTTGGGGTTGTCATTAGCAAGGGGGGCAAGGGGCGGATGTTGCAGTAGGACCGGCCCTTCACCTCTGCAGGGCGGCTGCAGCCAGGCGGTTGCAGATTCAGCTGCTAAACAACGGGGCCCTGGAACAGTTTGTGGAGGGCTCACCGGCTGGTGGACTCGGGCTACATTCAGACCCTGGTCCACCAAACCCTTGTTCATCCAGGTGCATATTTCTAGGCAGAGTGGTTGGAGGTTAGGTGCCTATATGGGGATTTTCACAAATACAGCGGAACCCCGACTTACGATATTAATTCGTTCCCGAGGGTCGAAGCATCCATCCTGCCTTTTGAGTGAACGATAGGCTATAGGCTAATTGCTAACTGCAACAACAATACGTTGTTCAAGTGGAACAGCGAAGCGCAAGTACGAAAGCCAAGGGGGTTGTCACATGATTCGGAAGGCATTGTGGGCATTGTAGGCACTCTGGGCTCAGCCAATCAGAGCCAGCAGATTTCGTTACGTGGGCATTTTGCCGTAACACGGGCAGAAATATTGCCGTTAAGTGCCTTCGTAACTTGAATTTTTCGTTAAATGGGGTATTCGTAAGTCGGGGTTCCACTGTATCCTCTAGTGCCAGTGGAAATTAAGCATCAGAGAAAACGCATAAACTGAAGGCCAGGGTTAGCCTGGGGTGGACACACCCCTTAATTTTGGGAATGAATTGGCCAGGGTTCAGTAGATTAATGAACCCAGTGTGTGGAGGCGTGTTCACGATTGGTAGGGACATCCAGAGTTGGTGCTGCATTCAGCGTTGATGCAGGGTTGTCTGAATATGACTGTGGAGGAGGGGATGGTGGGGCCTTTACTGGAGGTGCTGTCAGTCCCAGTAACCCACTCCACAGATTTTCCACTAGAACAGACTCTTGATGACACGCTACACTCAATCTTTGACTAAGTGATTGAAATAGATGGTCAAACTGCGTGCCCTGTAGCTGCACAGACATTCCCACATTTTGAATTGATTAGGGACAGTACAGAGGGAGTCGCGACACTCACAAGCACGAAAAACCCACCCAGTTGTTGGTGCGGATTAAGTATGATAAAACTGTGGAGCTGAGCCTGGTTAAAGAACGAGATGAGTTGGGGCCAGAGTAGTAGTTCTTGTGGTAAAGACAGATGTGTCGCCTACCGAAAGGTGAACGAGGGGTCACAGTTGGACGAATACCCGATGCTCCACATCGACGAGCACCTGTAAGACGGGAGGGGAAAATAAAAGCACAAAGAACAAAGCATAAAACTGAGTCCTCTACATTTTTATTAATAATTTATTAATTATGTTTTTTTTCATGGTCATCACACTAAGCCATCCAAATTAATTTGACGCTGGTACTTTTAGTGTTTTTACATGTAGCCGATTAAGTGGAAAGATTCCAGTGTAGTCTGTACATAATGTGTTTTGGCATCAGTGCAGCTACTCATCCAAGTCAAATACTTCTTGTCAGTAATAACAATTAAGTGCAAGAAAGACTTGTGTGAAACTGAGTTGACTTTCTCCGTACATGAAACTGAAAATAACCAAACAAGGATGTAACTTCTGTAAAGTGAACATAGATGGTCATGTTTCACCTCAGTTTATGTTTTAGCAGAGTACATTTCATCTAAAGACTTAAATGAAAAAAACAAACCTTTATAAATTGATGATTTCAGTAACTTGTCTTGCATGGTACTGTTGATCCTAACACTGTAATCTCTGATGGATCACTTTGGGATTTGTGGAAAGACTCAAGCTCCCCACAGCTGATGATTGTAATTATTCTCTTCCTTAAAAGCCACCAACGTGTGTTTGGCGTCCACCTTTGATAAAATACCGCCAAAGTCAACGAAATGCCCTGAAGCCTCACCTGCATTTGGATTTAGTGTTAATTAATGTTAGCATGCTATCACCTGCTAAAAACTGCCGTGCTAGCATTGTAATTATGTTTCTTAGCATATGTCTGTGAAGGTTCTCAGTCATCCAGGTCATCGTAGTCAAAGGAGCTTGCAAACAAAAGCGTCTGGACTTCTTTGAGTTGCTTGAAGACGTTTCACCTCTCATCCAAGAAGCTTCTTCAGTTCTAAGGTCAAATAGTGGAGAGTCCCAGATTTAAACCCAGTGGGAGTTTCCCCCTAAAGAGGGACCAAGGACCCCCTGATGATCCTCTAATCACCTGAGCCGAGGTGTGAAAACAGGTGTGGGTCCCAATCAGCCAGAGTTTCGGGTGTGTTCATTGTGAAACCTGGCCCCACCTTATCATGCGAATTCCTGAGGTCAGATGGCCCAGGATGTGAGTGGGCGTTAAGGCGTCTGGGAAGGGATCTCAAAACTGGATTATAGATGGCAGAGAGTTGGTGTCGTAAACCCCGCCTCTGTTCAAAGATGGTCGCTCACAGTGGACATAGATGGCTTCTTTCACTCCTCTTTCAAACCATCTGTCCTCTCTGTCCAAAATGTGAACATTGGCATCCTTGAACGAGTGACCTTTGACCTTTAGATGCAGATGGACTGCTGAGTCTTGTCCTGTGGAGGTGGCTCTTCTATGTTGTGCCATGCGCTTGTGAAGTGGCTGTTTGGTCTCTCCAATGTAGAGGTGAAGGTTCAAGGTTCAAGGTTCTTTATTTGTCACATGCATAGTTATACAAGTATAACACACAGTGAAATGTAGCCTGACACGCTCCTCGACATGTGCAAAAATGGGGGGGGGGGGGGGGTGTAGAGGAAGAACATTATATATATATATATATATATATATATAGTATATACACTGGGTGAATGTGCAGTAGTAGCAGCAAGCAGGTGAATTCTGTACATTAATATGAATAGACATCTGACTATTTTACAGGATAGACAATATAAACATATTTAAAATTAAAGGAATTGAAATGTACATTGTGCCTTGGTTTAGTGTCTGGAAGAGTCCTGTCTCAGTCAATTATAGATGATGTGAGAGGGCGGGTGTGTGTGTTTAGGGCACGGATGGCTTGGGGATAGAAGCTCTTCTTGAGTCTCTCTGTCCTTGCCCGGAAGATGCTGAACCTTCTACCAGATTGCAGAAGTTGGAACAGTTTGTTGCCAGGATGGGACGGGTCCTTCAGTATCTGCGCTGCTCTAGTCCGGCATCTCCTGGTGTAGGTGTCCTGAAGCGGGGGGAGAGCAATCCTGCAGCAGCGTTCTGCTGTACGGATCACTCTCTGGAGAGCTTTTTGGTCCTTCACACAGCTGTTCCCAAACCACGATGTCATGTTCTGTGTGAGGATGCTCTCCACAGCGCCTGTATAGAAAATCCTGAGGATCTTTGGAGAGACCCTGAACTTCCTCAGTTGTCGTAGGTGATACAGGCGCTGCCTAGCCTTTTTGGTCTGAGCATTCCTCGCTGCACTGTACAGCAAACACCACATTGTTAAGTTTGTTTTTAGGAGTTTTGTCTTTTGGGTGAACCAGTTTCTGTCTGAGTGTGTTGCTGGGTCTGAAGTACACTGGGATGTCATGCTACACTTGAATCACAAGAAGTACTGCAGCATAAGGAAAACTGCAAACATTAATATTTAATGTAGGCCAATACAAGATCCCTCAGTGAGGTAAAGGAGGTAAACTAAATAAGTACAGGATAAGTCTTATATGTTATCAGTGTTTGCCTTATGTCTTATATGGGTATTTTTGTGAGTGCTCACAAAGAATACAACATATATAGTCATAAAAAAAGAGGCCACAGTGGACTGCAAGCCATTACGTGAAATAAGTATTTGATCCCCAAATAAAGCAACACTTGGTATTCATGGAGAAGCCTTTGTCACGGGGCAGGATGTGTCTTGAAGTTGGTCACCAGGTTTGCACTCATCTAAGGAGGAAACGTGTCTCACTGCTCCTGACAGAAACTCTCTAAATCCTAAAGTGTTCTGGCTGAAAGAAGGAGGTTCTCATCCTCAATGTTATGGTTCATGGCTGAATCCATTGGCCCCTCAGTAGGTAAACAGCCCCAAAGTAATGTTTCCACCTCTGTGATTGATTGTGGGGATGATGGTATTTGTGTCCTAATCAGCATTTCTCTTCCTGGGGGAAACTGTGGTTTCCTCTGGGTTGTAGGCGATCAGATGCTTATTTTACTCAGTGAAATGGAAATCAGTGGATAATGTTTTGTTTTTGTTTATTGATCTAGCTATGTTTTTTTTTTTATTTCTAGTGGATGTTCTATCTGTGTCTGTTATGGTGTCAGTTATTTTATGGTCATTTTCAGCTACCAAGCATCATTGTTACGTATAGACGAATATAAAACACATTTTTACTGACAAATGGCTTTGTATTTAAAGAGCGGTGAGACAACAGCACATCATTTGAGCTTACCTGCAGTTCTATGAAGAACGCTCTAAATAAAAGTTAGTCGACAACTGGAAAACAAAATGTCTTTAACTCGTCTTTGTGTTCTTTCACACAGCTGGAGGTATCGACCACAGACTACAGTGGAAACCTTATCGAGGGACCACAAGTATTCAGGATTAATGTCATTGACCAAAATGACAACCGTCCCATCTTCAAAGAACCACGGTACACAGGAGAGGTGCTGGAAGGATCCCCTACAGGTAGGTGACTGTTGAGGGACTCTGGACAGAACTGAGGTCTAAATGGGTTTAACTACACAATAATGTTACACATAGTGTGGCTGTTACACTTGAGATGTTCTATGATCTGCAGCAAGAAAAGGTTGTGTTGATGACATTTATACTTCTGTCCTGAGCTGTGTGGTTTGTGGCAGAGTCAGTATCACATTGCTAACCTTAATCATAAAATCACATAAAGTCCAATATCATTAGTGAAAGCAGTGAACTTCTTCTGTGCTACTGTTTGTATGAATTCAAGTATTGGTGTTTTCATATTTATACACCGCAATACAGATATGAGTTTTGTTTTGTTTTTACAACATTTACATCGTTTGGCAGCACTTTTTGGGTAATGGTATCCTTGGAAACAGAGACAGACAAATAAAGGACATTGAAGTAAAAGAAATCTTGTTGGTTGCATAGGCTCTCTGTACTGTGTTATTATTGGTATTGAGAGTGTTAAACAGCAAATTCAAATATTGTGACTTTAGTCTCTACTTTATCAGAATTTTCATTATGTGTCTACATAAGCCAAACAAGAGTTTCTAGCAAATTAAGATAATTATTCAGGTCATTTGGTAAATTATTTTTGTTATATTTTTAAATGTGGTTGCTTGAAATGTGATCTTGTCACATCTGTTATAGACTTTGCAGCTGTTGCAGTAAATTCTCTTCCCATCTCTGCTGCGAACATCTCACGGTCAAGTGTTTCAAAATAAATCATTTTGAGGCATGGCTGGCAGAGCCTTTATGAAAACTCTTCACCTTTGACTTCTGGTGTAAATGTTGATATTCTCTTAGATGTATTTGTCACTTTGTCACCATCGCTTCCTTTCCCGTTCTCTGAGCTGCTGTCACTGCTATAACTGTTGTTTTTTTAATGTGACAGCTTCGCACTTCGAGCCCAGAATATAAATAAATGCAGCTCAGACGTACATGATTTCAAAAAGTCCTATTTTGCTCACCTTCTGCCACCTGCATAGAAATGCAGGATGTCTATGCATAAAGCTGAAACTTCAGATTGAAAAAATTGTTGCTTTTTCTTCACGGGTTATATAGAACATGATTCATAGGCAATAATTTGCGGAGGTGGTAACATTTTGCACAAAATGTCTTTTGGTGCGTTCTGCCAAGTTTTGTTTGGGCGTTAAATGGTTTATTGTAGTGAACACATTTCAATTTATGTCACATAAAAGTGGGTTACTTAAGCTGTTTCAAACTTTCACAAATGGATGCACTGCTTTCTGAAGACAAACAGGAGCGACTATTGTGTCTTTTACTTGTGTCAGTGCATACGAGCAAAGTGTCATAATGTGTTTTCATCTGTCATAGTTGCGCTGTCCATGGTGCTGATGATGCTCGTGTGTCCCTGTTGGGCAGGTATACACCTACAGACCCTCTGGGAGAAATGCAGTCAATGTAAAATATAAAGTTGTATGATTAGAAGAACAAATGGTAAAATAAATACACGATGCTTCTCACTGTGTTTGTTCTGACGTTGTGAACACAAAAAGCAAACTCCTAAACACCTTAATCACCAACAGAGCTTCCCGGATAAGATGGATGAGTCACCAGGCACAGGAGACACACACACACACACACACACACACACACTCACACACACACACACACTCACACACACACTCACACACACACACACACACTCACACACACACACACACTCACACACACACACACACACACTCACACTCACACACACACTCACACTCACACACACACACACACTCACACTCACACACACACACACACACACTCACACTCACACACACACTCACACTCACACACACACTCACACTCACACACACACACACACTCACACACACACTCACACACACACACACACACACACACACACTCACACACACACACACACTCACACACACTCACACTCACACACACACTCACACACACACACACTCACACTCACACACACACTCACACACACACACACTCACACTCACACACACACTCACACTCACACACACACTCACACTCACACACACACACACACACACACACACACACACACACACATGGCTTCCCACAGAGACGTTTTGAGCTGTTGACAACTTCATGCTGACTTGTGTTATGAATCGCTAATACAGACGCTGCTTATGCAATGGTATACATTTGGTAAGCAACAGCATGTCATTACTGGCTGTACAGAACGAGATAATAGGCCGACAAACTGCACAGTTAAATCCTGTTAGAATAATACAGTCAAAACAAAAGCGCACTTTGATGTCAGAAATCATGTCAAAAGTCTCACTGTTGAGCTCTGATGTCAAGAAAATACCAAATAATTGGATGCCTTTGTTTTTTTTGGTCTCTTATTTTGCTACATTTTCACGATGTGGTTTCTAAGGCTGAGAATGTCTCGAAGCTGCGTCTGTTGCTTGTGGCTTTTTTCAGTAATTACAGTGATGCATGTGTCTGTGTGAGGTGTTTACATGTCACTGTATGTTTCTCTGCCCACTCTGTACAAACCCAGGGTGCATCAAACACAATAATCATATTCCAGAGTGCTTTAATTCACAGCTATTCATCACCAATAACTCAAACAGGTAGCTAGAAAGAGGATTCGTGAGGTTCACGTGGTTGCCGGTATTGGTAGCGTAACAACACCAGTGGCTGTAGTGACTTCAGACCTGCTCATAACATATAGGCAGAGTTTGATTATTGTACGGACATATCTCATGTGTCCTGAGCACTTGTGAACCTTTGCAGGTAATATCCTGCTACGTATTTTAAAATTCACCAGAAATGTCCAGTACTTGAAAAAATACAGACTTTTGAAAATGGGCTCTTCTTGATACACCCTGTACTGGACTGTATATGTCTGAGCCAGTAGCAGCACCAGTAGCAGCACCAGTAGCCTATGGGAATTAAATAGGAAATATGACAGGCAGGAAAATCTTAATTGGTTTGCCCCACTGGGTGCAAGAGCTCATATAACCCTGGAACCATCACATCGTACTAGCTTTTAGAGATGAGTTGGTTAAGCAGACAGGTTTACTTTGACTTTTCTATTTCAGTGCCAGGAAATATCATTTAAAAACGCTTACTGGGTCAGCTCTGACATCATCTGTTAGTAACCATCATGCAGCTCCGCTTGATCAAATTTAAAATGCAATTAAATTATTGTGTATTCTTTAAAAAAAAGTGCCTGTCTGAATAAACCAAAGTAGATAAACTGATTTTATTTCCAGTGTGGTGTGATCTGACAGCTCCTTTGTGCTGTAGTTGCCATGGATGCCAGACTTAATTGAGCTCAGCGATAAGATGAAGGATGCGGTTCTGAAGACTCTACGTTTTTTTAACATATGCCTGCAAATCTGTCTACTGAACAGTCTACTTATTCAACATGTCAGCTCAGCCTTATTGATGTGTTTACGATGAATCAGTCATTCAGTTCATGCATTCAGCCGGTTGACCCTTTTATACGTCTGGTGGTCATTAACTGCAGATTGTGAGAGGATTGAAGCAAACACAAAAACATATTTGTTAATGATTATTGCACTGCTTTAAGTGCTGAAGGTGCACACGCTTCTCTCTGGCTTTTTCTTTCTTTCTTGTCATTTTAGTTGAAAAGTGGTGGAGCACCATAAAAGGGGGCAGCGGGCCACCAATAAAATGTCTTTTCTGTGGCTGTTTTTTTTTTTCTTATTGGACAAAGAAGAAAATGCCGTAAGAATAGTGAGCATTATATCCAACAGTGAAGTTACTGGACATAAACTCAAACAATAAAGAAAATAAAGATTTCTTAGTTTTTTACATATTAGAATGTACAATTACATGTTTTAGATCATAAAACAACTTTTCATATTAGACAAAGACAAATTAAATACAAAATATAATTTTAAGTGATTTCACTTATAAAAGGGAAAAAGCCAAAAAAGCCCTCGTGTTAAATTATGGATTGACTGTGATTAATCACAAGTTTTTCAACCCTTTAAAGCCGGTTGGAGCCGGTGTTCTGCACGCTCTGTTTTGCGTAACTAGTTTTAAATCCCGGTAGAACCGGACCCACGTAAGCTAGCGCAATAATTTTTTTGCATATGAAACCGGAGGAGTTGTACTTACATCTTATGCCATCAGCTTGTCCTCGGTCACGGTTTCCTTCCACATATAGCTTTGAAAAAACTGCATAAAAAGCACTTGCAGCAACAAAAACATAATATTCCAGAAACACGCTTTGCCGATCCGATCAGCTGTTTGTAACACTTCCTGTCCGCCATGACCTGCCCAAAACTGGAAGTGACGTCATTTTGCGGAAATGTAGTTTTTTACCATCAGGGCCTCATGAGCCTATACTGGTGTTTTTAAAAGTTATGTTTGACTTTATGACTTTCTGTGTCGTTTCTGGGATGCTGAGGACTCATATTGCACTGCTGGAAATAGTTTATTTTGATGCATATGCTGTTTTTTTTTTAATTTGCACTATAATATTTATTTTCGTTTTTCCTGCAGTATATAAAAATTGGTGTATTTCAAAAATAAAACTATGAAGACACTCAAAATAAATTTCCTGTGGTGGGAAACTATTTTGTGCAACTTTTTTGTATTTACAGTTTTGAGGGATAAGCCTCTTAAATTTCTCTAACTAGAAATATATGTTAAAAAACAAAAACGATTTTCAATTTTTTTGTAGTTTATTGCACTTTTTTGCAATTTATGTAATTACTATGCACTTAATGCAGACATATTATTAAAATCTGGGTTATAATGGTTGTATTGATGTATAGCAACTTGAAATGCTCCCAAAAATGGCTCCACAGCATGTAAACATATAATATAAGCTCTGGCGGACTTGGTTCTATGGTAGGTCTTAAAGGGTTAAGATGACTGTAATTGCACCACACCAAGGCTTTGTTACTGCTAAATAAGGAAATCACTCATACAGAACCTGTGTGACAAACTGAAGAAGGCTAATATATCTAAAAAAATAAAGACCCAATAGTTTTTGGAGAAACAAGGTGATTCCAGAGATTCCTAAAGTGGAGAACAGAGGAGACAAATGCAGACAAAACAAAGTTTTGGACCGTAACATTGAGGATGAGAACGTTAATGTTAAGTGAAAGCCAGCTGTTTATTATGGCTGAAGGAGAAATACAAAGCGATGCACAAACAATAACCTAAACTGGGAAAGCTCAAGGGGGGATGAGTCGGACTACAGAGATGAGGTCAACAGACTGACTGAGTGGTGTTCAGTTAACAACCTCCAACTGAACACCACGAAAACTAAAGAACTTATCTTGGACTTCAGGAAGGGCAGAGCAGACCCGGCCCCACTTTACATTCACGGGAGCTGTGTGGAGAGGGTACACTCCATGAGGTTTCTGGGCGTGCAGCTATCTGATGACCTCTCCTGGACTGCAAATACTACAGCGGTGGTTAAAAAGGCCCAGCAGCGTCTCCACTTTCTGAGAGTGCTCAGGAGGAACAACCTGGAGGAGAGGCTGCTGGTGACATTTTACAGAGCCACCATAGAGAGCATCCTAACGTACGGCATAACAACATGGTATGCAGGGTGCTCAGCTGCAGACAGGAAAGTACTGCAGAGGGTCATCAACACAGCCCAGAAGATCACTGGCTGCTCTCTGCCCAGCCTGGAGGTCACTGCAAACTCTCGGTACCTCAGCAGAGCTGGCAATATCATCAAGGACCACTCTCACCCCAGCAACCAACTGTTTGAACTATTACCGTCAGGCCGACGGTACAGGTCACATAAAACCAGGACAAACAGATTCAGGGATAGCTTCTTTCCCAGAGCTATCACCGTAGTAAATAAGCACAAAAACAACTGAACCTATTCCATACAGTCACTGTCATTATATTATGCTGCTATTCATACTGTCATTATATTAATGCTGCTATCCTGTATATATTGTACATACTATTGTTTGAGTACTTACGATTGTTTTTTTTGTACTTTTTATATTTTACATTTATATTTATTATTGAAACTTGCACCAAGGGAGTGGCACTCCAATTTCGTTGTACTCTGTACAATGACAATAAAGGCTATTCTATTCTATTCTATTCTATTCTATTCTATTCTATTCTATTCTAAATATAAACGTGGCCACACAGATACCTGGAACATGGAGACATGACGCAAAAGACAACAGACAACCTGACACTGAACAAAGGAAGACACAGCAGGGTAATAAGGGAAGTGGAAACACAGCTGACACAAATGAACATGACGCCACGGGGGAAGCAAAACTAAACACACTGAACATGCAAACACGAGACTGTCAAAATAAAACAGGAAACGTAATGAGATGAAGACTGTGAGAACACATGACATGGAAAACACAGACAGGAAACACATAACAGACTGAGGAGACGGAACGATGCACAAGCAGAGGAACATGGAAACAGCTAAGAGGAACGAGGCACAGACACAACAAAAGACGTACACAGGAAACAGAAAACGACACATAAACAAAGGAGCGCCAGGACATGAAGACTAAGAACTAGACTGAAAATCAGTGGCACAAGGTGCTTTTAGTTCTAATCATTGTTAGCACCGAGTACACCGAGTGTCCAACATCATCTGAAAGCTTTGGATTGGAAAAAGCTTTCAGCATAGCAATTGCCAATGCAGTAAACGCATACCTGGACAGAACAGCACACAGCAGATGCTCTGCCTGGAGCTCGGACATGAACGTTACCGGAGCAGTGTAGGATCATCTTGACGGAGAATCAAATAAAGGGCTTCCAATAAGGCTTTGGAACGTCCTTCAAGAAACCCGGAGAGGTATTCCTGAAGAATACTTAAATAAATTACAAGTAAGCTTGCCTAAGAGACTTTAGGCAGTGTTCAAGAAAAAAGGTGGCCATGCCAAATATTGACCTTCAAAACCTTCTTTTTTCCAGCGACAATATTTGCTATCTTTCCTACATTACAAACAAAGCCTCAGCCCTGCAGGCATGTGTGAGTGAATAATGAAAGCTATATTTGTGTCATGTTGCAGTGCATGAATGAGGTTATGTGAATACGAGTGCATGTGCTCCTACACGGTGTGTGTGCTGCAGAGTAGTGGCTGGGCAGCAGGGGAAGCTGTAGGGGAGAATGTCACAGCGCTCTGACATTTCTGTGCAAACCGATAACAAAGACAGCCAATGCCTGGGTCTGCTGGCAAGCCCTCTCCTAACTCTGTGTTTACTCCTCCACTCACCATCTTTTGTTTTTATTCCACATTATCTCTTTCATTTTCTCTACATTCTCTTGAGCTGTGTGCACAGTAACACGCTTAAACAGTTTTGCTGTCTCTTTGCTTTTCAAATCTGTTTAAATTAGCTTTCCTTCGTTCTTCTTTTTGAGGTTTTCTGATTTTGTTTTGGTTTTTGCATTTTGACTTACTCTTCATTTCATTCTTGTTAACCCAGATTCCCCCTATCTGAATCTCTGAATCTCTGAATCTCTGAGCTGGTGTAGTAAAAAAGAAAAAAATGTCACACCAAGTGGTTACCACTCCAACAGTCTTGCTCCCGGCCAGCTAGACCTGACACTCTGCAGTTTGTCTCCCTTGAATTTTCTGCCTGACAGAGCTGCACTGTCTAACGAATGCAAATCTGTCCCCCAAAACAACAATTACTTAGAAATGAAAGCCTTAGAAATTTCCAGAACAGCGAGGCACTGTTAATTGTAAAGAATGTCTCCCTCACAGGAGTAGTAGCACATTCATACATGACTGTGTTTGGTGGCAAATTAATATGCACATTTTACCCAAGTCAGTTCTAACAGCATCAAGGCTGCGAATGAGGGAGTTAATAGTTGCATGATAATGGTGTTATTTGTTGTTGGGATTTTCACACACACACTAAGTTTATGCTTCACTTCACAATCATGGACAATCATGTGGATGCTTGCCAGAACAGACCTCTGAGTTTGGTATGTAGGTTGTGTAATCCCTTACATTCAAACAAATTTGGCTCGCTTCATCACGGCGCTGGTCTGGGGTCAGCATTTATTCAGCTTTAACGTCACTCTGGGTTCTTGGCTAGCTTAGCGTTAGCATGCTGTCTGTGCAGGTTGCTTGCCAGGATCCAAAGTTGTGTTAACAGTATAATGCCGTCGTTTCTGTTCTGGAGCAGTCTTCAGTTTACCATCGCGCTCGCAGTCTTTTGTGCAATAGAAATAAAAGTTATGTCCATATCCACGCTGTAGACCGAAATCAGCTGATCGTAGAGAGAGGGCAAGAACCGATCGATCGGGAGGGAGACTAACGAGCACCGATTCTCTACAAGAACCGGTTCTCAATTCCCAACATTAACCATCTCTGTGACCCAGTGCTGCTAAATTTGATGTAAAATTTTATTTTTAATTTTGCATGATTTGTTGGTGTTATTGATCGTTTCTGCACTGTATACAGAGTAGATACTATATTTATTTAGGATGTGAGTAAATTACTTGAGTAACATAAATGATCAGACTGCGGGTAAAATGAGAGCCAAAATGTGAACCCAGTAGGATACAGTGTTTGTTACAACTGGGATCTTAAATTACGGTCCATCAGTGAGCCTTAAATGTCTCTTTTGAAATTACAGATTAAACACAGGTGTTTGTTTTGGTGATTTTCACCGGACGTCACAACATTACATAGTCAACGTAAACATCAAACCCAACGTTTAGGGTTAGGCTTTGGTTCTCTTTTAAATAATAATAATAATAATAATAATAATAATAACGATAATAATAAAAACAGATTTGCAAATCTCATAAAAGTTTAAACAGTGAAACTTTATAAAATATACTCATTTTGAATTTTGATGCAGCGACGTGTCAAAAAAGTTAGAACAGGGGCAAAAAAGGCTGAAAATGTCAGCAGTAGTGAAAAGAAACAGCTAAGTAAAAAAAAAAAACCTTTTGCAACTAATTAGGTTAGTTAGCAACAGGTCAGTAACACGATTGGGTACAAAAAACATCTTAGAGAGTTTCTCAGAGGTTCAGCTACAAAAAAGTGTGCAACAACTTCAGAATAATGTTCCTCGGTGTAAAATTCCACAGTGCATAATATCATCTGTGGAAATTAGTGGAGTTAGTCAGGTAATAATAATAATGATAATAATAATAATAATAATGATGATGATCATAGCATTTTAACAAACGGCTCAAACAAAGGGAAGAAGATTCAAGGCATGATCCGTCACAGCATGAAATTTGTACAAAATCTGTGCTAAATGGGCACATACACAGTAAAAGATGCATTTCATGAGCCGGAGAGAATATAAATGACTAATATTAATTGCATTCTGTCAGAAGAAATCTCTGCGTATAAACTAGTGTTAGCAGTAATAAACTGTGTTTCCAGTAGCATCCAGTAGCTTTAGGAGTCACTTGAGAATTACGGGCATCTGTTAGTGGATTCACGGGCAGAAAAACGTCAGATTTGAGTTTTAGGCGTGGAATTTAATGTTGCTGGAAATGTGATGTTCTTTTGGTAATTTGTGTTTATCTTTGGTTGCCAACATCATGCAGACAAGCTATATCTAACATCTAGGTGATACATCTTGTGTAATTGGACATGATGGGGTATAAATGGAGATATTACTCATAGCTGAATCTCTGTGTTCCAGACTAATTTGTGTTTATATCACAAGTAATTAAGGCCCGATCTCCTGCTGTGGAGGGAGTGGGGGCTGATTCTGGTCTGCTGTTCTGCTGTGCTCTCATCCCTTACACACAAAGAGACACAGATGCAGCAGAGCTTTAGCCAAAGGATGAGCAACTTAGGTTGAATCTCCTGTCACTTCACATGTAATTGCATGTGACTATGTAGTAAATCTACAAATCCATCAGATCTTTTTCACAGCAGACATTCTGACTTGAGATTAGATTAAAAAACATGCAGCACACAAGCAGGAATGATAACATAATTGATGTCGCTGTTGCATTTAGGTGTCCCATCTTCCACTGTCCCCTCTGGCTCGCTGCCATGGCTTACAGGGATACTTACAGAGCCATCGTTATTATAATATTAGTTACACATGTGCTTTTTCCATCTTGGACACGTTAAAATATTGCCTGTAAAAAGGGCTTTGGTATAAATTGTTTATATTATATTACCATATAATATGTGATTGGCCATATTTAGTTGTTATGGTAAATTAAATATATTTTATATCAAGAGAGTAAAACTGTCGTTTGGCCTAAGGTAGACACACTCATGGAAAAGTAAGTACATATAAAAATGTGCGACTTCTACACCTCATCCCTCTCTCCGGCACACTCGATCACTCCACAGACGCTTACTCAGTTCACCCAAGGGATCCTTTTATTATGAACCTATGATGCAGAGCATAGTCTAGGTGCACAGGATGTGGTGACTGTGTTTGTTGTCTCTCACGGCTGCAGTAGACGCCTGTCAGCACGGCACTGCTGGAAACGGAGATCAGAAAAATATATCATCAGTGGGTGACTGAAGGGATGACATTTATCACAGCAGGCGAAATCAGCACCTGTGTTTTAATGAATTCACAATAGTTTCAGACTGAAGGCGGAGACCAGTCTCTATACAGGAAAACGAAATAATATAGAGCATGTTTCCCGTGATCAGTACTTTAAGCTTTAAATGAAATAATATTATAATAATAATAATAACATCAGTATACTCACAGCAATAATGCTGACCATCTGAATCATCTGCATCTCATTTACTATGTTCATCATTTTGACCAGCGTTTTAAACAGAAACCACAGCTTTTGAATGAAACACCGTTTGCAAGTCTTTCATCAGACAGTACCAGATAGATGAGACATTAATCTGATGCGGGGCTTCAAAAACATTATAATAAATCTAATAGTCGTGGATATTCGGGTGGATGTGGCTCAGTAGGTCAAGCAGGTCAGCTACTAATTGTAGAGTTGGTGATAAATGACACAGAACAAAGTGCTGAATCACTGAATGTGGCTTTTAGTCGACTAAGAGTAACAATGTTATCATTTGCTGATGGCCCCGCCCCTCCCTGAGCCTGGTTCTGCTGGAGGTTTCTTCCTGTTAAAAGGGAGTTTTTCCTTCCCGCTGTTGCCAAAGTGCTGCTCATAGGGGGTCATATGATTGTTGGGTTTTTCTCTGTATGTATTATTGTAGGATCTACCTTACAATATAAAGCACCTTGAGGCGACTGTTGTGGTTTGGCGCTGTGTAAATAAAAATTGCATAAATAATATTAAAATAAAACTGAATAGTCCCTTCCAGAATGATTTACCTGTTCCACACAGACGTTACTGTGTAGGTGATGAAGGTCAGATAAGTGAGACAGTGTACGGGAGTTCCACTTAATCGTTGCTTTAATTGGCTTTCATAACACAAAGTCAACAGAAGCAAAACCAATGCAGTTTGTCTCCCCAGTCGACTTTGTTATTATTTGTATATTTAGCAGCAGGAGCCGACCCTGCACGTCCAACAAGGTCTCCTTTTCAACTCTGACAAATGTGAAGTGTAACAAACTGTGCCAGCTCGCTGTCTTAGCCGTGCGATCCTCTGCGTTTCTTCGGTAGCTCATTTGATGTCTCGTCTGTCTGCATCATTCCCCACCTCCCCTGTGGACTCCTCCTCTTTATCCTTCCTATCTACTTTTTATGTGAATAATAAAGACATTTGTTATCTAACAGTTTATTTTATAAGTCTACACTTAACCAGTTTTCTTAAACAGCCAATTAGTAAAAACAAAGAATTCCAATGGTGACTAATATGTGAGAGACCTCTAGGTGTGCCTTCAAACTAATCTTATTTATGATTTATTAAGTTTTAATTATATCTAAGGGTGAGCCACTGGGCAAGGCTAAGTAGCTAGATGAAGAGCCTACTTCTTCCTCATCCTGAGCTTCTTGGTGAGGCAGTGGCACTCTGATCTGACTCATCTGCTGCTACAGCAAAAGGAGATACAATTCTCTTTAGCTCAGACTTTCTTATATATACATCCTTGACTGAAGTCTTTCCTGCTGCGCTCGCTTTCAGAAACATCGTTCTTGTAATAACGTTGTGAAATAAATGAAACAAAAATGATCACAGGTTGACAAAATGAAATCCACTCATATTTATTCTGAAGCCTTACTGTGCAGTGTTTTAAAGTAATGAATACAAAAGGTCAAACCATAAACACATTCATAACCATTGTGAAACAAACTCAAAAACACTCAGTATCACGACCTGATCTGCTTTGCGTGGAATTCTTATCTGGACTCACATCGCTCATCTTTAACTGTACCCTGCACAGAGCACGGCCCGATGCCCGGCCATTAAATCCATCTCTGACCTCTGCTTCCATCCTATTGTTGATCTCGTCTGCTGGGTTTCCTCAAACTCTTTTCTTGCTGCGTCACGACTGTTTTGCACGATGTTGGGCAGTAACCGCGTGCTGCCAACATACCTTAGAAAAACTTCAGCAACATAAAATCAATATATTGCTAAGTTTGAGGAAACCTAGAGGAGCAGCTGAGTTAGAGCTTAGTTGGTGCCAGCAGGAGCCGGCGGGCGCAGAGAAAACAGGAAAGCGATTGATTCAGGAGAGAAAGTGATGCAGCTGAGAGATTACACCAAAACTGGCAGGTAATTTGTAGCACGATGGTGCTCATTTGTCCCATTATGGTCTCTGTCTCTACCTTTCTTATTCTCTTGCTACCTTTGTTAGCTGGAGCGTAATCTGTCCACCACCCTACCCGGTGACCCGCTGTCCCACAATACCTCATTATCAGCTTGTCACACAGAGAAAGCCTGGCAAATTAATGTCCAAGGTATCTACAGAGCCTGTTGCCCAATTAACTCTTGGGTATTGTTGTGTTAGGATAAATTAGTTTTTTCTTTTTTTTCTTCCACGCACATGAAGTAATAAAGTCCGACTGGTCAACTTTTAGCTTTATGTATTATGCTAGCTCTTTAATGACTTTACTCGGAGTTTAATCACAAAGAGTTTCAAACGAAGATGTAATATGCCAGAAACAAATTCAATTCAAGTTAAATATAGTGTCATAAATAATATTTTTCTACTTAATAATTAAAATGACTTGATTAGACTTTAGTGCAGACTTTTTGCTTTAATTTAACAAGTATAGCACTCGCTGTTTGAGAATTACAGCTGCTTTTATACATGACTGTTAGAATATTTAACCTCCTAGGACCTGGCGTCCACATATGTGGACGTCACATTTTGGGTTATTTAGACCAAAATACTAAATCTTGCTCTACAAGGGCCTGATGTCCACTTACGAGGACATTATGCTGCAACTGTTCTATCGAAATTTTAAACGAATGTCCTCATATGTGGCTCTCATTTTTCTTAGAAACAAAAATTAGGTAAAGAAAAAAATCTGGTAATTCTTTGTTTTTACATTCATCAGGTCCTAATCAGCCCAAATATCAAAGAGAAATTAAAAATGCTGCTGTGGAAGAGTTCAGGTCTTAGGAGGTTAATATAAAGATTCCTTTTAGCACTGATGAGCCATACCATGAAGATACTAGAAAGAGTTGAGAAGCTCGTTTGAGAAGTGAGGTGATGGTCGGTGTGCAGCAGTACGGCTTCATGCCGAGAATGAGCCTTCCAGATGGGATGTTTGCTTTGAGAGTGTTAATAGAGAAGTATTTAAAAGTGTGTCTTTGTGGATCTAGAGAAAGAATATGATAGGGTGGAAGTGTGGTGCTGCAGGATGAAATTAGGAGTGGCAGAGAAGCATATGAGGCTGATGCAGAACACGACAGCGAGACTATGGTGAGGTATGCAGTAGGACTCACAGACGGGTTCAGGTGGGTGTGGGATTACCTCAGGGATTGGCTATGAACTCCTTGTTTGCAGCAGTGATGGACGGGCTGACGAGTGAGGTCAGGTAAGAGTCTCTGTGGGCTATGATGTTTGTAGGCTACATCGTGATCTGTAGTGAGAATAGTGAACCGGTGGAAGAGACTTTGCAGAGGTGGAGGTATCCTCTGGGGAGCAGAGGAATGAAAGTCAGTGGAAACAAGACAGAATGGACGAGATGTAGACAGGTGTCACAATTAAGCTGCAAGGAGTAGAGATAGTGAAAGAAAGTGAGCATAAATAGCCGTGGTCGACCATCCAAAGCAACAAATACTGCACAAGAGAGGTGAATAAAAGAGGTCATGAAGCGTGGGTGGAAATGAGTGTCAGAAAGACGGCAGCAGAGGTGAAAGGAAAAATTTATAACTGATACTGATATATAATTGGAGACATGGCTATGAAGTGTATGGTATGATGTGTGGAGGTGCAGAGCTGAAGATGCTCTGGTTTTCATTGGATGTGAGAAGAATGGACAGGATTAGAAATGAGTCTATCAGTAAGACAGCTCAGGTCGATGGATGGGGGACTAAGAGAGGCTGAGATTGTAGATACATTGGACTAAGGATGCTGAATATGGATCAGCCTGTCAGGATGAAAAGAGGAAGACCACCAAGGAGATGGATGTGTGGCTGTGTTGAAAGAAGACATTCAGAGGACTGGTGTGACAGAGGATGCTGAGGATAGAGTGAGATGGACACAGATGATCCACAGTAAACCACTTTAATGACTAAAGGGGGTTACCCCGAAAGGTGCTCACAACAGTGACTGCTTGAATTTAGTACCCTCGAACATCAACAAATGCTTTGTTTCCTCCTGTTAGATGCTCTGCAAGGCCCGTATTACAGCTGCCTGCAGTTGGTGCTTTTATGTTAGTCTTCAGCAACTGAAAAGCAGACTGTGCTTGAATGGAGCACAATGAAAATGGTGTCTGAAATTCCTAAACAGCTAATGCAAAACTTTTGTTTTTATAAAACCTCTTGAATTAAAGCTGAATTAAAGCTCTGCACTTTCATTACATCTTGACAGTATAAGGAGGGAAAATTGCAAATATTATGCTGTAAAAATAAAATGTATGGACCTCACTGTGTAAGCGCGCCAGTGCAATAGCTTATGGTCTCTGGATAGAAATGCAAGGGCCACACTAGCGAGAAACTATTCAGTCATTTATATGCATCTGTTCTCTTTTCAACAGTAAGGCTTCATTGATTTTCCTGAGCCTTCTTAACTGAGCTATCTTCTTTTGAATTACCAAAGGCAGTGATATGCATTACACCACAGAGAGGAAAAAACTGTATTCTAAACGGCCTTTATTTTCAGTAGTGATGTGATCTGAATATATGTGAATAGGGCTTTATTTGAATACATTTCTGTAGTTTGGAGAAAATTATTTTGCTCCCTCGCCGGCTTTACGTTGTTCCCGGCATCATTCCAAAGCTAAATAGCATCAACTTTCTCCCACCCAGCATTCTTTCTCTCTTTTCCAACTCTTTAGTTTCTGTATTTACCTCATAATACACCCATGTTTATTCTTAATTTTCAAAAGAGTGACTTCCCTAAAAGCAGAGGGACTAAAAACAGAATACCCAAAACCTTATATGAAAGCGTTTAGAGGACTGGGAATTGAAGGTGTGACAATACCTAAACTCTTGGCCTCCCCAGTGGCCATTCCACTACTGCTAATCTATTAAAGCATTTCCTCACTCCTTTGCCCTGCACAAAGTCCCACATCGACTCAGGCTTGATTATCTGTCCTTCTTTTCGGTTCAGCGGGGACCTGCTCTTCTTACCAACACGCAATTTCACAACTCAGAGTTCGACTAAACTAACCAATCTCTCTCCATCACCCTCCCAGTTTCTCCACTTTAGATTATCTCTCTCCATTGCTTCACAAGCTCGATCACAGCCATTATAACGCTTCTATTTCTCAAAAGTGAACTCTTTTTTAAAAAACGTTTACAGAGACTACCTACTGTTATCATCTTTATCTGGATTGAAATAACCCAGTGACTTGATCTTGTGACCTTTGGGCACCGATTCACATCGTACTGTAACGTTTACCAATGAACATTACGCTACATTCTATCCTATAACATGTCACACAGTAGCTACAGTAGCAAGTTTGAAAAGAAAATGCTACATTTGTTTGTTACAGTTACAATGTTTCATCCAAAATTAATTCACCAGAACCAGAAAATTGATACTGCAAGTGTTCTAAACTGTTTAACTGAAGGATGTTAAAAATGGTCACACTCTCATCTTTACCACATACCATATTCTTGATAGTATAAGACCTTAGCAAATGGAAAATGAAAGAAAGATGTATTTATAGCCTGTTTACTCAGAGGGAAGATTACAAATCACAGATTTTCTTTCTGTGAATGAAGACATTTAAGAATAATTCATAGTTATCATTACCCTGATTGACCTACAGGAACCTGGAATTATTGTGTTTTAAGTAAATAGTCAGTAGTTTTGTGAACTTATTTTATTCTTTTTTCTTTTTTTTTTTTTGGCCTGTCCCATTTGGTTCTTTAGCCGTCAGAATTGTTGTCTGAAGGCCAACAAGGAGACCCAATGGATTTACTTTACCAAGTGGATCATCATGGCCTTGCCGTATTGGTGCATTTGATCGACCTTTGTTGTTATTATTTATTTTATGGTATTTTCGCATTAATCTAGCTAAGTGTAAACAGCAGTAAATACTAAATATTCAATGTTGTGGTGCAGCATGCAGGACCGAAATCACACAATGTGCTTTGAGGTAACAGCCAAGAAAGGTGTAGTTTATGTCTATGGACAGTGAACACCCGTGTGCACACCTGTGTGGATCAGCACGCTTGTATTCAAAAGGTTTCCACATGTAATGGTCTGGTAGAGGGTGTAGAGAGCCATAGCCCCGTCCCCCAGGGCATAAAGCAGGCATGGAGGAGATCCAGGCCCCAGACATCCAGAGGCCCCAGAGTGCGAGAGCCCAAGGAGGATCACCGGAGGGGCATCCGTGCCACCCTCCTGGGAAGAGCTGAGGAGAGCCCCAGATGAGGGGTCACCCAGCAGCCACGGAGCAGAAGCCAGAGGGGGCTGCACTGGCATGCCCGCCGGCTCTGCCGGCAGCCAGCTGTGCCGGGGTGAACCGAGCCGCAGGCACAGAGGCCGGAGGCCTGAGGGCCCCCTACGCCCTGGAAGAGGCCTGACCGAGCAACAGGTGCCAGGCCCCGCCAAGTAGCCACCGGGAGTGAGCTGGTACATACCTGAGCGCCCAGCCGCGGACACCAAGAACCACCAACGCACCGACCCCTGAGGGCATCAGCCACCGGCAGGGAGTGTGGTGAGGGGAGATAGGCCTTTGGAGGACCTGGGAGTTCCCAGAGAGGTGGAGTCTAAGACCCGACCTGACATATTGTCAGGTTTCAGTTAACGGACTCAGGCGCAGACCGGGACTCCTTACAGGATTTACAGATTTTATTTACACAACGACACCAGGTGATGCTATTTACAAAGTGCTGGAGGGAGGGGAGGGGGGTCCAGGGTTCCGGGGTATGTGAGGGAAAAGACGGGAATCTGACGTCCTCCAAAGGCTCTCTCTCTTCACTGCCCACACTGGGGAAACACCATCCACTCACTCGTCCACGGGATGACAGGCAGGCTGGGAAAGGTCCGGGATAGATCTGTACACAGAGATTATAGTTAGAGGCGAACAGACGGAACGAACTCACAGATCCTTATTTACAATCTACTGAGCGACTGACGCTGATAACTCAACGATCCAGCGACGAGTGACACAGTGCTGCTGTCTTAAATCGGCCTTGTGATTATCCCGATAGGCAGCAGGTGCGTGGGCCAGGGGCGGGAGCCCATAATGAGCATCGCCCCGGCAGGGGAGAGAGAGAGAGAGAGAGAGAGAGAGAGAGAGAAAACATGTTGCCTAATACAGAATCAGCTGGTGAGGCACAGGGACCATGACACATATAGACACAGACAAACAGGCACACACAGACACAAACATGCATTCCAACCCTCATGCACACATGTACAAATACTCAACACTCAGACAACGTAAAGATAGACACAAATGGACATGTACACACAATCACACTCCCCAAACATACTCTATACCCTGGGTCCGGGTACCCTCACCCCTGGAGGGGGAAACGGTACCTAGACCCAGGAGATGTTACCCTTTCCCCCGGGGTGGAGGCAAGCAGACTGCCCCGGCTCCGCAGCAGCAGGGAGGCCCCACATCCCAGATCCCAATCGGATGGCCACCACCTCCTCCCAGCCCCGATGGCCAGCAGAGAACGGGGGTGTGTGAAGACCCCATACCTCCCTCCTCCCGCTCATGTGTAGTGTTGCTGCGTGTTGTTCTTTTTTTTTTTTTGCCTGTCCCGTTTGGTTCTTTTGCCATCAGAATTGTTGTCTAAAGGCAAAGAAAGATGTCCAACGGATTTACTGCTGCGTGTTGTTCTAAAGTGCATTTAAAACACGGGAGAGCATGGTGCTGCTGCCAGAGAACAACAGAATGCCTCCGCTGCACCCTGGTGACACACCCGCACCCCAAGGCCCTACTTGTGTGGGTGGGTGTGGTGGAGCGGGAAGAGGGAGGCAGTCGGAGATGGGGAGGAAAAGAAGGGAGGGGCAGAATTCCCCTCCCTTCAGAAAGCCCCTCCCTGGGGCCAGCTCCCCCGCTGACCCCAGTAGACACCCCCGTCCTCCGACACCCACCAAGGCAAGGGGGCCCAGGCCCATCCAGACCGGGGCCTACGGCAGCAGCACCGCCAAGCCCCACAGGACCCGGGGCAGCCCACCCAACCCCACCGCAGAGGAAACTTTACCCACCCCAACATTCAATCATCTCACAGACTGCACAAGACAATAGACACCCAGGTTAAGTTAATTCTCCACCTCACCTATGTCTCTCCCCCACCTGCAGAGTGGACTCCTGCAAGGATGGAACAACCTCCCTGCCAGTTGAAGAGCCCCCCAGTTAGGCCGATGCACCAGAGGCCCCCTGCGCCAGGGCTGAGCCCCCGTGCACCCACCTGCCCACAACCTAGGTGACACACCAACGAGGACTGAAGCCCCCAAGGCCCAGCCAGAGCCCTAGCACGATGGCGAAGCACTCCCCAAGCCCCCACGCCAGGCTACCAGGCCAGTAACCTACGTCTGCCAGCACAGACCCTCCCCCAGCCCTGCTGCACGCAGCCATGAGGAAAACACCATCTAAGAGCAACCAGAGCCACTAACCAGGTTATGACCACAACCCCTGGGTTAAGCCCTCCAGGGATAACGTCCCTAGGGATTCTCCAGACGCCCTAAGCCCGCCCCAAGCGAAGGCGGGACCAAACCACGACCCCCCACCCCCGCTAGGTGATGGAGCCAATCAAAGGAGCCCAGAGGGATTGGTCTAATGTGGTGGCAGAGGCTGTCTCGAGGCTAATGTGATCTATTAGATGGTTTCTATATTGGCTAGAATTAAGATTATTTTTATTTTTCCAGCTCATAAGGACAGTTTTCTTGGCTGTGCAAAGGGCAGTAAAAACCATGTGGACTGTATTAGTTTCTGTAGTGGCATCATCCAATTTTCCCAACAAACACACTAAAGGGGAAGTTGGAATGTTACATTTCAGACACTTTGATAAGTCTTCACATATCTCGTGCCAAAACTTCTGAACTGGTGGACAGAACCAAAGAGCGTGGATATAATTGTCTGGTGTATTGCCTTGACAGTGTGAGCAGTTGTTGGAAGATGTAAAGCCCATCTTGAACATCCGATGACCTGTATAGTGCACTCTATGTAGTATTTTGTATTGTATTAATTGCAGACTGGGATTTCTAAACAATTTAAAGGTTTTTAAGCAAATCTGAGACCAGAAGTTTTGGTCTAAGCTGACTGATAAATCTGCTTCCCACTTTGCAATAGGAAGTGATATTGATTCATCTGTTTTAGAAAGTGTTCTGTATATTTTAGACAATAATTTGGGGGATTTAAGAGTAAGAACATCTACCGCGCTTGGTGGTGTTTGCAATTCAACTTGGCAGAGGTTAAATTTCTTTTTTACTATGGATTTAATTTGTTGATATTCTAAAAATCTTTTCTTGTTGATCCCATATTGTGTAACTAGTCTTTCAAACGGAATAAAGTTTGTTCCTTCTAATATATGTTCCAAGTATTTAATTCATTTACAACTCCATTCTGGGAAATTAATCATATTATTGTTTTGTAATATGTCAGGGTTGTTCCAGATAGGTGTACGTTTGCATGGGATTAATGAAGACTCCGTCAATTTTAGAAACTCCCACCATGCTGTCAGAGAAGAGCTGATGCTGATGCTTTTAAAGCATTCATGTCGTTGGATGTTTGAGCTGATAAATAGTAGATCTGAAATCTCTAGATTATTGCATAGTGCCTGTTCAACATCTAGCCAGGGCTCATCTAAGAAGGTACGTTTTAACCATCCTGAGATGAACTGAAGCCTGTTGGCTAAGAAATATTGTTGAAAATTAGGCAGATCTTATCCTCCTTTATCCTTGGTTCTTTGTAGCGTTTTTAAGCTGATACGTGGGGGTTTATCTTTCCAAAGGAACTTAGAAATATACGAATCCAGAGATCTGAACCAATCTTGTGATGGTTTGTTCGGGATCATTGAAAATAAATAATTTATTTTTGGCAAGATCATCATTTTTACTATTCCCATGAGTGATATGGGTAGAGATTTCCATCTAGTCAGATCGCCTTCTACTTTCTTTAGAAGTGGGATGTGGTTTAATTTAGTTAAGTCTGAAGGCTTAGGAGAGACATTAATACCTAAATATTTAATATTTCCAGATTGTAGTGGGGCAGAGGAAGAATTATGGAAGGAGCAGTTCATTGGAAGAACTGTAGATTTTGACCAGTTAATTTAATAATCTGAAGCTCTTGAAAACCAGTTTATTAGAGTAACAGGTGAAGTGTCTTGCCCAAGGACACAACGACCGAGACTGTCCAAGCCAGGGCTCGAACCGGCAACCTTCCGATTACAAGGCGAACTCCCAACTCTTGAGCCACGATCGCCCCACAATATATTTGTAAGGGATATTGGACGATAGCTTGAGGGAAATAAAGGGTCTTTGTCTGGTTTTGGCAGGAGACTAATGTTGGCAGAATTCATATTTGGTGGTTTTTCTGAATTCATTTATTTAGATGTGTACTGGTTTGTGCAGACCCACGAGGAAACACCGATCCTGTATTTATGTTCTAGAGACCCAACAGAGAACCTTCTAATTGCCTCCATGAATGCTTTTATGGTTCTGAGCAATAGAAGTAATTTTGGTAACTGAATCAATTCCTGGATAAGTTGGAGAGTAATTGGTTGAAAAAGCAGCTGCAGTTTTGCTCAGAACGTTTTATTTATTTATAGTCATTGACATTTAAGATCATAGTTTCTTCTTGCTTTTTGTATCATTTTTCTTTTAGCAGAGCAATGCAAAATCCAATAATGTTATCCTGGCTTCGGATATTTTAACTGCCAAATGCAAAAGGTACACCTTGCTAGTGTGTGCATTACATGGCAGACACCTACTGTACTGGGAACTACTGGGAACTACTGGCACTCTTTGATATATCTGCCTGATACCTTCACAGCCATCACAGCATCTGACCTGGGTGTAGCCAAGAGGAAAAGAGTTTAAAGATGCAATGCAATCATATTCCTTCATCTCTTATTGAAATATCAAATAATTACTCTGGGCATAGGTTCTCTGCATACTTGCACAATGACTGAAACAAAATGTTAAAACTGTACAATCAAATGTGAGACATGCAGAGGAAACCCAAGCACAGCATAGACACTACTCATCTGTTTTTCCCTTATCACATGGAAGGACCAGACCAACCAAATCTGCAGTTCACACAGAGATGTTTACCTATTCTTTACATGTAGATGGCATCGAGGTGGGCACGGCGACTTATCTATAATCAATATATAACTGTAGTAAATATAGGCCACTTATTTGCCGCGACATGAAACGAGAAAATATTTTTCCAAAGCAAAAAAGGCTTCCTGCCCCTCCAGCTGCAAAATTGCTACTCTAGATTCAAAAACACTTCACACAGCAGAGTGTAGTTGGCAGTCAGGAAGCAAAAGCAATGCTATAAAAAGTTATAATCAGATTATTTTATCTACAATTTTGGGGTTATTTTGTATGATAACCCATAATAGTAAATAATTGTGCTTCAAACTCTAAAAATTCTTTCATTGATTTTAATGTTTTTGTTTTCTTTGCACCAAATTAAAAGAAAGAAAAAACATCTGACCTGTAATTCAAAGTATTTATAGGCTCATTGTTGGCCCTGACCATATTAACTATATTTTACAAAAGACAGAGATCCTTCATTAGATCAAAGACTTGTTCAAGTAAATCCACTCTGAGCTGCTGCTCAAGCTAAAATTATGGCTCTGCCTCCAGCAGAACATTGCACACTGGCATCAGACTCAAGAGTAGCAGAAGATTATTCCAGTACAGAGAAGCTTCTTTTAAGATCTAATTAGAGGGCAGTGTGTGCCACTTTAAAAACTCTGTGCAGAGACAGAATCAGTTGTATTTACAGTGTAATAAGGCTGATTTCGCAGTAACCATTGTGTTGTTTTTGTCTATATACCGAGCTTCTTACTAACTGCACGCACACACCAATCTCTGCTCCGATTCCACTTTATTTCGTCTACTTCTCCATTTCCTCTGGAGCTTCTTGCTCGCGAGTGAATTACACACATTGCAGCAACACAGTGCCATCTAGTGGCTGATACACACATGAGTCAACATGTTACATCTCCCTTCTTAAAAACAAACACAACACAACTCAGGCTTGTAAAATTCCTAAGGCAACTGAAATTACAGGAATAACATCCTGACCAACATCCATTACTAACGTAGCATTCGTCTCAATACTGGCTACATCATTAACATAATAAACAGATGCATATAATGACATCATTGGAACAACAAACATGTAAACAGCTTTTGTTTTGTTTTGTTTTTTTTTGTTTTTTTTTTTAGGGCAGCGATCCGCCTGCACCCTTTACAATATTACAGGTCCAAGACCTGTCTTGGTTTGGTAACACGCCCATAACGAGTCGTGTATCCAGGTGTTGTAATGTCTTTATCAGGGGGCTCCACAGGCGGGGGCTGAGATACCACAGGGCTGTCATCGCTGATGCCTGTTGGTTGAATGAACTCCTCACCTCCTACGCTGTTCCTGCTTCTGCGGAGGTGTCGGCGGTTACGCCGGTAAACTTGTCCTGTATCTGTGGTTATGTTGTAGCTTCTGGACGTGTCGGCACAACTTGTGACCACAGCTGGCTTCCAGGAACCGTCTTGTTGCCGGAACCGGACCGGTGTGCCAGGACATAGTTGAGGCAGAGGTCGGGCGGCTTTGTTGAAATAAGTCTGCTGGCGCTGCTGGCAGACCTCTCTCCTCTCACGCACTGTTTGCTGGCAAACTACTTGGGGTGCCAGCTGTTTTGGTGTTGCAGGGAGGATGGAGCGAAGTCTCCGGCTCATGAGTAGTTGTGCAGGCGACTTTAAGTTGTCCACAGGGGTGTTCCGGTATTCTAATAGGCTCAAGTAGGGATCCTTATGTTCCGCTTTGGCCTTGTCCAGAAGTTTCTTTGCTGTCTGGACTGTTTTCTCGGCTAGACCATTGCTCTGTGGGTAATGGGGACTAGTAGTGGTGTGGGTGAAACTCCATGACTTTGCGAACTGTTGAAACTTACTGGAAGCATAGCACGGACCGTTATCACTAATCACCGACTCTGGAATACCATGCCTAGCCATGGCTGACTTTAGTTTGTGGATCACTGCTTCTGCAGTGCAGCTGCGCAGTCTTTCCAACTCGAAGAATCTACTGTAGTAATCTACCATGATGATGTAGTCTTCCGAGTTCCAAGTGAACAGATCGGTGGCTATGACCTGCCACGGTCGTTCTGGTATTGCATGTGACAACAGGGGTTCCTTGGGGTTAGCAGCTTGTCTCTCCTGGCATGTGCTGCAGGCTCCGACTGCTTCCTCAATCTGCTTTCCCATGCCTGGCCAAAACAGAAGGTCTCTGGCTCTGTTTTTGCTCTTTTCTATACCCATATGGCTGGAATGAATCCGCTCTATCATGTCCTTTCTGAGCCTTTTTGGGATGATCATTTTCTCTCCTTTAAACATGATCCCGTCTATCAGTGAGATCTCATCCCTGTGGTTCCAAAACTCCTGAATGTCAGGCGGACATTGAGACCGTTTATCAGGCCATCCACTCAATGTGGTCCGTCTCAGGCTGTTGAGCTGAGGATCTTGGGCTGTTTCGTTTCTTATCTCTGAGAGTCTCTGATCACTGACAGGCATGTTGCTGAGGACTGAGTGGATCTGTGCATCCATCCCGTCACGTAGTGATTTGTCGTGAAACTCTATGGATTTCCGGGAGAGCGTGTCGGCTACCGGGATGTCTTTCCCTGGCTTGTGGATGATGCTGATGTCGTACTTTTGCAGCTGTATTATCATCCTCTGTAGCCGTGGTGGTGCTGATGCTAGTGTTTTTTTGAGTATGGACTCAAGTGGCTTGTGGTCCGACTCAATGGTCACATGTCGACCGTACATGTACTCGTGGAACCGCTTGCAACCAAAGAGAACAGCATACAGCTCTTTTTCTATTTGGGCATAGTTCTGCTCAGTGCTGTTAAGTGACTTGGATGCGTAGGCAACTGGCTTGCCGTCCTGCAGCATCACAGCACTGAGGCCACTTTTGGATGCATCGACCTGGAGTCGTAGCGCTTTCTTGGGGTCGAAGAAGGAGAGAACTGGGCCTGGTTCTCTAGTGATCAGGTCCTTCATTCGTTGAAAGGCTCTGTCATGGTTCTTGTCCCATACAAACTCACTGTCCTGCTTTAACAGCTGGCGGAGCGGAGCATTTATCTCTGACAGGTGTGGGGCAAATCTTGCTAGATAATTAACCATCCCCAGCACTGTTTCCAATTCCGCCCTGTTCTGTGGGGGCGCCATGTCTTGGACTGCTTTTACTTTTTGTGGATCTGGTTTCAGCCCTTCGTGTGACAATGTGTGACCGAAGTAACTGACCTCTTTGACGCAGATGGTGCACTTGTCAGGGTTCAGTTTTACACCTCTCTCTCTGCTGCGCTGCAGCATGGCCCTCAGGTTGTCGTCATGCTCCTGTTTGGTTTCTCCGAAGACCAGTACGTCGTCCACAATGGCTGCCACGCCCCTCAGGCCCTCGTAGGTCTCGTCCACGCGTCGCTGGAACTCATCCTGAGCTGAGATTATGCCGAATGGCAACCTGAGGAAGCGGTACCTGCCAAACACAGTATTGAATGTGGTTAACAGAGATGATTCGTGGCTTAGCTTAATGGCCCAGTAGCCTGATCTGGCGTCCAAAACACTGAAATACTTGGCCCCAGCAAGTTTTGTGGTGACATCCTCTAAGGTGGGTAGAGGGTAATGGGGTCTTTGTATAGCCTTGTTGAGGGGTCTGGGGTCCAGACATACTCTGAGTCTGCCTGTCTTGGGTTTTTCCACGACAACAAGTGCATTCACCCAGTCCGTAGGATCTGTGACCTTGCATATGATTTGGTTCCTTTCCATGTTGTCGAGCTCGTCTTTGAGTCGGGCTCGCAGAGCAATGGGAATCCGACGAGGTGGGCTGACTGTGGGTGCAACGTCTGGATTTACATGGAAACTGCATTCACCAGGAAATTCTCCTATCCCTTTGAATACGTCTGCATATTCGTCTAGTATTGCCTGTGAACTGTTGGTTGTCTTGCCTCTTTCCGCCGTCACTGCCATCACGATCCTTACCAGGTTAAGGTCACGGCAAGCTTTCATTGCTAATACAGGTGGGGCGCTTGTGTTAACAACATGGAATTCCAACGTGCAGGTCTTGTCTTTGTGTTTGCATTTTAACTGGCATTTTCCTTCCACGCTGAGTGAGTGTCCCCCGTAATCTGTGAGCTTGTGTGTGACAGGCTTCAGTGTCACATGTGGAAAGAGTGTCTGGAACATGTTGGCTGGAATTGTGTTTGCTTGCGCCCCAGTGTCAACTTTAAACCTCACTGTCTGTGGGGGGGAACCAAGCTGCATGTCTGCATATGCTTGCTCATCATTTCTTCCTTCATTTTCTATGGTGATGCTATCAATGTAGAAACAGTCTTGGTCCTCATCTGTGTCCTTAGTTGTCGTTTCTATGTTCTCTCTCACAGTGTGTACTGATTTGAGGTGGGCTTTTGTCTGCGAAGGGAGTCTTGACCTGCATGCTCTTGCAAAATGGTTCATTTTCTTGCATTTTGCACATTGCTTCCCTTTTGCTGGGCAGATGTCTTTATTACTGTGTTGTCCGGCACAATAGCTGCACGTTTTTAGTGTTGCATTAGCGTGTTCTTTTGGTCTCACGCTTCTTGTTTGATATTCTTGTCTGTGCGATTTCCTGCCGATGGCGTGCACAGTTTCTTGGCCCCTGGAGTGACCCATAGTTTTTAGCTGTTGCTTTGCTAGCTCGTGTGATCGTGCTATATCTATAGCTTTCTCTAGCGTGAGCTCTGCGCCTTGGCTGAGTAGCTTTTCTCGGACGTGTGGCGAGCTAGTGGCAAATACAATGCGATCCCTGACCATTTCATCTGTATTTGGGTACCCACAGTCTTTAGCAAGTAGTTTCAGTTCCGTAATAAACTGTTCAAATGTCTCATTTTCACCCTGCATCTTTTCATGAAACTTATATCGGGCGTAGATTGGGTTAGCTTTCGGTATGATGTAATCAGTGTACTTATCGTAGTACGTCTGAAGCTTTCGGGAGTCGTCTGCGGTGAGCGTCCACGTGTTGTAGACGTCCCGTCCTTTCTCACCGACCCATAGAAGAAGGTAGCTGCATTTGTCTGCCTCCTCCTTCCCCCGAAGAGGACCAGCGAACATTAGCTCGGCGTGCTGCTTGAAACGCCGCCATGCCTCGGGCAGGTTGCTGGAGTCCCAATCCATACGCGGTGTGGGAACGCCGTAAGCCTCCATGTCTGCGCTGTCCGACGGCGAGGGATTGCGTAGAATCCGCTACTCTGACACCATGTGTTGTTTTTGTCTATATACCGAGCTTCTTACTAACTGCACGCACACACCAATCTCTGCTCCGATTCCACTTTATTTCGTCTACTTCTCCATTTCCTCTGGAGCTTCTTGCTCGCGAGTGAATTACACACATTGCAGCAACACAGTGCCATCTAGTGGCTGATACACACGAGTCAACATGTTACAACCATGACATCAGAAGATTAAAACCTCAAGCTTTAATACGCGATAGAAAACAAAATTCATCCCAAACACAGAATTTGCTAAACGAGAATACAAGACACCAGCCTCCCAAAGTAGTGCAAAACTAGGTTGTGTGATTAAAGGTGTTTCATGATAAATAAATGCACAAAAAAGCAAATTTAACGATGAAAGCAACTTCGATATTTCTAGCGTCAACTCGAGGATTTATATAGGATGCTTGTGGGTGTGTTTGATGTATTTTTAAATATGTTTTCCTAAATGCTGACACATCCAATCTGAAGTTGACGTTGATATTTTTAAATTAAATTTGTAACAATCTTAATTGGTAACAAATACAAAATAAAAGCATTCTCACGAACATTTAACTGTCAGTATGTAGTCACAAGTAAATATCAAAGTATCATTTGTTGTTAAATACATTTTTTTTTTGCTGTCTCCTTTTTGACCTCTTATCATTATTATTATTATCATTATTATTATTATTATTATTATTATTGTTGTTGTTGTTGTTGTTGTATATCTATAGTTATTTGATGTGTGTGCCAGTATATTAGTTCACAACTGCATGTGTACAGTAGAGTGATAAGAAGCATCCTTATTGAGCACCACTGTAGCTCACCCGGCTGTGCTGGCAACTCATCTACAGAAGGCTAGAATCTCTGTTGCCGGGCAGAACAGACTGGGCCTGAATCCAACCTGGGTCCAAATCCAGTCCAGACCAGTCCCCCTACTCTCTGTGCCTTCCTGCTCTGCACTGTCGTGTCACATAAAGGTTAAAATGACAAAATAAACGTACAAAAAAAAGAAACCTTATTTTCTCTATTAGTTTGACGTTCTCGTCCCATTAATCTGACTGTCCGTCTCAAAGGAGCGCTCAGGTGCCTTATTACTCTCCACCCAGAGGAACGATGACCTCAAACTTGTTTTGAAATTCTTCTGATTGTAAAATCCAGGATCATATCTATTCTATAGCGTACGTGCTTTAGATGTGCACATTTTCTACAGGGCTCTGTGGGAGGCGTGCCATCTGCTGCTGAAATTGTTTATACTGAATGTATTTGGCACCGCAGGAGCTGAGATGGTTCTGCTTTAGTTTTTGACGGAGTCAGATATTTGGTTTGCCACTGCTGATATTTTTTTGGGTGACATTTAATCTTTGCAGTCTTATCGATCTTAATGAGATTTCTGTCCTCTATCACAGAGCGTGTGTGCTTCAGTGTCAGTGGGCGTGGCTGCAGTGGCTGTGATTAAGTGGAAAATGAGTCACCATCAAACTATTTTTTTCCTACATCCTAGAGAATCCCAAACTCTGCTGATCGCGGACGGCTGACTGGACGAGGAAAAGATTGACTCACTAAACATCCTTTATTCAAAAGAGTGCACTAAAATATTTTTGTACATATTAATAGCACCCATAGAAAACAGCATGTTTTACAGGTTTACAGCGAACTATAAGAGTCTTTCTATGGTTATTTTTGAAGCGTTGTGCTATTATTAATCATAAAATACAAGATCATTGGAGACATTTTTACAACTATCCCAACACAGTTTACTGTCATGTAGAAACCTGTAGCGTGAAACTCGACAGAACTTCAAGAAAACGACACAAAATGTGGAATTTGTGAGAAAAAATATGAATTATTAAAAACATGGAAAAGCCACAGATTTATCATGTTTGTGCTGAGTCTTTGGTGTCCACTGGAAACATCAGCTATACATCGAACCTACTCTAAGCAGAGAGATAACAATTTGCTATATTTGATTTTTGTTTTTTAAGTTACATGACATAAATATTTATTTTACATAATGATGATAATAATGATAGATGTAACCATCAGAAGGCGGGTATAAAGGGATGCACATGGCAGGTTGGGTCCGTGCTGTTGATGCGTACTCGTGGCTCTGCTGTCTGAGCCCCTCAGCAGAGATCAGAATTCATCAGACGAGGAAACTTTTTCTTTTCTTCTTCAGTCTTCAGACGTCCGGCTTTGGTGAATCTGCACAGAGCAGAGATTTCAGGTCTTGGCTGACAGAAGTGAAACCTGATGTTTTTTCTCCTGATATTTTCAAAACACAAAACTTCGTCAAAGTTCAAACTATGGTACATATGGTACACATTATTATTATTATTATTATTATTATTATTATTATTATTATTATTATTATTATTATTATTATTATCATCATCATTTTATCTAATATTTTATTATCTATCTAGTTTTATCACATAGCACAAAATCCCCAAAACAGTTAACTGAGGATCTTTATTTTGGTGAGAGTGGGAAGGAAAAAGGAAAAACTTCTTTTTAACAGGAAGAAACCAGCACCAGGTTCAGGGAGGGGGAGGGGGGGGGGCAGCTACCTGCAGCTCTTCTTCTGTTCATGTTCGTCAGTCCAAACTGTTTATAGCAGTAAGCTCTTCTGTCTAATTTGCTTTACTTAATGTTGAATTATTAATTGAGCAGCAGAGGATCAATTAATTCCCAGCATGAAAGTATATCTAACATTGATTATTGGTAAATAGTTTTGTGTTACAGTTTTGTGGCAGCACGGTGGTTAGCACTGTTGCCGCACAGCAAGAAGGTCCTGAGTTCAATTCCACCATCAGTCCGGGGTCTTTCTGTTTGCATGTTCTCCCCGTGCTTGCGTGGGTTCTCCCCGGGTACTCTGGCTTCCTCCCACCGTCCAAAGACATGCAGCTTTGTCGGGATACGTTAATTGATCAATCCAAATTGCCCATAGGTGTGAATGTGAGCGTGAATGGTTGTCTGTCTCTGTGTGTTGGCCCTGCGACAGACTGGCGATCTGTCCAGGGTGGACCCCGCCTCTCGCCCTATGACAGCTGGGAGAGGCTCCAGCGCCCCCCGTGACGCTGAAAAAGGATAAGCAGATGGATGGATGGAGTTTTGTGTTATTGTCCTGTGTCACTTTATATTCATTCAACTGTAGTTGACTACAGTGTACACTACACATAACAACGTGACTCGTCAGTTTACGTATCTGCTGGTTGTTGTCGGTGTCTCGTACATTCCTAAAACATGCTGCTGGAAACTTTCTGCAAGTATGAGAGTGCTGTGCTCTGAACGCTGTTTATGCACGAGTCTCTCACCTTTCCAAATGGCGTGCTTCGTGACGGGTGTTGCTGTTGTTTACTGCCATGGGTGAAGGCCGCGGGGTGGCTGTAGTTCAGGAGGTAGAGCAGGGCATCTGCTAACTGTGAGGTTGATGATTTGATCCCTGGCTGCTCTGGTCTGCATGCTAAAGTATCCCTGGGCAAGATACTGAACCCCAAGTTGCTCTATAATGTGAATGTGTGTGAATGTTAGAAAGCACTTACTGTAGGCAGAAAGAAAGTGCTCGCAAAAATGGGTGGAGGAATTGGAGCTACATCCACTCCATCATCTACCTAGTTTATATTAAATTCAATACATTAACAGAACAATGTTTGGTATGGTTTGGTGCGATATATGAATGCTAGAAACATAACTTATGTTCCTCATGTTAAACTGCTGATCTCAGACTAATGCTATATGCAGACAGTTAGCAGTTAGCACTTGGCAGACATCAATAGAATTATTGTAAAAAGTAATAAATATTGTCTGTGTAAATTGTTCTTGAACGCTATAGTTGAAATCTGAGGTAGGCATGCTTTTCACAATAAAAGCAACCTATAAAGTCTGAGAGAAAACAGCTGCACCTCCTCAGAGTCTGTGGTGGGAGACGATTTCAGCTCGTCAGTCCCCATCAGCTGAGTCAAATAGTAAAATGTGAAGAATACATATCAGATATAAGCAATATCTTAAATGGGGCTTTGTTCTGCAACAACAGACTTTACCTGCTGCATGAAGCCAGAAGTCAGCAGATTGTCAACTGAACTGCATGAAGCAGGTGCATGCATCCTTAGTGGGAGAGGCTTAGTTCAGCAAGCAGGCTGGAGCTGCCCGTTTTGGCTTTTTTCCCCTTGTTGCTTTGCTGTGATGTCTGCCTATGCTTTGTTTTAAGCTGGCAATGTGCTCGCTGCCCTGAGAAAACTAAGTATATATATGTAGGTTAAATGGCCTCACAGGACCATATGTTAATGCCCCGTTTTGTCTCAAACACAGCTGGAGACTTGCCCCTATATTAAACCTGCACTTTAGTGTTGCCTGTGGTTGCATCAGAAGCCAAACGGGGGAGTTGCAGGGGAGCGGCCTCGGTCTCCACATTTCACAAAACAGGTTATTGTGTTTTGTAGAGTTGCCAGCTTTTATGGAACAGTCACTATTTTACAGCCGGCTTTTGGAGATGAAATTCTTCGATATGGATCTGTACTATCAAAATGGGCTCTTATCTCTGCCACTGGAGATCTTTCAGCCTCAGTCTTTTATAAAGGTCGTTTAGATTTTCTGCTGAAGAAAAATGCAAAATGTTAATATAAATAGAAAAAAGCAGAAAGGTAAAAAACAAACATGTGTACATAAACGCTGATAAAGCCTCCAGTGCCATATATTTTTCTCCTTTTCATAAGTGAAAGGAGACAGCCAGGGAGGATAAAAGGAAGGAAAAAAACATGTTAACCCTGCCTTACACTATCCTTTAAAGAAGTTAGTGTTGTGACCACTGGTGATAAAATGGGAGGACACATATAGGAACAGTGGAGCAAGGTTCTTTCAGTCTAGTATGTCTTTGTCACTGCTGAGGCAGACTCTGAGTGAAGAAGGTGGACCCAAGTGCAGACGCGCAAAATATCAAAACTCAATATTAACTGAAAAACTAGCCATTTATTAAAGGCTGGACTCAGAAATACAAAACATAGGGTAGAACTAAATCATAACCTAAACTGGGTGAGCTAAACATAACAAAACCCTGGAACATGGAGATGCACACAGACGTAGAAGCCCGAGTTCATAATCTTGGAAACAAGGTGAGTTAACGGATGCTCGGACAAGGAATGAATGAACACACGCAGACTAAAAGCACACAGGAGGTGATCAGGGGAAGTGGAAACACATGGGAGAAACAGCTGACACAAAAGAACAAAACGACGTCACAGTGGAAGAGTAAAACGAAACACAATGAACACAGAAACCCAAGACCTCTTCAAAATAAAACAGGAAACACGAGACGCAGACATGACAATAAGAACTTGACAACCTGAAATCACAGACAAGAGATAAGAAAGTGTACTTTATTTTTACATTGACATTTTTACTGTCAAGTGTAGACAGTAAAAATGCTGTAATGCTGTCCATTATACACGAGACTGACCAGAATACGTAAGTGAAACATAACCAGATTGAATTTGAGGCAACTAAATAATGAACCAGCCTCTGACAGTGCTGCTCGGTGCTGGTGGTACAGCAATGGTAATGCATCTCTGCAGGTTTCTCAGAAAGGTTTCCTGTGAAGAACTTTGCAGTTTTAAGGAGATGCAGATAAATGAAGTAAAAAAAGAGGCGTTGTGTAATGTGTTTATGGGGAAAACACAAATAAAAACAACAACAATTATGCATTTTTAGCCTGCACGCTTTAGAATAAAAAGCCTATCGTTGCTTTTTGTATATGATTACTTGACAGTTGTCTCTTTTTGTCCTCTACCACTTTATCCTTTTCTCCTGTGGAGAACAATTTCTGTTCTGTCCAGTTGTCCAGTCAAACACAATGACTTCCACTCTTGGTTTCACTCGTAGATTACAGTAGAAAATGTGAGCAATCCCATTTGTTGGAGCAAATACCCTCAATCTCTGTGGGCTTTCTGACTGTGCAGCATCTATCAGCCATCAATATCAGCCCAAGCCTCTCTGGCTCATCTGTTCATCCCTGCAACTCTTCAATAGTGGGCTATTTAACTGCAGGCAGCAGTCCTCTATTGCCTCTACAATAAAATATCATTGGATGATGTTTTGGTTCACATGGCTCAAGTGTAGACAGTAAAAATGCTGTAATGCTGTCCATTACATTGTCAGTGCTATCTTATCTCTACCCGGATTTATCCACAGTGTTCCCATCGCAGCGTGTTCCAGGCAGCAGGAGTGTTAGCGCCATAACTGTGAGACCACGGTCGGTCAGCCGGGAAAGGGTCAGTTATTTTCTTACTTACCTTTCACGTGCTGCATTGTATTGAAGCATCCCCAAAAACATCTAAGTAGGTTTAGAAAAAAGAACGCTTTGGGTCAAAATATATTCTTTCAAAACCCAGAATTTAAATGTGATGTGAGGATCTTCTTAAGAAACAGCCCTGCAGGCACTGAACTGTCCCAGTCATATTAATCCAGCTGTCGCTGCTCCGATGCCAAAGGAAACCTCGTCTGTACCTGTGAGCCTGTGACAAGCAGTGAGGACGGGATCACCAAGCTGACCCTACTGTCTGATGGCTCAGCATGATTACATTTACAAGACGGCGCTATGTTTGGTTTAACCCAGCAGTGGAAGCTCAGGTGTGGAGCGCGCAGTGTTGCCAACTCCTCAGTAAGATCTCTATTGGCTGTCCCAAAAATCGCTAGAAGTCGCTAAATGATGTCATCGCCTAATTTGCATAATTGGTCATGCTAATCTAATTGTAACCTACGTTGTTGGAGAGAGAAATAACATCGTGGAAGAGACATCAAGTGAGTAAAAAAACGTCCTAAATGCATTTAGAATTTAATTAGAGCTACAAATTAAATTTATTTTAGCAATTATTGTTTTTTTAATGTCACAATTCCAACCCTGCTCCTTTACCCGGGCTTGGACCGGCAAAAGTGACCCGAAATAGGCACTCTGGTGGAGTTACTTTGTGTGTGTGTGTGTGTGTGTGTGTGTTTATAAGTAGTTTTAAACCTGATCCACAGCATAAGAGTAAAAGAAGAACTGACTGCGTTACAGTCAGTGCGGGAGCAGCGGCTTCGCTCATGCGCGATTCTTTTGCAGTTTGCACACACAGGTGTGAACATCTCCTTCCCTGATAGCAGCTGGGGGAGGACCATCCTCCACCTGTGAGTGCTTTGGCACGGGTGAGGTGCACCGTGCCAAAGCACTGCTGCTTGTTCAGAGTAAGAGCCATATGCGCTTTCACGTCAAAAAGTCGTCATAAATAAGTCTCCAATAACACCAGAAAAAGTCGCCAGATTTGTCGCTTGTCGCTTTTTTACAAAAAAAAGTCGCTAAGGGGTCTGAAAACTCGCTAAATATAGCGACAAAGTTGCTAAGTTGGCAACACTGGGAGCGCGACGTGGAAACGTGCTGCTGCTCTTAATTTACCTCAAAGTTCAACATGCTAAACATCCTGCTGTGATTTTTCTCAACGCATTTAAAGAGAAATGTTATCTGCTTTGTTTTGTCACCCTAAAGCAGACCAACTATTCTTTTGTGGCTTCTTAACAAGAACAAAACTGCTGGTTTTGTCTGTCAGAAGCACGAGGACCATTAAAAAAATGGCCTTGGAGTTCATAAAGAAAATATTTGTAATGTTGAAGAGACTGAATTTCCTTCTTCAGCACATGAAAACTATTACTTGTGTTACAGTCATCAATTCATTGTGTTGTTGACGAGCCTCGATTTTAGACCTTTATTAATCAGATTTCAAATTTATATCAAATCCAACTTTTGTGGGAGCGCTGCTCTAAATAGTTGTTTTAAGTTGGTTCAATCGTGTCCCGCAGGCTTAAATTACTCTTTTGTGTGTATGATGCAGCACGCTGTAGTCGAGAGAAAAACTTCAATTTAAAGGAATCGGGGCATCCATCAAAGCGATATAGTTTGTCTTTGGTGAGTTAAAGGTCAGTGTGAGACATTTCTGCCCTTCCTGATGCCCTGAAGACATTTTTGATCTTCTGTCAGTGTTTCGTCTGCCGGTTCGTATGTGCTCACAAACCCTCTGAAAACAAAACTGTGAACTCTGTCATAGTTCTTATGTGTTTATTGCTCTTTAAGATATTTAGCTTTCTTTCTGAAACAGTTATTGCTCAGTGAACGCTGCCAGCCAGTAAAAACACAAAACGAAGTATTCTTACTGTCCATTTATATAACAAGTACCACCGGTACTTACCGTAGAGTGATTTTGATATGTGTTTAATACTTGGGTTTGTCTGTGGTGCAGGTTAAAGAATAAACATACTACAGTTGTGTTTTAATTCATATTTGTATAGTATATAGTACTACTGGAAAACTGCTTTATGGCTGATGTATTTCTAATTAATATCCCTCAGTAACCCTGCGTTCATCTTAAATCTCAGTACAAGACCTGAAATTACATGCAAGATAAATGACATTACATTACATTGATTATTACTCTGGGTACATAGGTGTTATGTGCTATTATGTGGTATATAATAAAAGACGGCAAAGCAGGAAGAAGAATGTGTAGAAAAGACTTATTAAACTCTCAGAGATTAATGATAACCTTAATGTGCTTTGTGTACGTTTTTGTCTTTAAATGTAAGAAAGAAAGAGGCCGTAGCTGAAATGTGGCACTTTTTCTACCTCCTTTGCACCTAATTGTGAATTGGATGAAATAAATAGACTTTGTGTCTGGCTCTACCAAACATGTTTGTGACAAGAGTGTAGAAGGCATTCTCTTTCTAACAGCCAAGTATATCATCCTGTGTCACTAGAATGCTGTTCTCCAGCATCCTGCACTGTTGCAAGCTGCGTGTACGGTCATGATCATAATCCTCAGTCAAGGACAAACAAATAACAGCAGAGCACCGGCAATCTGTAACTCTCATCCTGGAACGACTGCTGTAAGTAGTGGAAAGAATGAGGATGACAAATGGATCCAAGAGCACACAACACAGAGGAAAATACTTCACACAAAGGGCATCATCAGGTTTTGATTGTTTTGAGGTCACTGATTGTGTCGCTGCAGGGTGTAACTCAAGAACAGGAAGAGAAAACCGTTTTTTACTTGCTGCTTTTATCATTAAAAATTGTTGTTAATTAGTGTAAAATTGTGCCCGTCCACAACAGCAGTTAAAGCAGTAAAAGGATGAGATGGGCGTGATCTTAATGCCACCACTAATGCTTCGAGCCGCGGTCAAAGGACATGTTGTGCATAAATGAGTCACACCAGAATCTGACAAAACAGTATTGACACCCTGCCAATGAGAATGGACTGAAGGGAAAAGAGGAAATTTCAAGTTCTCACAAATAGTAGTGACATTAAATCGGTCAATAAGTAGAGATTTCTTGGTTTCCCCCTCAGAGTTTATTTCTTTTTCTCCAATTTTCTTTCATTAAAAAAAATTGCCGAGGTAAAGTGCACGTCAGACCTACTTAAAGGCTGAAGTCGTGATTTATTCAGTAAACCACCATCCAATAACAACCTTTTTATACCTTTACCTCTGACCCAGTCTCTCTCTCTCCTGCTTGTCCCTCTGCTCTGTTGTACAGTAGCTGCTCCACACTGATAGTCGTCTTTTTCCTGTGCGCGATCAGATGAATGCTCACTAATAGGTTTTCAGTTTTATTCACTGAGCCCCTGGTACAGAATTAAAGGGGATTTTCCGGCAGTAATTAATTGAAGTGTCCTTTTAAAGGGGAAGTATCTTTTGTCTTGATATAGTGACTGAAGTCATTAGCTGGAACCTCAGTGGTGCAGATTGAGGATTTGTGAATCACATATTCCCTCCAGATTCATTTGGGTATTTTCGAGACTGTATTGGAGGCTTTCGCCCCCGGAGCCAAAAGACTACACAGTCAATTATTGTTAACATTATACTGCGTGTTGTAATGTATCTATAGGCACATCTGCCCATTATACATAATAAAAAAGCAACTTTGTCAGCAATTTTCCCTGTTATTATATCATATGAATACACTGTAACCACTCTGATATTTGATTAGAACTCTGGTCTAATGAATGACAAAATAAAACAAAATCCTGACCTGAAAAACAACTGATCCAGTTAGTGCTGGAAGCATTTCAGTCATGAACACAACATGCGGGAAATTATAGTTTTGCTACTTGCTGACATTTTTGTTTTGTCTTGGTTTCATTTCAGCCACTTGCAACATATTTGTTGTTGTTGTTGTTGTTTGGTTTGCGATTAAACAAAATTCTCATGAGAGATGGTCCCACGTCTCTGTTCCCTCTGTAGTGCCTGCCTGTAAGTCTGTGTCTGTAAGTTCAGTCTGTGTTATGTTTCCTGTTTTACTTTGAAAGTCCGTGTCTCATATAAATGCGTCTGGTTTTGCTTCCTTTGTCTCGTTAGGCCTGATTTGCCCCAGCTGTGTCTCCCTCCTGTTGCCCATTCCCTGATTGCTCCCTCTGTGTATTCAAGCCCTGTGTTTCAGTTTGTCGGTGTCGCGATCTACTCTTACCTACCCTCACTTATGCTGTGTGTTTTGTTTTTCCTGCCTGCGTTAATGTTTGTACTTTGGAAGTTTGTTACTTTGAGTTCACGTCTGTCTCCGGAGTCGGCACTTTGGGTCCTTTTCCTGCCTGCACACAGCCGTTTCATAACAATAGTTTCACTTTTCCAGACAGAAAGTGTATTTGTAAACTGATTTCTCGCTGTAGATAATTCTTACACTCACTATCATAATAAACACAAACACTAGAAGAGTGAAGGTGTTTATTCTTACCAACTAATTAAAGTCTGATAAAGTCCGACTGTACAGGCAAGTCCTGAATTTAAACAAAGATACACAAAGCACACAGTTACTGAATGACAACCTTCTCACAGACTTGCTTTATAGTCTCAACCAGGCTGTACTCGCTTGGGTTAAATGGGTTGAAGGCCACGCTGTGAGTCATGTAATTTTCCTACTCACGAAACCACTCAGGGGCTCCAACAGCCAGAAGAATCTATCTGTTATGGTTCTACATCATTTACTCAGGTATTTTCTTCAATTTGTACGCTGCCTGATGATTGGTCCACTGATGATAGCGCCAAGAATAAGTAAAAGACGAATGTTGTGGCTTAGCATGTGTGAGGGTGAAAATGAAACACAGTACCATATCAAATTTTGCTAAGCTCCATGAAATAATACCCACTTTCTGCAGGTCTGCCATTGTCTAGCTCTTTTGTGTAATCTGTCTCTTAATAGTTGGCATACTTCCTGCATAAAATCCTGTGTGAAAGGTTATGATCTTTCATTCTAACAGCTCTCCGGGGTCTTGCATTTTAATAAGTTGCCTTGAGCCTTCGGTTCATATTCCTTAGTCTAGTTAAGATGGAGGCCTCACCTTATGAGTCAACCTTGGCTAAGAACCTCATCCTTAAAAGCAGGGAGCGGATAAGAAGCGCTGGCTGCTGCTTCTTTTTTAAACACACACGATGAAACTGGTAATGGGAATGATTAGCTTTGCATTAGGCAGTGCCAGTAAGTGTTTAATAAACAACTGTATGAGATTTAATGATCAAATACAATCTTTTTCCACCAGGTGATCATGAATCAGACCCCCCATACTCTCTACAGAGACCTGTGCACAGTCTCCAGAGATGCCCCTTGTAGATCTCGCCTGTACAGGCATGCTGAGTAGCAGCAGACGCGATCAGCTGAACACACAGTTATTAATTAAGCCTAAGAAAAGGAGAGCGATATTCTGTTATTTGCTTGCATCCCCAGATTAATGACTCGTTTTTAAAACCGTATTCTTTGGCAGAACATTAAAAGCATGAAGCACTTGGACAGGTCTGGTGGCATCACAGCCACGGGGTAATTACGTTTTCTTTAATGATTATTGGGATCATGTGGTGTTTCTGCTAAAATCCCCCATTAATCAATGGACGTAGGTTGTGAGTTTCCTGATTAGTGTTGCAAACGTGCGTTATACACAGCTGATGCATTCTTCAAATATCACATTTGGTTAACCCTCAACCGTCCACGTTGTTCAGTGACCACATTTGTTTTTCTTGACCAGTGTTTAGCTTCCTTGTCTCTTCCCTTCAAGCCTCCATCCTGCTTCTAACCAGTTTTGTCCTCCTTTTTCTACCATTTGCTTTCCTTCTTTATAACTCTCTTTTCTCATTTACATATTTATGTCTTTGTGGTGCTTCAAAAAATAGTTGTTTATCCTTTTTTCTTTTTCTCTCCATTACTATGAGGTTCTTGACCGCGCGGTCTGACATTTATAATTCTTTCCCTCTCCTTTCTCTCCCATTTAGTTGAGTTTTCTCTCCACTCGCTTCCTCTCTGCTCTGTTTGGGGTCATGAAAGAAGATGGTTCAGCTGGTCATTATGCTCTGCGGAGTGTCTTCCAGCCTCAGGGCCTGACATTTGACTCCTTCATGGGACCTGTAGCATTCATTATGCTGGCAGGAGACGAGGGGACGAGCAAAATATATGCAAATGGAAGAGGAGTGTAGTGAGCTCCACTTTATTCTAACTGAGAAAGCTCTCGTTAAACTCCCCAAAAATACTTTATATCTACAAGTTGTGGATGGGACAAAATCATTTAATCTTCTTAAGAAAGGAAAACAAACAAGTCCCCTAAATCAAGTTGTATATTTGTTATTAACCCTATAAGATGTCTGAATATCGTTCAGTATTTTTATGAGGTGTTTTTGTTTCTTTTTTCCTGAATTCAAAGACCCTGCTACTCAGGTGGTGTGACTGACACAAAACTGCCAAAAGCTTTATCTCTGCAAACAGTGGGTGCCGTTAAAATGGATAAATGTGATTGTGTAGCTTCAAGAAATAGAATTTGAGTGACTTGAGGCATCACTGGAGGCGAGGTTCAGACACAAAATGCAAATGATATTAGTTTTGGCTTTGACACTTTATTCAGCCCGAGTGGAAAGAAGTCACTAAAGAAAAGAACTGTGTGGAGAAACAATCAGTATTCACTGTCAAATAAATGTAAAGAGATATAAATAACAGCAGTTGTTCAATGATGTAGAAACAATAACAAATAATAATAATAATAATGTACTTTTTAATGAAAAATAGTAAAACACAGAATGTGAAATACAAAACAAATAGACAAACCAAGTGAAGCAATAAAGCTGTAATTATATTTCAGGCGATAACGATATCTATCACGATATCAGCCAAATAACTATATTTGTAAGATTTAAATGTGCCGTTGCTCACAAGTAAAATGTGAAATAATCAGCAGCTTGTTTTTATTTAAATATTTATTTCCCATAATAAGTTCAACAGGGTAGATGTACTTATGGAACATGAGACTTTTTCAGATAAATGAAGGCAAATATTGCAAACTACACAAAAGGCAGCCGCTAAAGCGTTTAAGTTTCAAAATAGAACAAACGAAACAGACTAAATTGTCAATTCCACTTAGAAACAAAATATTAATTCTAAAAATAAATCTTAGTTTGTTTTACAGAAGAACAGACAAAACTGACTAACTTTGTCAATATCAAATAAACTGAGAACTAAAAGGAAATTCTCAATCTCTCCTTGTTGTATAGCTGAGCTTTTCAAACAGTTGTAACAGTTACTTTAGTCTGACAAAAGCCGAATGACGAATCAGTGCTTCCAGTCAGAGACTGAGCTGCACCGCTTTATTGGATTTCCAGACTTGCTTTCTACACATTTACAGTGCAGCTACTCTGTTTTTATCAGACTTGAAATAGCAGAAATACCTTCACACTGCGGAGCTTCTGTGGCTCTTCCGTTGGACAGTCTCTCCGGCATTAGAACCATCATCTGTTTTCTCTTCGGTCACCTTCGGTCACGCTCTCGGTTGATGTTTCTCTAGTCGGCACAATCATTTCCTCCATTACCGGGCAGCATGGCGGCTGGCTGCTTCCCAAACAAATACACATGTGCGGCTTGGCACTTGTGCTGTACGTAACAAGTCATGTGACATGACGCTGCGGCTGTGATTGGTTCGGCTCTGCGCTACTTAATTTGGATTGGCTGTTCTTTTTTTTTTTTTTTTAAAGAGGACAAGAATGGTGAGGTCCATCGCAATAGTTTAATTTTTCTATCGAGAAAAAGTTATTTCGCAATACATATCGTTATCGTTCCATCGCCCAGCTCTACTTGAAACATTTTGAGAAAAAATGTAACTGATTCCTTACTTTCAGCGAGTCGTACTGGATGGAGGAGCTGATGGCAGCTTAGAAGCCTCAGCTTCATACTCTTTAAAATTGTGACTTCAAGGTTCAAGGTTCTTTATTTGTCACATGCATAGTTATACAAGTATAACACACAGTGAAATGTAGCCTGACACGCTCCTCGACATGTGCAAAAATGGGGGGGGGGTAGAGGAAGAACATATTATATATATATATATATATATATATATATATATATATATATATATATATATATATAGTATATACACTGGGTGAATGTGCAGTAGTAGCAGCAAGCAGGTGAATTCTGTACATTAATATGAATAGACATCTGACTATTTTACAGGATAGACAATATAAACATATTTAAAATTAAAGGAATTGAAATGTACATTGTGCCTTGGTTTAGAGTGTCTGGAAGAGTCCTGTCTCAGTCAATTATAGATGATGTGAGAGGGCGGGTGTGTGTGTTTAGGGCACGGATGGCTTGGGGATAGAAGCTCCTCTTGAGTCTCTCTGTCCTTGCCCGGAAGATGCGGAACCTTCTACCAGATTGCAGAAGTTGGAACAGTTTGTTGCCAGGATGGGACGGGTCCTTCAGTATCTGCGCTGCTCTAGTCCAGCATCTCCTGGTGTAGGTGTCCTGAAGCGGGGGGAGAGCAATCCTGCAGCAGCGTTCTGCTGTACGGATCTCTCTCTGGAGAGCTTTTTGGTCCTTCACACAGCTGTTCCCAAACCACGATGTCATGTTCTGTGTGAGGACTTAATCTTTCTGATAGGTTGGAATAAGTGGGACATTTTACTTGAGCAGAATCAAAGATCCAGAGTGTTTACGACACATTGTGAGTTCTGCTGTCGAACGTAGACGTCCTGTTAGGAAACAGTTTGATTGAACTCCTGAAACTGGTGGTTTTGGAGGTGGTGTGTAATTATCACTCAGTCACAAAAATATGAACGTGTGGTCTGATGTTATATATGTTGTTCACTTCCATCACGAGTACTTGTGTCTTCAGATCTATTAATTCATACCTGCATCTTCATTAAAAAATGTCCTCAGTAGATTCGTCCCCTGCTGTGTATTTAGATTTACCAAAAAAACTTTCATTAACTACTTTCAAAGATTCCCATTTGTGCCTCATCTCAAATCAACCTAAATTAACAACCCAGTGATTTCCTCTAACATAATATCAGCACAAATTAGGGTATTTTTGTCATTTATCACAGTTGCTGCGACCCATCTTCAGGTCATAACATGGAAGAGGCATTAACTTCCCCAAAAGCCAAGCAGCCACAAGAAGTAGCAAGAAGTACTGTTTGTTTTGGGTCGACGGCAGATTAACAGTCAGATCCAAAACTTCAGACTGAGCCTATAGACCAAACAAAACAAAACTAAGCTCCAAAGTGCACACAAATGACTTTATGAAGCAAAAACCTGACCTCTGTTGTTTAATCAAAAGACAACAGAAAACAACAGTCGCTGGTTGGGCCTTCAGGGAAGCGAATGATCCTCCTTTGATGCTGCAAAGAAAAACCTTTGCAGCATCAAAGGAGGATCATTTGTATGTAGTTTGAGTTGCTTGTAGTCATGTTTTGGTCCTTATACAGCCTCGTTTGCACTGCCAGAAAAAAGTGGATGCTGATGTTCTCCAGGGCTGGTCACTGATTTGAACTTTTTTAGATTGAGTTTGGTCGTCTCAGGATCTTGTCTGTCATGTTTATTTATTTATGTATATTTAACCCCATTAGCTTCCACAGTAGTGGTTGCTAGTCTTCCTGGGCCCCAAGTCATCAAGTGTAATCTAATAAAACATTACACAATAAAGTAGATGCAAAAATTGTGCGAGGTTTTACAGTTGTAAAAATGTAAGCACGCGAATATCAATATCATTGAGGCACGACACCCAAGAATCAAAAACAGTTCACAGCTTTGCCCACTTACAATATTTACAATAATTAAAAACTGAGTAAAAAGGCTTTTAAATGTTTGGTTTTTTTTTAAATTATGAATAGCAGCTAGTTCTCTAATTGGATAAGGCAATATTTTATTCCACTTAAAAGATGCTCTAACTAAACTCAGTTACTTAGTTCAGTTACTTTTGGCTCGAGGAATTACTAAATTGCGCTTTGTTAAAAATTATGTATTTCATCTGGATACTGCAGCTGAGCAGAGAACAAACGTGGTGTGTTTAACAGTATTATTCTCTTTATTAATAAAAGTAAGCCCAAAACGTTTATTATGTTATCATTTTATTGATACTGGTATAGTGTGAACATCTCAACACTAATCTGGCCGCCTTATTCTGGACTAACTGAAGTCTGTTAAGATCTGTCTTATCAGCTGCTGACCAGATGATCTTTCATGATTAAAGAAGTGATGCAGACAGAGCATCTCCTGGCCGTAGCTACGCCCTGTCCCATTTTCTAATAACAGTCTATATGCTGAGACCATGAATGGTGCTGATTTATGGGAACATGCTGGGAGGCATCTAAGTTTACCAGAAAACGTTATAAACAAGTAAAATGATTTCTCTGTCATGAAAACAAATAGTTTATTAATAACTGTTTCTACATTATGTAATACTTAAATTAAAAACTGATGATAAGTGGGTTTTATAAGTGACACTATTGCAGCTTAATGCCAAGTTTCTCTCAGTCATTTGTATTTCTTTGTAAATAATTTCATACACTTCATTTACTTTTTCAATTATTGAGTTAAGATTAGATATCATTACCAAGCGTTGATTGTCATTGTGCAGACTGAGCTTGTTTGGACGGATATTCTGTTCATTAGTTTAGAGTTATTCAATCCTATTAGCGTCTGTGTCCCCCCGGTATGACTGGGAGGGGTGAATAAATGCCCCGGCCTGCCTGTCAATCACTCTAACCCAGCGGTCCCCAACAGCCGGGCCTCGGACCGGTACCAGTCCGTGAGTCGTTTGGTACCGGGCCGCGAGAGTTGAGGCTCAGGTGTGAAATGTCTGGTTTTCAGGGTTTTTATCGGTTTCCAGCGTTATTTTGTTATCCTTTTTATCGTTTACTCGGTTTTCCTGGGTCTTTTCATGTGTGTTATGAATAAATCTTCTTTTTTTCGGTACCGGTGCTAGTTTTAGTTTGTTGTATTTATCCGTGACACCTTACAGGCCGGTCCGTGAAAATATATTCGGGCGTAAACCGGTCCGTGGCGCAAAAAAGGTTGGAGACCGCTGATCTAAACTGTACGTAACTGGAAAACACATTCTATGGTCCTTTCCAGATGATGCAGAATATTTGTGCTTTGTTCTTCTTTTCTCAGCACTCGTATCCCCAATGAATTGTTTATAATTTGGCTTTAACCAGTGATCCAGTTGTAGTCTGAGCCGATACTGGCTGAAAAGATGGGATGGAGAAATTGCATTGTAAAAGAGGCAGGAGAGGGCAGCTGGACTGTATTTCACTCCATTTACTCGGCTGTCAGCTTGGGGCTCATTATCTCATATTTAGTTTACGTGCAGCACAGCTCCACAACAGCTTTGCACATCTCCGGCTTCAGCTGCTGCTCTTATTGCTCCAGAATTCATTTACTTTGAGAAGTTTTTGACCAACTGAATTGTCAAACTTTTGGAAAACAACAGTCGCTTCATTTCCCAGCTATAAATATTGATTCCTATCAACATTTATGTCGCAAATGAGAAAAATATTAAAACTGAAATCAAGTTTCAAATAGATCTCCACACAGTGGGAAACGTTGTCCTGTACACTCAGAGCCGTAAACAAGTTTAAATTGCTTCCCACACGGGGAGGTCGGGATTTGAAAACCAGGAATTGGTTGGCAGAGGAAAAGTAGTTTGAACCACAGAAACCTTTTACTGACTCGATGGCATTAGATTTCATTTTTGACTTTTCATTAATGATTTTAAAGCAACTATTTTCTTTTCTGGGGTGTTCATGAAGATTAAAGCGAGAACACACAAAATTTAAAAGGTCATTTATAACTTTACAGAAAATGGGAAATCGCTGCGGTGATTTATGCAAAATCGAGTTTGTAACGAGCTCCAAAGTCAGTATTTGTTATGATCTTCTTGATTTTTTAACACTCTGTGAAGATCACTGACATGATGAAGAACAAACTCCTTGTCAATCAGATATTTTCCACATGGTGTTGCATAGTGTTTTCAAATGTGACGATTCTGCATTTATAATTCCATCAATTTTGACAAGATCCACAACAGCACTGGCTGAAATACAGCTCCTATGAAAGAGGGCCGTGGAGTGCCTGCAGACACAGGGGAGGGCAGGGTAAGCTGCAAAGAAAAATACTGTTAACACAGCAGTGAGTGGAACAGAAGCACCGAGCTGAAAACTCAACAACTACGACTCAGACTGAAGAATTAATGATCGATAGCACCGAGGAGTCCAAGAAACACAACGTGCTGGGTCGAAAACCCAGGACTGTCATAACAGGTCAGTGTTAAGTGACAAACAAACATTACTCTGACAGTGCGCAGATACACGGACTGAAAACGAGTGAAAACGAACCCGATCTCAAAAATTAATCAATAATGAAAATGCTGAAGACCACCTTAAAAAACGAGGTCTTGTTCCCTCCTTCATGCTTTAGTGAAGCAAAAAGCTAAATTAGGATGATTAAGGAGCTGTTTTTGCATCAGTTTGTTATTGTTAGGGTTCCTGGGTCTGATTTGATCATCTATATTCTTTGATTTAGTGTTTCTATTTTTTAGTTTTGGTATTTTTAGCTCCCTTAACTATACGTAGTATTCCTGGTGTTTAGTTGGCCCTGTGTGTTTCCTGCGTTGTCTTCATGTTTGTCTAGTTGCCTATTTTCCCCAGTGATGTCTGTGTGTGTGTTCCTGTTACTTCCTGTTTTACTTTGGTAGTCTCCTGTCTGTGTACGCCATGTTCTGTTTGCTTCTCTTACTTTGAAGGTACGTCGTCTCAGAGTAGCTCCAGCTGTGTCCCATGTGTTTCCTTGTGTATTTAAGCCTTTTGTTTTCTCCCTCATCCCTCGTTGCGTGTCTTACCTGCTTGTCTAGCCGTTTCATTTAATGTATATTTCCAGCTTAGTTTTGTATTCCAGCTTCCAGCAATCAAGCTGAGTTTTTTGAGTTTCTCTGCCTCCGTGAGTCTGCATTCAGGCTCCTTTTCTGCCAGCCGCACACAGCAAACATGACAGTTATCTGTGTGGTAGATATGGCACGTGAGAAATATGTTTAGCAAGTGTCCATCTCTGACAGGAGGCTACAACAACTGCAGTGAAGACAGATGGCAGTGTGCCACGTAGGCAACCAGGCCAGTAAGTAAGCAGGTGAAGTCCAGTGGAATAAATGAGCTGGGAAGGAGGTGGTGCAGCGCTAATGGTGCTTTATAAGAGCGTGCTGTACAAATCAGCTTAATGAGAGAGCAAAATATAACAAATGTGTGTTTAAAGAAGAACAGCAGGAAACACAACAGTATTGTACCATAGCAGCTTTATTTATGAAGCACTTTAACAGAAAACCAGGGTTCACAAAGTGCTGTACATATACAAATAGCATAAACAAAATAAAACGTGTGCACTGGAGGCCTGTTGCACACACTTTTTCACAAGAAACACAAACACGAATCAATAATCAGTTTTACACCTTATTACTTATTATACGATCTTCATCAACAGCAAAGTCTTCACTCACTAATATGGTTATTGTATTGAATATAAGTCAGATTATTGCACCACATGCTTTGTAAGCGTGTTGTGAACTGACAAAAATAAGATATTTGCATTCATCTCATTCAAATGGCAGGTTTAAAAATGACACCATGAAGAGCAAATAAGGTCGATATGTAGATATAGTGAAGAAGATTCCTGAAGAGTTCAAGCAGACAGATCTGCTGCCACCGGTTTCACCAGTGTGCTTGAACCTCTTTCAAAACTATTGACTTAAAATAGAAATAAGAACAGAACACTGTAAGCCTTCTTCTCCTGGAACCAAATGTACATCCAAAGTGACGTTTTGCTCTCACAGACATTTTGACTTAGTTAAACTAAACTGTGAAACTAAAGCAGGCTTTAGCAAACAGCAGTGAGAGCTGTTGTCCAGAAATAGAGAAGACAGCGAGGACTGTTCCCAGGAGTGTGTGGCCGACCACAAACACTCCAAGAGCGCAGCAACGACTCATCCACAACAAGCACCAAAGGCCTCACATAGCTCAGCCAAGGTCAGTGTTCATGATCAACAACACCAGAGACACTAGTGGAAAAATGACATCTGTGGGAGAGTTCCAAGGTGAAAACCACTGCTGAGTGGGAATTCAGAATCAGAATACTTTATTGATCCCTGGGGGAAATTATTTAGTTCTGTGCACCGATGAAGTTTAACTTTTTGGAAGGCTTCAGTCCCGTTACATCTGACTCAAAACTAAGAGAGAATTTCATTAAAAAAAACCAAACACCCATCATTTTAGAAGCAACACGTTCTCGACCCAACGCGTAACATGACGAATGTGACAAATCGTCATATGTTATGCGTTGGGAATGATAATGCTCTGATTAGAATCCAACAGGGTGATGGTAGTGTGACGGGCCAGGTCTGCAGGAGACCTGAAGGACAGTATCCAGCCATCACGCTGTCTGCTGCATCATGCAGCAGGACACCTCTGAATGCCACAAAATAAAGCAAGTATGACAAATATGCAAAACAACTAAGAGATCAGGATGGAGGCAAATACTCACAAGTGTATCTACAGTGCTGTTCACAGGACTGTGGATACAAATGTGAGTTAAAGTAATGTTAAAAAAAGAGGAGGGTCCACACTGACAGTTCAAAAGGTCAAATGCAGAAGCTCAGTCCAGTGCAGAAAAACACAGTAAAACAAAATAACAAGACAATAAAAAGCTAGAATGTTATGAACACACAAGGGGAACAGAGACAAGTAAATAATGAGGAGTACGGCAAAAGTGTGTGTGTATATATTTGTTTGACAAGTGAGTAGGCGGGGCTGGCATGAAGAGCGCTGGGACCTGCAGACGTGAGGGCAGGGAGAGGATGACAAGAGGAAGGTGTGGGCTTTAAAATGAAGCAGGAAAGAAGAAGATGCACAAGATTAAAGAGTTTTCTGTTCGTTTCAGCTTGTTAATAATCGCGCAGTCGGTCAGATTCATCATGTGACCCACAAAACAACTGTGACCACTGCGAATGACGTTAATATTACGCCTTCAGCATCGTTACCATCATGGTGGCATTTAAAGACGACAAATGAACCACAGTAAACACTTTTAATTTGCTAAATTTACTAAAAATCTTTTTATTTTTTCAAATTAAGAAGTTATCTAAGAATATAACTGATTTCAATAATGTGACGGTGCCTATGAAGTATTTCTAACAAGCATCCATCACAGAGTGGATAAAGTTTTCACATCCAGCTTTAAAATCGAAGTCGTGCTTTGTACTCTCGTGCACTCTTATCTGTGCTGCCATCTCTTCACCGCGTTCTCCGTCTGAATATGTGGCTCTAATTCTTTGCACCATTAAATTGATTTTGGATAACACAATTTATCTTTGAACTCTTTGATCTCATTCAGGCCTGAGAATAGAAAGGGTCAGCTCTTGGTCTTTTTCAGTCACTTGACTGTGATTAATCTAAATCCATTTTCTGGTTCTCGAATCTCCACCAGACATATTAAATAACTAAAAAATAATAATTCCTATCGCTTGTGTTCATGCGATTGCAGTGTAATACACAGCTCACACTCGTACTAAAATCACATTTATTCTCCTGTCTCGTCTCGTCTATGTTCTCTTGCTTCATCTTGACTCTTGACTCTGTCAGTTCCCTGGTGGCGAGCACAGATCTGGCGGCCCCGCTGATTTCCCTTGGTGTTTGAGAAAGATATAGCAGCTAGCTGTACGCAACGGCACATTGTCTCACGAGCCCGTGTGATGAAATCAATCCACAACATGTGTATCTGGTTTCGCTTCGTTTCGTGTGTGTATTGTTAATCTTTTACCTCAAAGCCCCGCTGCTTCTTCTTCTCTGTTTTTGTGGACTGGGCCAATCATCATTCTGAAACTTGATAGAAATGCATTACACAGTGTTTACGCTCACTCTGCAGTCTCCATCTTAATTCTATGATTTCTTTCTACATGCAGTCTGAGCTGCTGTCATCCGCAGCAAAGCAGATGGGTTCAAGTGATAGCAGTAATGGCAGTCCTGTGCAGTCACATCCATGTAGCTATCCAATGCAGTTAGGATTGATTGAGCTCGGCTCCTGCTAGAGGATAAAGCTGATAAGAGAGGCCAATGACTCTTCACAGACGCTGCCCACATGGTATCGTATGATTTAACAGGCATCAGTGTTAGAGGTAAGCATAGTCCCATTGTCCTATTACAGAATACTAGATGTTTATCACCAGCTGATTGATGCTAATGGCTGTGTTGCATCCTGCACTGATGAATGCGTACTGGTTACATGATGCTCATTTGTGAGAGGAATTATGGTATCTGATGAAGACAGTAATCACTGAGAAGGTCAGCTTGCCTCTGACATCACATAAAACACGGAGTACGACTGTGCTGCGTTCAAGAGACCTTCAGGAGAATGAGAACATAATTCACCGATATCTGCTCAAGATAACCAATTTAGTCGACGTTTACAACGCTCTAATTCGCGTCCGGTTGGTGTGGCTGTGTGCAAAACCGTGCATGCTCACGTTGGCCATCATGTGTGTTTGTGTGCGCTCATTCTAAACGGTGAAGTGGAACAGAGTGCAGGTAATGAGGGAGATGGGTGTAATTATACTGCAGAGGGAGGATTAGCGGTTTACTTAACCATTAGCAGGTTCACCTTGAAGTGCAAATGCCAGATGGATAAAAGTCACACCTCTTTGCCCTTCATTACCTTCAACTGGACTAAAGACATTTGCTCCTAAGCCACTTTTACTTAGTGTAGACTTTGCATATTTTCCATTAGCTCTTTTGTGTCTTATTTGAGTAATTTGGCTAATGCAGTGTGGCAAAGTAGTGTCGGGTATTAAGAAGAGGCATGAAACGAGATCGATGCTCATGAGCCGTGCAGCGCGATGCTGTTATTTAGCACTTATGGGAATGTTTTATTAAATCTGTGGGTCAAATAAGAATCAGAAGGGATTTATTGCCAAGAAACACACAAAAGCTGAGTTTGTCAATATCAAAAAAGAAAGCTTCATAAATTTCTGTTTTCATTTACCTCCGAAAACATAATCACGTCATCCTCCAGACTGTTTGAGTCACTAAGAATTATTATAGTGTAATATTGCTAAATGTTACAATCCCATTATTTAAATGAATACTTTCACGTCACAAAAAATAAAAAGAAACAAGGTGGTGTTGAAATCATACCAAGGACAACAACAACACAGAGGACTGGATTGAGTGGAGTTAATAGACACGTCTGCCTGCACTGGAGAAATGGAAAACTCCGTTCAGACACACAACCGTGTACGCTCTATATTTGATTGAGTTTGTGTGCATGCATGGATGCATAAATCTCTGCTGCTGCTCGCGCACATGTGTGGATGGAGCGCGTGTCCCTCTGAATTGGTGCGAGTGTATCTCATCACTGAAAGGAGACAGAGATTGAGGGCTGAGGGTGTGTCGAGGATTGCCTCCTATTTTAGCTCAGCTGTGGAGGGCAGGATTTCCATTTTTCTTCCCATTACCAAATAAAGTACACCCTGCTGTTAGAGCTGACACGAGGAAGAAAACACATTAATAGCAAAGGGTAACTTTTTAAGCAGCTGTCACGGCAGGAGCAGCTTGAAATATTGCTTTTCAACCATCTACTCCCATGATTAATATCATTTTGGGATTCCTAACAATATAAAATATCGAATTCAGCTGATAACAGACATCATGTAGGTGATGTTATGTTAATTGTAGATTAGGTGAGTTACATTCAGTTTTACTAGCACAACAACATCCCAGAATACTGTCACGGTCTTTGAGTTTTGAGTGTTTGGATTTTAAAATTCTGCTGACTTAAATCTTTTCTGTTTATTTTCATGTATTTATTTCCTTAATATGATCAGTGTTTGCTTTTTATGTCCGAGTTTTCCTTTTGTTGTTTTAAGTTTACTTTTTTTTACTTTGCTATTTAATTGTCTTCTGTGATTTGTATTCACTTTTACTTCCTCCCATGTAACTGCATTGATAGTGTTTCCTGCCAGCTCCGTCTGTTCCCCGTGTGACGGTAAAGTCCATTCGTTCCTTAGTTTAGTGTCTGTTAACCTTCCGTCAGTGTTTCTTGCAGGTTTCTGGATCCTGCATCCTTTTCTGGCGACTTTAACCAGTCAAAATAAGAACTTGCCTACATGGCAAATACATTTCACAGTTGGAAAAAGAAGAATTGTAAAAACAAAAATAAAAATTTAGTAGAGTTCCTGTGACTCCTGTAGTTTAACATATTGCCAAATGTTTACCTGAGACTGATTTCAGGGTATTTTAATCAAATGTGTTTCTCTTGTTGTTCTTATTTGCTCATTTCTTAGTGAGTAAAGACAAATGTTCAGTTCTGACTCAGCCTGGTCCTTTAATCTCGTCCCCAGGAACCACAGTGATGACAATGACGGCGTTTGACGCGGACGACCCGAATACAGACAACGCCGTTCTGCGCTACAACATCGTCAAACAGTCTCCAGACAAACCTTCCCCGAACATGTTCTACATTGATGCAGAAAGAGGAGACATCGTCACAGTTATAGCTCCCACGTTACTTGACAGAGAGGTGGGTTAACTCGGCAAATCTGTTCCTGTGTTTGTGGTGTGGGCCTCTGCACTGAGCGGTACTCAGCGGTGTGGTGTTGGTGGTCAGGAAGTTGTCACGAGGCTTAAACGTGTCACTGGAGTTTCTGAAACGAAGCATCCATTCATTCCCAACGTGTCGCCTGTGCTGCCGGCAGACTCAAGAAACCACGTAGTCGGTGTCTGTGTGTCGTGTAAGCCGCTTCGGTGTTTGTGTGTGCCTTTGTGTGAGGGAGCACCGGCGCGTTCCAGCTAGCAGGCGCAGTAGCTAGACGAGCGCCTTTCCATTTCCCCGTAAAACCAGAGCGACACAACGGGATGATTGCTTTTCCAGCAGGGTGACGAATGCCAGAACATCGATTGGCTCCGCTGGTGGAAGAGGAATATTAGCTGTTGTCAGACACTTAGCGAATAGTTTAATTGAGGTGATACACACTCATCCGTCGACTCTGGTGGTGTCCAACATCCCGAAAGCTAAAAACCTCCCATCCGGAACTGTTGGAGCCGTGGTGACTAACTGCCCTGATGAGCCAATCCCTGAGCTACAGTAGACCGTTTAATAGAAGCCTAATTAATTAAAAGGAGGATGAAATGAGATGTAATCGATGCAGTGTGCAGTGTTGCTGCTTTTGTGAGGTGAATAAGAAATCGTAATAGGAGGATGAAAGTGAGATTTCCAGGATATTTCAAAAGATAATGCTCCAGTAGAGTGTAGAAAAAACAGCAACAATAACACTGCTTCTCTAATGTCTGCAGCCAAGATTTATTACACCACTAACAGGCTAATGTTCAAAAAAGCAGCTGAATGCCTTTGAAGAAGGCAGAATTTTTCACCTTTTCTCTTCATTTTTAAACTCCTGAATTTCGTAGCATGTACTGTAAAATAACCAGTAACGCAACTCAAACTAACTCGCGTCCATATGTAAAGCTGAAGTCCAGTTGGAAATACAATTATTTCAGCTTTAAGCTTTAACGCCTTGGTGGTCATTAATACTGCATTTCTCCATGTGCATGATAGGTTATAGGTTTTTGAAAAGATCATGTAATGCACTTGATTTGCACTTATTTTGATCAACAAATGTTAAAGAACTTGGACTCGGAGGGAAGAATTCTAAGAAGTCGTGTAAAAGAGAGCATAGCATTCAAGTGTTCTGATGTTTGAAGCAATGAGTCAGTTTTATGCTGCCGTGCAGGATCGTCACAGTCCTCGAAAACGTTTAAATGGGCTCAAAGAAAAAGAAGTGAAACAAGTTTATTTCTATAATAAACAAATCATGACAAATATATGTATGTGAGAGCTCTTTGTGGTATTAATAGTCACATGAAAAGCCTAAAACAACATATATGATTGAAAAGAGGGCAGATGGAAGAGCAGAAAGGGTACCTTAAAACTGTCCATATCGAGGTCTGAAGAAATTTAGACGCAGCCACTTTAGCACGTCGTCATGACTCTGACGCCAGCTCGATGCAGTTTAGCTCCATCTGCCAATATAGTTTTTAAATACAGTATGTCTTTTGTATGTCTGCAATATTCTGCTTTGCAACAAAGGCAAAACACCAAATGGATAGGAGAAACAAAAATATTCCCTATGTTCTTCAAATTCCTCAGACATAATTCAGGTGGCGCTATAAGTGTATTTGGATAGACACCTCACCTGCCCCAGGGAAGCAAAAAGCAATCCGGAGAAAATTGGAAAATCAATTTTGTCACATTGAAATCAGTTTGATTTTGCCTCTAGTGCTTTCTCTGAGGCGTAAAATCCTGTCTTGATATGCATATTTATTCCAGCACTCTCTGTTTTTCTCCTCACTTTATTGTAGACATGTCTCCCCTTGCCGTCTAATATTATTCTGACACGCGAGGTTGTTGGATCAATGGCAGGCTGTAATTTCTGACGGCTGGTAATGCTGCAGGGATGAGGCCATTTTCTTAAGTTAGAAAAGATCAAAGAGTTTTTGTATTTTTCACTGGATTTACATGGAAATCACTGTTAATGAGTCTGCATTGCAAATATGTCCCTCTTCACCTGCTGGCCGTGCAGAGTGCAGTTACTACAAGACTCAAGCACTATTCGTACGGTACACATCAAAACTGCACGTCACTGGATGCTAATCAATACAGGGTTCCACCTTAGTCTCCATGAAGGCGAGCACGAGACTGTCGATGTGTTTTCTTCCTCTGTGCGATTCAGCATGCACATCTATGAGTGTTTGTCGGTAAGAATAGCTCAGATAAGCTTAAATTAATAAATTATCTGTTCAGAGAAAACAAAACACCTTGTGAGATAGTGGCGCTTCATGCTGCGCACATCTTCCTGCTGATCCTTCATCCTGCACAAAAAAATAATCTCACCATCTCATTTATCAGTCTAACTATAGTTTCATCAGTCAGCTGTGCTTTCATGCACTGCCTCCCGTTGTCACAGCTGTACTGCAGCACATTATTTTTAAAGGCTTGTGAACTAAAGGAGCAGAAATTTGAATCAGAAAAAAGCAAAGAAACCTGCAAAGGTGGCGGACGGCAGGAAGGGGTGCACTGAAATCTCCCTTTGTCTTCAAACTCACATCTGAATTTTAATCAGGTGTACTGATTTGGCTCTTTTTGCTGTGAAGGACTGGATCTAGAGTCTTACCTACCAGTTTTCTGTCTTTTAGAGCTGTAAGTCATAAATATGTGCTCATCATAAAACTCGATATTTTATAAAATAAAATGCTTCTAGTTAGTGGACAAAGCTTTTCAAAACAAATAAAATCACGCTGAAAATGATTTGCAATACATTTCCATCCATCTGGGGCATCTTTAGCATTAGGCTGCTGGGGGGGCAGCGGCCAAGGCAGAGAAGCCCAGACCTCCCTCTCCCAGGAGAGCTGAGAGTTATAATCTCTCCAGCATGTCCTGGGTCTGCCCTGGGGCCTCTCACAGTGACAGATTCCCAGAACATCTAACGGATGTTCTCCTTTCAGTCACTACCCAGAGCTTGTGACCACAGATGACCGTAGGGACATAGGTTGGCCGTTAAATTGAGAGCTTCGCTTTTACACTCAGCTCGTTTCACCAGTACAGCGTCTGCATCACTACAGTTGCAGCACCAATCCGTCTGTCGATGTCACGCTCCCCTCTCCCCTCAGTCAACAAGCCCCTGAGATACTCTTCCACTTGGGGTGGAAACTCGTCCCCCAATCCTGGCTGGGCACGCCACCCTTTTTCGGCTGAGGACCATGGCCTCAGGCTTAGAGGTGCCAATTTTTGTTCCCGCTGCTTCACTCTCAGACTCGCGCTGCTCCAATGTGAGCTAGAGGCCACCGCCTGATGAAGCCGACAGAACCACATCATCTGTGAATGCCAGACACGAAATTCTGAGACCACCCGAGTGGTACCCATGCACCACCCATGTTTGCGTGGGTTCTCTCCGGGTACTCTGGCTTCCTCCCGCAGTCCAAAGACATGCAGTTCACGGCGTTAGGTTAACTGATGAATCTAAATGACCCATATGTGTGAATGTGAGTGTGAATGGTTGTCTGTCTGTGTGTTAGCCCCGTGACAGACTGGGGACCTGTCCAGGGCGTACCCCGCCTCTCACCCTGTGGTAGCTGGGATAGTCTCCAGCGGCCCCACGACCTTGACAAAGACAAGCAGAAGAGAAGGGATGGACAGTATATTTCACTTTAGCGCATGTGTTATGCTAGATAAGCTGTTTGGTATTTGTTACAGTTTTGGAGAGATATATCTCTGAGGCCGATCAGCTGCTCATCCATCATATTTGTGGCAACCAACTAATCGATTGATGCATTTCTGGTTTAGTCTTATTTATACTGTGTTCTGAGTTACGCTGAATGCATTTGAACAGTGTAAGTAGAGATGTGTGTATACGGTTTTCTATTCTAGGGACGTCTTCTTACAGACACCAGGCAGAGACGTTCTCAGAAGTAATGAAATAAGAAAACTGAGAAGGGTTCCCAGTGTTTTTGGCTTGAATATATTTGTTACAGGGCACACACACCAGTCATTCTGATCTCTTTTAGTCCATGGAGTGTCCGTGTGCTGGCTGGTTGTAACCGGAGAGGACAGACTGCTAATGGCAGTGTGACTTTCTGACTCCCTAATGCTCTCCGGCCAATCTGGGAGCTGTCACTGCTCAGGATAGCCAATCGATAGAGTTGACCGACCCCTTCGCCCCTCTCATGTCTTACAAAGGTGAATTACATGGAGGGAAGAGGATGTCTGCTTGTGTGTGTGTGTGTATTGCCACTGAATTGTGATGTTTGCAGTGATATAAATGAAACTTCGCTTCTTGATGTGTTATGTTTGGTGAATCAGCCAAATTAAGGCACATCTTAACAGTTCCCATTTTTAAGGTAAATTTCATTTTAAAAGTACTTTTGAAAACTGTTTTGACTGCTCTGAAAATGAGAGTGGAAAATAAATTTGATTAGCATCGAGTCTACGTAGGGTGGGGATCTCCAGGCCTCGATGGCCAGCAGGTTTTGTGTCCTTGATCCAACACAGCTGATTTAAATGGCTAAAAGACCTCCTCTACATGTCTTGAAGTTCTCCAGAGTAGGGCTGCCACAAACGATTATTTTGATAGTCCACTAGTCACCGATTATTTTTGCGATTAGTCGACTAATCAGATCATCATCCATTGGACGTAAAACGTACAGCTTATTGCACCAGCAGCATCTGCTCTTATATAACTAGCATTAGCTTACAGCTTTAAGTGTTTAAGGTCTGTGCTAACTAAAAATAAAGACAAGATGATAGTTTATTAAATTTTAATGACATTTGCAGATTGTTTCGGTGAAGTTTAATAAACTCCTTGCTATCTAAAATATAACAGGACACCGGAGTAAATTCTTGAGCATCTCACACTTCTGATAATCAGCTGTCTGCTTGACGTTTATTCAGCTGTGTAAAAACTATAACTTTAATCTCAGCCAAACTGATTTACTCAGGAACAAATGAAATACTGAAAAAAGCCAAACAATAAAATTTTTAAGTTATCTAAGTGACTCATATATCATGTTTAACCTGAGTAGCGAGCTAGTGGGTAACAGACGTCTCCGAAAACGTCGGAGCGCTTTTGAAAATATGTGGTGTCCTGCTAAACTGAGCAGATATTTGAGGTTTACACAGCTACATTCTCGCCTGAAAATATGTTAAACGTTTATTTTGTGACCCAGAAAGAATAATAAGAGTAATATTAAAACTAACTAGCTACCGCCATTGTTGGAAACTGCGCTGGGCCGCGCTATGAATTCTGGGAAACTGCTTCTTCTTCTTCGGGGTTTAACGGCAGCTGGCATCCTTGTACATGCAGTGCTGCCATCTTCTGTTTCAGTCTGTTATTACACTCTTAAATCCTGCTACTTATTCCTGCGTCTTTTGTGATCTTACAAAGTTTCAAACGACGCGTCGACTATTAAATCAGTCGTCGACGATTTTGATAGTCGACTAATCATGGCAGCCCTACTCCAGAGGCCTGGTAACGAACTCATTTGGTCTCTGTTGACGTGACGGTTTATGTGCTGGGCACTGTCAGCACTGAGATTAGGACCTGTGCTGTAAATGTGTTTACATGTCATTATTCACTCTGTTATGCTTAACTAGTGCAGATCTCAAGTGACAGGTAAATGGATGCACACACTTATCCCTGATCAGTGCAGAAAGCAATGGCGGCTGTAAGTAAAGCGACCCGGTGTTTGTTTAGCGCGACCTTGGCAACACGCTTCCTGACAGCGTTCGGCTGATAAGAAAGCGAATCCCGTCTAATGGCTTATTTGGCTCTGTGGCTGGAGTGGCTACATGCCGGTGTGTTGGGATGAATGAAACCTGAAACTTTGGCAGGTTCCACTTTAAGGGGAAACTGCATTCGTTTTCTCCATCGCCACTGTTGTGATCCCCTGCACTCCCCCCACCCCGTCGCTCCCTTCTCCCTATGCTGTCATGTACATCACATTGTTTTCTTGGTTATTTTCATTTTGTGTTATTTTCTCTCTTCTCGCCGCCTTACTGTCTATCTCTGTTTTTTCCCATCAGCCTTGCCTCCCCTTCTCTGTCAACACTTCACTGTGGACATCCAATTAGTCGCAGGTCATAGCATAGTGATTCCATTCAGAGCAGCACCATTCAGCGCAGGCCTCAAACAGCCATTCAAATTACATCCTTGGCCGCCTTCAGAGTTGCCGCTCTGCAAAATGTTGTTTTCAAACATTTCTGGGGCCACCACCTAATCTGATCTCCCGAACATAATTGAATGTCAGTCGTCACATAAAGATGGTTGCCTCTCTTCAATTAGCATCTCGTTTCCTCGTGTCACAGCGAGACAAAGCAGACAGAGAAATATTTACTCCTCCCAGGTAGAGGCCGGAGAGAGTTATTATATTATGTCATTTATATGCAAATAATACAGCACAGGGAACACATTGATAAGATTTCATTACAGCAGATTTGATGTACACTTCAGTTTATAAACTCCCTTCACTCTCCTATTATGATCTGCAGATTGGTAAGGTGTGAGTAGATGAGTCGGACAAAGACAGATGCAGGACGGTATGGACTCACATGTAGGGATGGGTACCGGTGTCCGGTGCCATGATGGCACCGGTTCTGACATAAACGGTAGTAACCAGACCGAAAAGCAGCGCACATTTCGGTGCTTTATTTCGCTGCATTTTTTTTCCTGAGCTGTGATACACTTTAGATTCTAGCCAATCATTTTACGTTTCCGAGGATAGTAGGCGGGCCCAGGTACGTACGTTCTGTTAGAGCAGAGCTACAGATTAAAAATGTCCAAGGCGAAGCGGTCAAAAGTCTGGCTGTACTTCACAGCAAAATATGCAAACTCAGCAGCCTGCAACAAGTGCTTTAAGCTGATACTGTGATACTGTCAAAGGAGCTAACACCTCAAATCCGATGAAACACCTGGAGACGCATAGCGTTTTTTTTAAAAGCCCAGAAATGCGCCGTATTTGATAGCTTGCTGCGAGACCTCACACTGTGCACATCAAAAAGGCTAAAATGACCAAAGAAAAAGTGGAAAACAGCTGAACATGAGAGGTTTTTGGACAAAGTTTGTGTTTTTTCCATTGTTTAAGCACTGCTTCCAGCCAAGAGTGATACCATAAATCTGCTATAGCTGCAGAAAAGGCTAACATTGTTATCTTTTTACAAAAAACAGCTAAACATGAGAGGTTTTTGGACCAATTTTGTGTTCTCCATTCATTAAGCACCGGTTCGAGCACTGTTTAAGCACCGGCACCGTTTCAAAAGTACCGGTTTGGTACTGGTATCGGATAAAACCTAAACGATCCCCATCCCTACTCACGTGTAGGTTCTCAGAGGGCGCGGGAATCCGAACAGGTTCAGCTCTTTTTGGCTGGCAAGAAAGAGACGCCATCAGAAGGTTCTGGCTCAGTATGTGCTAGGAGATGCAACTTAATAGAGAAATGAAAGTGGAGGAGAGCTAACGTGATCATGAGTGGCAGAATGGAGAACAAATTTAGAAGCGACAGAGTGATTTTATTCATAGCTGCAACAATGACTACAAGGCACTTTGTATTCACTGCTTACTGAAATGTTTTTCAGGGCTGTCTTTAGCCACAAGCTTTGAGAGTTTTGTGGAAGTAATTTAGAGTTCTTATAAAACTGGCCTCAGTATAAAGACCTGAGTGAACTACAGCCAGTCTGGACCACAGGTAACGTGAAATATATTCAGAGGTCTCGTATTTCCTCGTTAAATCCCTGTTGAATACTGTTACGGCCCTAGCTGGGCCTCCTGATACTGCCCTTGTGTGGGCGTGGTGTTTTTCTCCGCCTCCTCCTCTTTTGCTCCACCCCCCATCTCTCTCTTGCTCTTCTCTCTCCCCAGGACACAGCTGCTGCTCATTGGACTCATTTACCACCTGGGCCCAGTCAGCAATCACCTCTCGGAGGTCATATAAGCTGGGGATGAGCTGTGAACAGGGTGGGGTGTTCTCTGGTGTCTCTGCGTTGTGTGTGGTTAACCTGCTCAAAGTGTGGAGTTGTGGAAACAGCATAGCTGCTTTGCGTGAGTAGTGTGGGCTTGTGAGCCTTGCCTGCTCAAAGTGTGGAGTTGTGGAAACAGCATAGCTGCTTTGCGTGAGTAGTGTGGGCTTGTGAGCCTTGGCAGCAGCAAAGCCAGCTGCTGTTAGTGACAGGGTGAGCTTGTGGGCCCCTGGAAGTACCTCCTCGTGGTGTGGAGTTTTTGTTTGGTTATTGTGTTCTTTGTTGTTGCAACCCTTTTTCTCTTTTTCCAAGTGTTATTGGTAAAACGGCGTTGCCGGCTCTTTATGTTAAGATGATCTATAATAAAGACTATTTTATTTACTGAAAACACTGGTCTGTTTTCCTTTCTTTCTGTTCTGGACTCATTTGTTACTGGTCCCCTCACTCACATGCCTAGACCCTTTCGGGGGGAACGTAACAAAGTGGGGGCTCGTCCGGGATATGAATGGAAGGAACAACAATTGAGTTTTGGTGAGTTGTTTGCCGGTGGCTTGTTTAGTTATATGGTATCTGCTGCGCTCTCTCTCCAGTTAGCAAAGGGGAGTGTCTAGCTGAGTGTAAGCTCCTCCTTCAGGCACTCATTTTTTATTTTTCCTTTATTATTTTCGGAGTAATCCCGGGTGGGGATTAGTTCCCTGTCGGGGGTAGGCTTGTCGGTGCTTTGTGCACTTGATGCTTAGCCTTTAAAGTTGCCTCGAGCCTGGTACACTCCAGAAGCTAACTAGGCTAAGATTTTAGTAGGCAGGTCTGGGGAGAGGGTTGGCGGTATTTTTATTTATTGGTTAACCTGTGGCCACACTTTTCCCGCCTGTTTCTCATTTGTGTATTGGAGGTGGTGCTTCTTTGTTGTTATTGTTAGCCTCAGGTAGTTTTTGTTTTAGAGTCAATGGCTACCTTTGATATTGCAGTGTTTAAGGGTGAGCGTGGTGCAGCGTCTCAGCCCGTTCTGCAGGCGCCAGCTCAAGCTGTAGGTCCATTGGTGTCGACACCTGTTGATCAGGGGCTGCCTGAGGACAAACCCATGACAGTGCCTCGCTTCGAACCCCTCTCCATTGAATCAAGTGAAGGCTCGAAGCTGGATGCTAAGCTCCGTGTCCGTCTGGCTCGTCTCCAGCTGGAGAAGGAGCAGCGTGAGAGAGAGTTCCAGCTGAAAAGGGAGCTAGAGCTTAGGCGTTTGGACGCGGAACTGGCTAGGGCTAGGGAGGTTGAGCTGATGAAGGTGGAGGTGGAGGCAGAGACAGCTGTGAGGTTGCGACAGCTGGAACTCCGGCAGGTTTCCCTTCCTTCGACCGCCTCCATTCGTCAGGCGGACACCCCGTTTGACGTAGGGAAAAACAGTCGTCTGGTTCCGATGTTCCGTGACACTGAGGTTGACAGCTACTTCGAGTCGTTTGAACGAATAGCCACGGCCTTGCACTGGCCACGGGATTCATGGGCCCTCTTGCTCCAATGTAAGCTGGCGGGTAAGGCTCAAGAAGTTTGTTCCTCGTTGTCAGCTGAGGACAGCTTGGACTATGACAAGCTGAAAAGGGCTATCCTGCTGGCCTATGAGCTGGTCCCAGAAGCCGATAGGCAGCGTTTCCGGGGGTTGAGAAGAGGTCAGGGTCAGTCCTATCTTGATTTCGCCAGGGAAAAAGGTGTTCTTTTCGATCGGTGGTGTGCGGCCTGCAAAGCCACTGACCTGGCTTCGATCCGGGAACTAATGCTCATAGAGGAATTTAAGAACTGCATTGCTGAGCGCATCGCGGTATATATCAGTGAACAGAAGGTTTCCTCATTACAGCATGCTGCAACACTGGCTGATGAGTTTGCCCTCATCCATAAAACCAGTGTCATTAAGCACGACCGACGCGATGACCTAGTGAAGGTTAGTGATGTGCCAGCTACACAGTACCGAAAGGGTGAGGTACTTGTGTCCCATTCCAGTGTGAAACGAAAGTGTTTTTTTTGTTTAAAGTCTGGCCATTTAATAGCAAATTGTGGGGCCTACAAACAGAAACAGTCAGTCTTGGGAGTTAGGAGTGTGCCAGCTAACAAAGCCGATACAGGCGTGGTTTCAAGAGCCAAAACAAAGCTCTGTTTCTTCTGCCACAAACCTGGCCACCTGGTTGCTCACTGTTTGAAAGCAAACTCAAAGCAAAATCGATCTGTTTTCAAAAGAGTGAACTGTGGTTCACAAACCGACAAAGTTGCCAGTCCTAGGCAACAGTTGGAGCATAATTGCTCAGTGGTGTCATTTGGTCACTGTCAGAGATCAACTAATTGTAATCTGCCACCTGATGACGGTCTCTCGGGTCCAGATGACCTACAGTGTGATAGATTGTGTGTGACACAACCATTTCAACCTGCACCTCTGGCTAACCAGCATGCCTTTTGCCATGACCTAGCGAAGAAGCGTCAGAGAAGTGTTGCTGTAAGGCCTTCTAGCTGCCTGATGGGTTCTCCATATGTGATGGCTCAAAAAACATTTGGCTGTCATTTGGGACACTATGTTGAGGGACTTGAGCCAACCCCGTGCAGTGTTTTCAACCCATCAAAAAGGTCTTGGCAGATTCGGCAGGGTATGCCTAACCGTTATTATGGTGGATGGTAGGTGATATGTTTAAAAGCTGGGTAGGACGTTCTATGACAAACCACTGGTTTGTATTTATGGGAGGGGGTGTTACGGCCCTAGCTGGGCCTCCTGATACTGCCCTTGTGTGGGCGTGGTGTTTTTCTCCGCCTCCTCCTCTTTTGCTCCACCCCCCATCTCTCTCTTGCTCTTCTCTCTCCCCAGGACACAGCTGCTGCTCATTGGACTCATTTACCACCTGGGCCCAGTCAGCAATCACCTCTCGGAGGTCATATAAGCTGGGGATGAGCTGTGAACAGGGTGGGGTGTTCTCTGGTGTCTCTGCGTTGTGTGTGGTTAACCTGCTCAAAGTGTGGAGTTGTGGAAACAGCATAGCTGCTTTGCGTGAGTAGTGTGGGCTTGTGAGCCTTGGCAGCAGCAAAGCCAGCTGCTGTTAGTGACAGGGTGAGCTTGTGGGCCCCTGGAAGTACCTCCTCGTGGTGTGGAGTTTTTGTTTGGTTATTGTGTTCTTTGTTGTTGCAACCCTTTTTCTCTTTTTCCAAGTGTTATTGGTAAAACGGCGTTGCCGGCTCTTTATGTTAAGATGATCTATAATAAAGACTATTTTATTTACTGAAAACACTGGTCTGTTTTCCTTTCTTTCTGTTCTGGACTCATTTGTTACTGGTCCCCTCACTCACATGCCTAGACCCTTTCGGGGGGAACGTAACAAATACCTTCTGAAGCAAATTTCAATGAATTTAGAAAAGTTGGAGGCATCTGAGATAAGGGGGCAGCTTTCCACTCCCTGATAGTTTTGTTAGTGATTAATATGCTGATCTTTGAGACTGATTACTGTAATCAAGGTAAAGCTGTGTTAGCCTGAACGCGTGTCCGTTGTCCGTATAGACGCGCTGCTCTCCTTCAATATCTGAAATGAATTGAGATTGGGACTACATTAATAATCTGGAAGCAAAATCGCAGTACACAGTAGATTTCTTATCTGTTTGTTAACGTCACGTCTGTGAGTTGTACAACTTTAAGGGGCGGGCAGAGACATCTTCACCCATCAACAAACGGATGAGGAAACAGTCTCAGCACATCCATCATTCGCCACAGTAAAGGTCATATAACAATAAGCAGAACACAGTTTGGGTTGGAGGGGAAGCTTAATATCTGGCATATTCATTCTTGGCACATGGATGCAGCGTCTGCTCCCCTAACTTCAGTTGTAGTATCTGGTATGTACTGTGTACGCAGCATTTGTGCAGTTTACCTTTGGATGTGTTCATGCATCCATTTATATAAGATAAACTGATAGTGTTCAGGCTCACTGTAACCACTCCCCCTTATTATGTTTTAAAGGTATCCATTTATGTATTTGTTTACTTGTTTTTACTATAATATAGTTTCACACCTGGTTTTAGTCCCTTCATTTGGATCGAAGTGGTTTAAAAAAGGTCAGTTTTGCCTGTGAAGCAGCAAGAAGTCAAAACCAATTACAGTCACACTTGCTCACGCATACGTGATGGCTTTTAACTGAGAAACGAAGCCTAGAGAAGAAAGTGAAACACATGAGTACATTACCAAGAGATCCCATTATAAAGAATGTTACTGCAGTGTCTCCCATGGCCAGTAGCCAGACGTCTGGCAGCTGTAATCAATACAGTGTAGTTGGTGTGAACCCAACCACCTCACTCTCTCTTGTTCTTCCCTGAAATGAACAAGGTGAACACCGTTCACGGGCATTGATGAAATACGGCGCTCTTATTTTCCGTCTTCATCTCAGTCCTTCCTCTCTTCAGCCTCCTCCTCTTCCTGCCTTCCACTCCTCTATCATGCCTCTGTCCAGTTGCATTAGTGAGGAAATGAGATTCCCCCTAATTAATTAGATCTCCGAGTGCTAAAGATGGAGATTACACCCCAATGAAGGTTAGAGGTGTCAATCACAGTTTTTTTTCTCAAGCTGAGTGTTCCTCGAGATAAATTGAGCCCCCTGGGCATTGTGGGTAAAAAAAAAGTGTGTTGTTAATCTTTGTTTTTTTCTCTCTCTCTCTTTCTTTAATTGAGTCTTGCAGACACTACTCAATGAAAGTCTGGGACCAGAGAGAAAACAACGTGGGAAATTATATGTCCCCTGACAAGCAGAGACGAGAGGCACAGTTTGAAAAGATGAGAGAGAGAAAATGAAAATAAAAGGGATGAAGGTGAAAAATTGGATCATTAAGATACTAAGAGGGCGGAACAATGGAGACTAATAGGACAGGACAACCAGAGAGAGAGGAAGGCAGGCAATCCAAATTACTCCAAATTAAAATATGTGCATGCAGTGAGACAGCCATCACTGTAGGTTATTGATATTTCCTGATCAATTTATTAATAAATAAAAAAAACAGTTAAACATGTTTGTGATTTTTTTTTTCTTTTCTTTTAATTTTATTTTTTTCTTTTAACCAGTTCTTTGTTCTTGGGTAACAGAGAAAACACGACATTACTGGATTTTCTTAGCAAATACTGTCTGTGGTTTGCAGGAGAGCAATGCTTCACTGCTGCATACGTTCAGTCATCCCAGCTATAATAGCTCTTCAAATATCTATAATTTATGCTCACAAGGCCACGAGGGTGGAGACACTGCAGCAACACGTTCAGTTCAAATTCTGAAACATCCGAAGACGGTCGATGAAGAAAAAGTCATTGTTATAAAGGGGGATCTGATGGCACCCGGCAGGACGCCCAGTTTTAAAGTGCAGTAAAAAATATTTGCCTCCTTCCTTATTTGTTGTTTTGTTTTGTTTTGTTTTTTACACTTTTTTCAAAATAACATTTTTCAGCTTGAATATTAGACAAATGTAACCTAAGTCTAACCTAAGTGATAGAGCTGCATGGAACCTCTCGCCAGAGTTTTATGAAACAAGTAGATACTTTTTTTGAACACACACACACACACAAATGTAACCTAAGTCTAAATGAAATCATCATTTAAAAACATTTAAAATTTGTTTTTAAATGATGATTTCATTTATTATTGGAAAAACATGATCTGAACCTACCTGGGCCTTGTTGAAAGAATAAATCAGTAATAAAAACCTGGTTGTGTCAACGGTGGCAAAAGAGTTGCAATGAGAGTTCATCGATGACTCATCCATGCAGTCACGAAATAACTCAGATTATCTAAAGTCTGCAGGCCTCACTTATCTGAGTTACGATCAATGTTCGTGATTCAACAATGACAAAAACATCCATGTGAGAGTTCGAAGGTTGAAACTGCTGCTGACGAAAAGAGCACAAAGGCTCATCTGCCAAAAGACCTCTTTAATGATTTTTAAGACTTTTGGGAAAATATTTTGTGGACTCACAAGACAAAAGTTTTAACTTTTTGGAAGGTTTGAGTCTCTTTACATCTGCCCTAAAACTAACAGAGTCAGAAAGGGTTTTATTGCCAAATGTTGAGCAGGTTTACAACATTAGGAAATTGCTGCGCAAACATACTGTCAGATTTTTATTTTATTTTATTTTTTTCAGAATCAACGCAGTATTTTATAATAAAGAAAATCATACCGACAGTCAAACATGGTGCTGATAGTGTGATAGTCCGGGCTGCTTTACTCCTTCAGGACAATTCGCTGTAATTGATGGAAACATGAATTCTGTGTTTTACCAGAAAATCCTGAAGGAGAGTGTCTGACCATCAGTACGTGCCCTGAAGCTCAAGCAGGACAATGACTCAAAACACATCAGCAAGTCCATCAAAACGAAGGTTTTGGTGTAACAGTCTGGACCTAAATCCTATTGATACGCTTTTAGACAAGCCTGTCATGTTTGGACCCCCCCACCAGTGTGGCTGAATTAAAGCAATTCTGCAAAGAAATGTGCAAAATTCCTTCGATGCAATGTGAAAGACTCGTTACCAGTTATGAGAACTACTTGACTGCAATTCACATATCTGTTTTATGGGGCAAATACTTTTCCACATAGGACCAGGTAGGTTTGGGTCTTGTCTAATAATCTTAGTCAGTTCTGTTTTTTTTTTTTTTTACTTCCGCTCTCTCAATTAATTTGTCAGTTAATTTTTTAAGTGCTTTTCTTAAGACTGAATTCAGATCAGGACTACATTTGGAGTAGCAATAATCTGGAAGACAAAATTGCAGCACACAAATGCCAGGGACGCAGGACTCTGAATGACTAAAGGTCGCAGCTTTATTTCTGGAGAACATTCGAACATGAAATACAAGAAAACTAAACTAGGAACTAGAATCATGAGGCTCCAACTAGAACACAAAACCAGGAGACAGAGAACCAGAACATTACCAGAAGCACGGTGAGGGTACGATGTGACAAAGGGAAAACACAGGGCTTAAATGCACAGGTGAGACAATGAGACGATGGGGGACAGCTGGGACAGATCAGACAGGATGAGACAAAGGAAACAAAACAGAATACACTGACATAAGACTATCAAAGTAAAACAGGAAGCACAAGACATTGGCAAAGACTCAGAGACACGACTGAGTGGATGTGCAACACAGGGAAGACACAGTGACCGAAACTATGAGCTGGAACTACAAATATAATATGAACAGAAAACCAAAGCCATGTGTATCCTAGTCCTGCATAGCTTTGGTTTTGGTTTTGGCTAATATCTATCTTGCTATCGTGTGCAGGTATCGACTGCCTGAATGGACAATGCTTGTGAAATCCCTAATTAGGTTAAACACTGTAGTAGGTGTAAAATGTTATGTGTGTCTAGAATAACATAATGCACTATCTGGCCTCACGAACCGTTAGCGTCACGACTGCAACTTTGTGAGATTTAAAAATGCATAATTTCTATTAAACAAAGCTAAAGTGTCAGCTCTAGATATTAGCAGAGCACAAATATTGGCTCGTTCAAATGACTATGCACACAGAATAAAAAAAAGAAAAGCAGAAGACCTTTTTAAAATTCCAAAGTAATCTGCGAGCGCGGAGTGGATTCTGACTTTTCCTGTGTCCTAAGGAGGTACTGAAAGGGCAGCGGAGAAAAGGAAGTAGGAAAAGACAGCAGGGTGAGACCTGAATAATTAGGATGAGTCGACTGCTTGCTCGGAGGAAAACGTCTGTGCTAAGTGGAAGCGAGAGCTTCACTAATGTCAGAGAGGTCCCGGTGACGCTACGCTGTCATTATGCTTAGAGAGGGCATCGCCACTCTTACCGCCCTCTTCATGGCTCTTCCTCTACCTTCCGACTTTCTCCTTTTGTCTGTGCTTCCTGTGTCATTTCATCCTTCGTCTGCCTCCCCTCATTCCTCTGATTCAGCCCTTATTTTTTCCATCCTCATTGACCTCAGGATAAAGAGTATTTGTCAACAGCTCTTACTCTTCATTGAACCTCCACCCTACAATGGCACTTCAGGCGCGAATTAATTTTACCCTGTCTCTGTGAGAAAGCGCATTGATTGGAAAAGTTTGTTGTTGTGTCCTGAGTACTTTTTTATTGTCCCCTTTCCCATGCTGGTTTCTCCTGCTGATGAAACTGGGCTTGGTTCATTGCCTCTGTTAGAGCTGAAAAAATACAGTCGGGCACATCTCTCTTTAGGTCTCAATCGAAGCAGCCACAGTGTAAAGATCATTCAAAGTGCAGCACTTTGCTTCACAGAGACATAGATCAGCATGTACATCTATGCTGCTGCACGATCTGCAGTATGGGTTTGTATTGTAAAAGAGAGAATAAGCAGAGGAAGTTGTCATTAGCACAAATGCTGCCATATGTGCCGAGGTCATACGGTAATTCTCCAGCAGTGCGATTCTGTAAACTGTCTAATTTCGTTAAGGCCGCTCTACCGAATGTCAAACAAGGGTTCTTCTGCTTTGCCATTTCTCAGTTAATCTAGTTTAATCTTTTTGTAGCCTGCTTGAATCGGAGCTTAACTGAATGTATGCGCAGTATCATCCTCCTCTTAACTTTGTTGTCTCTCTCTCAAAATAAAGGATAAAGGTTTAAATAAGGATCAATATATTGTATTGAACCAATACTGGCAGCTGTGTTTTATACATGAAAATAATGCTTGAATTTAACCCACGGTCATTCTGTAAGTTTCTGTGATGTTCCAAACACAGTCAAGCTTTTTCTGATTCGATAGATCAAAGAGTTCGGAGTCTACAATTGGCTGTTATCCTCTTCAAGACAGTCTCCTTGTGCAGCCGTACACTGCTCTTAGTGCTCCTGCTGTGTTTCCAGGTCAAAACTCACAATGTCAGCAAAGATTAAATTCTGTATCAACCTGACCCAACCTCCCTGTCAAGAATTGGCACAGGGCACGAAAGCTTCGTCTGTGATCCTGACACTGAACACGAGTGTTGGGAGAGACTCTCCAAATCCAACGATCAGGAGAGGAATGGAAAAATGGAAAATACAATCAAACAACAAGGAGAGGTGCACGAACGATACGAATGATGTCCTGTTGCATGTGAGGCTCCAACGGCGTTTGTTTGTTTGTTTACACCAGGGGTCCCCAATCCCAGTCCAGATGTGTCCTTGATCCAACACAGCTGGTTTAAATGGCTAAATCACCTCCTCAACATGTCTTGAAGTTCTCCAGAGGCCTGATAATGAACTAATCATGTGATTCAGGTGTGTCGACCCAGAGTAAGATCTAAAACCTGCAGGGACACCGGCCCTCGTGGACTGGGATTGGGGACCCCTGGTTTACACCAATGCCATTTTCATCGACACAACTCTTTAATTTCCCCAAAACTAAATTCCAGTTGATGTGATGCCTTTCTGACCCAGTGGGTGCAGTTTGCTTTGTAAAGAGTGTGAGGAGGGGCACTAGTGCACTTTGAAGTTGATAAAAGCCAAATCATACAGAATTTCTGGTCCTTTCTGGAGACTGTAGACCAGGGGCGTCGGACTCCAGGCCTCGAGGGCCGGTGTCCTGCAGGTTTTAGATCTTACTCTGGGTCGACACACCTGAATCACATGATTAGTTCATTACCAGGCCTCTGGAGAACCACAAGACATGTTGAGGAGGTAAATTAGCCATTTAAACCAGCTGTTTTGGATCAAGGACACATCTAAAACCTGCAGGACACCGGCCCTCGAGGCCTGGAGTTCGACACGTGCTCTAGACTCTCTTCAGCTTCCCTTTGCACTTTGCTAACCAGATACTGGCTTCCCCTCTGCATACAGTACTGGTTTTTGATCTAAGTCCATCTCACATCAGAAGTATATTTTCCAGTTTATTTTTACGTTGCACTATTCCTTAATGATTTTGCTGGCATTGGTTGTGTGTTGTGATTCAGTACTGCATAGTGTAAACTATAACTATGCATAGTTATTTTCTATGTTTCAGTTTAGTATAAACTGTTTTCACTGTGGGCTCAGAAACTTGAATACTGTGAATATAATGGCATCTTTTCAAAGGGCAAGTGAGGCCAGAGGCACAGAGAGAAAGACCTCCAGGTGTCTCTGAAAGCTCAAGATACAGGACCCCACGGCTGGGCAGGCGTGTGGCGCCTCACAGCAGCCACGCTTTGACACAGTCACCACACAAACTATGTTCAATGTTTGTTCAGTGGAATGGAGTGCAAAAAAGTTTGCATGGATGCTGTTGCCTAGGTTCAGGCACTGACCTGTATAGAAAGGTGTGTGCCTGATAAGTCCTGTGGCCTCTGTGCCACAAAGATAAGCCGTGTCAGTAAAATAACGAGGCAAGTCACTCACAAACTCTGTATACAAATTCATGGTCAGCCAAAACGCAGCTGGGCACACACACCTAAATCATACAGTGACCTTCATAAATGCCCGTACTCAACTTTGTGCTGAAATCTGGTTACCTGCGTTATCACTGAAATTGAAAGAGGAATGAAACAAGTGAATTCTCAGAAACTAAAAGAATTAGTGTGGCACCACAGACGTGGTTCATACATTTGGACCAAAGTGGGATACATTCACAACAGCCCATGCACAGTGTATGTATCCCATGTACTGTACTTTTACTATAGTATGGTAAATGGTTTTGCCCAAAACAAGCAGTAAAAACCAGTTTTAACAATCAGCGATGAGCACATTTAGAGCCATGCATTGATGGTCCTGTGCTGTCTGTTCTTCTCTCCACCTTCTTCAGCTCCATTTAGTCCGTCCTCCAGCCAAATGTTATGTAAATGCACAGGTTTCATAACCACTGACATGATGACAGGCGAAGTTAACCTTTAGGTTAAAAGCAACTGGAGGGTGACAAGTTTCTGGATGTTTCACACTTCTGCCATTGGGCCTGAGAGTTCCTGAGGACGTTCAGGGCCACTCAGTTTCTTTCCTTCTGATTAAGATCGAGTCCCCGCACGAACTGGTCAAAAGAAGTTCATACACCTTTGCCAAAGTTTTGGGTTTGAGACACTTTGGTGGCATAAGGGCGATCGTGGCTCAAGAGTTGGGAGTTCGCCTTGTAATCGGAAGGTTGCCGGTTGAGCCCCGGCTTGAACAGTCCCGGTCGTTGTATCCTTGGGCAAAACACTTCACCCGTTGCCTACTGGTGGTGGTCAGAGGGCCCGGTGGCGCCAGTGTCCGGCAGCCTCGCCTCTGTCAGTGCGCCCCAGGGTGGCTGTGGCTACAATGTAGCTGCCATCACCAGTGTGTGAATGGGTGGATGACAGGTTGTGTAAAGCGCTTTGGGGTCCTTAGGGACTAGTAAAAGCGCTATATAAATACAGGCCATTTACTATTTATAGTGACCAGTCATGGGAACAACGGCGTTACAAGTAACGGCGTTACTTTTTGCAGTAACGAGTAATCTAACTAATTACTGTTCCTATCGTTACAACGCCGTTACCGTTACTAACGAGAAAATGCGGTCGTGTTACTATTTTTCAACAAGCAGACGGGTGAAGCTGTGTTCAGCTTACTGCATCTTATATCAGCTGCAGGAAGTAGCTGTAAGTAATCTGGGCGCTGCAGCTTTAAGCAGCTTCGCGCTCCCGCGGGCGGTGATCACTTTCTGCCCGACGATCACTTTTTGGCACAACACCTGGAGCTCAGGGGGCAAAACAATGGCATGAGTGCTGCTGTTTGACTGAGGAAGAATAAAGTAGTCGTGGTAAGCCAATCACATGGCCACTTAAAGACAAAGCAACAAGGTGCCATATACCAGTTTATAAACTGTGTTGATCGGCCAGTAAAACCAGAGTCATGATAAACAAGATATACGCGGCGGTTTTTTCTCAATAGTTTCATCACGTTTACTGTCTAAGGACAGCGCAGCGAGACCTCTCTGCTTATGAGCAACAAATAAAAAAACAAAACAAAAACAATGAGGCGACTGCTGTCTCCAGGTAGAAACCGGAGTGACACACCTGCTGCTGTCAGACCTGCAGGCATCAGGCTGTGATGTTTCCTTTATAGTGGACAGAAATTATGTTTTTGGAGTGGCACAAATAATTTGTGGCATCTTATTGAAGAACAGCTGATTGTTCTGTAACTGGCTTGAAATGGTTACTTAAAAAAAGAGGTAAAAGGTAAATGGCTGCAAATAACTTTGTTGTTTGCAAAACTTGTACATATGATTTTAAAACTAACAATTTATATTTGCATTTAAAGTTATGAAATATGATTCAAGGAGCATGTTTGTGGTTGTTACTGTAAAAAATATCACCTTTTCTACTCGGATTTTATGTTTTTTGTCTGATTTTAGATCAATTGTGTTAATACAGTTTGTCAAAATGAAAACATAACTGTAAATTCAGATACGTGAGGTTGTGCTGAAAAGGATGAGACCAAACAAGGAAATAGTTTTTAAAGGTGTAATCTAGAGGTCTGTCAGCTCAATATCATGTCATTAAGTTATAATTCACCAAAAAAAACCCAATTTTAAAAATGTTTCTACTGTGATCTATTAGTATTATTATTAATATTATTATTATTGAAGACAATTGTGCTGTCAGGACCTCCGCATTGTAAAAATGAGCACCTAGAAAACTCCTTAAAAACTGCAAATTACTTTCTCAAAAAAGTAAATGGTTCTCCATGGCTGTGATGCAGATTCCTGTCTGGGAAATGACCTTTCAAGAGCAAGAATTTCATCTTTACTAGAATTGTAAAATATGAAAAGATTTCTCCTTTACGAAAGTAAAATATATATTTTGTCAGAAATCATTAGTCCTGACTGAAGGTACTAGTATCAAACATACAAAAGCTATTACAAAGACACAACCTTAGTTTGCCCTTGAATTACTGCCAACATTTTTCAGCAGCTGCCCTATGATTTGTGTCAGTCTGTGTACAGCTTACAGAGGAGAGATGCTGTGTGACAACATTTCTATTAGATCGCTCGTAGTCATCAGTATCATACGTATGACAGAAGGAATCAAATTCAAAGTATTGCAGTCTGTCAACATGATCGGGTAAGAGCTGATGTAAGCTCGTGGTTTTCAGTATGGACACAGTTTCTGGGTGTGTTGAAATCTTTTATGCTGAAGGTGGAGGATCAAATATTGCAGCATTGCAGTTTAATTTTGGTGTCAAGGATTAGGGAGATTTGAACAGATCCCATTCAAAAGCTTACACACTTTTTTGTGGATAACACTGACTTAGACTTTGATATAAATCCCTCCAAAAAAGGACAACATTTCTGTTTGAACTACACATGTAGCTGCTCTGTGGAAAATTGTCATCCAGTATTGAGATGCCAGTGTATTCTGATGTACAGAGTGAAGAGGCTCAGTCAGAGGTAGAGATGCCCCACTTCAAAGATCTGACACGACTGAGAGCTGTAGCGGACGCAGGAAGACATTCAGATACTTCAGCAAAGTTGTACAAAAGCAACGAAGAATCGTGCCGTTTAACAAGCTGCACAAAGCGTAATCTAAAGCTGTGGACGTCCTCCTCTACAGGAATCATCTGTTTAAAATCTACAGAGACACAGATTGTTCATTATAAATGTACTCATTACAACAAACACAATCAATTGGGGTCATTGCGCACAAGATTGTAATTGCTCCTTACACAAGTGTCACCACGCCAAACGATTTGGTGGCCATTTTGGCCGATAGTCAAATTACTGTAAGCTTGCAACAGAAATTGATGTTGGCCTTGGTCACTCTAATTAAGGAGCAGAAGAGACACACTGCGCTCGATGAACCTCGACTCATGAGAATGTTTTCATTTCATATTTTGCCTCCACTGTGGGTGGAATTACCGTTTAGATTTAAATGTCACCAAAGGGAAAGTCGGGTCCTTCCTTTTGTCACCATAGCTTCACAGCAGTTCCTAAAAAGTGTCCAGTTCATGATCTCAGAAAAGGTTTGTTTGGGCACATGTTAAAGTGTCACATGATCATCTGAGATAGGCTGCTCATCAAACATTTGTCATCGTCTACTCATCAAATGTTAAAACCTCAGGTTGGATTTACTCATGGGAAGCACTATAATCACACATTTATACAAACATGCATATTTAAGAGGTTTGCAAGTTTAACTTGCTAATGTCATGAGCAACATGCTCAGTATCAATACTCGTCTGTTTGAATCTTAGTTAATGCCATGAAATCATGGATCGGGATATCTGTACCTATCTAAGCCTGAAATGTTGATGTTAATTGACATAAATTTTTCTAATACGGATCAAACTGAGTAAAAATGTCATTTGGCTGCTAAAGTGGTTTTACAAAAACGTAACTCCAGTCGTTTAACTCAAATCTCAAAAAACCTTGTGAGATCTTCAAGAATTGACTTGAGTCTGACTTATTCTCGATCATAATCACAGCACTCCACTCGAAGGGTTAAAATCCTGAGGCTGAAGCTATTTTAGGGCAGTCTGATTCTGAATATTGATGAGTCAGATTGCCAGTGGTTGGGGAGAATCAATCCAGTTGAAGAATGGAAGTGTCGGAGCTGCTGTGGCTGTGGCCAAGTTGTTGTGCTGCTTCTTAGGAGGCAGACGTGAGAAGCCTTCCTGAACACATATCTGGCTGTATCTGTATTCCCCGCCTGCACCCAGCAGATGCTGATGGACCCTTAGAGTTGAGCAGATTTACATGTTGGTGAATCCAAGCAGGTGAGTGTGAAATAAAGCATAGCAGGTCAACAGCTTGTTGAAGACAGCGCTGTGCTTAAAGGGATCACTATCACAGAAATGGACTACCACCGTGTGTTCTGATATAAGTCTGAAACCAATGCAGCAATCTTATGTGTGTATGTTAAAAATATGTGTGCAAGGTACTCAGCTACAGTCTGTGCTGTAAGCAAAAGCATAAACCATGTGCTGCTTGACATGAATCATTCTTTACCTTTAGCAGGTAAGATTTTATACGTCCTTTATTGTGCCTAACAGGACGTGCCTGTGTGTGTGTGTGTGTGTGTGTGTGTGTGTGTGTGTGTGTGTGTGTGTGTGTGTGTGTGTGTGTGTGTGTGTGTGTGTGTGTGCGTTTATGCATGTGTACGCAGTGTTGGAAAGGTTACTTTTAAAATGTATTCCATTACAGAATACAGATTACATGCCCTAAAATGTATTCTGTAACGTATTCTGTTACGTTACTCAATGAGAGTAACGTATTCTGAATACTTTGGATTACTTAATATATTATCATGCTTTTTACAACTACATGAATGTACTATTGCTGTGTGATTTATTACTGAAGGTCCGCGGCTCCGAACCGTAGTAAAGGGACCTCTGACTGATACAGGTTCTGTGTCGGGCTCGTAGCCGAAAAATAGCTTTACTTTGTTGTCTGTGTCAACTTTGCTAGTGAGAGACAGAGAGGCGTTGAAAGACTGCTCCAACGGAACTTATTGTTTCGGAGGAAAACACGAACACGGTGTACAGTCGAGTCTTAATAGCTTACTTACAGCTGGGCTCGTCAGGCACTCTTCTTGGCTGCAGTGGTTATTATTATATTTACATGCTTCCAGCTCCCGTTTCTGCTCGGTGACAACTCGTACTTTTCCTTTTTCTCCCTCGCTCACAGACACATAACGAGTATGGCAGTCCATTCTCCCTGCAGCACGGACTACACTGCCCATCAGGCTGCATTCTGCATTCTGCCTATTAGCTTAGCACAACAACAACAACAACAAAAAGGCCTCTCTCACCAGGAAACACGCAGAGCGAGAGCGTCACCCTGTAACCATGGCAACCGTAACGCTGCCGCCTGGAACAACAGAATAAACAAAACCCAAACAGTCCTGACCCGCAACAATATGAAACAGGAAAGTACCGCCGTGTAATCCATTTATTTCAACAAAGTAACTGTATTCTGAATACCACCTTTTTAAACGGTAACTGTAACGGAATACAGTTACTCATATTTTGTATTTTAAATACGTAACGGCGGTACATGTATTCTGTTACTCCCCAACACTGTGTGTACGTGTTTAGACATCTTTGTGAGGACCGAAAATTGGCATGTCACTATACTTGTGGGGACCAAATGCCCATCCTCACGAGTTTGAAGGCATTTTTGAGGCTTAAAATGTGGTTTTAGAGTCAGAGTTATAATTACGCTATGGTTATGGGCGATCGTGGCTCAAAGAGTTGGGTTTTTGTCTTGTAATCGGAAGGTTGCCGGTTCGACCCCCAGCTCGGTCAGTCTCGGTCGTTGTGTCGTTGGGAAAGACACTTCACCTACCGCCTACTGGTGATGGCCAGAGGGGCCGATGGCGCGATATGGCAGCCTTGCCTCTGTCAGTCTGCCCCAGGGCAGCTGTGGCTACAACTGCAGCTGCCTCCACCAGTGTGTGAATGTGAGAGTGAATGAATAGTGTCATTGTAAAGCGCTTTGAGGGCCCCGAAAAGCACTATGTAAATGCAATCCATTATTATTATGGTAAAGGTTAGACATTCACTTTTGATGGTCAGGCTTAGGGTAAGCGGCTAGGGAAAGCATTATGTCAATTAGATGTCCTCACTAAGATATGAAAATGAACGTGCGTGCGTGCGTGCGTGTGTGTGTGCGTGTGTGTGTGTGTGTGTGTATGTGTGCGTGCGTGCGTGTGTGTGTGCGTGTGTGTGTGTGTGTGTGTATGTGTGCGTGCGTGTGTGTGTGTGTGTCTCTACTTGTTTCATAAAACTCTGGCGAGAGGTTCCATGCAGCCCTATCAAAATTAGGCTCTATTTGTATTCTATTACATTCTACTTGAAATCACTAGTCTACTGATCATTTACGTGTTTTATGACCAGGAAGCTTAATGACTGCTCAGCAGGAGTCAGGTGGCTGTCTGTTCATTTCTCCACAGAATTAATGATTTTGATATTAAATGACTGTTTCTTCCCACGTATTGTTTCCAGTTCAGTAACACAGAACTTAACGTTCAATTATAATCTTTTTTTCTTATGCAATCTCAATATAAATCTGCATCTTCATGCCACGTACAGAACCGGCAGCCGAAACTCGCCCGTATCTGATTGCATATATTTGTCTCTTTTCTTCGAGTCCGTTTTTCGAAGCATGCAGATACAACTGTGGACGTTTGTTGACAGCTCAAAGTACTAACCAGCTCCACTTAGCTGAAATAATAACAACTTCTATCTCTGTTTAATTCATTAGCATGGCTTCTTATGTTTTCACTGACTTGTCCCTTGAATTTGCATGTATTTAGGTGAGGAAATAGAGTGGAATGAGATGCCTGCATTACTATGCATGAGTCTCATTAAAGATGCACTCATCAACTCTACATTTTATTTGGATTCCCGTTGCAGCAGTACAAATCACTGCTAATCAACTGTGGTGACATTTTCCAGCAATTATAAGCAAGCTGTCCTTGTTTCAGCAGGCGCTGGGAGACGGATCTCTCCATTTGCCCCACAGTGCCAATGTGACAACTGTTTGGTCCCATGAGAGATAAGGACATTTAATCTGAGAAGTGGAAGAAAGCCATGAAGAATGTTTTCGATGTGGAATGGGTCGTTTATTTTCCAAATAAATTGTTTAAAAACAAAAGGACATTTTGCTATCATAGTCACATGACAAAAAAAGACATAATACCATATTATTATTATTATCTTCACAAAAATAGATCAAGAGTTCAGTAGGTGGAATTGATTCGTAAAGAGGCAAATTGAAGGGCTCCTAGTCTAAAATTATGGTTACTTTGGGGTATTTTTAGTTATTTTGTCTGTGTCTAACTGTGACGTATCAAACGATTCAGACAACTAGAAAATCACACACTCGATCGAGTTTTAACCACAGGACCGGTTCAGCCCCCTCAAAAGTCTGAAGTGACCCTAACACCGACTGTGTGTATTAATACATTCAACTTTAGATGTGAATTATGGTGTTGAAGTCCTCTGAAGGGAAGGACATGTTTGCACGTCGGAGGTGACACATTTACCAAATACGTGGACTCTAAGGGTATTTGCATACACGTTTTCGAGTGTTTGAAGAGAGCTCGTCTCTGAATGTTTTAACTGGCCTGTATCACGCAAGAATACAAATTTAGATTGTGATAACTAGTGACTGCATGTCCTCAGCCTATGAGAAAGCATCATACAGCCCTGTCAAAAACCCAAAAGGTGCACTACACCGGCCACTAAATCAGCGTTATATCGTTATAACACATTTCTTCAACTTTAGTAAAATAAATAACAACGTATGTGCAAATTTTCATCAAACTGAGCCAGTCTGGACAAAGTGCAGTTGTTTGTGCACACTACAAAACTGGTTAGAAAATAAAATGTTTTAAGGGTAAAACTGTTACACTCTTCTATATTGCCAGTTGTGTTTGTTTTCCACTTTGAACCCTCCTTGGAGAGATGTGGCAAAACAGACTTCAGTCAGCACACAGATTTAAGCGCTCAGTGTGTGGTCATGCCACCGAATTCCTTATTCCCTAATAAAGGAGTGCTTTAGTAGAAAGGCAAAGACAAAAACAAACAGTAAGATGACACAATCCACATTAAAAGCCATCTTTTTGATACAAGTTCAATATATTTGGCTCTGGTGTTAAATCTATTATTTCTGGCAGTAGCTCCACCTACTAGTCATAGTCACCTTTGGTCAGCACCATCGCTGCTGTCTTGTTGTCCAGCATTGAGCAGCTTTCCAGAAACACCTTTGCAGTTTTAAGACCATGGGCTGTGATGGCCTTTGGTCTGGCAGTCTTTTTATGTCAGCCTTGATGGTTCAGATGGCTGTGCAACTGTGTAATGTTGGGTTTGTGAAGCAAACAAGCAAGCAAAGGTCAGCAGGGAAACAGATATGCTGGTTCTCAGTGTGCTGTAACTGAAGTCAACTGAAACTCTGAACTATTCATTATTTAACTACACTGGCTGCAAGAATCTGTAACGATGCAGATATGAACAAAAATGTCAAGAGATAAAAAAATAAAAGTAGTAACTTTGGTTCAAAGTGTAAACGCGTATGTTTACTACTGAATATCTGTTATGTGTTGACCACTGAATTAATTATTTTAAACACAGCAGCTTTATTTTTGAATTTGACCTGATCAGCTTCCAATTTCACTATAATTGGCTATAAATTTACTAACTTTCTGTTGGAGCACAACCCGCTGCAGTTCCAGAGACAAAGGGAAAGAGCACTGCTTTTGTTAACGTAAGCATTGTAAACAGGCATAAACAGCAGGCATTATATGATTAAGATTGGTCACAGCTGTTGGATGGTATCCATGTGTAACCTCGTTCACTGCAGAAATCTTGATTGTCTGCCTGTCTAAAAACAGGAAACAAAGATGCCTGTCTAATATTTAAAGGCAGCGTATTCCAAAGTTTTGGGGCCATAACTGAAAAGGCTCGTTCTCCTCTACGTTTAAGCCTTGATTTTGGGACAACCAACAGCAGCTGGTCAGCTGATCTGAGGGTCCGTGAAGGAATATAAGGCTGAAGTAACTTGGAAAGGTATGGGGGAGCAAGACCATTAAGGCATTTATAAACCAGTGTTAGGACTTTGAAATTAATTCTGTGATGAACAGGAAGCCAATGAAGAGAAGGCAGGATAGATGTTACATGTTCATAGCTGTGGGTACCAGTTAAGAGGCGGGCAGCAGCATTTTGAATGAGCTGAAGACGAGCAAGAGATCGTTGGCTGACTCCAAAAACCAGCATTACAGTAGTCAAGCCGTGTTGAAATAAAGGCATGTATTACCTTCTCCATGTCACGGCTTGACAAAACTGGCTTCAGCTTTGCTATTTGCCTCAGCTGGAAAAAGCCTTTTTGCAACACCGAACTAATATGTTTGTCCAATTTAAAATCTGCGTCCATAATGACTCCCAAGTTTGTCACATGCTGCTCATATAAGACCAACCACAATTTACGAGCGGGCTGCATGAAATATTATTAGGTCTAAATACAATCACCTCCGTTTTACTCAAATGGAAATTCAAAAAGTTCACAGCCAATCAAGCTTTGATATCTTCGAGGAAGTTCAAAAGGATTTGGATGGAGCCTGGGCCATTTGGTGCTAAAGGCAAATAAATTTGGCAGTCGTCTGCGTAGCAGTGAAAGGATGTTTCGTGTTTTCTAAAAATAGACCCCAAAGGGAGCAGGTATTATGAAAAAAGAATAGGGCCAAGGATTGAGCCCTGGGGCACCCCACAAGGAAGGGGGGCTGAGGTGGACTCAAAACTTTCAACTTTAACACTAAACGTTCTGCCACTCAAATATGAGCGAAGCCAATCCAGTGCTGCACCTTTAATGCCGACCAGGTGTTCCAAACGAGAGATAAGAATATTGTGGTCAACAGTGTCAAACGCTGCAGTGAGATCTAAAAGCACGAGGATCACGGAACTTCCACAAACAGTAGCTAAAAAGATATCGTTAAAAACACGTAAAAGTGCTGTTTCAGTGGAGTGTAGATGTTTAAAACCAGACTGAAAAGGTTCCATGATGCCATTAGCATCAAGAAACATATTCAGTTGGGTAAAAACTATTTTTTCCAATAACTTTGAAAGGAATGGAAGTCTTGAAATAGGTCTAAAATTTGAGCAAACTAAAGGATCAAGGCCATTTTTTTAATAAAGGGCTAAAAATTGCATGTTTAAAACCATCAGGAACCACACTGGAAGTAATACTGCTATTTATAATAGCAAGGACTGAGGTTCCAATTGAAGGGAAAACCTCTTTAAAGAGCCATGCAGGGATCACATCCACGGGAGAACCAGAAGGTTTAATTTGTCTAACCATCTCGTTAAGAAGTGTAATTGAGATGGGTTCAAACTGGCAGCTGAACAGGGACTAAACGTGGATGGGTCATATGTGGGAGGTACTATTGCTGACCTGATGGACTCAACCTTGTTTACAAAGAAAGAAAGAAACTGATTACATCTGTTAGCAGAGCCTTCCAGGGTGGCAGACTGGGGCACATTTAAAATACAACTGATGGTCTTATAAAGTGTGCGGGATTTGGACAATTTGATGCAATCACCTGAGAAAAATGGCTGTTTTTCTCATTTTTCACTGTATGTTGATAGCATTTCCAACAGTCCTTTAACATTTCAAAAGAAACCTGCAATTTGTCCTTCTTCCACTTTCGCTCTGCTCTCCTGCATTGACGTCTCACTGCTCGGGTGGCTTCATTTAACCAGGGCTGGGGAATACGTTTAGGGCGTCTGGTTTTTAATGGGGCCATAATGTTTAGGGTCTCGATACAGGTTTCTTGGAACTGCAAAAGCAGCTCATCCAGACTAAGTCCTAAACTAATTTCAGGGTCAATAAAAGCATTTTTTTCTATAAACGCTGAGGAGAAGAGAGCAGCAGTGGAAGAATGAAATATTCGACAGCACCTGGGTGGAGCGCGAGCTTTAAACTCATGCACAAGAGAAATGTCAAATAAAACAGGTTTGTGATCAGAAAACACGGAATCCCCAATTTCCAAATTAAAAACAGATAAACCGCACGATAACACCAGGTCAAGAGTGCGCCCCTGCTGGTATGTAGGGCCGTGTACAAACTTTACAAAGTTAAAAGACTGAATAAGATTTAAAAACTCCTGAGCAAGCAGTCCATCAGAGCAACAGACATGAATATTAAAATCACCAACTATTAAAATCTGATCATATTTAGGCACAATGTCAACCAAGAAACATGAAAAGTCATTTTAAAAGTCTTTGTTAAACTCCGGTGGTCGGTAGATTACCGCACACACAACCGGTTGAAAACGTCCCAGTTCAAACATCAAAAGTTCAAAACTGGAGGGGGGAACCGGTACATGGAGTTGCTTGCAATTAAAGTTATTTTTAAAAACTGTCAATATTCCTCCTCCTCTACCTGATATCCTTGGAGCATTTAAAAATGAGCAGTCGGAGGGCAATATTTCAGAAATGAAGCTAGACTAACACCAATTTTCATCCATGTCTCAGTCACAAAAAGGAGATCCAATCCATTTGAAGAAAAGAAATCAAATCAAATCAAATCACTTTTATTGTCACATCACATGTGCAGGTACATTGGCACAGCACATGTGAGTGAAATTCTTGTGTGCGAGCTTCACAAGCAACAGAGTTGTGCAAAATACAATAATGTAAACAAGCAAAATACAAGAATGGCTACATCTGAAACTAATAAATATATGTACAATATATAATAGTGTATGCATTTCTGGATGTGTATACTAAATATTTTTCTACGTGTGTGTGTGTGTGTGTGTGTGTGTGTGTGTGTGTGTGTGTGTGTGTGTGTGTGTGTACACACATATTTTACAAATTAAATAGAGTAAACAATAAATAAAATATATAAAATATACAGAGTTGAATATGTGCAAAACAAGTGGCATTTATATACAGTGTGGAGTGCATAATGTTAAAGTTCCAGTAGTGAAGCTGAGGTGTCTATGACGTGTTCAGCAGTCTGATGGCCTGATGGAAGAAGCTGTCTCTCAGTCTGCTGGTACGGGACCGGATGCTGCAGAACCTCCTTCCTGATGGAAGCAGTCTGAACAGTTTATGGCTGGGGTGACTGGAGTCCTTGATGATCCTCCCCGCTTTCCTCAGGCAGCGCTTCCTGTAGATGTCTTGGAGGGAGGGAAGCTCACCTCCAATTATCCGTTCAGAGCACCGCACTACTCGCTGGAGAGCTTTGCGGTTGTAGGCGGTGCTGTTGCCATACCAGGTGGTGATGCATCCAGTGAGGATGCTCTCAATGGCACAGTGATAGAAGGTCCTGAGGATGCGGGGGCTCATGCCGAATCTTTTCAGTCTCCTGAGAAAGAAGAGGCGCTGCTGCGCCTTCTTCACTGTTTTGTTTGTGTGTACTGACCACGTAAGATCCTCAGCCAGATGTACTCCAAGGAACCGGAAGCTGCTCACTCTCTCCACAGCAGCGCCGTTGATGGTGATGGGGATGTGTACTTCTCTGCACCTCCGGAAGTCCACTATCAACTCCTTTGTCTTTGCGACGTTGAGGGTGAGATGGTTGTCTTGACACCAGTGGGTCAGGGCGCTGACCTCCTCCCTGTAAGCCGTCTCATCACCGTTGGTGATAAGACCCACCACTGTAGTGTCGTCCGCAAACTTCACAATGATGTTGGAGCTGTTAGTGGCTGTGCAGTCGTAGGTGTAGAGTGAGTACAGGAGAGGGCTCAGTACACACCCCTGTGGAGCACCAGTGTTCAGTGTGATGGGGGATGAGGTGATGCTGCCCAGTCTGACCACTTGGCGTCTGTCAGACAGGAAGCTAAGGATCCAGCTGCAGAGGGAGCTGCTCAGTCCTAGATCCTGCAGTTTCCTGTCCAGCTTCGAGGGAACGATGGTATTGAATGCTGAGCTGTAATCTACAAACAGCATCCTCACATACGTGTCTCTCTTCTCCAGGTGTGACAGGGCAGTGTGTAGTGTCAGGGCTATGGCATCATCAGTGGACCTGTTGTGGCGGTATGCAAACTGTAGAGGGTCCAGTGAGTCGGGTAGTGCAGAGCGGATGAAGTCCCTGACCAGCTTCTCGAAGCATTTGCTTACGATGGGGGTCAGGGCTACAGGTCGCCAGTCGTTCAATGAGGAGATGGTGGAGGATTTGGGTACAGGGACGACGGTGGCCATTTTGAAGCAGGCTGGGACTACAGACAGAGAGAGGGAAAGGTTGAAGATGTGTGTGAACACTCCAGCCAGCTGAGCCGCGCATGACTTGAGGACGCGGCCCCGTCCGGACCAGTAGCTTTGCGTGCGTTCACCTTCCTGAAGCACCTCGCACATCCTCCTCAGACACAGTGTGCGCACTGACGTCATCCGCGGTGCGCACACTGTCCGGTCTCATGGTGTTCGCTGTGTCGAATCTAGCGTAGAATACGTTTAGATCCTCACACAGAGAGGCCGTGGTCTGCGGTGTGCTGGTTTTCCCTCTAAAGTCTGTGATCGTGTTTAGTCCCTGCCACATACTCCGAGGGTTGTCAAACTGTTGCTCCACCCTGTCCCTGTACTCACGTTTGGCTGCTTTGATCGTCTTCCGGAGTTGGTAATGTGCGTGTTTGTAGTCCGATGTGTTCGCGGAGGCAAAGGCGGTGTTCCGTGCCGCGCGAACATCTCCGTTAATCCAGGGTTTTTGATTTGGGAAGGATTTAACTGTTCTGGATGGGACGACATCTTCCGTTTATGACCAATGTTTTACTTGCTATGGACCGGGCAGTTGAAGTTGAATTTGCGCCCAAGTTAATGGGCACAAATTCACAAAGTTCTGTTTGTGTCCCCACAGGCTTTCATTTGCAAAGTTAGCAAATGACTGCTACAGACTCTCTCCCCGAAGTGTAATGTCACAACGTTAGTAATGGCAGAGTGATAAAAAAAGAACATACCCACATTTAAAGGGTTTAAGCAAACATCTGTTGCCATTCCCTGTTGTGCACTACAGAAAACTCCACATCAATAGCTGCTACTTGATGTGGAATTGATGTGTGGTACCAGTGATCTGTGTCTTCCTGTTCCTGGTCTTCAGTTTCTTTTGCTTTGCTGAAGCAGAGACACTTGGCCAGTTTTGTTTTGTTGAATGTTTATAGAGTTCAATGAAGTAAAATGCAACCGATGGACTCTAACCATGGTGGACGTTTGTGTGGTAGACACGATCCCAGGCTACTGAGGCTGGCGATTGGGTCCTGGTAGTGACCCAAAGAAATACAAGCGGATACAAGCGGCACAAACGAGTTTTCTCCAGAGGGTGGCCAGACGACATGCAGTCATAATAATTTAGCAATATCACCACTGATCAGATTTTGTCCAAACTTTACTATCTGCTACAGTGGGGCAAAAAAGTATTTAGTCAGCCACCGATTGTGCAAGTTCCCCCACTTAAAATGATGACAGAGGTCAGTAATTTGCACCAGAGGTACACTTCAACTGTGAGACACAGAATGTGAAAAAAAAATCCATGAATCCACATGGTAGGATTTGTAAAGAATTTATTCGTAAATCAGGGTGGAAAATAAGTATTTGGTCACCTCAAACAAGGAAAATCTCTGGCTCTCACAGACCTGTAACGTCTTCTGTAAGAAGCTTTTCTGTCCCCCACTCGTTACCTGTATGAATGGCACCTGTTTGAACTCATCATCTGTATAAAAGACACCTGTCCACAGCCTCAAACAGTCAGACTCCAAACTCCGCCATGGCCAAGACCAAAGAGCTTTCGAAGGACACCAGGAAAAGTATTGTAGACCTGCACCAGACTGGGAAGAGTGAATCTACAATAGGCAAGCAGCTTGGTGTGAAAAAAATCAACTGTGGGAGCAATCATCAGAAAATGGAAGACATACAAGACCACTGATAATCTCCCTCGATCTGGGGCTCCACGCAAGATCTCATCCCGTGGGGTCAAAATGATCATGAGAACGGTGAGCAAAGATCCCAGAACCACACGGGGGGACCTGGTGAATGACCTGCAGAGAGCTGGGACCAAAGTAACAAAGGTCACCATCAGTAACACACTACAACGGCAGGGAATCAAATCCCGCAGTGCCAGACGTGTTCGCTGCTGAAGCCAGTGCATGTCCAGGCCCGTCTGAAGTTTGCCAGAGAGCACATGGATGATACAGCAGAGGATTGGGAGAATGTCATGTGGTCAGATGAAACCAAAGTAGAACTTTTTGGTATAAACTCAACTCGTCGTGTTTGGAGGAAGAAGAATACTGAGTTGCATCCCAAGAACACCATACCTACTGTGAAGCATGGGGGTGGAAACATCATGCTATGGGGCTGTTTTTCTGCCAAGGGGACAGGACGACTGATCCGTGTTAAGGACAGAATGAATGGGGCCATGTATGGTGAGATTTTGAGCCAAAACCTCCTTCCATCAGTGAGAACTTTGAAGATGAAATGAGGCTGGGTCTTCCAACATGACAATGATCCAAAACACACCGCCCGGGCAACAAAGGAGTGGCTCCGTAAGAAGCATTTGAAAGTCCTGGAGTGGCCTAGCCAGTCTCCAGACCTCAACCCCATAGTAAATCTGTGGCGGGAGTTGAAAGTCCGTGTTGCTCGGCGACAGCCCCAAAACATCACTGCTCTCGAGAAGATCTGCATGGAGGAATGGGCCAAAATACCAGCTACTGTGTGTGCAAACCTGGTAAAGACCTATAGTAAACGTTTGACCTCTGTTATTGCCAACAAAGGTTATGTTACAAAGTATTGAGTTGTATTTTTGTTATTGACCAAATACTTATTTTCCACCCTGATTTACGAATAAATTCTTTACAAATCCTACCATGTGGATTCATGGATTTTTTTTTCACATTCTGTCTCTCACAGTTGAAGTGTACCTCTGGTGCAAATTACTGACCTCTGTCATCATTTTAGGTGGGGGAACTTGCACAATCGGTGGCTGACTAAATACTTTTTTGCCCCACTGTATTTTTATAAGATAATCAACATCTGTGAGTCATCATCATGTTTCATAGTCTCTTACTCTCTCGCCATATCATATACTCCCCTTATTAAATTTATATGAAGTTCATGCAAGCCAATCAAGTGAGTCCAGCGAATGATTAATTGATCCTAATTGGTAGGAGACGAGGAGTATTTGGAGCTGGCTCCCTGGCGGGATGGCCCTGCCACCTCCACTCTCCACTGAAAGGCACCCCGTTTGATCTAAACTAATCTAATTAACACTTAAACAGGAACACCTGGGTTCTATACTGAAGGCTCTGCGACTGCTGCGCGCGCACACACACACACACACACACACACACACACACACACAAATGTGCACGCATGCTTCCCAGATGGGTCTTTGATATTTCCGATGGTGGCAGGCATCATGGTTATGTTTACACTTAACGCGAACACACTGTCACTCACATTTACACTTATGTACACACACACACACAGACACACACAGTGCATGATCCGCTCTGAGTGCAGGACTGTGTGGCAATGAGAGACTATTTCTGTTCCTAATATACATCTAAGTGCTTACTAAATGACGTGATTAGACTGCGGTCTGATGGTGCACCTGATTAGATTAGCCCCGGTTTGTGCTTTCTGCTCTAACTCACCACAGCCTTAAACCCAACCTTGACCCCAATTAGCCCCACACTCATCAGAGAGAGCTGAGGGACACTGGTGCTGCACCAGCTTATCATCTTGATACTAATTGGCCTGATGAAGCAGGATAAATATGGTTAATGCTGAAATGCAAGAACAAATCAATACATACACCTTATAAGCCAAAAAGGCGAGAGCATCAAAGAGGTGCTGAGAGAGAAGCTGTGTGGATTTTGATGCATTCAAAATGGAGAATATAAGAAAAAAATAGAAAGGTTAAATCTCTGATGGTCGTCATTGCAAATGAGCAACGACCACTCAGCCATCTGGTTTCCCTCGCATCCTTTTGTCCTTTTGTTCTTAAAAAAAGAATCTGTTTGTTTGCAGATCTGTGTCTCCTTAGAGACTGAAATTTATTAAACAATTTATTTTAAATTGTTCCATCTGTCCATCGACCTATACATCATCCATATGTCCTGGATACCCACTTTGTCAGTGTCATAGTCTTGAGGGATGGGAGATGAGTGCAGCCTGTGTTTTGCCTATGGAAGTAAAATATCGACAGATTGGCAGTATATTGCAGGACATTTGTTATATGGAGGCTACTAATGAGATCCTACCCATAGTCGTATCTTGTATGTAGACTCGGTGTGTCAGCATTTTAAAAGTTGGCAGTTTCAGAAACTGTACTTTCAGGAAATAACTGACATTTTTCGAACAATCTCAGCATAACACAAATAATGTCATTTGCAAAAGCATGGATGCTGGCAGCAAACAATCATAAGAATGCACACTTTACATCAGCTGCTGAGAGAACAGAAGTTTGTAGTACACTCATTGTTGTCTTCTTCTTTCAGCTCTTACCTTTTAGGGTGACCACAGCGGATCACCTGCCTCCGCCTCTGTCAGACCTTCCAGCTGCATGTTGTTCTACAGTCACAGCAAAGCAGACCTTTACCTTGAGTTAGATTAGTTTGATGTGCACTTTGACCTGTGCAGGTCAATAAGGCTGAGACCCGGTGGCTGCTCAGTTGTGAGCAGGATGCCAGCAAACTGCTTCTTTTTTCAACTTACTGAATGTTATGCAGGAGCAAACTAACTCTGATAAAGCGGTGATTGGTATGGCATGACACTGCTAACGGCATGTACCATGCAAACTGAGTGATAGCTATATGTGAGACCTTTTATGTTATTTCAATCCCTCATAATAGTGAACAAATGTCTCAATCAAGGTGTTCTCCAGTATCTTTTTACAAAGAAAAATATTTAAAATAAACAGAATGCAGTGATTTGTAAATCTTATAAACCCTCATTTCTGGACATGTTGAGCATATCAAATGTTTAAAATTAAGTATTTTTCTATTTCACCAAAAATATTTGCTCATTTTGAATTAGAGGGCAACAACACATCTAAAAAATGTTGGGACGAGGCAACAGAAAGCTGGAAAAGTAAGTGGTACTAAAAGGAAACAGCTGGAGGAACATTTTGCAACTAATTATGTTAATTGGCAACAGATCAGTAACATAATTGGCTATTAAAAAGGGCATCTTAGAGAGTTTCTCTGAAGTAAAGATAGGCAGAAGTTCACCAGCCTGCAAACTTGTGGAACAATTTCAGACTTTGAATATCTCATCATCTACAATACACAACAGTATCAAAAGACTCAGACAATCTGAAGACAGGGTGGCATTTTGACTTTGGTAACATCACTGCGTGGACTCACTTCCAGAAATCGCTCTCTGACTTGTCCGTGCTGTCCACAAATGGAGGTAAAAGAAATATCATGCAAAGAAGAAGTTATATGTTGCCACCTTCTTCTGTGGGCCAAACCTCGTTTAAAATGGCCTGAGGCAAAGTAGAAAAGTGTTCTGTGGTCAGATGAATCAAAATTTGAAATTCTTTTTGGAAAATATGCACAGCGCATCCTCCGGACTAAAGAGAAGAGGGACCTTGGCAGCTTGTTGTCAGTGCTCGGTTCAAAAGTCTGATTGTCGTCTGTGCATTTGACAGCTTGTACATGTGTTGAGGCTCCATGTCAGTTTAAACATTTGATATGTTTTGTCCTTTTATGAATGAATTATGGATTTATGAGCCTGCATACATTTTATTCGTCTCATCGTGTTTGGTTACCAGTTGTCATCTGTTCCCAAATGCACTCTTGTGCTCATCTTCGCTTCCTGTTTGGTTCAGAGCTGAGCTGTATTACACAGTTTGAAGCATTAGAACAAATGCACTTTGACTATGTGAATATTAGTTTTCCCTTTTTTGTTTGATTGTGTTTTGTGCCATTTGTGACTTTGGTAACATAATTTGAAAATGGTTTTCTTATGACCATTTAGGTATTTTACACAGTAAACATTGTGTAACACAACGTATCACCGAACCACACGAGTGATTGCTGAAGTCGCCTCAAACCTTTGAGCATTAGGGTAACTGCATATACACCTGTATGCACCTTTAAGAATTCATGATGTTTTTATTGCTATGAATTGAAGCTAACAGTGTGTCTGCAGACCCAAAAGAAAAGAGGCTTAATCTGACAAAGGCTTCGTTTGGAAGAGCATTCAAAAAGGGGACAGATGAAATTCAAGGATAGTAAAAAGGAGACAAATACAGAACTCTCGACAGTCCTTAGAGCATCGAGCACGGGGGGAAAATTGAAGCTTGTTTCACTCGAATGCATGTTGAATTGCTCTCTGTTTTGTCAAGTTTCTTTCCAGTTGAATTATTTGAACTTAGATCATTTTGTTCCCAGTAGAAAAGAGCTGAAATGATGGTGGGCAGATACTTGTATTTGTTAAGTCCATATGTCCAAAGTAGTATTTATTATGGACATTAATCAGACAGACAGTGTAATCCTGTCATAGGCTACGTTCACACTGCAGGCGAAAGCGCATCAAATCCAACTTTTCTGACCCTCTGCGACCATCTATCCGATCGTGCTATGACAGTGTGAACGGCACAAATCCAATATTTTCAAATCCGATCTGGGTCACTTTCATATGTGGTACTGAATCCGATACGTATCTGATGTTTCAGAAAGCGACTGCTGTTTGAACGGACGCATTAAAACCATCTTTTACGTCACTGACACAAGACAGACGCCAATTATCAGCGCCGGAGAAGACATCGCGAACGCTTCCTGGCCATCCCGTGTAGGTGTCAGTGAAACTGTTGGGAAGACAACGTGAACATTTTATTTGTTCTGTATAATCTGCAGGTTCTGACAGAAATCTGCAGCTATCCTTTGAAGCAGCGCTCCTCTAACACAGCAATAAGGATCATTATTAGGTTAATTACATTATTATGTAAATAACAAAATAACTTAAAGCAAAAATTGGGAAACGAAGTCCGAAGTCTTTATATTAAGGGCCATCAGTCAAACAATGCTGTTGCTCTGGGTCTAAACAGAGCGCGTCGTGTGTGACATCTTCTTTTGCGCATGCGGCCGCTTTGAGCGTTCACACTAGAGCGCGTTTGCTGTCGCATTTTATTTGTAGTGTGAACGAGCAGACAAAAAAATGGGATTTGATCAAAAAATCGGAACTGAGCATTAAGACCTGCAGTGTGAACGTAGCCTTAGAGTCTAATTTTTAATCTTGTGTGTGATGCTGCTTTTGTCCTCGTGCAACCTTGATCAGCCACCGGAGGGAAAAAACCCCAAAAGCTCGGCTTTGACTTAGTGAAATCATGATGCAGCTGTATCAGTAAACACTTCCTGAAAGAATTTGAATCAAATGTGCTTCTTCCAAAAGCTACAGAAGCTTCTCGATGTTTAAAGAGAAACTTCAGATCACCAATCTGAAGTACAGTCCATGTATAAACCACATAGCACAGTGAAAGTTCAAAGTCTGTTTATTTTGAATGCCAAACATTCTCATCAAATTATTCATTCTCAGTCTGTCAAGGGCAGCACTTCTCTGCCTTTGTATCGTAATGCACCGAATTCACCGGTAAACTTTAAGAAACATATTTTCTCCACCATCATTTTATTATATTACAGTAACATAGAAACACATTCAGCCATGGCTCTGACATTACGGAGCCCTGCGAGGGACACTGCAGTTGAAGATGTCTTTTTGAGAGATCAAAAGTTGAACTTTTTAGGTTCGTGCACTTGCAGGTCAGTGCTGGGACCTTTGAAACCACCACGTCTGGACTGGTAATCATACTGGGCTTTTTCCCAGTGGGCTGACACACTTTTGGTCCAACTGGTCAATTGAATGGCTGCTGTGCACCAGCCTTCCAACACTGACAGCAGCCCATTGGTTCGTTTTCATTACTGACACTGTATTGCTCAACCCTACCTTTGCTGTGTGCTCACTGACCCTATAGGTTGGAAGAAGTGACGAAAAGGTGACGCTGAATCCACTTAAATTTACTTAATCCTCCGATTATATGATGATATGGGTGCCGAGTGCTCTGAGCTGCTTGAGGAGGTTATTTTGAATAGTGTGCATCACTATTTGGCCAACAAAGTGAGTAAAACCTGCAGATTTTTTTCATTTGATGAGAATCAGTATTTACTTTTTGTGTTATCCTCATAAAACAAAATACAGGATAATCACGTAGTTTTGTTTTTTACGACCCGCACTGAGCCAAACAGAGACGTCTCTGGTACCTGATAGGACTGGTAAACGGCAACGAGCCAACGACGACTACAGCAGAGGTTGTTATATTCTCACGTTGGGGAATATAAAACCCATTTCAGATACACATTGCTTCATGACACACTGCTCACAGAGAAAGGATATTTTTGCTTCACCAACAAATCCTTCCTTTTGTAATTAACATGATATAATTGTCAAGGGGCCGCAAGCCTATCTATTTTTGTTTCTACTCTCATAAATAGACTTTGGCCTCTTTCTGATAAATCTCACAGAATGTAAGTAGCTACAGGATATAAGAAACAGGAAGATGGTTTTTGGTGCCTTACTGGACTGCTTACCAAAGGCTGAAAGGCATTTAAGATGATTAACTTGCATTTTTATGCCTTGGGCTTGCTTCCTGAAAGAAAATTAGGAGTTGCACTTCTGTCAGATCAATGAAATTATGTTTTAGCCATTTTGGGCATTTGCCCATTTACATATTTAATCTTCCACACTTAACTTGAACAAAATCTTTTCTTTTAGTATTCTTCAGTCCCTTTGGGTGAATGAGAACATACCAAAGTGAGCTCACACATATTCACTGCAGCTGTGTGTTGATATGGACTACATGTAGTCCTGAAATTGTTGATTTAGGAGGAGATCATTTGAACTTTGTTTCCTTTATTCGTCTCTGTCCTTTTATCCTTGTCTAACCATCAAGATCCAGCGTAACCCACCACGTCTTCTTGCTTTTTTATGCGTGATGTGTGTTGCACTGCTATCACCTGGCTTCATTTAACTGCTGTTGCAGGCTGAGATCTATTTTATTCTTGCGTATTTACACAAGGTTTACTATTTTTACAGTGCAGGTGCTTGGAAACTAGATCTTATAACAAGGTGTGTCTAAATAAAGAAAATGAAATGATGGTATAGTGGATAAGATATATTCAGGTCGTAGATGAGTCAGATGAGCCATATTCACCTCTGGACTGTTTCCTGTGCAGCTGTTCGATCATTCAATAACTCTCACTGTGTCCATTTGCACTTGGAGCTCTGAAAAACGTGCCCGATCACCTCTGCTCCAACAAATCTGTGATCCTACAACTTCAATTTTCTGTTTGGTGGTGGGAAGAAGTCAGCAGATTTGGACATTGGTGCAGAAGAGTAAGAAATAATGAGACATGTTATTGATGGCACTGCATCTTCTCAGTATCACTTGCTGCCACCACATCGTGCTATTGGTTAGAGCTTCCAGGATTATTATTGTTATTTACTGAAAAGCTGTTGAGCAACTTTAACCAAAGAAGTTGTCGTAGGATTTGTCAGTTATTATCAGAGCTTTGTGAGAGAGACAGACCCAACACGCTCCCAGGCCTGTGGCTGAAAAGCTCGGTCAGTCGTTTCTCATGGATTCATCTTTTTTGACACAGAGGTGTCCCAAATGGGAACAACCGAGGAAGAAAAAAAAGTTTCTATAGCAGCCGTTAGTCACTCCTTTACTTCAGTGCTTTATGAGTTACCCAGTTATACATGAGAATAGCCTCTATTTCACATGTAGAACTGATCAATGGTGCCTACGGATTCTAAGTCAAGTAAAATATTTGGTTAAGTGATGCATCTGTATAATCTGAGTGCTAAATACAGGCTGCTTTCCCCATCTTTATATAGATATACACTGCAGTGCTGGTGCAGAGAAAGATGTAGCACGTGGGCAACGACTTCAGATGACTAAACCTTTTGAGAAAATACTTTAGGGCACATGTGTCAAAGCCAAGGCCCGCGGGCCACATCCGGCCCGTGAGATCATTTTATACAGATGTACTATTATTGTTATGCATGGCTCAGCGATATGAGGCGCTAATAATATACAAACTACAGATCCCATAATGCAGTGCTGCAGCCTCCTTGCTGAACGCTAGGCTAACTGGGAACATCAATCAAGTCAAACTTCTGTTATTGTGAAGCTCGCCGCTCACTATGGTGGAGAGAAAAGTTGACTCTGAAAGCAGAGCCTTTCAGCGCCGGTGGGAGGCTGAATATATGTTTACAGACATGCTGGTAAAGCCGTGCGTCTTATTAGTGGAGCTAACGTGGCTGTAATGAAGGAATTTAATTTAAGACGGCACTACGAGACAAAATGTCAGGATAAGCTGAAAAACCTAAATGCAGAAACTACAGGAAGTAGAAGAGCTGAAGAAGAATCTGACATTTCAGCAGACGTTTGTCACCAGAGCAAAATCACAAAGTGAAGCTGTTGTGAAAGCAAGTTTTATCGTAGCAGAGGAGCCAAAGCAGCCCGGTACCGCTCTGAAGAGCTGCAGGATGAAGCTGTGGACGGCTTGTGTCCAGACAAAATGCAGATTTTGGCAAATGTGAGCCTGAGCAGAAATACGATTGCTGATCGGGTTTGTGAGACGGTCACTGATTTAAGAACACAGTTGTGTGAAAGAAGCAAAAACTTTATTGCATACTCTCTGTGGATGAAAGTACAGACATGATGGACGTTGCACAGCCGACCATCTTCATCCGTGGAGAGGAAATATTGAACATTAAATCGATGCACGGGACTACGGAGCCCCGCAGGGGACATGGGAGAAAGAAAAATTAAGACGGAGTTTTGCGAGATCTTGCAAAACAAACTCGAGATCTCGCAAAAGTTGAATTCCAACAATGGCGGCAGCTACTTAGTTGTAATGTTACTCTTTCTGGGTCACAAAATACACTTTTAAGATATTTTGAGGCGTGAATGTAGTTGTGTAAACGTCAGATATTTGCTCGGTTTACAAGACATCACATATTTGCAAAAGTGCTCCGACGTTTTCGGAGATGTATGAAACTTTTGCAAGATCTTGCAAAAGTCCGTCTTAATTTTTTTTCTCCCATGTCCCCTGCGGGGCTCCGTACGAGACAACGACAGGAAAAGACATTTTTTAAAACGTATGTCAAAGTGTAACCGACGTGAAACTGCCCTGGGACAAACTTGTTGGACTTACAACAGATGGAGCGCCGGTGCTGTGCGGTGAAAAAAGCGGACTAGTCCGCAGGATGCGAGTAAAGATGCAGGAGAACTGTACCGGTGAGTTAACAGCACATCACTGCATCACACACCAGGAAAGGATGTGTGGTGAAGTCCTAAAAATGGAGCATGTAATGATCACCGTGACGCAGACCGTAAATTTGATCTGAGCAAAAGTTAAAATCACCGTCAGTTTCAGTCTTTTATGTGGGAAATAGATTCAGAGTTTGCCGACATTCCTTCATGCAGAGCTCCGCTGGCTGAGTTGGGATAAAAATTCTCAACAGAGTTTTTGAGCTCAGCAAGGAAACCTGTCACTTCATGGACATGTACGATGCGGTGAAGACATTTCAAGTGAAGCTGCCACAAATGCACCAGTGCACCCTGCCTCACTTTCCCTGCTGCCGAGTAACGTTGAACCAAGTCAGCGGACTTTGCTGAGCTGCACCTGTGCAGATTCAGATGCAGCTGCAGTGTAATGATGCACTCAGGGAAAGTACGACACTGAATGTCCCGCACAGTTTATTAGCTCCACTCCTGCAGCTCCGTCTACATGCGGCTCCAACCTTGTGTTTGCTTTCATTTACTTTTTCTGGGGTTTTGGCAGCATGTTCATATTTCTAACTTGCGTAATTTTGACAGGATATATTTTTATGAAGAGCAAAATATTTAAAGTTAAAGTTTATTTTTTTAAGTTTATTTAATCTGGAATAATATTCCGGTCTGTTTTTATTCACATTTATATTTAAAAAACGTGTGTTCAATAAATGTTTATCTTGTTTGGCCCGCGACCTAAAGTGTGCCTTGAGTTTGACACCCCTGCTTTCGGGCTTCATGTATTCCTAAGAGAGAGAAGAACATTTTTCACTGTCACAGAGAGCATCTATCTCTGGATATTTCACATTCAACACGTTCGCACATCAAGACCATTTTGTCCTGCATATGTATGACTTAAAAACAATTAATAGCCAATCATTAAATTTCCATCTATATAGAACTTGCTTAAACTTCATTTCAACATGCATAAAGTCAAATGGAGCCATTACTGGATGGATACTGCATTGGCTAAGTGGGCACATGTACAGTGTGTACAGGCTGCTTCCTTTAAATTAAAAGACTATTGAAGATTATAAAAATATTTTTGTATATTTGTGAATTAAATCATGCCATAATAATGACCATAAGTCAACTGAAAACTCAGAAGGACAGCGAACAGTATACTGAAGCATGAACTATCAGCAGATGTGCAACTACTGTAGTCTCCTGGGAACAATGTGAAGCTAATGCTGTTAGCCAAAATCCAATGCTAGCAACACCAGACTGGTTGCAGAGGATAGTTGATATAATTGTGGTCTTGTGTGAATATACTTTGTGTAGAAGATGCACATGAAGTACATAATGGATGCATGAATCTATTATTTTTAATGGAGTTCTTATCCTGAAGTTTAACCCTTATTTATCACCTAATAACACACGTGCAGCTAAATGTTCTCTCTCTGGCCTTTACATGAACAAGCCCACGTTACTATTCTGATCAAACACACAAGAAGCTGCAAAATCTCTTTATAATAATAACAAGAAAAGAAGATTTATCAAAGAGTTTGCCACACTGCCACCAATACCTACATGATTCTGTTGTGGATGCTAAAAATGCACAAGAAGCTGATGAAAGAAGCAGAAAGAAACACTTGTGCAGGTTCAAGTGGCCCAGATAAGAGCCTCAAGTGTCTTCCATCATACTGTAATTAACTGTTGTCAAAGTGATTAATCATGTGTCTACAGGGGTGGAGTGCAGGAGGTTGCCGGCATTTGTTGAGTTGATTTTGAGGCAGACAGACAATGTGTTTGCACTTCAGTTACTGCTGAAAGTTAGAACTGCATCAAACATCCGGAAATACGTCTACTAGACTGAGACGGCAGCATTGTAACCTGCTGTATGTAAGACAACGTGCACGCTTTGATTTGAGTGACAGGAAGGAAGAAAAAGTACAAGAGTGATTTTCAAGCTTTTTGCTTTACACTTGTACAAATAAAATAAAATATTCTAATCTTACTTATTATTGTCTCTGTGAGGTAAAGCTTGTGCTCCCCAAGCGTCACAAATATCAGTATGGATGCTCATACTCTGAGGTAGTGAGGCTTGATAGTGAGAGATGATACAGCACAATCATAAAGCTATGCATTTCTTTGTTGTTGTTATTTACTATAGGTGCTGAAAAAAGCCTGCCAAGTGCAACTAGCAGAAAATAAAAGTTCTTCAGGCAAAGATCAGACGTTTTCTGTAGACCTTAAAAAAAGCACCGTTTGATAATTATATAATTATGCCATCTTTTCAATATCAAGGACAAAAGAAACGTTGGAGTTTGCCCCCCACACCTTTCATAAAATTTGCTCTCCACCACAAAAAATGTGAAGCACAATGAAGTAAAGGTGAGAGGAATAATGTTGCTCCGGTAGAAATTCTGTCACTAGCAGATTTTTATATTACTCACGTTAACTGTGTTTTTTCTAAGCCTTTTTACGCCTGTCATCATTTCACTAAGCATTTGAAAAGAGGCCTGAAGAATAGCCAGTGGTTGGGTGCTGTGAGTGAGCACTACCGAAGGGCCAGAGGAGAACAAAGAGCCCACTGCCAATTTGATTATAATATCACACCTTTTCAGAGAGTTAATGTGGTGTCTCAGATGTCAGACCGCTCTCTTTCTCTCGATCTGTTCTCATCCTTTCCTCGCTTATCCCCATCATTTCTCTGTCTGTCTCTCTACCGCTCTGTTCTTCTCATCCTTTCTTTTCTCCCGGCTTTGTGGCCTTACTTGAGAGGCTTTGATAAAAAAAATCCTTTCAAGGTAGAATGCGATGGCCTGAAATGTCATTCCCAGATCAGATGTTGCTGAAACGAGGCCCGTCATATCATTCGGTGCGCTCGACTTCATTAGTTCTTTGTTCGGTTTTACGTCAGCTTTCGTCGCCGCAATCGCTCAATGAAATCACCTGTGGGTTCCTAGTTTTTCTCCCACTTATGTTTTACAAAATGAATTATACTGTACGTAGAGAAGGAGACGGTGCCATTCTTCAAACGAATAAAGGAATTTCTCTCATTCTGGCGTCCATTCTTCTAATAGTTCAAGAGTTCAGCAGAGGTTTCATTTCTAAATAAAACTCAGCAGCTCTTGACAAAAATATATCTGCCTCAGTCAAACTGAACTAAAAATAAGACAAAACTGCTCATTAAACACTGAATTGTCTATTTAAAGACTCGTAGTAATTTATACAGCAGTTATTGTATAACCCTCTGACCACTGGTGGTGGTCAGAGGGCCCGGTGGCGCCAGTGTCCGGCAGCCTCGCCTCTGTCAGTGCGCCCCAGGGTGGCTGTGGCTACAATGTAGCTGCCATCACCAGTGTGTGAATGTGTGTGTGAATGGGTGGATGACTGGATGTAGTGTGAAGCGCTTTGGGGTCCTTAGGGACTAGAAAAGCGCTATACAAATGCAGGCCATTTACCATTTATTGGTTTACAGGATATGATCCCATGATTTTATGTTGCAGTTTCCTACACATGAACTTCATTGTTATGTTCTTTCTATATGTGTTCGAGACTATAGGACTGCATGACAGAGACAGATACTTAATGATATGTAATGTACAAATAATATAAATCAGTCACAAAACGTGAGGAAATTGGCATTTGGTTCATTACTTGTAACAAGACTGTAGAATAGAGTAGAGTAGACCTTTGTTAATCCCTTGGGGAGGTCCGATCAGGGAAATGATGGTTCTAGTAACACACTGCCATTCCTCCTTAAATACAAATGAGGAAAAACATACCAAGCAGATTCAAGTAGAAAATATGAGCTATTTGTGGGTTGAGCAGCAGAGTTGAGCATGTGGGTTGCACCCGTGAAAATTTTGCCAAATTGCTTATTCTGCTACTGACTCTGAGCTTCTGGTAGCACAGGTGCTGACAATCAGGTGGCTGATTGGTATCTTATTAGCAGCACCTGTGAGCAGCGGCCACTTGGTGTCTGCTCTAAGCATATAATCCCTGACTGATCCAGGTAGGGCCTGTGCCAAAGGGCACCTTCAAGCTGGTTCTCGGCAAAGCCAGTTGCAGCATTATTTGGAGTGAGCCGTAGTACCAGAAACAAATGGATGTGCCCAAGTTTCATATAACGGGCGACATTACATCAAAGAAATATTCAACCAAACACAAATGCCCTTATTTTTTATTACAATTAACCACACGGCGACTCGACTTTGTAAAGTGAAATACCCAGGGGAAAAGCAACTTTTTTGATGGACTATGGCAGCGTTGCTGCTCAGAAGTTTAATTGAGTGTTTCCAGACGGATTAACAAGAGGCTGAAAAATTAAGAAGCTAACTGAGAGGAGTATCTCAATCAGCATGCTGCCAGTGGAAGTTTTCTGACACCTGGAGGGAAAATTCCCTTTCGCTGTAACTCTCGCCCAGAGTGAATGTGAACATCTTTTCTTGGCTAGATACTGCCAGGGAGTTTATAATTGAGTTGAGACTCAGGAAATACTCATTAAGACGTTGTCAGTCGCCAGAGGAGACCACGCTGAATGTGTTTAGACACCACTGAGACTGCAGGTATCCCAGAGCCTTGCTCTTCTCCAGCTGGAGGGCAAAAGTATACGTCTGTGCTCAGGTGTGGATGCGTCTGTGTGTTTTGAAGCCAGCATGTGTGTATTCGCATGTGGTTGTGTGCGAGGGTTTAATAAACTCACAGGTTCACGGAGCACCATCTGCCTGCTCGGCGTTCGATCGAACAGGAGCTGCTTGTGAGGGGCGGAGCTGGTTGTGAGGGGCGGAGCTGTCACCCACCATGTCTGACAAACTATTGATAGAAACACCTGTTGACTGTCTTGCGTTTGCACCCACAGTCTACCACGCAGCAGCTTCTTGAATGAATGGAGTTGATGTCTGGAGTCTGTACTGGCTTCTCGGCTGGTCATCTGCACACAAACCCACAGAGCATTCTCGTTCCCAACGCGCAACATACCGACCGTCTGTCACGGCCCGAGGCGTGACATAGTAACACCAGAGGTACCCTTGCACGTCCTTATGAGACGCTCTGGATTGTTAAAAGCTTTGCAGCTTTCTAATGTAGCCCTAACCTTAGCCTTAACCTGACATTCATAGAACCCGCTCTTACGCCTTGGACCACGTAACAAACAGACGATTTGTCACATAGCGTCGGAATGTTACGTGTTGGGATGAGAACGTGTCGAAACCCAATATAAAAACAGCCTTTTGGGTTAATTTAGCATTTACATGTTTTATTTTTAATGTTTTAGAGTAAAGTACGTAGTCATCCCAGACATTTAAATGTTCAACACTGAACATTGTTTTTAAAATCAATACAAGTTTGAAACAAAAACGTGTTTTTCACTCTGTCTGATGTAGGAAATGTGGGAAATATGGCACTGATAAGAATTAATAAGCATCACTAATCAAAAATACGTGTTGTCTTTATGGGAAAAATTAGCATAAGGCAGAAATAACCATGTAAATGATCCTGTGATATAATCTAAGAGTGGAATCGGCTTAAAATTAAATAGTTTATCTTTATAATAAGTGTAGTGTGTGTATATAATAACTTGAAGAAAGAATAGAAATAATAATAGGAAATAATTTAATGAAGCACGTGTACAACATATGATGTACAAAATTTAAGGGGAAAGCTCTATATGTATAAAAAAGTATTGATTGTTGACTAAAACACAAAAAGTTAAGATGGTGTGAAAGCTGTTGATATAAACATATAATAATAAAATAGAATTGATTACTTTAAAAGCTGATTTTTCTGGAAAAAACTGAACATGTGAATTAATGTGATAGTAGCTGCCACCGTTCACCTGCTGCACACGGCAAATTAATTTGTTTAGTTTAGAATTGGCAGAAATAAATTTTGACCTTGTTGTGCTGAAATCTACTTCTAATAAGAGGTGCTGTGATCTTCTCGCACTCGGGGATCATAAAATGCATCCCTCCGTGGTTCGGTGGCCTCCTTCAACAGGGTCATTGGCAGTTGGGAGAACGGCCTTTTTGATGATATCTGCGCGTGCGTGTCAGATTTGCTGTTTAGCTCAGTCTGCAGTTCCTTATGCTAAATTCAGGTTGAAGCGATAATTAAAATGAGCCTGAAGGTGTGTAGCCAATGATCTCCCTGCCTGTCTCATGAAATTGATTAGAGCAATATCTCCAATGAACAGGCAAAGGTACACATACATGCACACACTGACAACTGCTGCTGCCACTCAGTTTGACAGTGAGCAGAGCACAGGAGGGGTGTGTGTGTGTGTGTGTGTGTGTGTGTGTGTGTGTGTGTGTGTGTGTGTGTGTGTGTGTGTGTGTGTGTGTGTGTGTGTGTGTGTGTGTGTGTGTGTGTGTGTAACTTTCTCACTAACAGCATTTAAAGATCAGGGGCACGATCAGATTCATAGGTGGTTAAAGGATTTAAGATTATTAATGCAACTGGAGAGAACGTGTCAGACAGTTTATTAGGTACAACAGTGCTGGTTTGGACCCCCTTTTGCATTCAGAGCTGCTACACGTCAGCAGTCCTCTCCTGGGATCAGTTAACTGTGGAGGAAACTTGAGTACAGTGAATTTATTGTCATGTTGAAGAAAGCAGTATGAGATCATGTGAGCTTTGTGACAGGGTTCATTATGCTGCTGGAAGCATCCGTCAGAGGATGGGAGCACTGTAGCCCGTCCACCTCATGGTCCGATATGTTACGCTTTCAGAGATGCTCTTCTCCAAACCTTAGTTGGTTGTAATAGCAGGTTATGTGAGTTACTTCTGCATTCCTATCAACTCAAACCAGCCATTCTGCTCTGACGTCTGACACAAGGCATTTAAACCCAGAGAGCTGCCACTCGCTGGATATTTGTCTCTTTTTCTGACCGTTCCCTATAAACCGTAGAGGTGGCAGCAGTTTCTGAAATAACCAGAGCAGCCCACCTGGCACCGACGGCACTGCCACATCCAACTTAAATCACCTTTGGGATTCTCAGTTTGAACTTTAACAGGATGAACTGAACGTGTCGAAAAACGAAAAGCCATTTTTCTCTATATGACCCCAAAACAGACACAAAACAGAGACAAGTATAAGAAGGAAAAAGACCCCAATGATGAATGATGGGTTTCTTTTTTAGATACAAATATTGGGACAGTTACATAATTTTACAAGTTCCAGGGTGTCCATCCATCCGTTTCTGTCCCGGGCACAGTGAGAAGTCTGAGGTGACTTCTCACTGTAGCAGGATCGCTCCACCAGCGTTTTCACTCCGACAGATGGATGAAGTTTATTAAGCATGTGACAGTTAACACCTCCAGTGGAGCAAAAACACTGCAGCGAATAAGTAAATGTTGGCTTCACCAGCCCCTTCTCCCTGCTATTCATACACTGCAGTTAACATTTCTATTAGACGCTATTTCAATGATTTATTGTTGCTGCTCTGATCATTACGAGTGTCACTCCCCCTCGCTTTATCTATAAGCTATATTTCTCCAAGTATTGTATAGATTGAAGATGCTGGCAGGTCACAAATGGATTAAATGTCTTATTCTGGTTTATTTTCAGGAGGTCTGCTTTATAACCAAGGCCACAGCCATCTCGCTAGCTTGTGAAGGACTTAATTAGAGTTTTAAGGCTGAATTAAAGTGCATTCAGTTTGGGGTTTAATCATCGACTCATTCTTTAAACTACAACATCTAATCAACAAAAATAGCCAGAAAGGCTGGAGAGGAGATTCTAAAAGCAAGGCAATACTTCAAACACAGTGTGAAGTATAATTTCACTAATGAGAGGGACAAAAATAGTCTTTTCACGAAGTCCGACGGCTGAGAGCACGGTGGAGGATGCTCGAAAAAACAATGTGTGCTCTTGACCTTTCATTAGAGATGCAGCGAGCGTTTACTGGAGCTTTAACACTTGTGTTCGAGCAGGAAGGTGCATATAAAGGACCTCACAGTGATGTTAAAATTGTTAGCAACTTAAATGGCTCCTCGTTAACCTCATGGTGTTATTACTCATAGTTCCTTGAATATTCAGGTCGCTATAGATTGTCAACAACATTCTTACATCTTCTGCATACTTCTGAACATTTTTCTGTCTCACTGTGTCTTTTCTTTCCAGACCCTGCCAACCACAACATACGAGTTAGAGATCATGGCCAAGGACATGGCAGGAAGTGAGGTGGGCCTAACAGGAACAACCACCGCCACCATTACCATAACAGATAAGAACGACCATGCCCCAGAGTTCACACATCCGCTGGTGAGAAACTTCCCTTTTTCGCTCTCTGCTTTTTCTTAATGCTCGCTTAGGTTGTTTTTGTCTGCTATGTGAGGTCACTTGTCTCCTGCCTGCAGTTTCCCACCAGAAAAGTCAGAGATTACTGTGGCTAATAAAGGAACTGCGTCTTTAAGAAGTTAGGACATCATAGTACAGATACATCCCAGTGGCATCTCGCTCTGTTATGGAGACAATAAGTTATGACAATAACTGTGACACGTCAAATATAAACATTCAAACAACACCTTTTCAAAGTGAAGTAATAGAGTACTGCATATATTTGTGCTCAGGGGAATTAACTGTACAACAGTCAGAATAATGCATATTTAGTTATATGGTGTGAAAACAGAATTTGCTTTCCTTTTCAAGTATTTGTGATCTGAAACGTTAGAGTGTTGACAGTAAGGCTGTTGTAATACCACAATTTAAAAAACACCCAGGAAAATACTGATGCTTGATATTGTTTTGAGCGCCAAGAAGCTAAACTTAAAATAAATATTATTATGTCTTTATAAGCTTATTGGTTCTCTGAAGTTGGGCCTCCACGGTAGTCCCAGTTTCTCATGTGAACCCTTGGGTGCTTTAGACATGCATAAACACATCGTAGACCTAGTTGAACCTGATACACTGACGGCCAGAATGAACAACATAAACCAGCCGCATCATACATCGTCTTATTTTTTGATATTTTCAATTTTGCATTCAGTAAAATTGTGCTTCTTCTTTGCTGTTTTTCCGTGTTTTGTGCCCTGTGGCAGAGACTGAGCCTGAACTCTTGGTAATGTAGTAATCAAGGTTTTTTAAGGCAATGGTTTATGCAGAGTTGCCCTTTGCAGTGACTTGACAGATGGACTTTGTTTATGGAGACATACACTGGTGCTACACTCAGTTGCTTCTACACATACTTCATGTACATGTGTTTGTTCACCCAGCTCATGAACTTGTCTGAGTCAGTGTGACCTTTTGTTTTCTCATATGAAGATATTTCATCCTTCTCTTCAAAAGGTAAAGTTCAAGAAAACCCCGAACAGATGGCAGAAGGTGTGGGTGTGTGATGCAGGTGCAGAGGGCGCATAAGGAAAGCACTGAGCAGGAGGGGCAGCATTCCTTCTTTTGAATGAACTGGACTGTTGAGTTAAAAATCAGCAGAAAGTTAGTCAGGAAATAACATAAAACACATAAAATAACCGTAAAATCGTTCAACAGTCGGCGAGAGAGTGCCCTGTAGTACGCCCTCCACATGAATTTGTCATGAGTTGCCCCCTCGGTTGTTTTGCTGCCTTCGTGCCTCCCATTCATCTCTGGAGCTGCAAAAACACGGAGAAAGAACGAGGTCCACTAGATAAAGACCCACCTTCCACCTTAAGGTGCAGTTCCAACACTGAGTTGTGTGTTTTTTAATAGAAATGCCCACAGCTGTTGTCAGGTTTTAAGACACATAAAACTTTTGCCCGAACCAAACCTCCCGCAGCCCTCCCATGATGCATCGAGGTGTCAGGGGAGCTTGTAAGGGGCGCAGCTCAGACGTGAAATGTTACAGCTCGGAGGGCTCGGCAGGGCCACGCAGAGTGCACCGTGTCCGTGTCCCAGTTAATGTTCTCATTCCTCACTGGGAAGAGATATGTTTAATGCCACGGAGAAATTGAGCTTTTATAAAACAAGTGTTTGAGGACGTTAAGCTCCCTGTGTAAATCCTTTACCCTGCTCTCTCCCTGACCGCTTCTCAACCTGTCCATGAATCATCTACGACTCCTCAAATGAACGCCATCATATTGTGAGCGTGCGCTGGTGCTAAGCCTGTGTCAGCAGCTGCTCTCGAGCTTTCACCATATAAATTATTCAGCTAAATATTCAAGGCTTTTCATAGAACTTTGTGCAGGCCCTCCTTAAGAAGACTCTCGAGTTGTCTGTTTCTGGTGACACCCCCTCCTGTAGACCACGTGTAATCTTCAAAAGCTCCTTTTCCAGCTTATGAGAACTCACACAGCGAAAGATGGAGAACAGGATGAAAAGGTGAGTAAAAAAAGAGAATTTTACTCATAGACATAAGTAGAGGCAAGGAAAGGAGAAGAAATCACATTTTCAGGAGACGTTATGCTGTTATTATTCATTAAATGCACTGTTGCTGGATTTTTTTTGAGTTGACATTTTGTATGAATTCAGCAACATAATCCCCACGCAGGGAGCCTCTGTATTTTCTCAGACTTACCTACCACAGCTCTACGCAGAGAGACAACCATCAGAAAGTTTAGCTTCAGACCAGCACTCGTCTACTTGGATCAACCGAACAGAGACTGTTTTCCTTTTCCTCTGTAATTTGTAAAAAAGGCAGGTGAAAAGCCTTTTTTCTCAATTTACCGGTCGATCTACGTCCCTGCCCTCACCTATGGCCACGAGCTGTGAGATCGCGGATACAAGCGGCAGAAATGAGCTTCCTCCGAAGGGTGGCTGGCCTCTCCCTTAGAGATAGGGTGAGAAGTTCAGCCATCCGGGAGGGGCTCAGAGTAGAGCCGCTGCTGCTCCACATCGAAAGGAGCCAGCTGAGGTGGTTCGGGCATCTGATGAGGATGCCTCCTGGGCGCCTCCTGGGTGAGGTGTTCCAGGCATGTCCCACCAGGAGGAGGCCCCAGGGCAGACCCAGGACACGCTGGAGAGATTATATCTCTCGGCTGGCCTGGGAACGCCTTGGTGTTCCCCCGGATAAACTGGAGGAGGTGGCTGGGGAGAGGGAGGTCTGGGCCTCTTTGCTTAGGCTGCTGTCCCCGCGACCCGGCCTCAGATAAAGCGGATGAAGATGGATGGATGGATGGCAGGTGAAAAGAGCTTTCACTGGGTTCTGTGCAGGCCTAGGAAAAGCTAAGTACATGCATGGGAATGAATAAGATGAGGCCAAGTGCTGCTAATCAAATGCATTTTAACTGAGCAATTATCAGAGGAGGGGATGTCACAGCAAAGTCAGCCCGTTTTCAGACTGTGCAGTGCTCAGAGAGCTTCAGAGCTCAGTTAGCATGTAAATGTTAACCTTCTCCCTGTAAAACAAGTGTGGCTTGTTTGGAAGGATATCCAGTAGAAATCACATGACTTTGGACATGCAAGACCAAAAGGGGAATATTTGTCCACAACGCACCACGCTTTGTGTGGCAAAACACAAAGAGAACACATCAGCACTCAGACATCGAATACCAGCTGTCGAGTGGTGGACGGGGATGATCTGGGCTTGTTTTTGTAGCAACAGGACCCGGGCACCTTGCAGTCATTCAGTCTACCATGGAAATCTATTCTAGAGCCAAATGTGAGGCCATCTGTGCGACAGCTAAAGCTTCAAGTCCGGACAAATGCTGTGGCACAACCTTAGGAGAGCTTCCCATAAACAAATAGCCACAAGTTTGATCAAATAAAGCTACGCCGAAAAGACGAGCGGGATCGAATAGCTTCACAATGATGTGAGAGATGATGTGAGAGAGCGATAAACTCATAGAAAACAATCACTTCAAGTTATTGATTTTAGTTGTGTAGTTAGTTTTTCACAGTACTCGTTCTGTTTCACTTACGCTTCACATAAACAAACAATGGAAATGAGCAAATATCACGTTTATGCTTTATGAAACAGGATAGAGGTCAGTTACTGTGTTCCTCACGTTAGCTGTGATGCTACGAGCACGTACATCACAGCTGTAAAACTACAGCACTTGTATCTGGTACCTTGGCTATGACAGCCATTCAGGATATAATCCTTATTCATATCTGATGTCACATCTGAGGCTAAATCAAAATATAAATTAAATGCATTTAAATAGCACGATACTGCAGCTACTGTTGATAAATATCTTTTTTAGTGGATACAAAAACTATATTAAAACATGGCTCAGAACAGATTTTCATGTTATTTTAACACCGACACCAGACTTCTTCTAGTGCAGGAGATAATTGGAACAATCTTTCAAAAGTGGATAAAAGCACTGAAATGTGTGAATTTGTCGCTCTGGAGTCATGAATCTGAAAAACAAAATACTTTTAGACACTTGAATTTTCTTTTTTTTCCAACTTATGAAAAATGTATTTTACTCCCAAATCTAATCAGTGGATCGAAATTGGAGATTTTTCTCTTGAGTTGTTTCTGACTTTGTGGACGTCAGATTTACTACTTAAGAACGTCTTTATAGCTTCTTTTACTGGTTTTTAATGGAAACACCAGATAATTGCAAAGTGCATTTATTATTTAGGAATACTGAGAGGGGATTTAAAGTTACTTCCATGTTTTGCCACAAAATGAAAACAGGTCCAAGTCACAGCACACGACTGTGCAGGTTGAGGCAGCATCCTTTTTATCACTTTGATAACACTTTGATAACTGTGATTCATATCACTATATTTGAGCTTCCACTGCCAATTAATTCCTGTGTGTTTAAGTGAATTTCATGTTTTCCCAGGATGCAACTTCACCTACAGGACGCACTGAATATGCTCACACAAAGACAGATGATCATTTACACTTACACCCGCAGTGTGAGCGTAAATGATTATCACTGTTATCATTTCATACAGTTTTAATTCAGATTCCTCTTGCTGCAGTCTCACTAATCCACTCGCCAACCCACCAGCCCCTCACGGAGCCCCACTACAAATCCTTAGCCAGCTTGAATAAGCAGCTTCCACGAGCTGTAGGTGAGAGCTGGGAAGGCAAACAGGCGTCCAACCAGGAGATGTGGCTAAACAAAAGTGCTACATAATAACACAAGTTGGCAAAATTTTAAGATTACTGAAAAAGTGCTGGCAATTTATGTACATTTTTTTAAATCTTTAAAAATAATTTTCTTTGGAGAGTTGTACCCATTTTTAAAACAGGCCAGTGAGCTTTAATAAAAGGGAGTATTAGGGGTGCAACGATACGGTTCGATACTTTGGTGTCACGGGTCGATATTTTTTCAATACAAAAAAAAATGTTCATGCTTTTTTAATTTGTCATTTATTAAAATTATAAATATATATTTTAACTCAAAAGTACAGTTTTTAAATTTAATGTTGCTGAAACAACAAAGTAATAAAAAAATAAATCTATCTGATGGAGGAATCACTCATCTTTGGAAAAGAGAGTTTATTACAGAGAAATGGCTCTTTCAAAATAAAAGCTCTACTATACGCTTCTTCTGGGCTATATTCTCAGCAGCATATTAAACATATCAGGTCCCCATAAGGAGAATCCTGTGCTAACAGCTGTCTAAATGACTCGGGTAAAGTTTGTAGCATGCTGCTTGTTGTTTTTGTCTGCTTCCACTTGTCTTTGCACTAGGATGCTGTCGGAGTAAATGTGCAGTCATATTCGTTGTGTTCCCACTAGTGCTGTCAGCGTTAATCTGAAAAGACGTTAACGCCACAACACGGCAAATCTCCGTTAACGAGCTAACTGCGCTAACGCACTAGTTCCCACCCATGTAATTGAGCATTGCGTGGCACATCCAACATACTGTTTTACTTTAGTCCATGACTCGCTTACCTTCAGGGTCATACGTCACATGAAAACCAAAATAATTCCAAACGCCAGATCTGAATGAGGGTGGGGGAGGTTCAATTTGCCATGTTGCAAGGAGAGCTTAGCTTCTGTCTGCTAGCTTGCGCTGCGCTCAGTGAATCTGCGTTCGACTACTCCGCCTAGGCTGCACTGTCGAGCACAGATCCACTGAGCGCTCAACACAGACAGCATCGTCAGAAGGAAAGTTGATAAAATAAATTAAAAATGTTGTATTGTTCGATACATATGCGTACCGAACCGAAAGCTCTGTATCGAACGGTTCAATATCGATACGAGTATCGTTGCACCCCTAGGGAGTATGTCTGTTCATTTTGGTTCTCTTTTGTTATCTGCTGCCCTGCTGCACGCTAGTAAGACAGGGGTGGACTCACAGATCTTTATGTATGGTTTCAGTCAAACGAGAGTACTGATAGCATCGATCATAAGTCAAAATGTAACTTCCACGTTTCTTTTCTTCTGAACTTTTTGTGATTAGTGCTTTAAAATATTAACAACAAAACTAAAGAATCTGAGGTTGCACTCCCTGCCCCGTTAAAAATGAATGAGATTCATTTTCAGGGGTAAGAAGCAGCTTATAGTTAACAGATAAGTGATCCTTAATGTTGCAATACAACCTGCCTGAAGAGTCACTGGTGCAACGCTGAAATATGAACATGGAGAGAATGCTTAAAACCTTCTTTATGAAAAATGGCAGAATTAGCTGCCAAACCGCCGTTACTTTTCTCCTTAGTAAGTTCTTTTTAAGGATGGATGATTCCGTATAATCAATCTGCCATTTTTAAAATCGGAAGCTGAGGTATTCCTCACTAGGAAATTTATTACATTTTCCTACTGAAGCTCCTTCTGTAGGGGAATGTGCTCTGGCCTGATTAATTTTATAGTGAGGGTCTAATCCGATTTTTATGAGGAGAAGAAACAAGAAGACAAAATTATGTAGTAACCCTTAGCTCTGTCGTCTGAAAGGCTCGACGTGTGTGCTCCTGTCACGAAGATGGATATTTCTCCTGATGAATTTTATCTCCCGGTCGCAGCTGGATTTTTATTATCTATATGCATTTACTCAAAGTCTCTGAGACTTTCTGCTATGCTGAACTTGATATTCCTCTGTCTTAATAACAGTACTGTTAAACCTTTCACAGCTGATGTTGCATTAGAGCAGACGCTGATGTAGTCGTGCACCTTTTGCCCTGCCCTGTTATTTGGTTCATCCTCCTGCACCAGTATCCCGATCTCTCCTCCACTCTGTTCCTTCTACACTTGCATTACTTGTCTCCCCTCCACTCTTCAGCAGCTCTGTTAATTCTGCACCATGTCTGACTGGTCCTATTCCCCTCCTGCTCCTCATACCGACACTGTGATGGACCTTATCTCTCCTGTCACTCACGCTCCTGACAGCCATTGCCCAGATTTATTTTCCCCCTCACTCAATTTTGCACTCTCTTTGCCTGCCTGTCTTTCGGTTTACTTCCCTTCTTCCATCCTTTCACTTTTTCCCCGCTCTCCGCTTTGCGATGACCACGAGAATATGCTCACCTGCAATCCGTCTGTCCCGCTGATAAAGACATTTGTGGTGATGAGCACAGCACCAGGCGTAGTGCGGCAGGGCCACGTCAGTGTTGTTCTATCTTGGGGGATGGCTAACAGGTGTCATGGATTAGCTGAAAGCCTTGCATGATTGCTTCACTGGCTCTGAGCTACACACAGCACTTTACTCTGGATGATGCTGAGGCGTAGCTGGCCTGAAATGGGACTGGATCGGTGTGCCGTATGACAAGTCGGAGGCATATTTCAAGGGAATATAGTACACGTGTATTTGTGAGTGTCCTCGTGCAGTTGTTAGACAGAAAGCAGCGTGAATGGATCAGGTTAGATTAACATCTTGGGTGAGAAATTCATAGAAAAACTTGAGCCTTTGTCTTCTGCGGCTTTCTTTATATGGTTGGAGTATTTTACTGCCATTCTTTGGCTTCACTTGGAGGCTCAATAGAAGGCTGATCTGAGTGATCGTGTTTCTTTTCTTTTTTTCTATTGATGAAACATAATTATCTCGAGTGATTCATCCAGAATAGCAGCGCCTGATAAAGAAGTGATTTCATATTTCTGCTAAAAACAAAACGCTGCTGTCCCTGCCCAGGGGACCCCAGAGTTTGTAGGCCTAAAGTTGGAAAGCAGCCTATTCAAAGTTCACCGACGATGAATCTAATGTTTGATTCTCGACTCTGATGAAACATGAACTCATTCTTTGAAACCATCAGTGCAGGAACCAAAACTGCATGTTGGATTTTGTCTTCAGTTTTGTCTTCTGCAGAAAAGGGTGGCTGTTAATAGATTGCATGTAATCAATTATATTTTAAAGGGAAAAACTATTTTCAGCTCAGGTCCAGTTTTTAAAAAATATGCCCATGTTTTTATGTATCAAAGTAGGTCGTCCTCTCAGGTTCAGCAGTTGCCTGATTTACCAAAAAAGAGCTGCAAAATGACTGTTTTTGGACGAGTTTATTGCATCAATGCATAAAGGGAAAAAACAAAACTTCTGCTTTTTATGAATCTGTTTTCTTAAGTAACTGGAAGTACTCTGCAATCATGATTCTGTCCATAAAAAGCAATAAATGATTTAAACTTTATGTAATCTTGAACCTTTCCTGCAACTGCTGCTGTTTGAAATTTGCTGATTCACTTCTATGGACCTCAGGCTCGGGCTTTCTGCTGCTCTGCCCCCGTCTTCCTCTGAGATAAGAAACATCCCTTTCCTTCCTCTTTTTAAGTCCAGACTCAAAACTCACCTGTTCACACTAGCCTACTCCACATAAACTTTTCCATCCTGCTACTTTAATTTATTTAGTTGCTCTATGTTTTATCCTTATTATTTTGTAAATTGTTACGTCTGTTGTTGTTATTGCTTGTGTACAGTGTCCTTGAGTGTTTTGAAAAGCGCTTTCTTAAATAAAAATGTGTTACTAAGCTTGCAGACAGGAAACTGGCTGGAAAAGCTATAGGCTATTATGCAGAGACCAAATAAACAATAAGCTTCTCTTTAGCATATTTTGTAATTTTGCAAAATACCAATTAAAAAAAATTATCTGCAAACTCATGTAAAACATCTGTGTTGTTCTCTGATAATCATCTTGTTGCGTCCTGACTAAGCTGAAAATGAGCATGTCGACAGTGATGTCCTGTTTCCATCACAGCCAATCAGAGGCTGGGCTGATAAAGACTAGTGCAGAGTCATTTGACCTGGGAATAAAAGCAAATTGTACTCTTTCCCACTGAAGAAAAAGCCAGGCGTTACTTTATTAAAGCAGTTTTTTTTAATCTCAATTGCACAGGGACTCTAGAAACTGATTTAGCTGCAAAGTGCTAAATTGAACTATGGAGGTTTTACAGGAGAGCACACAAGTGAACTGCAGCACAAAGTTGGAACTGTCAGATTGTTGTCAGAAAGTTAAAAACTTCTCAGTCTTCGGGCCATTCCAGATGGACGAGCCGGCGCTCAATCATACATCAGTTGCTACACTTGAATGGCTGACCTTGCTTCTTTTTTTTTTTTTTTTTTTTTTTTTTTTTTTTTTAAATGACATCAGAAACAGCAGTATGCGACATTACGTGATGGCAGAGCTTCAGTTCATCCTTTGTCATTTTTTTTTTTTTTTTTTTTAATAAATAGGACAGGGGGAATGAATGAGAGAAAGAGGGGGAGAGAAAGAAAGAAAACCAAAGGGGAGAAGAGACGGTGAGAAGGGGGGGGGAAGAGAGAGAAAAAAAAAAAGAACTCCTGGGTCACCTGTATGGAGAAAAAAAACAAACAAACAAAAAAAACAAACAGAGGAGACAGCAAACAACAAAGAGCAACATAATAATAGAGAAAACAAAGCACCATCACAATAAACTAGCTAGTCATAGATATCAGTATTTACTAAATAATAAACGATATTGTGCAGCACGCAAGATAGACAGCGCACAGTGTGCTTTGAGGCAGCAGCCAAGAAAGCTTTAGTCCGCGTCTGTGAATACCCATGTGTGCATACCTGTGTGGATCAGCATGCTTGCATTCCAAAGGTTTCTCCATGTAATGATCTGCTAGGGAGTGTGGGGGGGCCACAGCCCCGTCCTCCAGGGTGTGAAGCGGGTATGGAGGAGATCAAAACTCCAGACATCCAGAGGCCCCCAGAACACAAGAGACCATGGAAGACCAACAGAGGGGGAGCCGCGCCACTGTTCCAGTAAGAGCTGAGGAGAGTCCCAGATGAGGGCTCGCCCAGCAGCCGCGGAGCAGAAGTCAGGGGGAGTTGCAGTGACGCGCCCGTGAGCTCCGCCGGCCCCCAGCTGTGCCTGAGTGACCGAGCCCCAGGCCGAGAGGCCGGGGGCACCCCACCTCCAAAGGGGCCCGAGCGAGCCCCAGGCCCCAGGCCCCGACAAGCGGCCGCCAAGGAGTGAGCCGGTGTGTACCCGGACGCCCACCCCCAGACACAAAGAACCACCAACACACCGACACCTGAGGGAGTCCGCCACCGGCAGGGGAAGTGGTGGTGGGTGGAGATAGGCCTCCAAACCTTGGAGGGCCTGAGGTGTCCCCAGAGAGGTGGCGTCTGATACCCAACCTGACATATAGACACAGACATACAGGCACACACAGACACAAACATCCATTCCCCCCCTCATGCTCTCATATGCACTCACTCCACACTCAACCAACGTGGAGACAGACATAAAGAGACGCTGTACACACAATCACACTCCCCAAGCGTACTCTACAAACCGGGTCTAGGTACCCTTGCCCCTGGAGGGGGGAATTGCACCCAGACCCAGGTGGTGTTACCCTTTTCCCTGCGGTGGGGAGAGGCAGACCACCCCGACTCCGCAGCAGCAGGGAGGCCCCACACCCCAGACCGCAGTCGGACGGCCAACTCCTCCTACTAGCCCTCCCGCTCCAGCAGGCCGCAGAGAATGGGGGTGGGAGAAGACTCCAAACCTCCCCCCACCCGCTGACCTTGCTTCTGAGGCATATGGGTTTTTAATGCCTGCCTGTATCCTGGAATATTTTCGTTAACTAGCTTAATTGACAAATAGAGAATCTGAAAAGCTGCTTTGCTAAATGTCAGATTCATCAAAAATCTATCTCTGGAAGCAGCCTGCACACAAGCTGTAGAAATTTAATAAAGACACAGGTAAGCTCATTAACTCCCCAGGCACACTTACTGTATGCAGGATTAAAGCTGTGAGCAGTGTAAAAAGCAAGTGGAGAGGCTAGACGGAAAAGTATTCCATGCCTGGGTGTGGGATTGGGTGAGAAGATGAGCAATCACATGCACAATGGTAGCTTGTTGCAAATATTTGCAATGTCTACACCTCGTTCTGCTGAGAGCTAAGCTGCTTTCAAAAGCTGATAAAGGAAAAGCAAAATATGTGTGATTCTTGTCTAACTGAGGTTTCTTTCTAACCTCTATGTTTTATAGAGCCACCAAGGGGCGAAAGTAATGAGATGGCTTCATCCTTAATCAACTGAAAAGTCCTGAAAATGTTCATGATTTTTGGATTTCTCTGAGTCATATATTTTTCTTTCAGATGGTCTAAGAAACTGTCCAGTAAAAAGAAAAACCCACTAACTAACTTATCAAAAAGGCAAACATCAAACGGCTGTGTCGCAGTGTCTCCCTGCCGTGTCGTGGCAATGAAGCAAATGCTTCTCAGAGGCAAAATAGTCTCATCTTGAGAGATTTAATGTGATGGGCTGCTGTTATGTGTGCTGCATGTCAGAGAAAATCTTTGGGGCAGCAGGGACGTGTCACAAAGTACTTTCCATTAGGACAAACGAACAGCTGCTCAGCTGCCTGTCAGTGTAGCCACAACTGCCATCTGTATTCATAACACTTTGTGACAGACATCCAGGAACAATGTAAGCTGATCTTCAGTCATGTCTGTTTGTGTGTGATTGTACATGCTGCAGTCTTAAATATATGGTTAACTGGAATCGCGCACATTTCTTCTTGTATTTCTCTGTTAGAGGACAGCAAAGATGGATCAATAATATTGATATAGGTAATGGTTTACAGTATGGCACTCAGTGCAGACTAGGGCTGCCACAAACGATTATTTTGATAGTCGACTAGTCACCGATTATTTTTGCGATTAGTCGACTAATCAGATCATCATCCATTGGATGTAAAACGACAGCTTATTGCACCGGCAGCATCTGCTCTTATATAACTATCATTAGCTTACAGCTTTAAGTGTTTAAGGTCTGTGCTAATTAAAAATAAAGACAAGATGATAGTTTATTAAATTTTAATTAAATGTGCAGATTGTTTTGGTGGAGTTTAATAAACTCAGCCGATTTACTCAGGAACAAATAAAATACTGAAAACAGCCAAACAATAACATTAAGTTATCTAAGTGACTCATATATCATGTTTAACCTGAGTAGCGAAAGGCGGCGGTGGGTTTGAAAACAATTTGCCGGGAGTCCGGTGTTCTCACGGCTCTAGTTAGCCTAGCCCCCGGTTAGCTATCGAGCTAGTGGGTAACAGACGTCTCCGAAAACATCGGAGCGCTTTTGAAAATATGTGGTGTCCTGATAAACTGAGCAGATATTTGAGGTTTACACAGCTACATTCTCGCCTGAAAATATGTTAAACGTTTATTTTGTGACCCAGAAAGAATAATAAGAGTAATATTAAGACTAACTAGCTGCCGCCATTGTTGGAAACTGAGCTGGGCCGCGCTATGAATTCTGGGACACAGCTTCTTCTTCTTCGGGGTTTAACGGCAGCTGGCATCCTTGTACATGCAGTGCTGCCATCTTCTGTTTCAGTCCGTTATTACACTCTTAAATCCTGCTACTTATTCCTGCGTCTTTTGCGATCTTACAAAGCTTCAAACGACACGTCGACTATTAAATCAGTCGTCGATGATTTTAATAGTCGACGTAATCGTGACTAGTCAACTAATCGTGGCAGCCCTAGTGCAGACACATGTTTACATAGTTCTACTGTTTTTGGTCCTGATGTGTTAGCACCATAGATCTGCACGAGGGCAGGGTTACTGGTTTGAAACAGGCAAAAACTGCCAGCTGCCAATGAAAGACAAATTAAAGGCAGTATAAGAAAAAGGAGGCTTTCTCTGTACTGGTGTTAATGAGGCAGAGCGCATTTAATGTTACTTGGTAAAGCTGACAGATGTGCATACTTTTCCAAGGCTTCACATCTCTGTCTCAGGCGTTTTGCCAGAAGTTAGGGTTTCTCTTGCACATCCATCTGTTGGAGAAGAGGTGGAATGAATGTTGTTGACAATGCTGAGATGAAGGTTTTGTGGTTCCATAAATCAACCAGCTGTTTGGCTTTGGCTTGGAGATGTATGCTGCACGAGGTTAGACGTGCTCTTGAAATGAAGTTGAAAGAAAAACATTAATTTAATGATGAACAGTGTTTAGTTTTGCAGATATTTGACCGTAAAACAACGTGTTAAACAAATGTTCACAGCATTTTGACAAGGTGCATCTTTTTTCCTCCTTTTTAGCATCCTGAGGTACAATGTTCCGCTTAAACGCCACGATCTATGGCACGTAGGGCTGGGCCATATTATACCGTTCACGGTAATACCGGTATAATGTTAGGCAACGATAGGAAAATGAAATATCGCGATAGAATGGGAGTAAAACGCGCATGCGCAGTGCCTTTGTTTTCATACGCACATGGCCGATTGTTGAGTGAAACAGATGAACCAGAATTGGTTTGTAAAAATGGTGCAACTTCAGTGATGTGGAACTGGTTTGGTGTTTGTCCGTCAGATACACGACAAAGCACATTTTTTTGCAGAACATGCAAGCGGCCGTCGTTATTGTCGTATTTGTCGGACTAAGATGCTCTTAAATCTGGGAGTAATCTGGGTCCTAAACTCCGTATATTTCAGGTCAAACGAACACTGCAGCATCACTAAGAGTTAAAAACTGCTTCACACCCTGGAGGACGGGGCTGTGGCCCCCCCACACTCCCTAGCAGTTCATTACATGGAGAAACCTTTGGAATGCAAGCATGCTGATCCACACAGGTATGCACACATGGGTATTCACAGATGCGGACTACAGCTTTCTTGGCTGCTGCCTCAAAGCACACTGTGCGCTGTCTATCTTGCGTGCTGCACAATATCGTTTATTATTTAGTAAATATTGATATCTATGACTAGCTAGTTTATTGTGATGGTGCTTTGTTTTCTCTATTATTATGTTGCTCTTTGTTGTTTGCTGTCTCCTCTGTTTGTTTTTTTTGTTTGTTTTTTTTTTTCTCCATACAGGTGACCCAGGAGTTCTTTTTTTTTTTCTCTCTCTTCCCCCCCCCTTCTCACCGTCTCTTCTCCCCTTTGGTTTTCTTTCTTTCTCTCCCCCTCTTTCTCTCATTCATTCCCCCTGTCCTATTTATTAAAAAAAAAAAAAAAAAAAAAAAAGACAAAGGATGAACTGAAGCTCTGCCATCACGTAATGTCGCATACTGCTGTTTCTGATGTCATTTAAAAAAAACAAAAAAAAAACTAAGAGTTAAAAACTGTCTAAATTCTTTCATCTTTAATAAAACGATCAGCATTGCTGCTTTACCAGGTGTAACTATGAAGTTTAACTTCCAGGCATCCATGAAAACAAAATGCATTACATTTAACGGAGTTAGAAGCTAGCAGGAAGCTAGCGGAAGTTAGCTCGCTAGTTTCGCTAGTTACCTAAGCATGATATTGCATGTTCTGACTGAGAGATTTCTGAAAAAAATCAAACGTACAGCTCTGCTATCACTTCCAACATAAATGAAGACAGGAAACTAAACAGCAGTGACGTTTGTAGGGTTACTGAAGTTGGGCTAGCTGGTATATAATGATGTGCTACGTGATCGCTAGCGACACAGCTATGTTAGCATAACATAAACAGTGAAGCTGGAGGACGAACACTAACACTTTTCCACTTATAAAAGTTAACGTGAAGGTTCTTCATGGTTAGAGACAAATGCAATCGCATGGCAGGATGCTGTAAACGGACCAAACTTCAGTCAGGAGAACAACTGAGATAATCCATCCACAATACGAGGTTAGTCATTAATATACTGCAACAACATGGGAATAGAGCCGCTGCCAGAGAATTCAACATTAATGAATCAATGGTACGGAAGTGGAGGAAGCAAGAAGAATGAGTTTAATAAAGTTTGATTTATCTGACTGCTTTGTTTCGCTTAATGTGCCTTATAATCCCGTGCACCTTATGGTCCGAAAAATGCGTACTGCACACTGCAGTTTAATGTTGCAAAGCACCTCTTTTTAACTTCAGTGGATATTATACATGGTTATGCTCAGTATATGTCAGCCCATTTCTACTGGAAATGCCTTTTGGTTAAACTTTCAGCAAGGAATTTGCATTTGCACTGTTACATTTTTATAAAGCTTTAATGTACATAAAAACCAGCTTCTTGTTTAAGTGAAAATAAATGATAGGTTGTCTTTTTGCGCTAGTAATGTTGTGGAGTTGTATTTTGTCTCGCATCAATTATATCGTCAGTTATATCGTTATCGCAAATTTTCAAATATATATCGTGATAAATATTTTTGGCCATATCGCCCTGCTCTAATGGCACGTTCAGTTTGCTCTGCAAATAGTTCAAATAAAGTACAGGCCCTACTTCAGCCATCAGGCAAACCAAGAGCAGTCACAATACGTGCTTCTTCTGTTTGCAAAGTTTACTCTGTCATACAAGACCAAAGACACCAGTACAGAGATAATTGTACTTTAAAATAGGGCTGAACGATATATCGCATTTGCGATAATATCGCGACATGATCAAGTGCAATTTTCTAACCGCAAAGGCTGCGATTATACTGCGATTATATTATACAATTCATGGGCTGCATCCTCCTGAGGCCGCATTTGTAGACCGATTACGTCACAGCGACGCGCCGAAGGCTGTCCAAATTACTACCATATCCCAGAATTCATAGCGCGGCCCAGCCAAACTCCAGTTTCCAGCAATGGCGGCCGCTACTAAGTTTTAAAATTACTCATACTAATCTTTCTGGGTCACAAAATAAACTTTTAACATATTTTCAGGCGAGAAAGTAGTTGTGTAAACATCAAATATCTGCTCGGTTTATCAAGATATCCCATATTTGCAAAAGTGCTTCGACGTTTTCAGAGGCGTCTGCTACCCACCAGCTCGACAGCTAGCCGGGAGCTCGAGGGTTACTGATGCGGCCGAGAACGGCACAACTCCCGGCACATCATTTTCAGATCACCGCGGAGTTTCGCTGCTCGGGTTAAACGTAATATATAAGTCACTTAGACAACCTAAAAATGTTATTGTTGGGTTTTTTTCAGTGTTTTGTTTGTTCGTGAGTAAATCGGTTTGGCTGAGATTAAAGTTATTAGATTAGATAAAATAAAACTTTATTAATCCCCCGGGTGGGTTCCTCCTTGGTTTTCACACAGCTGACTAAACGTCAAACAGAAAACTTATTAAACAGAAGTATGAGACAGTCGAGAATTTACACCAGTGTCTGGTTATATTTTAGATAGCAAGAAGCAGACGGCCGAGTTTATTAAACTCCACCGAGACAGCGGTGACGCTAATCAGAACTAGACCGTCCAATTTCACGCCTTTAAACTTTAAAGGCGTGTTTGTGTGTGTGTTTATACAATTGCTATTATGTTTGCACTTTATGTGTAATGTTACTGACTGCAGAGATCAGTAAGATGTGTGTATTTTTTATTTATTAGTTTTATTTATTTAATATTATTTTTTAATTGAATGACTGTCTAGTAGTTCACAGATGTCGAAAAACTGAGTGTGGTAAAGCCACTGATTTTGTTTATGTATATTTCTGCAATCTGCACATTGTACTGACTTTCATTTTAATGTTTACACCAGGGTTCCTTGTCAGCACTTTATGCTCAGATGTTTGTAAGCTAAAAATAAACTATTGTGTATGTTCAAATATACTGTTGTGATTGAAGAAGTTAAATAAAAATGTCAGTCATCAATTCATGCATCACCTCATGTCATCATAACAGAGGTCTGTCTTCCAGGAAAGAACAGTTTAAAATTAATGTAATATAGTATTGGCCATACTATATGATGTATTGCTTGTCTTTGTTTAATAATACAGAAGACAAAGACCTTAAAAAAAAATCGCATATCGCATCGCAATATTGGGGCAAAAAATCGCAATTAGATTATTTTCCATAATCGTTCAGCCCTACTTTAAAAGGAAAATAACGACGGATGTAAACAAAAGCTGGCATCGCAGTCATCAGGATGACGGCGCTGAAACTGTCAGCTGAAACTTGACGATATCAATTTGTTTATTTTTTCTTCTTATGCTGTTGTGCCTCAAATGACTATCACCCAATTATCTTCTGACAGCATGGCATTACCTAGAAGATTCATGGGCCAGATTATTGGAAAGTCAGACATAAAAAGAGATGGGAAGCAGAAAATCAATGGCAGCTTCTTTTTTTCTTGGACTCTTAAATGTCTGAAGTGAAGGGCTCTGATTTATGGTCACTGCCAACACTGACTGGTTGTCTATCTTTGCCTCTATCTGCATGTTTGAATGTGTTTTTTCCTGCGTGTTGCTTATTAAGTCTCGGCGTGCATGTGTGTCCAGGTCGTCTTTTGTTCTCAGAGCCGCTGCTCTAATTGGATCTGTGTGTGGGTGTGGGAGTCTCAGATGCTACAGATAAAAACAAACTTGACTGCGATGCACTCTGACTGCTGTTGTCATTGCGCCCCCTGATCTTTCTCAGTGTGTTTAAGTTAGTTGAGGCCAGGTGTTCTGCCCAGTAGTTAGTCATTTCCTTATACTCTTGGTTGTTTTGTGCTCCAGTAGGAACTGGACTTTTTTCAGTGGTAAGGCCGCGGCTCAGTGTCCACATCACACAGAATAACTTTTCTCCAAACCGCATGACTGCCTCACATGATTAAACCCCGTCTGACTGGCTATTGTCGGTGTGTGAGCTTCCGAGTGTGTCTCTGCCGTCCTAAGTCTAGACGTGGATGACGGCCACGCGAATAACAAGCAGTTGTTTCTGATCACGGTGCCTTGTGTATTTCAGGTCAAGATTTTGTGAAACTGCTTACACCGCCTCAGGATTTCCCAGTAAAGCTAAAGCAATTTAAATTCCACCATCCCTCGCTTGTTTACGAGTGAGAATCGGGCCTTTTATGCCGACAACTCTCTCCTATTTGCCTTTGTAGCAGCTGTTGGCTCGCGGGACAAAAGGACCAAGAGTACACGTGTGAGAATTCACATTCTTAAGAACACTGTGTTTCGCTTCTGTGTGCCCTAAATGACTGTGAATGCTTCACAGTGTTTTTTTTAAACAGGCTTTGGATGAATAAAAAGGGAGAAAAGAAAGGAAAGAGAAAAAATCAATGTTGGTCTCTCTTCAGATAAATGCACGGAGCCCGGCAGTATAAGGCAGTAAGAGGGTAATCTGTGAAACAACAATACCACGGGCTGACAAGAGACACAGTAATCTAGGCTGGACCAGAACTATCCTTAAACAGAGTGTTCTGTGTCTGAAAGATTACAGTGTGAGCTCTGACACAATAATGATCCCGACACACACACACACGCACACGCACGCACGCACGCACACACGCACGCACACACGCACACACACACGCACGCACACGCACACACACGCACGCACACACACGCGCACACACACACACACACGCGCACACACACACGCACGGACACACACGCACGCACACACACACGCACACGCACGCACGCACACACACACGCACGCACACACGCACACACACACGCACGCACACGCACACACACGCACGCACACACACGCGCACGCACACACACACACACATGCACGGACACGCACACACACACACGCACGGACACACACGCACACACGCACGCACACACACGCACGCACACACACACACACACGCGCACACACACACGCACGGACACACACGCACACGCGCACACACACACGCACACGCACGCACACACACACGCACACACACGCACACACGCGCACGCACGCACACACACGCACGCACGCACGCACGCACACGCACGCACGCACGCACGCACGCACGCACGCACGCACACTGGCAGAACTGCCTGCCTGCCCAGCATCAATAAGAATCTGATTGAGGCCTGCTGCCAACATTGAGCCGTGAGGCAGGGAGTGACTGACACCACAAAAATAAATGAGATGCACTGTGGGGAATCGGCTCTGGAGACATAAATGGTGTTTATTGTGTTGCGTGTGCTGTGCATGCATTTGTGTCCCCGACGTGACCGCGTAGAATCTCCTCATCTGTTCTATTAACTCTTAATCACATGCTCTTCTTTTCTGTTCTGCCATTTTTTCAAATATATAACTGCGTAGACAAATTGATTTTAGTGTTGCACGGGCAATATAGATTCATACAGAGTAATGTAAACATAGTTCTGCAAGCAGCGAGGTACCACACATTTTGCACACAGGAAAGTAAACTGAGATGCATGTGCTCCATACTGCTGCCTGCAGTCCAACCTTTAACATCATGCAATATAAATTTGTCTACTGGACTGTGCAGGAATGCAAAATGTAAAACTCTGCAGAAACATCTTTTTTATGATTTCCTTGTGTGCAAATATGGAATAAGCGCTTTTTTTACTCAAATTAGAAACTGTATCAACTCGAGGATGTTAATTTGCCCTAATGTAGTCCACCTAAAGTAAATTTGTACCTGTTGGCTCAGTATGCAATAGCGCTGCCTCTGAAATTCATTTCACATTCAGTCTTTGAAGCCTTTACAGTTACATGAATCTACGCCTTCGTCTCTGGAATCGCGCTGATTTGTTCTGTTATATTTTCTAGATTCGGGTCTCCTCGGCCGGCCTCTCAGTAATCTCCACTTGTTTCTGTCTCCCCTCACAGTTTGAAGCTCACGTGTATGAGGGCTCAACGGGCGTTGTGGTCAACCTGACGGTAGATGACAGAGACGATCCGGCCACAGCAGCGTGGAGAGCCATGTACTCTATAATCAGTGGAGACCCGACGCAGAGCTTTGAGATTCAGACCAACCCGGACAACAATGAGGGGATGCTGTCGGTTGTCAAGGTAAAGCACTCTGTAAGAAACATTTGGATACGTTCATATATTCTCGTAGATAATATAATAATATAAGTCTTACATTTCTAATCGTTGTCTCCTCTTAGCCACTGAACTATGAGGCGTCTGAATTCCTCAGCCTGCTCATCAAAGTGGAGAACGAGGATCCTCTGGTTCCCGATGTTGGATATGGCCCGAGCTCCACAGCCACCGTCCACGTCAGAGTCGAGGACATCAACGAGGGCCCTGTGTTCTTCCCAGACCCCCTAATAGTCACCAGGATGGAAAACATCCCTGTGGGAAGCTTTGTGGCATCACTTAATGCTACAGATCCGGATATATTAGAGAAACAGAGTATTAGGTAAGCAGTTTTTAGACATACTTTTGTGGTAAAAGTGCAACAAAGTCAAAAAGAGACACAGCTGCAAACTGTGGATCATCTTGGGTAGAATAAATGATGCAAGCGAGGTGATCTGGCAGGGAAATAGTAACTCGCAGTTTCAGCCCGTAGATCATCACCTTCCAGCTGCTTTGACATCTCACTCCGTCAGTCCTCACCCGTCTGCCTGAGCCGTCGCGATCCCATCTTTGTATCGCCAAATACGTCCGATCTTCCCAGCGTTCCCGGTTAGTTCGTTTTATTTGTCTGCGTAAACAGATATACTGCCCGGATAATGTGCACTTTATTGGCACAGGCCAAACTGTTCTCCCCAGTCAAGTGAAAAGTCCCAGAATCAGACAGCTCATTAACTTTAACTCTGTTACCGAAGAAGCCCTCAAATATCACCATCATCATAACTGCAAGGCTATTAGTTGCACCGTGTGCCACAATAAAAATTATTCCTCTTGCTGCCAGAGGGAGTCCCATAGTTTGCTCTGTACTTACATTTTACAAGATAAAAAGTCATCGCTGCATTTATTGCCTTTCAGGCCTAATTTCGACTCGTGTTTCTGCACCTTTGCAGCTGCATGTCATATATAAGTAAACACATGGGGCTATTATAGACCGAGGGCAATAAAACTCATCAGATCATGACTTTACTGCCCAAATTATTGATACTGCTTTATGTGCAGTAAAACGTATTCGCTGTGGCCGTGTTAAATGCTACAAAACATGGATTTATTATTGGATAGCGTGATAGAGTCAGGACCTCTACCAATAAAGCTTTGATAGCTGCTTGCCTGACATCACACGTCACCTCTATGATCCTATAAATATTAGAAATATTGGATAATACAAACTAGCCCCAAATGACAGCTTTAGAAGTACCAGGGAGGTCATTGGTGGGTTTTTACAAGGAATATGAAGTTTGTTTGTTTTCTCTGTACATCTCTTTACTCTTTAAATAGACGCTGTGTAAGCTTTAAAATAAACTCTTCATAGCAAAAGAAACAAAAGTTGAAGTAAAATGTAGAAAGAAAACAACAAAAGCTGGAATCCAAGACAAATACTTGTCAAAGTCAAAGCACCCATCTGTGCAGCACAGTGCTCTTTAACAAGGATAATGATCTGTTTGAGGCTGACAGACCGTGAGCTTGGCAGTATTTGGTGACAAACAACATTATTAGACAGATCAAAATGTTGGCGATGGCCCGACATGTAAAGTTTGGGGATCATGGGAAAGCCATCCAAACCTCACTGTGGAGCATCCAGACCATCAGACTCGAGTCCCTGTCTGAGTCCATCACAGGTATACGTGGGAAGCTAAAGTAATGTGATAACAGAGTTAAGCATAAAGCCTGGGACTGACTAAATATATCAAACTGTGTCAGAGTTAGGGTGGTCTCAGCATTAAAACAATATTCAGCAGCTTTACTGGTATTTTTGTCATTTCACGTTACATTTCGACTGCATCGTGTCTGCAGCTGTTGGTCTTCGGTAACCTGGTTACCACATTATCTGTTCCTCCAAGAGAAAAATGTGTTGACGCAAGCCTTGAGATTCTCCAGCATGTTCTCATTAAACTACAGCACAGCTGGGCTACTTCCTGTTTGACTCAGGATAGAGAACGTCTGTTTTGTGTGGCAGGCAGGAATTGGACCCAAACGCAAACTCACGGGGGATAAACTCAAAAAGCACAGCTCTATTGCTGGAAAAACAGCTCACAAGTTATAGAAAACTAAATATAACGCTCACCAGGAAACACAGGGAGACTCACACACAGTCATGAAGGAGACGCGGACCTAAATGCACAGAGGGTTAACGAGGGCAGTGGGAGCACACGGGGAACACAGCTGACACAGATAATCGTAACGAGACAGGCAGGAGTGACACAACATGACGCATACTGACGAGAGACTGTCAAAGTAAAACAGGAAGTACACAGAGGTGCAGACAGGAGGAGAGAGCACGGACATAACGGGCTGGGGAAAACATTGAATGAAACACAAGGAGGGGAGACGAGGGCTCACAGATCCACAGAGGGGCACACAGGGGGTAAAAGTCACGAGGGGAAATCAACTTAACAACCCAGGAACCTAAATGAAGAACAAAATACAAGAAAACTAAGAATGCTGGGCCAACATGGCCCAGGATCACGACACCTACTGCTGTGAAATATTGCACTTTTCCTTATATTTTCTTATCTATATATCTCTGCCTATTTACATCTTAGGATACAAGATATTAAGATAAATGGGGACACGGTGGGCCGGTGAATCTTCTAATTGAATATAACTGTATAATATTACTGAAATCACTATAATAGGTCCCTTATAAGCTATAGTATGTTGATCATTTAAAAGCTTTTGGTGATCTTTTATTTTTTCACAGTTTTTCTTTGTTTTTTTTACATGTTCTTTGAATCTTTTATGTAATAAATCTTTCATCTTCTAACTTTATCCCACTTTGCTCATCTGATTTTCAGCATGCGTTTTATATTCATTTTTATGGACCCTCTGTTTATTGTCATCTCACCCTCTTGACATTTTGGCAGTAACACTGACTTTGAGTTGTCGTAACTGTGACCTGCAGACAGGTTGAGGACATAGTGAAAGACAGACATTTGGAGAGGTGGGAGCAGAACGGTGTGCATAGAATAAAACGGCATTATAAAAAGCAGGAGCTTTCTTTGGCTTCTTCTCTCCTTCCCTGTGTGCGTCTGCATAACAGTGCAGGTGTGTGTGTGTTTATGTGTATGTCCAGTGTGTGTGCCACCCTGGGTTGAGTAGGTCAAATGCATTTGACGTGGAACACAATTCATCTGATTCGCTGGTCAGAATCTGTAGCACTCAGTGCCCAGTGCACACATGCATGCCTGAACACCACGCTGCATTTATTCTATCCATCTATGTGGCACTTTGATAACATTAAAGGTCATGAATCCTCATAAACCTGGAATTAATCCATTAAAAATCTATATTTCTGGATGTCTGTCCCCTCTTGGACAGCTGACATCAAGCTAACTAGACAATAACAATAGCTGGTTATAAGCTAACATTTTGTTAGCTAATGTTAGCCTAAAAATGACACTTTCTCTCAGGTAAACAGCGTACATTCTCACTTTATATGAGAGTTTATTCGCTGAGTGCTTGAGGCTGTTAATGTTCAGTCCAATTTAAAGAAAGTTTCTCTAATTCTGGGTAACAGCTGCAAAAAACGCAGCGCTTACCTGCAGAGGAGCTCAGGATATCCTCAACAACTCACCTTATTATTACTGTCAACAGACAGAAGTGAGCTTCACTGACTCTTCAACATGTACCGGACTTCTTTCACACGGCTGATGTAAACAGGGACCTGACAGCCTGCACTACAGACGGTGGGCTGAGATGCTTGTCCTACAGTGACCACTGTAGATAGAATTATTGGTTAGGGGTTTGCACTGTACCTTTAAGAGGAAAAATGCAGTTAGAGATGCATTTTTACCATAACATGTGCTTTTCTTTGAGCTTTTCTATAAATATACCAAGTGATAGCAACATAAAGAAAAAGAATACCAAGGGCCAATGAGAGGAGCTCGTGAAGATGTGCAGGGTGAAGGCAACAGTGCTGCATGTGTTAGTCGGAGCAGAGTAAGGATTTGAGAAGGGGCCAAACTGTGATGGATGGGGTTAGTGCATTTTCAAAACTGCTGCTGTGCTCCCTGTCTATCAAAAGTGATGATGGAGGGACGGGAAATATTAAATAAACTAAAGAAATATGAAGGTACAATTTAAATTAGGATCTTTGCTAAGCCAACACTGGTTCATCCTTTGTGTTGAGGAAAACGTTCTTCTGAAACGTCAGGCAATCAGTGCAATAAAGAGGTTTGATAGTAATTATTTCCCACTGTGGATAGCTTCATCATTTTACTGGTGTGTTCCACTGTGGGAGCAGAAATCAAACATCTTTTAGGATGTAAGTTTTTCTATTTTGTTACTTTGTGTGCTACATATGAAACATCTGATTATGAAATGATGGCCTTCGATAAACCTGTGGTGCTTCACTTATTTAACTGATCAGACGCCCTCTCAGTCCTGTGTGGAAACATTTTTGATTGACATCTTCTCCATTTTTATCTTCCAGTTCTTAAAATGAGACCTGCACACACTTGTGTGGGTTTAAAGTGTTTTTTCGAGTTAACTAGTATTTTTTTAAGAGTAATAAAAATGATAAGAACCAATACTTCAGAAAAACATGCTAAAATTAAAACATGATGCCAGATGTTTTTGTAATGTACCGTCAAGACGCTCACTGGGAACAACACAGCCAAGTACTCGTGTATGAAGTACTTTAGAGTACACAGAATTTCTGCTTTAACAAGACGTCCTCAAAGTAGTCCAATCCCAATGCCATCTATTAAGTAAAAGCAAAAGATTTCTCCTTTAAATGATGTGCCTTTGATTGCTCTCATTTCCAAATCAAATTTCAGTGGTAATGCTAATGACTGCCTAATTTCTGGTATGAAAGAAGAACGACACACTCGAGCGGTATTGATCAGAGTTGCAGTAAAAATCAACCAAATTTCTCCTCAGTGAGCACAACAAACTTAAATAAAGGTGAAAATCCTTGTTTTTGTTTTTTTGCTAATCTCACTGTTTCTCTGTGACCAGGCAGGACTTGAGGGAGTCTGGTCATCAACACAAATCTGACATTTTGTGAGTCTGAATGACAGCCTGTGTGTAATTTGTTACCATAAAGTACTTAATGCCGCTTTCACACGTGGTCAGGATGACTGAACTGAGATCTGCTACCTCCACATTAATGAACGTTAATGAAGTGTGATTTATAGGCCTTATCACTCAAACGATGACAATTATTGCTTCAGTTAGAGGTTCGAGACTCTGTCTGAACAGACGTATCGAGGATGGGGGAGGGCTGAACTGTGGAGCTTCTTATTATCAGCTCTGTAAGGTTAATCAAGGGGTTCAGATTATCCAATGTATTACAAATCTTCCCTTACTATGTTTTAATGAAAATCCATCAACAGATTATCTGCCCGTGTGGGCGTAACCGCTAAGCAAAGAATAAATGAAATCTGTTACACTTTGACCACAAACCCTTTGAAGTACAGTAGCACAGATTCCGATGGGCCCCTCAAGGCCTCGCAGCAGCTAACGATCTCAACAGCTGTCTTCTCTTCATGATGTAAGAGAAAACGTTTCTTGCACGAATCACATGATGCAACTTATGTGACTAATTTTGTCTGAAATTTCCAACAGAATTAATTAAAACTGTGCTAAAGGTAAAACTGTCTTGTTTTTACTGTATTCAGGACAAAAACAGAGCAGCACACGTGCCATATGTACAGACTGACCTGTGGCGGTCTCTACTCTCACTTGGCCCTGTAACTTACACAATTACAGCAAATACGAGTCACGTTAATCCCGCTCAGTATTTAGGCCAAACCATTAGGCTCTGGCGGATTTGTTTCATGTTTCTGCAGATGGAGCACTCTAGCCCTCTTGACTGGTTTAGAGCTTTAGTTAAGCAGAATGGTTTTATGAAAGTGCTGAGAAGGAAAAGCACATCAGACAGAGTGACAGTGAGGATTGGAGACAGAAAAAGCTGGACTTTTTTTGACAAAAGTTTATCTCTCATAAACCACAAGTGCTCGGCTTGTTGTGTGGGCTCTTGACATTGAGGAAGTATGTTGCACTTCAAGGTATAAGTTAAATGGGAAAGTTTGCATCCTCCAAATCCTCTCTGAGATTTGACTCGCCGTGCTGCTCTGATGTTATTCTGGTAGGCTGTGAAGAGGGGAGCAACTAATCAGAAGTGTCATTAAGAAAGTTTGGCGAATTTAATTAGGTCTCATTTCTGGTGACAAGACTCTCATCAGTTGTCGAATAACTATTTACACTGAAGTAATTGATGCTTGATGGTGAAGGAGACAGGAAGCAGAGAAGCTGAGCTGCACTCAGGGCCACGTTTTCAAAACTTTGTGCACTAGCCTGTAGAGTTTGTGCTGAGCTGTTGCTAACCAGCTCACACATACATACAAGAATAGAGATGCTTTCGAATGAAAGTCATTAAATAAGTGTTGGATAGAAAGTCTGCTCTTTTAATAGCTGTGACTGCAAAAATAAACATGTCTTATGTGTTTGTGAATGTGTTGTCACGTAGCACCCCGTGTCCCAGTTTAGCCAGTGTTCAGAGTTCTGCAGACTTGGCCGACTCTCTGCTACGACTTCTCCATCTCCTCCAAAATATTTAAGATGTTTTCTTCCTCTTGCTTTTGAAAACAGGGAGAATTTCAAACAGTCGGATCATCCATTATTCAGCAGCTACCTGTCTGCTTTGGCTTCTCACTCTGGTCCTGTACGAGTTAAAAGGGATGGGACTTAAAAGTAAGAGGATGGGATACTGGAATGTCAGGCATGAAAACTGGTGTCTAACTTTGAGGGACCGAGGCAGGGGGGAGAGTGAGACAGATCAGCTGAAGGACAGACTGACTACAAGTGTGACAGCAGTGTGAGGCGCTGGATGTTAGAAAGTGTCCCGAACTCGAAGATATTGAGGAGGCGCGGGGAGATGAATACTGCACACAATCAGCATAGATCTCCACCCAAAAATACACAAGCAATTGCTTTTATAATGTCAGGGTTTGACGCCCCTTCTCGCGTTTTCCAAGAACATTATTTGCATCTTTTACCGACAATGATCAGTTTTAAGAGATAAATGCAGACACAGAAGTTCCCCTCCCTAGCATCTTCGTCCAAATATGGCGATGAATCCAGGCCCTGAAGGTCCCCAGGGACTTGTCACCTGTTACTAAGCAAACTCAAACACAGGTTGCTGAATAGTTTCAGGCCTTTGCTCCTGTTTCTAGATGATATGTGCTATATGTGTTTTGTAAGCGTGTATGCAGTTTTAACCTTCTATAGCTCTAAGTCACTTACACAATAGATCGTCCAGACATGGCGCCGAATGAAGCTTATGACCTTTAATTAATTGACTGAGCTTCAACTCTTTAATAAGCACAAAATGCAATGTGTGTATACAATGATTATGGCTGCCCCTGTAATAAAAGGTTAATGTAAAGCCCACAGGTTTAATAACCATCTTAATGCAATGTTAATGCTGCAGGATATATTGTAGCTGTAAAATAATTTCTTTAATTCCACAAAAGGCTGGCCTGATCGGGGTCAGATGGTAAATGGCCTGTATTTGTATAGCGCTTTTACTAGTCCCCCAAAGCACTTTACACACCCAGTCATCCACACATTCACACACTGGTGGAGGCAGCTACAGTTGTAGCCACAGCTGCCCTGGGGCGCACTGACAGAAGCGAGGCTGCCATATCACGCCATCGGCCCTTCTGGCCAACACCAGTAGGCGGTAGGTGAAGTGTCTTGCCCAAGGACACAACGACGAGACTGTCCGAGCCGGGGCTCGAACCAGCAACCTTCCGGTTAGAAGGCGAACTCCCAACTCTTGAGCCACGATCGCCCCACCCCAGATGGAGTGATCGTGATCAGATCAGCCTGACATTGTCCCTGCCTGCACCAGGATGACCAAAATGGGAATAAGAAAACAGGCAAGACCTGAGAAAAAGATTACAGCAACAAATAAAACGTGTAGCTAGTAGATAAATCTGCTTAATAATACCTATGCTACATTTCTGTCAGGTTTATATGGTTGTATCACTTAAGGCAAAGAAATTCCAATGAACTGCCAGATTGTTGACCGGTAATCATAACATCTGGCTGTTTAATCCTGCTTCGACTGATGTTTGGTCTGATTTTCAGACACTTGAGTATCTGTCTGTCTTTGGGTTCAGAACGCTTCTGCAGCTTACAGTAATGGAACAATGTGATGTTCACTGGGATAAAGTTTTCTTTCAGTTTTGTGTCTGTATAAAGAGTTGTGTCACGTTACATGCAGAACTTCTTTTACTTCGTGTGATTTTGGGCAGCTCTCTCTCATTTCCACATTGCAAATGTTTGCAGTCCTGTATGTCGGGTAAATCAAATATTCTGGTTGTGCCAAAGTGCACAAAGTACGAGGCAATGGGGACGGAGGGGGAAATAAAGTACAGAGCAAATCAATTTTGCTGTTGATGAATTTTTACTAGTTGATTTTAAAAGTCATCTCAAAGTTCAATGTAGCCAACAGTTTGAATCAAAATGTGTCATAATACGCATAATACACAGTGCATTTAGCCTCCAACCAATCTTTCTCCTCGTCTCAATACATTAAAAAATCAGCCCTCAAAGGACTGCACAGTTAGCGGTCAGTAACTGAGTCATCGCTACAGCGTATCGAGTTTTGCGTGTGGGTTCACTGTTAGAAGAGGTCAAGAGAAATAAGTGTAGAGCAGCAAGAGATGATTTTTTAACCTTGTGAAAACAAATTTGCTGCTTTCTTAAAAACGTCACACAATCCCCGTTTTTCTTCCTTATGTTCTGATGCACATAAATGTTTGAAGCTATCAATGATCAATAATCCATTTTCTTTTATACTATATATTACAAATATTTAAATGTAATACATTGTTTTATACTGTTCCCATTTGTTCTTTGTTACCTTGTGTTATGTGTTGGGTCTAAACTTAGACCCCGCTGACCCCGAGACTTACTCCCATGAATGACAAAAAAGAGCAAGGCAACAGCGGTCGATCGATTTACTTGCAAGAGAGGCCCATCACGAATGACCCCGACGACGGCCTCCTCTCGCTGCCTTTCATTGAAAAATGTTCACAAGAAACAATAGTTTACAATGGTTCACGCAAGTACCCTCGTAACCCCCCTTGGTTACAAAGACAAGGCGCTGTGTGTGTGTGTGTGTGTGTGTGTGTGTGTGTGTGTGTGTGTGTGTGTGTGTGTGTGTGTGTGTGTGTGCGCGTGACTTCCTGATCACAACAACATCCTGGTCATAAAAGGGGTAATCTCCCCCACAGGTTCAATTCCTGTATTGGTTCACCATAAACAACACAGTAAAGCCATAAAACGGGCAGGAAGCTTATCAAGCATCAAACAAACCTTCACAAGGATGTGCTTGTGATAAAACACGACAGCCCCCCCAGAACCTCGAGAGGCTGGGGAGGGGACAACACAGAGAAACAATGTAGAGATGGTAAGCATAAAAATGACAACATTTACCAATTCGCTTTAACATTATGGCTCGTGTAGGGGTGGCCAGACCATAACATAATTGTGATCCCTCCTCGAGTCCAAGCAGCACACAGTTCATACAATTTGATAAGAATTCTGTACAATGAGATGATTTAACACAAAAGAAGGAGCGGGCTATAACTTCGGGGTGGACCTAATGCCAAAACAACAAACAAAAGGAGCCTATCTAAACTTACCTACAAAAAGAATTAAACCAAATGACAGAAACTTACCTCCCTAACTAACAAAAACATCAAGTACGTTGTCTCCAGGTAGGTAGCCAATCCGCAGGAACCGTCTCCTGGATCCACCTATGATGGAAAAGCACCTGCACGCTTAAATTTGCATACAAGAGACAAGATTACGACAGCAGTCGTAACACCTTGTCTTCACTTTCTTTGGATCTCGTAAAAACAAACAGGCATTACAGTCGAATGCTTAATAATGTAAATAATGCAACACAACCATATCGACTTGTAGACGTGGTCGGGACGACCAACTGCTGAAGTTCAAACTGAGCATAAAGGCCATGAAAGGTTTTTTGTGCCTTTGAGCATGGCATGGCTTTTGGTGCCAGACAGGCTAGTCTGGGATCTTCCCACACGACCACATCGTATCCAGCAAGAGAAAATGTAAGAACAGAATAGTCAGACTGGTTCAAGCTGATAGGAAGGCAACCGTAACGCAGCTATAAAAGCAGCTTGCATTTGACTAACCCCAACTGGACAATAGAAGACTGGAAGATGCTGATGAGGCTCGGCACTGTGACTTTCCGATGGGAGGATCGGGATTTGAGCAACATGAAAGCATGAATCCATCCTTTTACCAGTGCTTCAGGCTGGTTCAGGTGTGGGGGGAAATCTTCTCGCTACACATTGGACCCTTTAGTACCAACTGTTTTAAATAGCACAGCCTACCCGAGTGTTGCTGTCAGTCCCTTTATGACCACATTGTACACATGTTCTGATGACGTGCTGTCACATACTGTCATGTTCAAGAAACCAGTTTGAAATGATGTGAGCTGAGTTCACTGCACACAAACAGTCTCCACAGTCACCAGATCTCAGTCCAATCGATAGTAAACATTTGGCATTGGTAGAGCAGTAAATTTGCATCTTGGCTGTAGAGTCAACAAATCTGAAGCAACTGTGTAACACCATCATGTCAATATGGACCAAAACCTCTGAGAAATGTTGACCTTGTTGAATTTATGCCCCAATAAATGAAGGCAGTTCTCAAGGCAAACTCAGTACTAACAAGATGTACCTAATAAAGTGGCAGGTGAGTGCATATCTACCAGTGTTCTTTAGGAAACAGCCCCTAGCTACTGTAAATTCTCAAATGGTTGAAGAAATGTTTCTATATGCAGGTCGGTGTGAGTATGATAGTTAGTGTGTAGACTCACACACTGATGCCAAATGACAATTTAATTAAGATGGACAACATTTCTGTCCCAGTTTAACCTGCAAACCAATACAACAACCAACCTTTCTCATGTGGTGTGACTAAAAGCACCCACGGGAACACGGAGAGGAAGGAGTAAGGGTCTCAGAGGAAGGACGAATCAACAGGAAAGCACCTCTCATAGAAATGCTTGGAAATGTACTCCCCACTAGTCTAATTGTCTGAGTGTGTGCAGCTTAAATAAATATCTAAGTGGTGCGAAATGAGGGGATGGGAATCTCAGTAATAAGAAACTGAACCGGTGTCGTGCTCACAGTGAATGAAATCAACCACAGTGTAAGGTTAGCCCGTTACTCTGCTGATTTAAGGCTGAGTCATGCAGTCTCCTCCATTTTCCTCTCTCTCTTGCTTGCGTCCTGGGATGTGAAGGGACTGATTACAGGCTAATCAGCTGTTTGGAATTTGGTTCTCATTTCTTGCAGCTGAGTAAAGTAAACGAGTGTTAAAAGAGAGAAACAGGATCAGGGGCAGGGAGAGGCTTTCATACTCTCAGTGTGGCAGCAAATAATTAAAACAATCCTAAAAGATGCCAAGAGGAGAAAGCAGAGAGTGTGAAGCAGGAGTAAATTGCTTTTCTTCCTGGTAATTACAGGTTTATGCTTTTCAACTGATGCAAAGAGCTGCTATTTTGCACCTTATTATGATAATAATATTTTTTCTTGCTCGATGCGTACGTTCGGCCGCATGTGTGCGCGTCACCGGTTTGGGCTGTGTTTTGCACTTTGCTCTGTTCCTGCTTAATAATGACAATGCAAACTGTTCATTCTTCGAGTTTCAGGCCACCATCTCTCTGCGCACACTCTGCTGTTGCTGTTAAATCGACACAGTGGGTCATAGTTCAGTATACTCTGTGGAGCGTCTGCAGTTGTTCAGTGGAACTGGCACAGAGCCTCCTCGAGACTTCACCTGGCTCACAGCAGACGGCAGTGAGCGGGCTGGAAAAAAAGCTTTGATGCTTTTCTGGTTCTGCAAAGGGAAAGTCAGAGGTAGGCTGAGTATTCATATTCAGTCACATACTTGCTGGGTCTGATTTAAGCCAGGATTCAGTGTTCCTGGATCTGCAGCCGCACCGGGAAAAGGCAGAGCAAAAAAGCATGTAATGAAAGACGAAGAGTGGCTCCGTTTACTTCAACAATGAGATCTGTTTTGTTCTTTGTCCATCTGTGCTGAACTGCTTTCATCAAGTTGTTGTCCCATCGAACACGTTTAATTTATCAGTGGTGATCGGCAGAGATGGGCAGTAACGCATTACTGTAATCCGATTACTTTTTTCAAGTAACAAGTAAAGTAAGGGATTACTATTGCAAAAACGGTAATTAGATTACCGTTACTTTCCCGTAGGAACACTGCGTTACTGCGTTACTAAAACTGTGATTTTTTTTGCGAGAATGTCTCATGACAGTGACGTAAGCGAGTGCGACGTTCGTGACAACAGCTGTGTGCAGATCAACAATGGATCATATATCGAGTGCAGAGAGAGTATGAGCGTGCAGCGTTTAAAGCGTGGAAGTACTGACCTTACTTTGAGTTTGATTCCATAAAAAGTGACAAAAACATTAGTGTCCGCTGTGCGTGGGAAGAAAACTTCTTTTTACAGCGAAAAAACCCCTAAACTTCCAAACAAGCACCGAGTAGCTACGACGTAATGGGAAACTCACAGAGAAACTCGCGGATTCTTCCACTGACTGCGGCACACCTGCACCAGGGTAACCCTCCGCCTGCCCCACTCCTGCTTTACAGGTGAAAATAGAGCAACAGGACCGCTGAGTCTTTGACTTTATTTATTTTCTGCTGTGTTTTACTTGCATCTATTTGAAAGACTGAGTGTAAACACACAAAAAAATATTTTATTTTATGTGCTGGAATGTGCAGAAAATAGGTTTAAATGTTAAACTAATTTCTTCCAGTCAGAGAATGTTGCAGATAATTTAATGTTTGCTTGATGCATAAAGTTAAAAGATTAAAACTAATAAAACATGTTTTAAAAAGAGACTTTTCCATCTGATCACATTTTGTATGATGGATTATGCAGAAAAAGTAGAATTGGGCTGAAAGATCTATCGCTTTATCACCTCTTCAGGTTGTAAGTCGTGTTTTTAAAAAGTAACTAAGTAATTAATTACTTTTGAAAATAAGTAATCAGTAAAGTAATGGGATTACTTTTTGGGGAAGTAATCAGTAATTAGTTACTGATTACTTTTTTCAAGTAACTTGACCAACACTGGTGATCAGTAGCTTTTGCTAGTGTAAAAGTAAAAATAATATCCACAACAGTAAATGGGTGATACTCACAGATGTTCCACGATGCAGTAGCTTTCTATGTTTTCACTCGAGACGGTTTCTCACGACTGCCAATGAAACTTCTCACCACATCCTAAAAAGAAACACCTTCTCACCTTTTACACCAAGTTGCTTTGCTCACACACGCAAAGACAAAGCTGAATCTGTTTGATTGATGCGACACACGCCAGCTTTTCTCTGGTCCTGCCACATTCATTTCCTCTGCATGGACACGCTGCACTGTGCTGATACAGAGCAGAAATATGAACAGGTGTGACATGGGTAATTTGTTCACATGGCCTAGAGCAGTAGTTGGCCAAAACTGGGCAGCTCAGCTCAGTTTAGAGTTGAAATAGCTCGCAGCGACTGACCGAGGTCTCTGTAGGCGACCCCAAAGAAATCACTCATGTTTTGAGAACAATGGCTCCAAAGCCAAATTCCCTCTCTCGCTCTCTCGCTCTCTCGCTCCGTCCTTGTGTCTCAAAGAAATGTTAAAAGGAAATTTAATATATCTCATTAAAAGTAATGCAAATGTTTGTTGAACTCTGGTTTCACTTACAATAAATCAGGTCAGTTCAACACTCGATGTGTAATGCTCTGTGACTAAATGGCCTGTACCCACATTTTTAAAGTAACCTGAGAAATCAAATGAAAGCAGGACAAACCTTCACCCAACTGTCCTCACAGCTTCAAGCAGCTTCAAGCAGCTCTTCAGCACAGTGTTCAAACTGGATTTATGCTTTACACAAAGGGATTTAGGTGAGTCCCACCATAAATACCTGTTGTGCTGATCCATCGTCCAGGCGTTATATCCACTACCACAGCACTAAGTGAGCGTATTCTACAAGATTAGGTGTTAGTTAGTTACTAAACTGCAATGCATATAAAAGTGATATTCAGACTATAATCATAATGCAGAAAAGGGCTATTAGATTAATAAATCATGAGGGGTATAGGGCTCACACAAATGCACTCTCTATTAAGACACAAGCCAGGATCTGGTGAAGTTTAAAACAGTGTAAATAATATATAAGGCAAGGCAAAACAACTGCATGGAATGATGTTATGAAATGTTGGTGAATGTATATGTTTGAAATAAAAATGAACTGAACTGAAAACTACACACGAACTTTTTTTCCCATCAGAATGTTAGAAATTCAGTATTCACATAAATCGGCCTCTACATACAACAAAGCTTGTAGGAGGAATGCAAATTTCTAGTGGTTTTACAGATAAAGCAACTGTGACAGAGCTCTGGAGTCCATGCATATACTTCAGGCCAAGGCAGAGTATATCCATGCATAATGCAGAGTCCGGTTTTCACAGATTTGTTTTATTGTTTTGCTCTGTTTTTGTCCCAAATGGTCAGAAAGTCTGCAGATGTCATACACAGTGATGTCTGTATAAACTTTGCTTAAATGCCTCACCAGCACAGAAGGTTAATCCGTGTTAGTGCCGTCTCTGAAGATTTGAAGGTCCAACAACAGGGTAGTGTCAGAAGCCCAACAGGTTGAGCTGGGGCCAGACTGGTGGTGCTGGGTCACAGTTCTTACCTGAATTGGAATTTATTGAGATCTTTGGTTATAGCCATAGTTGTCTGACTCGTCCCAGATCACCATTGCAGAAGCAACAGAGCCAGCGATCCAGAAGGGCGAGAATTTGTTTTCCTGATGCACTTACACACAGTTTCGGTCTCACGTGTCCCCGTCTTATCGCCATCCTTGATCCCTCTTCTTATCTCACCTTCCCTTTTTCTTTCCTTCTCCTCTCGCTTTGCAAAACCGCAGATTTGGATGAAGCGTACAGTTGCCGTAGCCAAACGCAAGCCGGAACAACCTCTAGTTCTACTGCTTCCCTTGATTGATGTTCTCATATCTGTCGCTCGCACACACACTCAGCGGCTCTCAGATAGAAACAGACTATTAGCATTGGCTCTGTGCCGTCTCCATTCTCACAGTAAGTTAGACTCAAATCAGAAGAAGATCTCGTTGGCAGAGGAGAAAGAAGAAAATGATAGAGAGACAGATAAAGACAGTGAGCTAAAGTTAGTGCCAGCTCAGAGTCCAGACAGGAAGAAGAAGATGGAAACAAACGAATGAGACAAGTGCATAATAGTGTTTACTGTGAAATGCTGTCATTGCCAGCCGAGTGTATTACTATACATCCATCTAAGTTGCGGTGCACAAAACTGAAACTGTGCTCGTGTGTTGTGCATGAGAAATTAAAATTGGCTGTGATGGTTGCAAACGCTGAAGTCAGAGTCGTAACAGAGTATCGCAGGAGTGCAAAATGGTCAGTTTATCGAGCGACCCAGTAAAGCAGAGGTGCGTGACCCTCTCCTCTCCACGTGCACACATCCTGCAAGAGTTTAAATATTTAAATTGGATGCATTTCCCTTTTCCTCACATAGCCTTATCATTATACTTTAAAGACCCATGAGATCACCTGGGAACCATATATTGTGTTATTTGACTCTGATCTGTGTCTCATTATGCATCGCTATCTTCTTCTTACTGTTGGGCATTTTCATCAGGAAAACAGTATTTTAGCTTCCAGCCTTTCCGCCGCCCCTACCTCGATTCATTATGTGTCTTTGAACAGCTCAGACCTCTGAATATGAATGACGCCTGCATCGCTCTGATACAGGTGAGTAGTTTATTTGATTATTCAAGGAAGTAAACAAATTACCATGTAAGGATGAAAAAAGATGACTGAATAAACACTGGCATGAGCATATTAGCATGTTTTTTTCATCACCTGCTCAAAGACAGTCCATAGATTATCTGAACACAGAAGAATATGCAACAACGACTTTAACCCTTACAACCAGTGTGAGGCAAATTTGACCCGATTGGATCTGACTGCAGGAACATTTCACTAAAGTTCATCCATTTAGTCTAAAATGTGGTGAGTTTTCACAACAATTGTATAGAGAAAAAATACTATGAGGGAGCGTGCTTTTTCCTTTCGTGCCCCATTTTTGTGGAACAACCTCCCTGAAGATATTAGGCAGGCATGCTGTGTGGAGGGTTTTAAAGCTAAGTTAAAGCTCCACTTGTTCCTGATCCTATGTGTCGTAATTCCATGCCAGTTTTTACTGGTTCTATCAGTTTTTAAATTGTCTTGTTTTTTTCTGTGTTGCTTTATTTATTTTTATCTTCAAATAGCTCCTCAGCATATTATTATTATTATTATTGTTGTTGTTGTTGTTGTTGCTTTTGTTAATTTAGTGGCTAGCATTGTCACCTGACAGTTGAAAGACTTCTGGTGGATTATACAATTATAAAATCACCTGAGATGCCAGTGTGGGAAATACAGACACACATGTTTCCATCCATCCTCTTTCCGGATCGCTGGAGCCTATCTTAGGCTTGTCTTAGGGCAAGAGGCAGGTACACCCTGGACAGGGCTAACACATAGACACAAACCATTCGCACATTGTGCAAAGACTTGTGCAGGAAGCAAACGTGGGAGTACATGCAGCCTGATGGTGGAATTGAACTCAGGACCTTCTTGCAGTGAGGCAACAGTGCTACCACCGTGATGCTCCTGTTTCCTGCCGTCACTTTAAGTACATATACTAATTTGCAGTAATCAAGTTTTAGGCTCCAAGTGTTAATTAATATGGAGATTCTCATTATAATTATGAATGATCGTTCTGAGGATGATACAGAACTAAAGGCAGCGTTTCATGGCTGTAATAATGTTTGTATAATGAATCCCAGCAGCTTCGGATGCTCCTGGCAGTTTCACTCTCAAAATCTAAATTTGTGAAAGCAGATGTTTTCTGCAGAAACATGTTTTACCTCAAATATCGACTTCCCTATTTTGTGAAACACTGATTAATGAATAATTATCTTTTTTTTTTTATGTCAGATAGTTTTAATCCTGAATTGATCAGTACTTCAAAATTTGTTGAGATGTATTATGAAGGAATTGTTGAACCATACTGTGAGGGTGTAGAATATGAAGAGTATGTAAGGGTTAAACTAAAAAGACGTAGAACTCAATGGATTAAAAGCAGGAAGGGCTGAAACTTCAATGCCAGGAATACGAAGCTAATCTAGTAAATGGGAAGTGTTCTGCTAGAGAGCGATTGGCTGTTTAAATGCAGGCGATGAAGAAAAAAGGCAGAAAACTGAAGTAAAATGAAATGCTTTCTATGTATGAAAGCAATGTTTTTTTTTTTTTTCAAATAAAACAGTCATAAGAACAGAAATTATAAGAATATCCTAAATGACAGTGGTGCACATTCTACAAAGGGAGGAGAGAGCCTAGATATTCATTACGTCGCTGTAAAACCAACACAGGCTCAGCAGGAAAACAGTCTCAGCTTTAAGGGGAAACAGATGAATTCAGCGTATGCTTTGAGAGTTTCATGTGGATTCTAATCTAATCTTTTAGTCTCAGTAGAGCAGGCAGCTGTTTTCAGTAAACAATCTCTCATAAGCGCTGCATAAAATGGCAGAGAAACAAAGTTAGCTTCAAAGTTGGTGAAGATATTTAGCTGCGAAACAGCAGAGGTTTCCTTCAGTGGGGGGATAGTGGGGTAAAAGGTCACCATGTCCAATTGTGACTAACTCGTTATGGAGTTTTGTCCCTGGGTGGTAAGCAGTTAATGTTGTTTAAAGTTTAGGAAACTTTAAATTAAGGAGCGGTCAAACTCATTATTAAAGGCATACTACTGAAGCCCATGACCCTGAATCCTCCCTTAGTTATGCTGCAATAGGTGTAGGCTGCTGCGGATTCCCATGATGCACTGGGTGTTTCTTCTTCACTCACTATGTGTTAATAGTACTCTCTGCAGATGGCCCCGCCCCTCCCTGAGCCTGGTTCTGCCGGAGGTTTCTTCCTGTTAAAAGGGAGTTTTTCCTTCCCACTGTCACCAAAGTGTTTGCTCATAGGGGCTCATAGGTTTTTCTCTGTATGTATTATTGTAGGGTCGACCTTACAATATAAAGATTTGGTGCTGTATAAATAAAATGGGATTGAATTATTAAAGCCATACTACTGAACCTGTGAAAACTGTTGTGTGATATCCTCACGGGGTTTAAAGGGAGCTTCCCTTTGTCTGATTTAGGACACTTACTTAGGAAACAGGAAAAGACCAACAAAAATGCTTTTAGTTGGAGTAAAAATGTAGATTAAGGTTCTTGAAACTTCACACATCAGGGACTAAAATCACTGCTGTTTTTTCCGTCTGCCTGCACGAGTTCTGCAACTTTTTTCCAAGTGAAGTACTAAATCACTAGAGAACCTATTCAGGCTACAAAAGGGTTTGTTTTATGTGTAACTATAGTTTGAATGTTCACAGGGGACCAGGACAGGCATCTTACACCCAGCTCTGTTCTACCAACATCACCCTACTTCCATATAATTACTTATTCTTTGCAAAGAAAAAAACATGGAGCCTTCCAATGCATGCTTTATGTTGTAAAAGTTCAGATTTGCCTTCCTAACTTCAAAAATGCTTGCATGAGTGGATTCGTGGGCGTGAGCAAGTAATCATGAGATATTTAAACAAGTGTTGATACTGAGCAAGTATACTCATAGAACCAGTTACGCCAGTTGGCTTTTTCAGTGTTGTTTTGTTTCGTTTTAATGCAGAATTATCAGCCTATGTTGTTAATAGTTTAATCCTCTGTTACATGTTTTTAGTTACCTGTAAATTGTATGGATATGCTTGTATTTATATGGCCAACAAAATGAGTTGAAAACATAATAATCTCAATATTTGCATTTAAAGTAATACTGGGTCTAATTCAGAGAATATGCATTTATAACCTTGCTTGGAAAACGGACCCCAAAACCTTGTGTGTATTTAAAAAAGGGATTTACACGAACAACTAGACTAAATTACTCAGAACTGGTGCCAGCAACATTTCTTAGGCTACTTAAGTCTAAAACAAACAAGAGAAACAACCTGAATTTATCCAAACGATGTTCTTTCAGAGCACTTGCGAGTCAGCTTTCATCTTCTCTCTAAATTAGCTCTTATTGCAAATTGTCTCTCTTATTCTGTGTATCCCACCCACACCTGCTATTGACACAAACATAATCACAGATGCACACAATGTATGCCAGCATTTTGCTCCTGTTGTAACTGGATTACAAGTGGGTGGCAATCCTCTTTCTCCCCCCTCCGCGCTTCCGTAACGCTTTGAGTTGTCTGGGAAAACTGAGGATCCTGGCTCACATCGGACTTTTCGAAAGAGCTCATCTCTCACACGTTCAGCGCAGCGACAGTGGATCTCTAACTTCAGATTAGGATTTAGGGAAGAGTTGTCAAACTTTTTCATTGTGTATTGTTTAAGACATTTTAGATTTCAAAAGCCAGCTTGTCTTATGATTGCTACCATACGCATATTTTATGTAACTCCATATTTTATGGATGACTCACTTTTTAAACCCCTTGTAGTCTGATTGTCTTTCGTGTGTCCGGCCCTAGATCGCTTCTTGTAGGACAATCGGACAATTGCAGCCGACTCCTAACATCCCAACCTGTGTGCGCTCTTACAGCGAAGGACGATTCCTCACCGAAACATTCCCAAAGCCATAGCAGGTCAGAGTAGCCCCTGAGGGTGCAGCGGAAAGAGTCACACTGTGGACCTATTGATGCTTTACTTTCTGCAACTCTAGTGAAATCTGAACAAATCACCTTGCTGTCCTAGAAGTTATTTCACAATAAACGCAGGGTATTGTGCATCTATAGGTCATTTTTGCTTTAAACTGTGTGTTTTACCTTATGTTGAAGTGTGTGTGTGCGCGCTGAGCTAAATGAGGACACGTGCAGCGTTGTGTGTGTGGTCTGTCTCGTTTGTTGACTGATTTGTTTGGACCTTTTCTGGTTTTGGAGATAAACACGTTGAAGCAGATATGAATATTCCTAATGGCTTTTTAATGTCTTTCTAATTTGCCCTTTAAAGGGCTCTAATGGACTGTCCCCATGTTTGCACAGAGAGGAAAAAACAATGGCTCTGACTCATTTGGTGGTTACCTTTGAGCCTGCACTAAAGCAGACAATATCATTACAGTCCTTTAGAGCTCCTCCTGTAGGAAGAAACATAGTACCGTCATACTTTACACCAAGTGTTTGTGTAGCAGCGCACATTTAAAAGGGCTTCCTGGGGTCCCAGCTCTGGAATAAATGTGTTTCAGCGCGTTGAATGAAAATATCCGTTAGTTTACCAAGTGAGGAATTTTTGTTTTATTCCAATCGGGCAGCGGGTATGAAAGATCACAGAGAATCGATCTTGATGACTCTGAGCACGTTACTGTGGATGTTTTGGTGATTTTCACGAGCTCAGTTGCTTCTCAGTAAAACTTTAACTTCTTCTCTACCAAATTCACACTTTTTTGCCATTTCTATCCAATAATAGAAATAATAGAAATAATGTGACATCAGTCACATTATTTCTATCCGATAATGTGACTGATGTCATCGCACTAGGCAGGCAGCTGTGCAAAAATGCTTATACGTTTAACAACAAATACCTTCCCGACATTGTTGTGTACATGTTCACGTGTGTGCATTTCACTGTCGCAATGCAGCGATGATGAAAAACTGATGCAAGACACAAACCAGAGCATGTGTCTAAAACTGCAGTCGGTGACGGCGAGAGAGACATATGGAGGTTAATAACCTGTCAGCCCAGCTCTGTAACAGTGGAGAAGTAGGCCTAATGAATCATGTGGCTCTTCAGTGTGTTTAACAAGCGTGTGTAATACAAGTGTGTGTGTGTGTGTGTGTGTGTGTGTGTGTGTGTGTGTGTGTGTGTGTGTGTGTGTGTGTGTGTGTGTGTGTGTGTGTGTGTGTGTGTGAGACATCCAGGCAGAAAAGGAGCATTTACAATGATAGAAGCGTCATTATTAGTAGCATTTTGTTGCAATGAAACATATGTGTTTGTTAACAGTAGTAATGATGATGATGGTGATGGTGAGACAGCGGAGGCTCGAAGCGAGGAGGAGGTTTAAACCGTGTCTGCCGTCTATCGTGATGGGTAATGTGCGATCGTTGGCAATTAAAATCGACGAGCTCTCAGCACTGGTACGGAGTCAGAGGGAGTACCGAGAGTGTAGCCTGATGTGTTTCACCGAATCATGGCTGCACCAGGTCATTCCCGATGAGAATGCTTCCGTGGAAGGCTTCCACACTGTTCGGGCGGACAGCATCGCTAGCGGTAAGCGTAAAGGAGGTGGGCTTGCTGTTTTAGTTAACAACCGGTGGTGTAACCCTGCCAACATAACAATCAAAGAAAGGATTTGTTGCCCGGACACTGAACTGTGTGCTGTTGGACTCAGGCCGTATTATTTACCCAGGGAATTCTCTCACGTCATCTTGGTGGCTGTCTATGTTCCCCCCTCTGCTAACCCCACAGCTGCATGTGACACTATCCACTCTGCCATAGCTCGGCTACAGACTCAGCACCCGAGTGCCTTTATTGTGATCTCGGGTGACTTCAACCATGTATCACTGGACAATACACTACCAACATTCAAACAATATGTGGACTGTCCCACCAGGGGAGAGAAAACTTTAGACTTACTGTATGCTAACGTCAAGGATGCATACAGCTCCTCCTCCCTCCCCCCACTTGGTAGGTCAGATCATAACCTGATTCACCTCACCCCCCGCTATGTGCCAATTGTGAGGAGGGAACCTGTGACCACCAGGACTGTCAGGAGGTGGTCAGAGGAGGCCTTAGCAGAACTACAGGGCTGTTTCAAGGTGACCGACTGGGAAACACTCTGTGAGCCTCACGCCGAGGACATCAATGGGCTTACTGAGTGTATCACAGGCTACATAACTTTCTGCACCGACTCCATTGTTCCAGCTCAGACTGTTCATTGTTACCCAAATAACAAGCCGTGGGTGACTAAGGACATCAAAGCCCTCCTCAACAACAAGAAGAGGGCTTTCAGAGGGGGCAACAAAGAGGAGGTGAGGAAGGTCCAGGTGTTACTAAAGGACAAGATCAGAGAGGCTAAGGACAATTACAGGAGGAAGCTGGAGTGGAAACTCCAGCAGAACAGCATGAGAGAGGTGTGGAGGGGCATGAAGACCATCACTGGATTCAGGCCAACCAACAGCAGGGGAGCTGAGGGAGGTGAGAATAGAGCCGACGAGTTGAATCTGTTTTTCAATAGATTCGACACCACAGTGTCTGCTCCCACCCCCACAACCTCACCTGCAGTCAGCCTGGAATCCAGAGCCACACCACTGTGCCAGCCTCTCTCTTCACATGTTGCCTCCTGTGAGATTCCTGACACCCCTCCCCCACCCATCACCTTCACTCAATACCAGGTTGAGATGCAAATGAGGAGACTTCACTCAGGCAAGTCTGCTGGACCAGACGGAGTGAGTCCCCTTGTCCTCAAGACCTGTGCCCCCCAGCTGTGTGGAGTCTTTCATAAACTGTTTATGCTGAGTCTGAGTCTGCAGAGGGTCCCGGTGATGTGGAAGACATCATGCCTCGTCCCTGTACCAAAGACGCCTCGTCCCAGTGGCCCCCAGGATTACAGGCCCGTGGCACTGACCTCCCACATCATGAAGACCCTGGAAAGGCTCATCCTGGACCAGCTGCGACCCATAGTAAGACCACATCTGGATCCCCTTCAGTTCGCTTATCAGCCTCGTCTCGGAACAGAGGACGCCATCATCTACCTGCTCAATCGTGTCTACACCCATCTGGACCAGCCAGCGAGCACTGTGAGGGTCATGTTTTTTGACTTTTCCAGTGCTTTCAACACCATCAGGCCGACCCTCCTGGGTGATAAGTTAGCAGCGATGCAGGTGGATGCTTCTCTGGTGTCCTGGATTGTTGATTACCTGACAGGAAGACCACAATATGTACGTCTCCCACAGTGTGTGTCTGACAAGGTGATCAGCAACACAGGGGCACCACAGGGGACTGTCCTCTCCCCCTTCCTCTTCACCCTCTACACCACAGACTTCAGCCACTGCACAGAGACCTGCCATCTTCAGAAGTTTTCTGATGACTCTGCGGTGGTTGGATGCATCAGCAGGGATGATGAGACAGAGTACCGGGCTGTGGTCGACTCCTTTGTCACGTGGTGTGAGCAGAATCATCTGCAGCTCAACGTGGCAAAGACCAAGGAACTGATCGTGGACTTCAGGAAGACCAGGAAACACTTGACCCCTGTTTCAATCCAGGGGGTCAGTGTTGACATTGTGGAGGACTATAAATACCTTGGAGTACACATTGACAATAAACTGGACTGGGCTAAAAACACCACAGCACTTTACAGGAAGGGCCAGAGTCGTCTCTATTTTTTGAGGCGACTGAGGTCCTTCAACATCTGCCAGAAAATGCTGAGGATTTTCTATGAGTCTGTTGTGGCCAGTGCGATCCTCTATGCTGTTGCATGCTGGGGGAGCAGGCTGAGGGTCGCAGATGCCAACAGACTTAATAAACTAATCCGTAAGGCCAGCAATGTTGTGGGGATGGAGCTGGACTCCCTCAAGGTGGTGTCGGAGAGGCGGATGCTGTCCAAGATAAAGACAATGTTGGATAACACCTCCCACCCACTCCATGACATGTTGGTCAGTCACAGGAGCTCGTTCAGTGAGAGACTGAGATTACCGAAAAGCACCACTGAACGACACAGGAAATCATTCCTGCCTGTGGCTCCCTGTACAACGCATCCACTTAACACACTGTTTGCTGCTACAACTACACATGTTTCTTTTCCAAATATTTATTTATAAGTGACTTATGTATGTATGTATGTATATATATGTATATATTGTACTATTCTTAGTTAGCGTATTGTCTGTCTTGTCTTAATGTTGGTTTAAAATGGAGCACTGTAACAAAAAATAATTTCCCCCAGGGATCAATAAAGTATTCTGATTCTGATTCTGATAATCGCTGGGAGCGAGAGTGGGAGGGGGAAAGGTGTGAGCAGAGGTTGATTGCAAAGCCATTTCCTAAGGTTTTGTCGCGCTCTGTTAGCTGTAGAGCTCCATTTGAAAGACAATTTGTCTACTGCTGAGCACTCTGGCAAAGAGCGACCTTGTGTTGAAGAAAGTCTGCACATTCGTGTGTGTGTGCAGTACAGGATGCACCATATGTCAAATAATACATGCACGAAAACAGCAGAGGCAGCTAAAAGTTTGGTACACACACACATACACATAATATATATATATATATATTCATCCATAGTTCTTAAATCAATCACATGTAATGTTACTGTAGCGCAGATGAGAGCCCCTTGCAATCACCATCGAGCAGCCATCAGTGGCCGATTGAGTGGCCGCATTAGCAAGGTCGTGATCTGCTCTCAGGCTCATTTTCAAAGCGATGCAGGCTTGGCCGCTCGCCCACCAGATTTGGAGAGAGGTCCTCATCATCTTCAGACCTCAGCTCTGTTTGGGATCTTTTCAAATGGTACGATCTAATCAAACTGCAGTGCACTGCTGTTTGATTTTTTCTAATATAGAATCGACTGACAGCATCCTGGACGATAGTTGATGTGATGAGGTGTCTCACGTGGTCTCGTTGTTTTCTTACAGGTATGCTGTTCTGCAGGACCCTGCGGGCTGGCTGAGTGTGAACCCAGTCAGAGGAACTGTCAACACCTCAGCCTCGCTGGATCGCGAGTCTCCTTATGTCTACGACAACAAATACACAGCCGTCTTCATCGCCACCGATAACGGTGAGTTGCACTGCAATCTGAGTAAAACTCATATATAATCTAGATAGGATCTATTTTTAGAAATACTTGAAATGTAAGCCGTCGGGTTTATCCACTGTGGAAACTTTTATTCTCGTTTTCATTGTACAAAGAACTTTTCATGGGTGATGAGTGTCAGTTCAGACATGAAAAGTAGAAACAGAGCCGCCTTTGTAACTACTGAGCACTCTTGACTTTACCTGGCAACAGTCAAAGTGTCATTTTTCCCATGGTGACAATAGGACGGCTTTATGTGGTGCTCCTGCGTCTATTGGACCATATGGCAGCTGCTTGGCAGTGTCAGCCGAGCTGCTGCTTTGAGACTTTCCAAAGCACAGATGAAAGTGTCGGGAGCTTTGGCGCATTTCGCTTTTTTTCTCTTCGCTTCCCACTCTGTCTCATCATCTCTCTGTGTCTCTGTCTCTTTGTCCCCCTTCCTCTGTCTCTCTACCTTCTCCTATCAATCCATCTGGTCTCCTGTGCTCGGGAGATTCTGACAGATCCATTAGAGGAACTGAGGGATTCTATTAGTAGGCAGCAGAATAGCACTGTTGTGCTGGGGAATTCGGTAGCCTTAGAAAGATGAGTGCTGAAAGAGGAGTAATGATGGGGCAGGAGGAGAAGCTAGAAGGGGTGGAAGGGTCAAGAAAAGAAGAAAAGGAAGGGACATAAGAGGAGATAACAAGAAAAAGATATAGAGCAGGGGAAGTGTGTGACGAATAGGTGGAAAAGAAGAGAAATGGAGAGTGGACTCAGCCAGGTGAAAGAGTAAGATCTGTGGTAAAGCCGGCAAAGGATGGATGAATGCAGGAAGTTATTGCAAAGTCTTCAGTGGAACTGACATTGTTAGCATGTAACCTCAGATGTGTTTTTAAGTTAAATTCCCATCAGCTTTGAAAAGTGCCTTTTAACAGAGAAAGGTCTGAGCATACGAGGCCTCTAAAACTCCGTTTGTAGTTACTGTGTGCACGTAGACACTGCCTGCAGAGTGACGTGTGCATCGCTTTAGTCCTGTTACATTGTGAGATGACATTAGGGCTGATATAAAAGCTCTGTGCACAAAAAAGAGGAACATTTTCATGTGTTTTATGTTCATTACATATAAAATGAAATATTCCGAGCCTTTTGGTTTATATTATATGTTCATGCTCATGAAAATCATCCTAAAACGTACATTTATATACTTTTTTGGGACCATGAATTACTGCATATGTAGTCGAGTTTACCAAGTCTTTCATCAGTTTTCCTTTTTGTATAATTCTTTCTTGTCAATGCAAACAGAAAACTACGTTCGCTTCGAGCTAACGGGAGGCCGAAGAATGCGGCTAAAACTTTTGCGAGCTCTCGCAAAACTTTTGTGAGATCCCGAGTTTGTTTTGCAAGATCTCGCAAAAGTCCGTCTTAATTTTTTTTCTCCCATGTCCCCTGCGGGGCTCTGTAGAAAACTCAGGCATGACTCTGGTTCTAATATTAAAAAAACCCTTAAAATAAGCTCACTGAGCTAAATATCAGTGTTGTTACAGTGGACTGGCACTGCTAAGGTGCTGGTGATTAGCAGTTATTCTATTAATTATGTATCTTAACATGGTTATATGGTGGTAATTAGCATTTAACACACAGTGCAGCGTAGGCCAATCACAATGTAATTACATTTTCAAGTATTTAACAAAATCAAAGATTCACCAGAATAATGTGTTATTTTCCTGAGTGATTGCAGTTTCTGATGAGACGTTTAACTGTAAACATACATGTTAAACAACAGTTCATAACAGTTACATTAAAGGATGCCTACATGGATTTTTTTCAACATTGTTTCACGGCCGACACACTGACGTCCCCTGACACATGTGCCTGTTCTGTGTACTGTATGTCTAGGCTCTAAAAAGCCTGTGCTGCTATTCTGTCTGCAGAGACAAGAACAAGCTCAGTCTTTTAAAAAACGACTGTCGATTTCTGTCGACTGTCTGTGCGTGGTCGAGAAATTTCAGAATACTGATGCGTACCTGCTTGACTGCCACCTCCGCTCTTTTCTGCGCGCTGTGTCATCAACTGGACAAATCTGTTCCTTCCCCACAGCTATCAGCGCAATGATGACTGTATGACAGCCAGCCTGTGTCATAGGCTGTCATACCTACCAGCAGGATATCGATTGACCCTTACATTTTCTGTCTTTATATATATGCAGAGACCTCGAATGAATACTATCCACCTACAGAGGACGAGGAGCAGAAAGACAGAAGGGCTGCGTTTAACAGGAAAAGGACGAGTCCTGTTTCAGGAGTGTCTGTAAACACAAGTGCAAGAAATACAATAGCAGAGAAATCTACTGAAATAAATAACAGAGGTTTAAAGAAAGTATAGGCATCAGTTTTAAAAGTATTGATGAAAATAGTGGTTTTACAGCCACTTTAGGCTGACCTGACCTGGACTCAGAATTGCCACGAATATACGCTATTACAGTTATTTTGTTTTGTGTTTTTTGTGCATGGTTAGCAGCAGATTGACGGTAGCTCCTGTTAACAGCATGAGGGCAGGTCAACTCCAGCAGCCCTCTGGGTTGCATCAGATGGTGGATGATGGTGCGAACACACCATTCCCAGAGACAGATTGAAGTCCAGCTCGAGGAAGAAAGAACAGAGTCATACATATGATATGAGAGATTTACAAAGAAACCAAGATGATGGCATTGATTTAAAAATCAATCAGCTGAAGAGTTAGCAACAGCTGAATGCAGTCTGGAGGCTACGCTCTGCTGCCAGACTAATCAGTTGCACCTATAGAAGAAGCGAGCCAATCATTGGCCACTTTATAATGTGTTAAGTCGTAATCTTTGAGGGTCATGCAGTCGTCACTGTGTGTGCACTTTGTGAGTTATTCACCATTGTATTCATGTTTGTGCAGCTTGTATTGTTTCTAACGGCGTGTTTCTGATTCCCAGTTAATAATTTAAAAGCCACAGATGAGTTTAGCCTGTGCAGCAGCACCTGGCAGGCCTATGGAGCAGGACAATATTGTTTGAAGTGCTATTGTTCCAACCTGAGCGCAGGGCTTGACGGGCTGTTTATATAAACTCTCATCAGTAGCTTCTGTTTTTCAGGCCAGCGAATTCTCCTCTGCTCTCTGATTCCCCGCTGGGAGTCCAGCTGTTCCCGCATCCTACCCTCCTCCCTTTCCTTTGCATTAGTTCTTGTGGGCAGATTAAAGTTGTTTTTTTAATGTCTTTGTCGTACTTGATGCAGAGGCTCTCCGGCCTGCGCCGCACCTGCGTATCCCCTCACTGCTGTGTGTTGCGGTTCGATGTTTTCCGCTGCTCATCATTTAAATGTTAAACTGCCTCCTGGAGGCAGCCATTTGTCATTGGGAGGCATGAATACATTATCAAAGCCCCAGTCGCCTGAAACACGCCAGCACACGCGTGCAATCTTCAGTGTTTACTGCCACTGAACCTGCGATTAAAAACCCTGAAGTTACGGGAAAAGTGGCTGAGCAGTGCTGGTTTAAGCACATGGATATACTAAGGAGAGACCTCCATTTAGACACTGAAATATTATGTGCACACACGTGTACCTGCACCACAGTTAGACAACTCCAACATAGTCAAAGAGCTTTGTTAATTACAGGAATATTAAGTATTGCACACATACATGCAGCCAGACTGAGCCTCAGCCTTCATCACAGTCACATCACATCCCCTCTGGTTTAAATCAAAAGTAGAGAGGGGATGCTGAATTCTAATGGGTCACAGATTAAAACCCTTTGGTGCTCAGACAGATTTAAAATTTAATAGTGTTTAGTCGTGTGTGTGTGTGTGTGTGTGTGTGTGTGTGTGTGTGTGTGTGTGTGTGTGTGTGTGTGTGTGTGTGTGTGTGTGTGTGTGTGTGCATATACATAATATGTGAATCTGTGATCTCTCTGAAAGAAAAAGTAATAACAGTGGTAGCAGTGACAGCCTGCACGTGTGCAGAGGTGCACCTTTGTGTGTCTCTGCATATGTCCATTTTCGAGTGCATTGGCTGCCCACTGTGCTGCCTCATTGCCACACTAAGTGTTGGGAACCAGTGTGCAGCTCGTTGCCATAATGGGCTGAGCAATTTCCCTGGCCGGGCAAGCCCAGATACAGAGATTTTACTGCTAAGTGTCTGTCATGTTGCAAGCACATAGTTAGCAGGCTGGCAGGCTACATGCTGATAGATAGACTCGGGTTTTGTCTTGAGCCAGCTGTGATCAGGGTCCCTCAAACAACAGCAGGGAAATAATAAAGCCTGATGAGGCAGTGGTGAGGCCAGCGCACTGGGCCTGAAATCAACAGGCAGACAATAGAAGAGAAATGCAACCAAACAGACTAAAAACGTAACCTCGTGGAGATGATTGGTTATGGAAAACCAAGTATTGTAGTTCTCCTGATCTGTTTTTAATCCATAATAGAACTCTTATTAAGGCTGATTTGGTGATTTAGTTAGTGATGAGTCTTTATTTAATATTATTAAGTCATTAAGATCAGAAGGGCTGTTAAGCGATACGAGCATAGTGAAAGCTAGAAATCAGGCATGTCTGCCTGCGACATCTTTTCAAAAGATCCAATATAGTGCAGTCGAGAAAGCGAGAGCTGAAGAGCAGTCTGCGTCTAATAGAAAGATAAATATAGTAACAGGAGACTCGGTGTCAAGAAGCCAAAAAAAAGAGAGAGAAACATGGAGGGAAATGAGAGAAAGCAGCGAGGAAATTGAAAGGTGAAAATTAAAGACACACAGGACAAAGAAATGAAGTTTTTTTTGGGGTGGAGGAACATTTCTAAAAGAAAACGTGCGACCTCATGACGTGCGTTTGACTGAGTCTTGATTATGTGGATTCTGGAAGCGCTTCCTTGCTCCCGCTCTTCAATCAATCCCTTTATGGTCACAGCCACAGAGGCAGGCAGGTTAACCACCTTCTTGAAATATGTTCTCACCCAGCCAATCAATGAAGACCCCGTGCAGCAGTAGGCAAAGGTGATGCTCGTGTAAGGGAAGAGTTCAGGGTGCAGAATAAAGGCAACTTGACCCGCGGAAATGGCAGTGTAATGGATACGCTCTGTAAAGAAGATCGCAGCTCAACGCCGCCTTCCTTCTGTTGCCTCCTCTGTCTTCCTGCGCTGCTTCATTAACCCCAAATACTCACTGTGTCTTTCTCACTTGGAGCTTCAGTAGCACCTCCCTCTCCCTCTCTCTGTCTGTCCTTCACTGAGTGTCTTTGTCTTTTATTCCTCGACTTGTAGCAGAACCCATTGGGGAAGTCTCCACCTTGTAAACAGGCTCACGTCGTGTCTGTGATTAAAGAATGCCTTTGTATGGCTTTGCCAGGGAAGAAATGTCTTTCTCTGTTATTGCCTGTTATCTGGCCTTGCTTATCTCGTGTCCTTGGAATACTGATTCATCCGCAGATCAGAAGTTCTTGCTGTGTCTGGCACACACCAAAACAAACATGGCTCAGCCCACTCAGCAAGGGAGCCTCCGTCTGAGTACAGTACTTTCTGGGTACTTATTTTATAAGCACTGAAACTATTGGCGAGGCTGAATCCGAGTATATTCCGAATTATTAAAATTTAACGACGGTCTCTCGCTTCCTCACCCTCACATTTCCGCCGGCGTGTAGCTTTAATGGCAGGGATCCAAATGAAATGAGATGAGTGGTTAGTGGAGATGGAAACGGATAGATAATGAAAGATGAAGTCAGATGGAATCAAGCAAACGCGGCTGTCGGAGAGCGTGTCATCGGACCAACACAGGAAATCTGTCAGTGCTGCTGAAGAGTCGAACACGCCATCTGCATATCTCAGTGTTTATGTGTATCTATCTATCAGGATGTGAGCGTGCTGTGCATGGTTTGGAGGGTCTTTTAATTGTAATGATGGTTTTAATGATCTTAAGATTTTAGGTTCATCACTAGCTCAAAATATCTAACTTCTTCAGTAGTTACTGAAGAAAACACGCTACATCTCAGTACCATACTGACATCCTTGTTCACCATTAACTCTTATAAAATAAAATAAAAATTTCCAGGGAAAGTTGAAGTGGAAGGTCATCCAGTGCTCAGAAGGTCCGTCGTTTGATGTCTCTTCCAGTCTGGATGGCGGCGTGTCCTTGGGCAAGATACTGAATTCCTATCAGTGAGAGAGTGTGCGAGCTAGAGTCTATGAAAGTGTTTGTGAATGTGCTGGTACGGTACAGTGAAGTGCTTTGAGTGATGAGTTGCAGAAGAAACGCTCATTTAACTGCTTTTACTTTTAGTTTTTGCAAAAATGATTACCGAGCAAACTGGCAGACAAGCAAAAATTACATTTACGTCACCATTTCCATTTCTCTATCCACCGTAAATAAATAGAAAACGATTACTGGGAGGTGTAAACTCACACATGGATAGGAATTCAGCATCTTGCCCAAGGACACGCCGCCATCCAGACTGGAAGAGAGCTCAAAGGGCGGACCTTCTGAGTACATCTGTATATCTGCCCGTCTGTATAGCACTATAAACATCTGTATACTCTTTTGTAAATCATCTGTACATAACTATTCCCACCTTTTATTCCACCCATATCTGTATATAATCTGCTCTTTGCACTTCTGATTAGATGCAAACTATATTTTGTTACCCTCTATCTATACGTGTGTAATGACAGTAAGGTTGAGTCCTAATCCTAAATGTGTTCAATGGCAAACTGTGACAGAAATAAGGCATCAGGATGTTGCACGCGAGTGTGTCACAGTGTAGCTTATACTCAGACTGTTATTGATTATTTTCATGGCCACATGACATTAACCAAGAGTGCAACAGAGGAGGACTGAAAAACAAACAAACCCCAAAACAACATACCTGAAATATTTTTCAGGTATTTCATAATATTGTTTGCATGCGTGCATCTCCAACTGTCAGTGCCCTGTGCAGAAAGGAGCCCATCTTGCAAAGACCTGGGAAAAAGATTTTTAATGAGGTATATGAGGTTCAGGTGTAAAGGCTGCAGGTTAGGGAGAGTCTTTCATTATTTTTGAATATGTAACTAATTTTGGTTTTATTGCTTTCTTACAGAAGCTAGAAGGCAAATCACAAAAATTAAAATGGCTAGGCTCCACATCAGCTGACAAAACAGCTGCTTCTAATTTCAGATAGTTGTTGTTTAAGTGCTTTGAATAGTTAGAGTTTCACTGCCTGAATAATTAAAGTTTTTGGGGCTTTTTCCCCATTTTGGATGAAGAGGCACTACATTTTGATCTGGCAGCTTAACACAGGGGAAAAAATAAATTGTGAGCACACCAAACAAGAAACCTCCCAAAGAGGGCAATTTTGGTGTTTAATTAGCACAAAAAGAGTTTGCAGTGTAAGCCCACTTAAAGCTGTATCAATACCCTCCTTCTCCAATCACTGTGTATAATAGCCAGCAACTGATAACCCAAACTCTATTCTGAAAGTAATTTGCCAGACTAGCAGCGATGCACCTGTCCCCAACCCTGCTTCTCTCCCTCAAGTCATCTCTCTTAATGACTTGTGCCTATTGTAATTTGTTCTGGCTGGTTTCATTTACAGTTCTGATCAGCCAATCAGATTAGCAGTATGTCATGTGATAGTGTTTGCCGAAGCCCTGAGGAGACTGATGAGTGATGGGACAGAATGAAGTGGGTTATCTGAAGGGAGTTTTAACAAGGTCTGGGATTTAAGCAGTGGCAAGATAGAAAACGGGAAAAACACAACAGATAGGCGACTGTATCCTTTAGTTTTACCAGTGCGAGTGCAGGAGGCGCCTGCTCCTTCTATGAAATACTTTTGCCAGCTGAAATCAAGGCGCTATATGATTATAACTGTATGACGCTTTGAAGTTATTTCCTTGACTCAAAGCGAATCGATGAAAAATGAGTTAGGGGTGTGAGACTCAGCATTCTAATTTTCCATTTCTCGGTTTTGCGTTTGTGGTTGGACTCGAAGATCAGAGGCCAGCCGTGGAGTCCACTTTGCAAATTTGTATCAATGTATCAACTACATCAGAATCATCTTCATGTACAGTCTGTGACATGAATATGCACTAATTTATCATTTACACTACGTGTGTATGCGTGCACGCACTCGTGTATGCGTGCACGCACTCGTGCATGCGAGTAAAAAATCAAGTCTAACGTCATTACCCGTTTCTAGGCCCAAATGCCGCTACAGGTCCCAAAGTCAAACGAACACTGAGAGTTACAAACTGTCTAAATTCTTTCATCTTTAATAAAATGATCAGCGTTGCTGCTTTACCAGGTGTAACAATTAAGTTTAACATCCAGGCATCCATGAAAACAGGATTAATGAAGTTTAACGGAGTTAGAAGTTAGCAGGAAGTTAGCTCGCTAGCTTCCACCTAAACATGATATAGCATGTTCTGACTGAGAGATTTCTGAAAAATTCAAACGTACAGCTCTGTTATCACTTCCAACATAAATGAAGACAGAAAACTAAACAGCAGTGACGTTTGTAGGGTTACTGAAGTTGGGCTAGCTGCTATATAATGATGTGCTACGTGGTAGCTAGCTACACAGCTATGCTAGCATAAACACAGTGAAGCTGGAGGATGAACGCTAACTTTTTTCCACTCAATAAAAGTTAACGTGAGGGATCCCGATGGTTCGAGACAAATGCAATCGCATGGCAGGATGCTGTAAAAGGACCAAACTTCAGTCAGGAGAACAACTGAGATAATCCATCCACAGTACGAGGTTAGTCATTAATACTGCTGCATGGGCTGGGCTGTAGCTACATCATAAGGGTTTAAACACTGAGCTTTAAAATGATTCGCGATAATAAAAACCGAGAGAGGCCGACAGTGATCACTGACTGTTTTTAGGGGCTTGTTCAGCCTCTATAGGGTGATAAATAAATGAAATCCAAACCAGCATGAATGAATGAAAACATCTTATCTATTCTTAATATATAGTGTTGAAATAAACAGATCAAATTAAGTTCAATTTCAATTGTGTTTTATTTATTTACACAAATTACCTCGAGGCTCTTCACACTGCAAGAAAATCCCAATAAGCACTTGGACCATGGGAACGAAGAGCCCCAGAAGAAGCAGGCTCATGGAGGGGTAATCATCTACCACAAATGGCTGGGTGGTGAGGGGAATAGAAAACAGAGTAGACAAATGTTAATGACAGTAGTGGGATAAAAGCACTGGCTGAGAAAAGAGTTGAATTGAGGCGAAATGCTCGCTGCATCATGGGAAGCCTGCCTCTCATCTTTGAGATATGATGAGGCCCTGATCGTACGAGACTTGTTTGTGAGAAGAAAGATGTTAAATGATATTCTGTATTTAACGGGGAATAAAAACTAAGAAGGCAATACGGGAGAAACATGAGCAGTCTTTTAGTCCCCCTTAGTACTCTCACTGCAATGTTTTAGATCAGCTGGAGGTTTTCCAGGGAGCTTTTAGAACAACCTGATGAGAATGAATCATAGTGGTCCAGCCTAAAACTAATAAATGTAGCATTTCAGCATCGCTCTGTGACAGCAGAGAAGAATTCCTGGTGGAGCAGCGGAGTAGTCCTGCTCCTGACTGAAAGACATTTTAGAATGAATGTATACATCATTTACAGCACTGGGGTCCACGCTGCAGCTCGATGCATTTGAATGAAGTTGTGTAAAAATGTGAGCCAGCGTGGACTCCGGCAGTCTCATCAGATGAAAGGAAATATGAAAATATAGCTGTGTGTGTGTGTGTGTGTGTGTGTGTGTGTGTGTGTGTGTGTGTGTGTGTGTGTGTGTGTGGCTCACTGCTGTGCAGTTAGTAATAAAGACTAAGGTTTTTCCTATTTTGCTGGAAGACACTGTAAAGTGATGGCGAACAGGTTTAACTAGATTAGTGTACAATTTTTCGGCACAGTAGACACTTCATATAATCACATAATTTTCAAATTCACTTCCCTCCCATGCTGGCCAGCCTGCTCTCATCTCCTCCCTATCTCATTTCAGATATTCCCTTCATTTATCTTTTCTTATTCTCTTCTATTACCTCGGTGTAGTCCACCTGTGAATTACTCTTCCTGCGTGTTTAGCGGCGGCGTGATATATTGTGACATTTTCCACTGAGCTATTCCTCATGCTACAGGCCTGCTCCCGACTTCTCTGCTTGTTGTTATTTGGTTTCCTTCGTGATTTGCTTTTATGTGGCTCGGGAAAAAAATATAATCATAACAACGTTACAGAACATCTTTAGCCAAGGGCATCATCCGCTGGTTGTTTGTACTTAAGCTGCCGTGGAACATAACAGTTATTCTAATGAGCAAAAGAAAAATAGCCAGACAAGAAGAGTCTTATTTCAGCTTTGTCCTTGGCAAACGCTACAAGTGGACCATTCTTTGCCTCTACAATTCACCACAATAAGAAGAACTGATCTCCTAGGCAAAAACGAAAATATAACTGCTTGTACTTTCTCCTCTTTGAATGTGTTGTGCTCTTCATCCTCGTCTCCTCTCATAAAACTTCATTGCTGTGACACATTTTCCCTCTAGAGAAAAGATGAAGTGCAAACAGATCACGGATTTTATTCTCACCATACCGTGCAGGGGCACAAATTGGTACATTTCAAAGCGCTGCTGGTCAAAGCCACGTTTTTCATTCGTCTTCTGCAGCCGTGGGAAGAAAAAGCGAGACAACAGAATAAAATATATACAGAGATAACAAAGTTGGACAGTCAGACAAAAAGAGAGCATTAGCCTAAAGCCAAAATGTTGGGAGCAAAAGAGTGTTTGGGGGTAGATGGAGACATATGAAGACAAAGAGATAGAGGGAGAGAAAAAAGCTTAGCTTGTTGCCTTTAGCTGTGGATTAGCCCTGACAGCCCCAGGAGTCAATCAGTCTGTTTGCTCCTCTCATCTCTGGACAGACTGGAGAATAACAAGGCTGTCTAAATGCCAGCCAGGGGCAGGTGGAGGTTTCAGAAATAGTGGTGGACGATGGTGCAAGAAAGCAAAGCCCGAAGAAAGAATATCAACTCGGAATTTCTTCAACTTGCGTCGTTCCTACGAAAAAAACTGCTCGGCGAGTTTTTGGCTGCTGCAGTTGAAATTCTGACAATTTGTAATACTGTATGTAAAAACTCTGTAATCAAACATTTACAGTCATTTATTATATCTGGTTGTAAAGTATTTAGTGTAACCTTTTTGTTTTGAGGCATTACTGCCTGAAAATGAGTTTAAAAAAGTTGTCTGGAGTCTCAGATGTTAATGACTGAGAGGTGCTTGACTTTGCAGCACGCTGTAAGTAAGCAGTTAGAGAGTTTTATAGGAAATCGCTGCCACAGCCCAGGAGACATTCTGCTAAATACAAAGAAATCTTATCAAGTGATATTCTCCTCACCTCCTCAATGGCCAGTTCTTTCTCAGCCTGTCTGATGCAGCTTACTGTTAGACGCAAACGACCAGGAAAGAAAGGTACTCAGAGAAGGTTCCCAGAGAATGATAGGAAGCTACGTCACGCCACCACCTATCAGAAGTCGTAATGATGTAAGCACAGCAGGGGTAGTGGCTGTGGGACGAACGGGTAGGAAACACTTTCACCTGTCCTTCAAGTTCAGACTGATATTTTACCGAAAGGCTGAAATGTCAGGTGTCAGAATTAAAACTCGTAATGATTTTTCTGTCTTTGCTCTGACACAGACACACTCTATGAAATCACCAAATATATTTGTTCCAACTTTAAGTTACTTGATTCTCTAAATATTTTTTAATGTGTTAGTATCCTCCAGTTTGTTTTCTTTGTGACCAATCTTAACGATGTCTGATACATTTTTGAAGATTATTCACATAATAACAGAAAGTATCCAGGTGCATCTCCAGGAAGTTATGCATCGGTGGTCGGGATCGCCATAGCAACAGTCATTTGAAAGATCTCTAAGATAAGATAAGATAGAACTTTATTAATCCCTCGGGTGGGTTCCTCTGGGAAATTCGACTTCCAAAAAGCACAGCAACGACCGAAGTTACAGTTACAGAATTGTTATATATATATACATATATATATACACACACACACACACACACACACACACACACACATATAAATACAGAGACAAATATAAATAAAATATACAAAGGGGATAAATAGAATAAATAGGAATAAAAATAAAAATACAAGTGAATTGCACATTTCAAGTATTGAGTCTATTGCACTGTTGACTATTTACAAAAAGTATTGCACAAGGTATTGTACAGTGAGGTGAAGAGGCACTACAGCTTAGTTGTTCCCCCCTCCTTTGTCCTCCTGTCTCCCCTCCCTCTCCCCTCCAGGGAGGAGTTAAACAGTCTGATGGCGTGTGGGACAAAGGAGTTTTTAAGTCTGTTAGTTCTTGTCTTGGGGAGAAGCAACCTGTCACTGAACAGACTCTTCTGATTGTTTATGGCCGTGTGCAGAGGATGCCCAGCATTGTTCATAATGTCCATCAGTTTCTTTAATGTCCTTTTCTCTGCCACTGTCACCAGAGTGTCCAGCTTCATGCCGACCACAGAGCCAGCCCTCCTGATCAGTTTCTCCAGCCTGGATGAGTCCTCCTTTGCTGTGCTGCTCCCCCAGCACACCACAGCATAGAAAAGTACTCCAGCAACCACTGACTGGTAAAACATCCTCAGGAGCTTCCTGCAGATGTTAAAAGACCTCAGCCTCCTGAGGAAGTACAGTCGGCTTTGGGCTTTTTTATACAGGTGCTCTGTGTTGCATGACCAGTCCAGTTTATTGTCCACCCACAGCCCGAGGTACTTGTACTTGTTGACCACCTCCACCTCCTCCCCCTCTATCTGAACCGGCAGTGGACCTTCTCTGGACCTCCCGAAGTCCACAACCAGTTCCTTAGTCTTTGAGGTGTTGAGTTGCAGGTGGTTTGTGTGACTCCATGCGACAAAGTTTCTCACCAGACTTCTGTACTCCTCTTCCTGATCATCCCAGATACACCCCATGATGGCCGTGTCATCTGCAAACTTCTGAATGTGGCATAATTCAGAGTTGTAGCAGAAGTCAGAGGTGTACAGGGTGAAGAGAAGAGGGGACAGCACAGTTCCCTGTGGGGCTCCTGTGCTGCTGACCACTGTGTCAGACGTGATGTCCTTCAGCCTGACGTACTGTGGTCTGTCGGTGAGGTAGTCGGAGATCCAGGCCACCAGGCAGGGGTCCACCTCCATCCTGTTCAGTTTTTCCTGAAGCATACAGGGCCGGATGGTATTAAAGGCACTGGAAAAGTCAAGAAACAGGATCCTGACCGTGCCTTTTCCCCCATCCAGGTGTGAGTGGGCTCTGTGTAGGAGGTACAGGATGGCATCCTCCACTCCGACACCCGCCTTGTATGCAAACTGTAGTGGGTCCTGGGCATGTTGTGCCTGTGGTCGGAGGAAGTTGAGAAAGAGCCGCTCTAGAGTCTTCATAAGATGTGACGTCAGTGCCACCGGTCGGAAGTCATTCAGCTCATTGGGCCGGTTCTTTTTGGGGACCGGGACGATGCAGGATGTCTTCCATAGGGCGGGCACTCTCCCCAGTCGCAGACTGAGGTTGAAGACTCGTTGTAGCGGCTCCCCAAGTTCAGCAGCACACGCCTTTAGCATCCTAGGACACACCTTGTCTGGGCCTGCTGCCTTTCTGGGGCAAAGCTTCCTCAGTTGCCTCCTGACCTGATCCACTGTGACACTGGGAGATGTTTGGGAGGAGGGGAGGGGGGGAGATGTCTTGCTGCTGAGAGAGGGATTGGAGGAGGGGGGTGTCATGGTGTCAGGAAGGGGGGGAAGCGAGGGAGGCAGGAGAGTGGGGAGAGGACTCTGTAGTGAAGGTGAGGGTGAGGGTGGGGGGGTTGTGGGCTGGTCAAACCTGTTGAAGAAGTTGTTGAGTTCGTTTGCCTTCTCCACAGTCCCCCCCACTGTGCTTTTCTTGGTGTTGTGGCCTGTGATGGTTTTCACACCATTCCAGACCTCCCTCATATTGTTCCTCTCCAACTTCTGCTCCACCTTCCTCCTGTAGGTGTCCTTTGCTTCCCTCAGGCAGCGTTTCACCTCCCGCTGTGCTGCTTTCATCTCCTCCTTCACTTTGCTCCTGAAAGCCTTCTTCTTCATGTTGAGGACAGCTTTGACTTCCTGTGTTACCCACGGTTTGTTATTAGGATAACACCGTACCGTCTTAGCAGGGGCGACCGTGTCCACACAAAAGTTGAGGTAGTCTGTAAGACAGTGTCGCCCCCTCTATGTCCTCACCATGTGGGCTCAGGAGCACATCCCAGTCTGTGGTGTCATAACAGTCTCTCAGAGCATCCTCCTTTTCTGGGGTCCATCTCCGGATGGAGCGCGTTGTGACAGGCTGCCTTTGGACGAGGGGTGTGTATTGTGGCTGTAGGTAAACCAGGTTGTGGTCTGACTTCCCTAGTGGGGGGAGGGGGGTGGCTCTGTATGCATCTCTCACATTAGCATACAGTAGGTCAATTGTCCTGTTGCTCCTTGTGGGACAATTCACAAACTGGTGAAAAGCAGCCAGAGTAGAATCCAGTGTGGCATGGTTAAAGTCTCCAGATATAATAATGAAAGCCTCGGGGTTTTGTGTCTGAAGTCTTGCTGTGACTGTGTGTATTTTCTCACAGGCTCTATCAGTTTGATGGAAGAATCCTAGAAAGGAAACGACGTGGAAATTAACGACAGGAAATCGGTAAACTGTGAGTGAAGCTGAAGTGACCGTTGGCGTGTAGGATTCACGGGAAGGTCAGCTTGCTTGGCTTTTTAGTTTAGCACCTCGTCCCGCGGTTACGCCGCTTACGCTGTCCCTCCTCTAGCATTAGTTTGGGGCGCTGTAGAGGACAGGGTCAAATGTTTTTTAAAAAGTGCAGATGGTTTCTTTCACTAACGTCATCCCAAATTTCTCATTGCTGTTGCCAAGTTGTTGAGCTAATTTTCCTATTGTTTCTATCTCAATAGAATTTCTAGCATTCATTGCATTCAATTATTCATTTTAAAATATTTGTTTTCAATAAATATTTACTTACAGAGCACCACCTTTACCATCTGTGCTGTCTGTCCTGGCATCATAAAAGTGATGCACAGGAGGTTTCACTGTTTCAGTCCTGTAAGAACATTCGGGTGGGTTTAACAGAAAGTTCCTGCAGTGATTGGTTAATGTCAACGATTCGCACGCCGAGCAGAAATCATCTCCTATTTGACACCAGAAGGCTGCACTGGATATTTGTGGTTCACTGAGTAGAGTTTATCTTGTGCGAGTGCAGAACTGCTACTTGAGTCGTCTGCCTGAAGTGGCTCCCAGGCATTGCTCTTTTATAATACCGAAGAGTTATTTTGATGGGGACAATTAGACCTAATCTCATTCG